>NC_139907.1:5228862-5828862 GCF_905171665.1 Trachurus trachurus | reverse complement strand
GTAACACACTCAAGACTATAGTGTGAAACAAAAAAAGACATCTTCTGCAAATAACAAAGACACCATGAGACTGGGTAATCTCCAGGCCTCAGCTGTGCCTCTGCATCCTGCCAGTGAGAAGCTTAAAGGGATAGTTCACCCAAAATTCAAATTTCAGTATCCTCCGTGCCTTCTCGGAGTTACGATTGAAGCCCCGACATGAGAAATTGTTCCGAAAAAAATTAAATAAGTCTATGTTTTAAGCTTGTTTGTAGCGGAAGCTCCCAGTGTCTCAGTTCACTGCTCTTCCTGTGTCAGCGGCGGAACAATTTCTCATGTCGGGGCTTCAATACAAGAGGGACATTACAGACGAGCAGTATGGAGGTATTTGGATGTTCTTTGGTGTGTCTTTTTGGACGAAGAAAAGTGAGCACCATTCACAACCATTATATGGACAAATACTGCTGCACGAACCCCCCCGTAACTCGGAGAAGGCACGGAGGACTCTGAAAATTCTCCCAGCCCTTAGTCGACATGAGGGTGAGTAGATAATGAGTGAAATTTGAAGTTTGGGTGAACTATCCCTTTAAAGAAAATCACTAGATGATCTCCAACCACCCAGTTCTTCCACTTCTGACCCCTTATCACAGGTCGTGTCTGCCATCCATGTTCGAGTGTTTCTCTTAAAGCTTTCAGCAAAATCATATGTTCAGGTCGTTGGTTCCACGATAGTGTCGAAAAAAAAAATCCTGAACATCCTTGCCTCCTCTCAGGTCACTCAAAAGATTTCCAGAAAATCTGAGGTGACACCTGAAAGCCGACCTCTGTGATCTCCTGCCACACGCAGGTTTTAGTCCTTCTAACCTGCTGGCCCCGCTGCGAGCGCACGGGATTGTAAAACACCCTTCTCCAGCTCGACAGTCTCCACCATAGCTGCTGTTCATCTTTGAACTCCAACACCACCTAAGAAGGTTCACTGGAACACAAACACCCAAAGTTTTGTCTGGAAAAACACACACGAAAGCTTTGCAATATGGATTTGCATCACAGAGTCTAAAAATACAAAATATGCACAGTAATCCATAAGCAGAGGTATAAGCGGGCGCCCCGCTGCTGCTGTTTTCCTACCTAACTTCCACCTCTCTGTGCCTCCCTGTTGAAGCATTTGGCACATTTCACTGTGGTAGACTGTATAGTTGTTTTTCTGGCGCAGAGTTTTGCCACATTACCGTAATGATATTTTTATTCTGTTGCATTGTTCTTCTCTCGCTGTCCCCCAGAGACAAAGAGCTATAGAGCGCTGATTGGAGCACAGAGGGGAAGCTCTATCAGAAAATTTAGGGATTTAAGCTCCTTAGTTTTTCTCTTTCTTTCTAGCTACTAACAACCCACCCCACCCTCTGCATCATCCCCTATGGATATATGAATACACAGACACCAAAGTGAACACAGTCTGTCTCCTCTTGCAGTACACATTGTGTATATCGATATCGAACAAATGTCAGCTGCACAGTCTGATTCTCATTTCACTTGTCTCCTTCGCTGCATGCATGAAAAGCATGAATATTAACATAAAAAATACGCAAATACGCAGCCTGTACATTTTCTTAAGTGATGCCTCACCACTTCACCTCAGCTCCCCAGGTATCCTTTCACACGATACAGCGCGTGCTTGGCTGGGAGCGGAGTGCGTGAGCCTGCATGTGTGATTACGAGTTCCTACCTGTCTGTGTTTACTCGTGCTGGCTGCGAATTACACTCTTTAACTGGAAAAGTGTGTGTCTTCCTGTCGGCATCATCCTGGTGTTTGTCTATTTACAGTACTCGCGTGCGAGCGCACCCTTACACAATCGCTTGTGTACAAACATTTTTCTGAAGGCGGAAATAATCTTATTGTTTCAGTTAATCCCATGTGGGCAGAGCAACAGAGACAAAGCTCCTCTCAACACTTGCAACTGGAAAACTTGAGTGGGAAAGAGGAAACTTTTATTTTGACATTTTTTAAAGTCATTATAATATTGTCATTTAACATCTCAGATTTTCCCAGGTAAGTTTACAGACATGACTCCAGGGTAATATAACTTTTCTTGACATAAAAGTTTAGCTAAGCTTATATTATCATTAAGTGGATGTGACTTCTGTCAGCTTCTTTCTCTGCAACTCTCCCTTTGACATTTATTTTAATATACCTAAACCTGAAAAAGGATCTCTGCATCTCTACTCATGTTGTTTCACAGCAACTATGATGACAAATTAAAGGAATGAGCTGAGCAAATTAGTGGAGAAACATAATGAATGCAGATCCTTTCATTAAGAGTCACTGAATGGTTTGATGAGTATTCAAATGATGTGAATAATGTGCTGTGGCCTTGCCAGCCCGACTCTGAGAAGCACTGGGGCTGTGACTTGTAATGGGCTGGACAGGATTAAGGACAGGGGCACATCTGTGACTGAAGGGTTAAAGACATTTTGTTAGGATGGTGAGTCATGTCTCATCGTCTCAGTAACTATTAAAACAGAAAAATGTAGATAAGCTAGCCATCGCTCAACTGAATAAAAAACAGAACATTATCAGACAACTATTGTATTTTAGTGATTGATTAAACATTTCGGCCATGAAGGAAAAATATAAAATATTCTCAGGTTTCAGGTTCTGCTTCTTCTTTTTAAACTGAAACTTTTAGTCAGACATGAACATCTGTTTAAAGAAAGTATAAATGGCATTGTTTTCACTACTGTTTAACATTCTATAGATTCATTGACAAATTGACCAATTAAGAAAATAATAGCCGGATGAATCAATAATAAACATAATTGGTTGTTGCAGCCCTAAGGGTAATTGTAGCGGAGTTTGCTTAGGTTAAACAAAAATCAATTGATCAATTAGAATAGAAAAGTGTAAAGCAGTAAAAACACTGCTGTCACAATAACAATAATTAGACACATGGCCAATCAGAGAGAATAAACGTCTGTATTGATTATTGGGTATTGATGTGCTTTAAGTAGCAGCTCTCTCAGTCTCTTTGCTCTGTGCCCTGTCCGTGGTGCTGAACCTGGAGCTGACAGGAGCTCTCCACAGTGCTGAGGAATGGGACAAATTTATCATGAAATAATTGTTATTAAGAAGTTATTAGCAAAAGTAATTAGTTACATAACTCATTGCATTACTCTCCATTACTCAGCCCCACAATATCCTCTGTATTTAACTCATGTACAGGACTGTTAATGGGCGTCATTAACACGCCTATTTTCAATAGACAAAGCTCTTTATTATCCCTCTCTTTCACACAGTCACACACCTGTGCATTAGGAGTCCTTCAGGATTGTGGGGGTGTTTTTCGTGTTTTCGCCCATAAACGATTCAACGCGTGGAGACATTTCTATTGTAGTCTAACAAGCAGCCACCCTACATTACAGTTTGAATGTATTTACATACCATTAGCCTTCGCCCCTGAAGTGCACACACTCCAACGGTCCCTTTCTCCGTGTCAGCGGTCATACATCATTAGGAGGACGGCTAATGTAAATAATATTAGAGGTACCACATCCCTCCTCGTATTAAAGTTAGTCATTAGGCAGTAATGTGTACTGTACTGTAGTGTCCAGGACTGAATTTAAAGTGTAGTGCTCGATTCTTGGTAGATGGATCCATTGTGTCTATTTGATGGATTTTCCTGTTGAGCCTTTGTTTTCACTCAGGTTTTTTTTTGTTGTGCTTCACCAAACTCGTACATTAGTGTGCAACCTCCATTAAACACCAGGAAATAAGCTCCTATAAAAACGTACTGATATTCCTGCAGGGTATGAGACGGCTTTAATACTCTACTACTCCGCCATGTGCATTGAAATGAGTGAGTATATAATAATGCATGTGTCTGTCTGTGTTGTGCATGCTTCACTTCATACAGAGTGTGTGACCTGCTGGTGAGACCGTCCATGTCGCCGCACGTGTCCGTCTCCCCTCGTACACGCGCCGGGGGTCGGATGAGGTGACGGGACGAGGACACGCTGATTGAAAGTCTGGGCTGCGAATGCTTCGCCAAAGCCCCAATTATAACTTTTTACAAAGAGCTTTGCCAAATGTATGTTTTAACCTGGAGGCCACGGGTCAGCACACAATTAGAAACAAGGCAAAAAAAAAAACGTTAAACTTTTCAATGAGAGTGAAAAACTAACCTTGAAACTAGCAAATGGAGCTCTTTGTTCAGCGAGATGGTTTTAAGCCTTCGCGAAGGCGGCGTCATTACAGAGTTGTGTTATCGTTTTTGTTCTCCGCTGTAGATGCCCTCACTGGCCGAGATTCTACTCCACATTAATTACTGATTGTGGATGCATGCTAATTAACGGCATCATTCCAAGAGATAAAAATAGACAGGACTTTGATGTTAGCGCTTGGCAAAGCACTGTGGTCACATACTCCTTGGGAAATGACCTGTGATGAGCGAGGAGGTGAGTTGATGTTTCATTATGTAAGGCGGCAGATTAGAAGACGCACCGATGGTTTTCGGCGTCCCCTTATCTGAGCTGGGAGGGCGTCATGCTCCGTAGGAAATCAGGATGAAATGATAATGTGTATTGACAGATTCAGTCCCGTCTCTTTCCATCTCTCTCTCCAGCTACCTCATGCTCTGTCACACTCTCACGGCAATATCATTCTGCATGAGCAAATTATCATTTTTCAATCTCTTGGCTACATCCAATGGAATAAGTTTGTGCTTTGGCTGCGGCTCGATGTCGCCGCGCAAGAGTGACTTTGAAATTGAATTTTGGCCATTTTTCTCTCTCTATTCTTTCACCACTGCTTGTGCTGGTGCTGCTGGTGATGTCAGCATCCCCCTGCTAATACGGCCTGGTGAGAGGAGGGCATCACTGTATTAATGTGGTCCTTGTCACTTCGAGGAGAGCTCTGTCTCAGTTTAGCTCTCTGGTCATGAGTTTGGAGCCAGAGGCATCTTTATAATGAGGAAGAGGGACACAGTGACAGGGGCAAGTTGACCTGATATAAGCCAGGCCCGAGCCAGCGGTCTGTCCTACTGTTCTGTCTGTGTGGACACACTCAACTGATACACAGACACTGACACCTACATGTATGAATAATACAGCAAACCCGCAGAGACAGATGAAGTGAAGACACAAATGACAAGCTGGTCTGTGTCAGAGGCAGTTTGAAGGGCCAACTGCAGACTGCCAGGTCCTGAGAGCCTCTCCATACCAGCATCCTAAGGGCAGAGGTTCACCCGCTAATTATTGGCTGCCGGGGCGAAAAAGACCTTGAAATGGCATTTAGATTGTAGAAGAGGAAAAAAAATCACACTGGTAATATGTTGTAATATTTTAAGTAGACATTTTGGCTCTGTATAAGTGAAATAAAACTGATTTGAACAAAAAAAATAAAGATATTCTGAGGGAGCTCTTCAGTAGTGACATGATCAGTTCAATTTGTTGAGATGCTAAGACTGCTTACAAAACATAAAGGTGTTCTTATGACGATAAAGTAATAATAATTCAAATATTTGCTGCTGAGATTACATTAGATTAGATTCTTTATTCTCATACAACGAAATTCAGTGCACTCAAGAACCGACTTGAGTTAAAAAAGAAGAAGATAAAAATAGATTCACTAAATTCACTCATACCACTCATCACAACATACACTCATATCTGATGTACACAGTTTAGGAAATGGGTTGAAAGGTCCAAAGCCCATGGTGGGTTTAAAGTGCTGTTCAGTGTAAAGTGCAAGTGTAAGTGCTTCATGGTGCTTATTGCACATTAATGATACAGTGTGTTGTGTTTGGCACTTTGTTCCTCCTGTAATCCAGGAACCAGTGATGAAATAAAACATAGTTCTCTGTGAGATTCTTACAGATTTCTACAGAGTATTTATATTTGGTGCCAGTTCAAAATCTAAAGATACAATATATGAAAAAAAACAGTAGTTTTTATTCACTAGCTGGTTATTCAGACTTTACATAGCCTACATTAGTGTGTTGGGTTTATACGATATGATGCATTGTTATACTGTAGATACCAATAGTTGCTCTAAACTTGCTCAGTAAACTGGTGCATACATCAAATATAGTTATAACTATATCTATGATTGTCAACACACATTTTTATGAATTCAATACTTTGGTTTCTCATACTTCACCTACGTACATCTTTCTGACATTCTATATGCAGCATCTTTACTAGTATTTTTACACCGTGATGGTGGTGGTGCTATTTTAGCCTCAGAAAAAAAGCTGAGTAATTGTTCTGTGGCTTCCGGGAGCACATTACATGATAATAACCACAATTACAACCCCATGCAGCTCAGGTTGCGGTGATCTGAGAATAAAAGCAGGTGTAGGATCAGCCTGTTGGCCTGTGGGAGACCTCTCATGATGATTATATCAAATATGAATAAAGATTATCGTCAAAGACTGAATAAATCTGGAATATATATCAACTAGTTTCAAATGGGATTTTGTGGATAACACTAACTTGTGCAGGTTTGTCATTAGATACATAATCCAGTGTGTTTTCACAGCTACATAGTCGTCCAACCAGGTTTCATATGACGAAGAACAACAACCAGCAGCTCACGACTTCTGCTGTAGTTACTTCTGGTCTGACTCAGGCCTCAGTAATAGTCCCTTGCGGGCACATTGACAGCTGTGGACAGTGTGGACATGTAGTTGTTGTTTTTGTGCCCTCGCAGCATACTGGCGAATGGACATAACTAACTGGTGGGTGCACAGGCATCAGCACAGTTCCTCACATCCACCCGCTCAATGTCACACGGAGAGAATAACAGCAGCTTCAAGATTAAATCTAGTTTATTCGCAGAACCGAGCTGCATAGTAGAGACAGGAGATGAACCTACGTCAAAGAGGCGAAAGGAAAGTGTAGTTTGACAGAATTCAGATTGCGGGAGTGATGATCTTAAAATCTGCTGCCATAACAACCAACAGACAGTCTCCGTGGCAGCTGTGAAGCTACATGACAGCGAGGCTCCTGGCTGAAAGCAGCGCTAACGACAGTCACTGAAGCAGCATTTGCTGGGGCTGTTGTGACAAAAAAACTCTCTTATGGATCCAGCAGTGATGAAACTCTGTCAGCTGAGGTGACAGCTCCTCTGGACTGACTGACGCACTCTAACTATTCACTAGCAGGAGAGAGGAACCGGTCCACGCTCGCTCGACATGCAGCACAGCACAGGAGAGGAATTGGAAGTGAGTTCTCCCTTGGCGTGGATATGAGAGTGTGGGCGGCGTTGAGCTGAGCTGCTGCTGCCGCTGCTGCAGCTGAGGCGACGCAGGGCAGAGCATGAGCCGCCTTACTTTACTCAGTGTGCATAAAGAGTTTTGTTTCCAAATCAAATATGTGCACTTGGAAGAGACAGCGGAAAGGTTATGGTGAAGTAGTTTTAATTAACTGCTGCAACCAAGTCTTATTAAAGTTGCACTTTATAGGAGAGTTGATCCATTTTAGATATAAGCCCCCCCACCCCTCCTTCTTTTTCTGGTATCAACTACTGCATAGCAATTTAGAAAAGCACACTTATCGGCAGAGCTCTGTATATTTTCTGTGGTGCTTTGCATGTTCCTTTGGCTCATACAGTATCTGAGGTCCTATGAGCCAAATATACTATCTATATATTTTTTTACCCATTCTATTTCTCTTATATCAGGATGTACTGATGTACTGTGGATTTCTACAAAGCTGAACTTGTTATTTGCATTTTTGCAAATCTGTGTTACCTTCCAACAGCAACACATAGCCTACATTCATGAGCTTAAATACATTCAAAGAAAAGCATGTTAATGACAGATATTAATCTTAAATTTAGTATTTTAAAGGGGTGACTTGACATTTTAATGAAAATCATGATTTTTTTTAGCCACATTAATGAATATGGGAAATGGTCGCCCCCAGGTCTTTTATTTTTAAACTTTATTTTGGAATTTTAAAATCGGATGTAAAAATCCATCATATAAAATTCATAGTGTGAATGAGATGATAAAACTTCCATATTCAGTGCAGCTGAAGATTTAAATGTGTTTTTTTTTTAATCTACTTTCCAGAGACATTTGTCACATAAATAGCAGCCTTGATCATTTCCCTGTGTTGTCTATTAATGAAAGCATATTTTAAACTGTGCGTGCCACAAAAGGACATTTTCAGCACCTTCTGGGAACAGGATGAAAAACTGGTTTCATCTGATCTGCTATATCTGGATTGTATGCAGTCAAATAATAGCCTACATCTGAAAATAATGAGACACATGTACTGTACTTTATGCTGGACAATAAGTTTCTACTGAAGAATCATATGTGTAATTGATGGACTAAGAATAAATGCAGCAGCTTTGTTTGAATGGCTTTTAACTGGAAGTGACACAGCCAATCTCCTACATCCAGCTCAAGTGTGTTTTTTGTTTTTCTGTGGAAAGTTCTGTGTTTGTCAGGATCTGAGCTGAGTCATGGATCCACTTGATGTTGAATATTGCCTCTTTTGCCTCAGTAGCAGGTTAAATCATGTAATTATCATCCCGGGCGCACTTTTAATCAAGTGATTACCACCTGATTACATATCACCAAGTCTTTTGTTTTACGCCGTTTTTTGTACATTCATGTATAAAAACACAAGTGGAGGTGGTTATGTGAGGTCACCAGACTCCACTCAGGAGACAGAGTAGTGCTTGTTATCTACGTCAAAGCACTCAGGCTCCACATAGACAACGTGACGCAGCAGCGGAGCCACATCTCCATGAAAACCAGAAATAACTATATTTATTTAACCACAGCCAAGTTTTACCATCTGTGTTTGGCTGCCAGGAAACTACCAGGAAAATGAGGAGACACAGTCTTTGAAACTTCATCTGGAATCCACAGTTTCAGTAGTTTAAAGGGATAGTTCACCCAAAATTCAAATTTCCTCCGTGCCTTCTCTGAGTTACAGCGGGGCTCTGTGCAGCACTGCATGTCCATATAACGGTTGCGAACGGAGCTCACTTTTCTTCGTCCAAAAAGACACACCAAAAAACATCCAAATACCTCCATAGTGCTCGTCTGTAATGTCCCTCTTGTATTGAAGCCCCGACATGAGAAAAAAATTAAATAAGTCTATGTTTTAAGCTTGTTTGTAGTGGAAGCTCCTCGTCCCGTTTCGTCAAATTTGGACGAACCAGGGTCTGTCCTCTTCCCAGTTCGTTCAAATTTGATGAACCGGGAAGAGGAGCTTCGAGAAGCTTCCGCTACAAAACAAGCTTGAAATATAGACTTATTTAAATTTTTTGGGGACCGTTTCGCATTTCGGGGCTTCAATACAAGACATTTGCAACCGTTATATGGACATGCACTGCTACGCCGAGACCCCCTGTAACTCAGAGAAGCCACGGAGGACTCTGAAACTTCTCCCAGCCCTTAGTCCACATGAGGGTGAGTAGATAATGAGTGAAATTTCAATTTTGGGTGAACTATCCCTTTAAAACATAGACTTATTTAATTTTTTTCAGAATAATTTCTCATGTTGGGGCTTCAATACAAGAGGGACATTACAGACGAGCACTATGGAGGTATTTGGATGTTTTTTGGTGTGTCTTTTTGGACGAAGAAAACTGAGCCCCGTTCGCAACCGTCATATGGACATGCAGTGCTGCACGGAGCCCCGCTGTAACTCAGAGAAGGCACGGAGGACTCTGAAACTTCTCCCAGCCCTTAGTCGACATGAGGGTGAGTAGATAATGAGTGAAATTTGAATTGTGGGTGAACTATCCCTTTAAAAGAACAACTGTGCGTTTTGCATGACAAATAAAAATGCTACGGATTACAATTGTCTTGCTGCAGCAGATGTTAACAGAGCTGACATGAGGAAATGCCTCTTGTCTCCTGATGTAGACCAGGATAGATCAGATCAGACCAACCACTCAGTGTCAGCTTCCTGTATTCTGACAGGTTTTTGGACAGCATGTTGTGCAGGATATAAATTATTAAGGTTTGATATCCCACCTTTGTGTGTGTGAACTGCAGCTTAGGTGGAGATGATAGGAAATCGTCTCTCTATACCCAGCACAGATTTGAAGCAGTTGGACATAAAGAGATATATTTGGGGGGTTAGAGTCAGATTTGATCTGTTTCCTTCCTGGACGATTACTCAGGAACAAACCACATTTTGTTTAGTTTTTTGTTTTTTAGTTGGCGACACAAATCTGACCCAAAGCGCTCAGTAATGAAAAGCCTCACAGAAACAGATTTCCTCCTGTTTAAACAGCAAAGATAGCCTTCTGTGTGTCGCAGACAGATAAAGTTTGATTATCTTTTTCATTGTGAATACAGCTTTAGTTTATGTGTGCAGATGCCTCATGGAACCGACACATGAGCTTGGAATTATGAGGTCCCATCTGCACGCAGGGCGCTCCTGCCATTATTATAAGTGTGGGGGGAAAAATACTTCAGCCTGTGCTGTTTTAATTATAACTGGATATTTTTAACACTGGGCGTCTTTTTGTTCCCATTTCACAGACACAGGATGTAATCCAATCCAAAGCTTTTCGAGGTATTATTATAAAAGGTGAAGGCAACACCCAAGAAAGCGAGAAGCAAAATTGAAAAATGAGAAACTGAATTAAGAATTAGGGCTTCAAATGTCCAGTGTCAGATTACCAGTATGGGATAACCAATTTTAGCCAAAATGTCAGCTGGAACCTCATAATACCCAAGCTCCTTTGGGAATCACAGAGTGAGTCAAGCAGCGTTTGTGAGATGAAGCGAGGAAATTGAACGCTGCTCACCCTCTCCTTCCTACACTGTGTCAGCAGAGGGAAGAGACTGGAGGTCCCAGAGAGACACAATGATTCTGTTCATCTGGTTCAGAAAGGTCTGTAGTTTGGATTGTGATGGTGTTGAGGATGTTTCTTTTTGTGGCTCTGCCAGGACATAAAAAAACTGAGATCTTCCCCTGCCCTCCATTCTCTGCATTTAGATGCTTGTAAAAATCTGAATTATGCCAATGGCGGAAACATAGGGACATAATACAAAGCTATACGTTTCTGTTCATCTGGAACTTTATCTAAATGACTCCTTACTCAGTCATCATCATCATCATCGCCAGCTTCAGCCCATCACTGTCTCATCTACCACCAGGCTCGAGCGTAGGTAAATTCAACATCTGCGCAACATCTGTGAAGATTTATCCTGCAACAACTCTGATTCCATCCCTGCTGTCATGGCAACAATGATTAGGCTGTAGAACGGTCATGGACAAATAAAAAGAAACATCACTGACTGACTGATCAGGGTGAAGCAGCGGTCAATCCACCTGTTGACGTCACTTCATTTGCTTCTGTCGTAACGACCACGGCCACTGGAGGTCGCCCAGCAACAAAATGCTGTTGCAGTAAGCTGCTTTCACAGATGAGCTCCAAGGTACAGGGAATAATGTCCCTGAATATCAAAGTTTGTATGTTAAAGCGAGGATCATTACCTTTAATTGTCGGTGCAAGCTGTTTTTAGATCAGCAGGGCAGAGATGCAAGCTGCTCAGCTAACGCAACGGAGGCGCACGGTACTTTCCCCTTTCCCTCATCAAACCAGAATCCAACAACTCCAAAACGCTCTGGTGGACAAGTTCACCATGCTATGAAATAATAATGTGACATTATGAGATGGAGTTGTTTTCAAGGCAAATGCTTAGCCGAAACTACATTCCAGACACGGCTGCTGAGTGATTTCAAAAATGCAAGTAGTTCTGAATATTTGCTTCATAAATGTTGTTATTATTTCATAGCGTGGCGAATGTGCAGGTCATAACTTCTTCACAAGAGCATTTTAGGCGTTGTTGGATTGTGCATTTGATGAGTTTTCAGGGAAAGGTGAAAGTACCATTTCATGAGCGGCTCACGTCTCTGCCCTGCCGATTAAAAACAGCTTGCACCGACAATTAAAGGTAATGAACCTACCTCTAAGCTTTGGAGTCACACTGGTGCTACTGCTACTTCCTTCCTTCGCTGTGTGTACACAACTAGATTACTTTTGATACTTAAGAAAAACTAGGAATTGTCAATCATGATGACTATTATTATGACAGATGCTTAATTTAAGGGTGTGTTTTTTTCAGGATTGAGGATTAACACAGAGTAACGGATGTTTATAAGAGATGGAAATGTCAGCACTGTTGTTTGCAGCAGAGTTTTAATTGGACAATGCAATGAACTGGGGAGGAAGGAGTGTGATGTTTGTATCAACTGAGCGACAAGTCCATATTCAAAAGGAGATAGGCACTACAACTCATAAGCCAGAAGTATATTAGTAGTCTGTTATGTCCCTCACATACATGAAGACATACTCAGACAGTCTCTGGGGGGCTGTTATCTTACAACTCTGAGCCTGAAGTGAGCGTGAGCCGCTGTGAAAGAACTTGGTTTCGTCTCATGAAAAGGAAATCAAGACTTTACTATATTGGACTGTTCACTGTGACAAATGTTCTCCATTTATTGCAGGAAATATATGAAGAACAGTGGTTCTTCATAAGCGCTTATCTTTGAGCCTGGCAAAACATTTTCTGTTATAATAGAGGCAAACTTTTAGAAAAAAAAAGGAGACAAAGGCCTTCACGCTGGCACATAATGCCTTTTTTTCTGGGTAAGGATATTAGAACCTTTGCACTTTAAGCTCCAATGGAAAATAACTGATTTAATGCACTCAATTTAGAGGAGTTAGTAGTGAAGTCTGATAAAAATGCTCCCAAAAGACTTTGGAGAATAAGCTCTTAAATCTGCTCCATGCTTATTTATTTCTTTATTTATTTACTCCCCACAATCCCGCCTCCCCCCAAAGGATGTAGTCTGCAGCTGACCCGGAACAGGCTGAAAGTTAATATTTTCACTGTGAGGCCCTGCCATGGGCTTATTCAAAGGAGTCCCACGGGCAGATGAAGGGATTATATAATTCAGGAGTATGTAACTTTGATGTAAGTGGGCAGAGGAAACTTTGTGGTCAGATACTGCGGAGTAGAAACTGTATGTGTGTGTGTGTTAAAGTGTGTTAAAGAGACATATGCATGGAGTTGATTCTCAGTCATACATGATGTAATGCAGCTGTAATAAGGACGAGCTGCACCGCGGTGGCGTCCTGTACACTAGCTGGGATAATTATACATCAGCTGCTGAAATATTGACAACGTCGGGGAGTTTCAGTGAGGCCCGTGTGTGTCGGTGTGTCGCCGTCATTGAAGCTACCATTCCAGATGATTGGGCATGTGTAGCCGGGCGCCGCCGGGGACTCTCTGTCACTACGGTTTTGTTTGGCTGTAACTGTCTGTGCGATTTGTAATGGAGAGAGGCATTTTTTAAAATTAACTTTGTGCTCTTTTATTTAGGCAAAAGTAGAACAGGATGTTCTAGATTCACGTCTTATTCCATCAAATTACCCACCCGGACTTTTCCAAACAGCTTAGGAAATGTTCGTCGCTCGGTGACGTGCAATTAGGGATCGTTAGAAAGAGTGAACACATTTCTGTACTTTGCTGCTCCTCTACTTTGAGATGAGATGAAGACTTTCTCCTTGTCATTTAGTTTGTGATTGTGCCGTAATGTGTCGTACTTGCGTGAAGTTACACACACAAAACTACTGCTGCTAAACTAATAAAAATTACTTTATTTCCTTCTTTTTGCTAAACCGAGTTGACTGCCAGACACAGAGCTATGTTAGTATTCACTCAAAGTTGTGTCTTTTGACCTCATGCATGAAAGTTTCCTGAAAGTGTAACTTCTGTTTTGGTCTTTACTAACTCCTCAGGGAATATCTTCCTACTTACTGGTTATTGTAAGTCCTCACCAGCTACTGTATGTATCGCCCAACTTGGTTTGTTTGCCAGTTAGTGCTGGAAAAAATACTTGTGGCCATGCAGTTGAGAGTCAAATTAATCCTGTAAGTTCACCTCAGTTGGACATCTGCACATGCTCCAGAGTTCCCACCCCCGGGAGTCGAACAACATGCAAAACAGAAGAAGACAACGGTAACAAGTGCACAACGGACAATATTTTCACCCTTCAACAAGCTTTCAGTCATAACATGTCCAATACGAACAGAGCAGAGTGGTGGCACGTCGTCACCTATTGTAACGGGAGTGGGACAGACTTCAGTCAATACATGGATTCCTGTCCTGTGCTTCTAGACCGGGACAGGGACAGTAGTCAAATGAAATGGTCCAGTCGAAGTGTAATTGTAGCTTAGATTTGACTGTCAACGTAAAAAAAAAACCGCAGAGAGCGAGTTGAGAGATGTTCAAACACTTTCATTTTCCCTGCAGTCATTTCACCCACAATAGAAATATTGTGCAGCTTTAAAAGTCTTACTGAGACTCTCTTTCTAAGGGAGCTCTCATTAAGAATGCAGCATGAGAGGAACAATAAATACAACCCCAGACAACAAAGAGCGGGCCAAACATTCACACAACTCAGCGTAGAGTAGAGGTTAGACCTTGAAAATACCCAGAGCAAAGTGCACATACGAGTGTCTGAACTGAAGCGGCTCCGAAAGAATGAGAAAACAACAACACCGGCCGAGAGGGATGTTCCAAAAACACCGAGAGCAATCAGCTTCAATAAACTCAAGCCCTCTTCTATATAATTCATCAATAATAATAATAATATTCCCAACCCTGAACCTCGACCAAGGAACTTCTGCACTAATTAATGAATAAATAATGAAAGAAGAAGGAATCAAGCCTACTTGGACTCCTCAAACTTTACAGATAACACAGCACATGTAAACATGCCACTTAAAGGGTGTTAATCAATCCCTGCGCTGTGTCTTGACAGAAAATAGTGTTATCTATTATTTCCACCTCATTAAGGCCAAACAGGCTTTAAGTTTAGAGCTGTCGATCAGCTGATAACAACGCACTGTTAATACAATCATGTTGATGTTGTTTTATCACAGCCGCCAGTTTTCATTATTTTGCCAACAACTTTGAAAATGGAACACGATTCAATTCCTACATAATCAACGTTTCCATCAGCCGGTTGTAAACAGGCTCCACGACGCAGAGAGAGATCCTCCAACCAGAGAGAGAGAGAGAAAAGGAGGGGAGATGGGAAAAGAAATCAAAATCGGAGCTTTAGGGGATTTTTTTCCAGGTGAGAACAAACACGGGCGCGGACGTCTCTCCAACAGATACATTTTCAGCCTGCTTGAGTTTCATGATGATTTCAAATACCTGAGCGTTCACAGTTCAGAAACCTAAATAGTTTTTTTGTCACTCGGCGAGAGGCAGGACTTTGTACGAGCACGGAACAGTTAGCGATACTCAGTGAACTGTGTGTGCAGGAGATGCGAACACTTTCACCCATGTGGATTTTAAGGAAAAGGCTGAAAAACTGAATGTGATGCACAGATTCCTCTCTGAACGCCGCCGTCACCCTCTGCCCCGGGAATAGCTGGAATAAAACTGCCCCATTTAGGATGCACGCATGTTCAATATCAACAATCGCTGTTCCGTTTAAAATCCCTTTTCAATATGGGGCCGTAAATACCGACATTGTCCCCCCTTCCACCGGCACCAAACACCCCGACCCATTCTCTCCTTGACACAAAGCAATATCGACCGTGAGCTATCGACCCCGGCTGGTCCCAAATCTGAGCAAGAGACGTACTTGTGCTCCTGCCAAAGCAATTAACACCCCGCCGAGACCTTGGATGGTTTGTCTTTACAGAGAGGGGGTATCAATACAAAGAGCAGAGAAAGAAAAAGTTCATTAAAACGATGCAGCGAGACAATGAGAGGAAAAGTGTTTCTTCACAGCTCACTATTCGTTTTTTTTTCTTTTTTCTGGAGAACATACCAAGCTTGTTGCTACAGTACAAAGCTCTTCACTTTAAAGGATGCATTGTAGCACCATACTGAGTGTTTCATATCAAACAATCCACAGTATGTGTCTGTCTGCTGTCTCCTGAGATGGAGGGTGGAAAAAAAAAACAACCTCAACTGTCGTTTCAACTTTTGGACCATTTCAAGCTGCTGATGTAATAATACACAAGAGTCTTGTTTGAACATTTCAATCACCTGACATCTCAGAAGACGAACCTGAAGCGGCGGCGGCGGTGGCGGTGGCCGTGAACCGGGCCCGGCTCCGGAGCGAGCTTTCATTCTGTATTGATCTGTGTTGTCCCTGTGAGAGGGGACTCATGGGAGCTCAGAGGCTCATTAATCAAGCTGACACTCAGGAGTGACACACGGGGCTGAGGCAGCAGCATCGCAGCACCGGGATGCCACTATGAGCACCTTGTCTTCTTCTGGCCCCTGTCTTCACCCCCCTTACACCCCGCTTCCACGAGGAATGCAGAGGTTATAAGTGGGTGATGTCAGCAAATGCTACCTCCTCTCTCTCTATCTCCTTCCCGTTTCACCACTTTTCAATCCCTAAAGAAACTCTATCGCTTCATCTTCCTCATAGACATCTCACAAAACCCCCCAGCTTTTTTTGACAAGATTCAAAAGACACATTACAGTTGGAAAAAAAAGCAAATATCCTGGCCTGTCTATCAGTTTCCCAGAGAGCTCAGTAAGTGTGAAAGATGCTGTCAGTCTGGAGTTGCAGCTTTTTGGCTCCACCTTAAATGGATGTCCTGGATGCTGCAGGGCCTCTTCCCCAGCCGTCCAGTTACACCAGATATACAGCATCTCCATCTGCACACTGGAGCTTCTTTAACGTTACTGTTTGACTGCATCACATTAGTGCTGTGTTATGACATGCAGTGTTAATACAGTATGTGGCAGCGAAACAACAGATTACTATATAAACACTTATTTTGAAGTGCAAATGTATTAGTGCTGCACTATATTGGAAAACACAACACTGCAACATATGTTATCGTGCTACAGTATCAACACAGGAATTTTCCCCCTGATGACTTGAATTCCTGTTTTTTTAATCATTCTCTCAGTAACTAAGCTGCACTGGGAAAGACTATAATAAATTAGAAAGAATACAAATTCTATTATATATATTTGAGGTGAGACGTGCAACAAAGTCATGATGATTTTATGATTTGCTTTTAGCCGGTGACAACACAACAACAGATCAAGTGGCTGCAGCTGTGGCTGCTGAGGGGCCTCGGGTGCAGCTGTAAACCCCCCAGCGTGCACCACGCTAACACTGTCGCTGGCTCTGCTGGTGAAAACAAACACACACAGTCACATGCTCACGACTTCACAGGACATTACATTCACTTTAATTCATCTCCTGGGGACTTATACCACAGCTACCGTTTACCTCACCCTACCCCTGTATTCGGCAAATCAGCTTATCACGCAAAAAGTCACAGCAAACAGGTTTTGCACAATGGTTTGCACTGATAAGTCTTACAATATGTGCAACGCCTTCTCATCACAGTCCGCACGCCATTTACACAGCTGTTATTAAAACCCAACTCAACCACAGCTCACATTAGCTACACAACAAACCATTTACAATAAATCCACACTCAAACCGAAGCAACAATAATGTTAACTGTACTCAACAAGCTGTTATTACAAGGTTTACAACAGATATGACAGAAAACGAGCTCTGTGTGTGTGTGTGTGTGTGTGTGTGTGTGTGTGTGTGTAAGAAAGAGAGAGAGCGAGAGAGCGAAAGTACGTAAAACCTGCGAACTGTTAGCTAACGTTACCGTAGCTCAGGCGTTGGTCTCCCGTCAGGTAAAAGCTGCCGTTTATTCCTCAAATGAAGCTCATGAAGTTGTTGAGCCTCTCCGGTACAGTTATCCATCACTGCAGTTGAATTAGCAGCTAAACTGCTGGACGCAAAAACCGAGGGGAAAGCAACGTGAAAGTACGTGCCTCTCACAGTAGAGTTAGCAATGAGGCAGCGTAGCCTCTGCCTCCCTTGGCGTAGGCTACATGTAATGGTGCGTTCAAGACAACTCAGAAGTCGGAAATTTCCGAGTTGGGAATTCCGACTTCCGACATCACGGCGCAGGAACTCGGAAGAGAAGAAAAAATGGATACCAGAAGGAAGTTCGGTATATTGAATATGAGAAATAAGTCTATGGGGGGAAACAAACTGCGTATGGGCAGAAGAGGCAGAGGAGCTCTGTGCCTTATTGAAGGCTAGTGGCCTCTACAGCTGCTGCCTGGCCGGAGGTAAACTCAGTTGAGTCGCGTTTATTACTATGAAAATCACCAAATGCTGACACATTTAAACCTGTGGTAAAGTTATTTGAAATAAAAACAATAATTAAACCTTAGATTAACTAACTACACCTTCTCATCACAGGCACCATGCCTCCCCTGACTGCACGTCCTGTGTACATATAGGCTACAGTGTGTGTCTATGGTGGCTATTGACTTGGCCTCTAGGTGGATACGATTATTCAACATATGTTTACAATATAGTGACACAAATGTGGATAAATAGCTATACATATTTCTCTGTTGTAAGTTTATGCATGTGATGTCACCATCCCATCCCATCATCCTTTTTGTGATGCACTTGTTTATTTTCTTGTCATTCTCCCCTCCCTCTCTCTCTCTGTCTGTGATGCACTTTGTGACGAACCTGGCTGTTAAAAGCGCCTTATAAATAGATTTGACTTGAGTTGACTCTGAGGGAGTCACCGACATGCAGCAACACTGCTGGCTGTCACCACCGAGGGCGGCTAGAGAGGGAAGTTTTTGGAAACCAGCCACGTACTTCCTGTAACTAACTAAAGCCTGAGAGGCAGCGACAAAACAATGTCAAGTGCTCCAGAACTTCAAACCCCTGTAGCATCCTGGGTCACGACGGTGAAGACCGGTGAACACCAGCAAAGATTTCGGGCTGAAGACTTCAGACGTCAGTGGCTGTAAACTTTGATGCACAGGCTCATGAATAAATGATGAAGTTAAACAGCCTTCCTGTGGCTATCTTTCTCAGGACACATTAGCTCAGTGATAACTGATGGAGGACTGATGTGTAAATAAAGAATCATTAAGTGAAATAGATAGACATTAACCACAAAGGCATGGATCCTTATTGGGAATGAGCCAACAAACTGTTGAACCATACCAAGATAATTAGTGATGGAAAATTCACAGGAAGAGGCATGGAGTTTCATGCTGAGCTAATTATGTTTATCTAGCTGGAATAATTACTTTTAATACCTCTTGGTTTAAAAAAACACACACACACATACACAGGCACATATCCCATTCACCGGCAGAAAAGCATTTCTTAACATAGCAGAGTGGAGTGTCTCCGTTCATAATCTCCTGAGAGAAAAGTCATTATAAGGAACCACGGTCCTGCTTGTTTATTTCTACCCATCTGCAGCACAATGGAGTCCTGCAATGCAGAGACCATGCAGAGAAATGAGATCGCAGGACTAAAATAGGCTGTTTTGTGTTTATTGATGCCTTGTCATGTTTCATTCCCTTTTCCCATCTGTTTACAATATGACAATAAAAAGATTGGGCTCTGCCCCGGTATCCGCCGCATCACAAATGACAATCCTGGAGAATCAGACAGAGGGGAAGAAAAAAAAACAGCAGCTCAAATCTTACCCTCCAGAAATGTACAGATTTAATGCATCACAAGGCACAGCGGAGGATTTCTGTGATTCAGGCTGGAACAGTGTTGTTATTGACCTGACACAGCGCACATCACAGATTCACTGCACCACAAACAAACACTATGTGGTGAGGCAGGTATGTGCAGGTAACCGGTGGTTATGGTTTGTCCCGGCATCGATAAAGTTATGATTTATAGTCTGTTGACGGTGCAGACGGCAGAGAGAGCCAATTAGGTGAAAGTCAACAGTGTCAAAGACAAACAGGGCAGCGGTTAAAGTGATGTAAAGTCGGCTTTAAAAGGCTCAGATTTTTACACTTTTCTGCTTTTATTGAAGTGCAGATCCATAAGAATTTGTGGTTCTTGAAACCACAATTTCTACCGTCTCAGTGTAGTTTTCCATCTCCTCTCTGCAGCTCTAGTAACAACAGGTCTGTGTCAGCCAATCACAGGAGAGGAGGCTCTCGGTTTCTGAATACAGGCTGTGTGCATTTCTCTGTGGCCTGAGAATGTGACACCTTCAAGGAATTAATACAGAACCAGGACCTGCTTTATAATTAAAGAAGACATTGGGATCTACCATTGCTTGTTTCATTTTGGGCCACGTTTATGAATCTAGAGACAATGATTTTTGCCTCATGTTTTCAGGCCACCTGGACAGAAGTGGGTCCTGCGAGGAAAATCCTTCAAACCTGAGATCAGTAATAGTTTCTATACTTTTTCTTACTGTCAAGAAATTCCGTGAAAAGACCAAAACCAATCACCCTGGTTACAAGACTTGCCAGTGTATCCAGAGATATAATATTCCTCCGAGCCGCAGAGCTCCACTTTTGTCCAAAAGCTATTAAACACACAGCAGTGTTGCACTGGGTGACATTTTCCTTTATCATAATGAACATGGGCACTGCAGTTTATTTTCAATTCCCCATGCACACACATATGCACACACACTCACCATCCTGCTGGTGTCAATATACCCACGAATGTGTATTAGCAGCCCCTGACAAATCCGCCATTTCCTCCTGTTTGACTCATTTCTGCTGAAAACTGCAGAGCCCAGCTGTGTTCAGAAATGATTTGGCCTTTTTTTTTTTTTTTTTTTTAATAATACAACTATAGATTCAAACTATTTATTATACACAACCGGCCGAGGGCAGATGGGCCGCCCACTCAGAGCCCGGTTCCGCTTGAAGTTTCTTCCAGTTGAAAAGGACTTTTTCCAATCCCACTCCTCCTCATGGGGAAATGTTAGGTCTCTGTAAATAATATTGTAAAGAGCACCATCTAGTCCTGCTCTACTGTATATGAAAAGTGCCTTCAGTTATGATTTGATACTGTGTAAATAAAATTGACTTGACTTGACTTGACCCGACATTTGTGAGCTTCTGGGCTTGGGGCTAAGTGTCACAGACGAAGTCAAAGTATCTAGAGATCGGTTTTGGTCTTTTCATGGAGTTCGTTGATATTAAGAAAAATATAGAATAACCCCAGCCTTATTCTTTAATGGATGACACTGTAATATACCAAATCTGATTTACAGAAAGGGCTAAAATGATGTTGCAGTATTATATATTATCCTTGAATTGGTGCCGGTAAAACTGCTCTTAAAGCCCTGTGATAGGCCAGTGACCCTCATGCTATCCTAACTGGGATTAGCTCTAGTCAACACCCCCATGACCCTGCAGGCATCACAGCTACAGTATACTGTATCTACAGTAATGCATTATCCAGTTCCTACTACAATGGGATGAACACTGTAACATTTTCATGGGCTCCATCAGCTTGTTTTGACATTTAGATGAGTTATATTCACAGAATATAGAGAAAGGTTAGAGAGTTACGGAGAGAAAATCAACATTTATGCTCCTCAACGGTCCATAAAGTAAAAAATAGGACTGTTTTATACTTCTTTTGTCTAACATTTCTGATTTGTCTGTTTCTGTTGCTCTGCCAACAAACTGTTGGCTTTTCCAGCAGCTATCAGAATGAAATACTGCTCAGACTGGAGGGATGATGCTGCTGCTGATGCTGCTGCTTGCGCACAACTGAAGGAAAAAAACATTCTCTGCTCACTGTCCAAAAGCAAAACTAGATCATTATTAGCACTTTGCAACAAAATATAAAGACACAGTAGTTATTCTGCTAATGAGAGATATGACTTTTACCAAGCTGATGATGCCAAAACTTCACAAACATTTTATTTTAAATCATCGTCTGCAGCTTTAAATATCAAATCAAACGTACAAAAATCCAATTCATGTTGCTGCCAGCTTCAAGGGGAGTGATCTGAGGCAATGCACAGACTGTAGGCTCTCATTTAGCTCGAATTATTAACACGGTGTTAGAGCTTAAAAAAGGAATAGTGACGTCCATGTAGCCATCATCTGGGCTGACTTACTGTACTCAAAGTGGATTGGGTATTTCGCTGGAGGAAATCTTTGACCTTTCAGGGATGTGACAGTCTCTCTGATCTACCGACCATCAGTTAACTTCACTATTTTAGACAGGACCGTTCACTTTGGCTCGGGTTTTTTTTGAAGCAACAGCACTTTCTGGTTTTTTCGGGGCTGCAAGCAAAAAAGTTTTCCTGCTCAACAGGAACTCATCAGGAGGCTTTTCCCATGGGCACCAAACAAACACAGGGGCTTCCCACATCAAGTTCACAGTCCTGATGAATAATTCAAATTCATTAAGCCTATGGGTCACACCACCTTTTCTTGGAATACTAATCATCCTGACAGTGAAATATTACTGTAGATCCCCGTGTGCCTCATGTGAACTCTTATCTTAAAGGGATAGTTCACCCAAAATTCAAATTTATCATCATCATTATCTACTCACTCTCATGTCGACTAAGAGCTGTGAGAATTTTCAGAGTCCTGAGTTACAGGGGGGTCCGCGCAGCAGTATTTGTCCATATAATGGTTGTCAATGGATACCAACTTTCTTCGTCCAAAAAGACACACCAAAAAACCTCCAAATACCTCCATACTGCTCGTCTGTAATGTCCCTCTTGTATTGAAGCCCCGACAAGAGAAATTGTTCAGAAAAAAATTAAATAAGTCTATATTTTAAGCTTGTTTGTAGTGGAAGCTCCCAGTGTCTCAGTCCACTGCTTTCAATTTCTCATGTCAGGGCTTCAATACAAGAGGGACATTACAGAGCAGTATGGAGGTATTTGGATGTTTTTTGGTGTGTCTTTTTGGACGAAGAAAGTTGGTATCCATTGACAACCATTATATGGACAAATACTGCTGCACGGACCCCCCCCTGTAACTCAGAGAAGGGACGGAGGACTCTGAAAATTCTCACAGCTCTTAGTCGACATGAGGGTGAGTAGATAATGAGTGAAATTTGAATTTTGGGTGAACTATCCCTTTAACCCAAGCTCACCATAGAGCTGTAAACATGGACTAGCTGTTTATGTGGATTTCACATCACCCACTGAGTTCTGAAAATGCCACTCCGAGGGCCCCCCCGATGCCAACCTGCCAACACGCCCCGGGTCCCTGATGCCTTCCATTACATTTCGGGACAAACCCTTATCAGTCCTGCACAAACAGTTCAGTCGAGTAAACATGTTTACAAAGTTATGATCTCTGATGATGAAATATGCTCTCCTGATTTCCCACCACTGGTAAACATGTTTTCTCACCTAAGACACTTCACACTTCTCCTCCTCAGCTCCCTGCTATACGTAAACACGTCCGGTTCATTTTTCAGCCAGCGGAGATTTATACCCGGCCGACCCACTATCGCCTGATACTTGCCTGGCAGCGTGGCCCCAGTGTTATATCAACAGATGTCAGATTGTGTAGGCATCATAGTTAGGGGAGGAGAAAAGCACACTCTGCTCTCTTCAATACTGGGAGTGCCGCACTTGACCTTGTCCATTCCAATTACAGCAGCCCTGCAGCCACCATCATGCAGTGTGTCTATTGTCATTGGCTTGATAAGACCATAATGTGCACAGTGTAGACCTGCAGCTACACCGCAGGGAGGGCAGGAATATGGGATACATACAGTCACACACACACACGCACACGATGGGTGCATTCTCATCCAACATGAACAGGACCATCGTGAGTCACCTTCCACATTTCATGGAAATCAAACATTCAGTCTCCAATGGGATTTAAAGTGGGTCTTTATCAAAAAAAGGAGGAGATTAAGGAATTAGGAAAGACATTTTGAAACCCTAAATTTGGCTCTTACTCTTTTGGAGTACTTTAGTTTTACATTAAATCCATTTTAATTCATGATGTTACTGAAATTAGATGTATTAACGGTAGGATTTTACTCATAGTTAGACCAGCCAAAAATGCTAAAGAGATGGAGGATATCTATGAATATAGCATTTAAAAATGGGAATTTAACCTCTTTCACGAATAGATGGGTTAAAATTAAAGAATGAGGTTTGCAATATTCTATATTTTTCTATTCTCAACAAATTCCATGAAAATCACCAATGTGTTTGCGTAATATCTGAATCTTCTATAGATTACAAATCATTTGATTAAAAAGATGTTACTCACACAGAAGTAAATACCAGTATAGTGCACAGTAGTGATGGGAACTATTTGAAACTGCAGATTTACACACATTTGATGCTCTAGTTGTATTCACTCTAGTATTCCTGTAGCTCATACAGAGGAATTATGCTGTCCTCTATTAGACTCTATTCTCTTGTAAAGTCAGATGACTTATTGATTAACTGTACTTTAAAGAAGTGGAAACAGTCCCTTATACCAACCTGCTAAAATAAAGATAGCTGAAAACATTTGAGGATATCAGAGTCAAATTGAGTTAAATCTTGTGAATGGATACTGTAGCTCACTTTGATCTGCACCTTTCTCCATGTCAGTTCTCAAAATGCTGCAAAACCGAGCCTCTCGGTGGCCTGTAGGTCTGAGACGTTGACCACCACAATTACAGCTCCAGTCTTTCCTGTGACCTTTGCCACATGTCACCCCTCATCTCTCAGTCACTGTCCCATCTCAAATTTATAAAATAAATGAGGAAAAATATGCCCGTACCTACTTCAAAAATGTCAGTGACAATGGTAAAACTCCAAACCTCATATAAACAAGAGAGAGGAAACCAAAGGTGGAGGCTGGAGAAAACCTCTCTGTGGTCTGCTACATTATCTATCTCACTATCACGGTGGCAATCAAGAGGTGTAGCAGGCCAGAGGAAATGGCAGCAATGATGGACAAAACCCCGAGCTGGAGTAGATTGCACAGAGTCTGGGTTAATAGTCTTTTTTATGGTTTAAGGTGTTCAGTTCCCGTGGGAACATTTTATCACAGAGCCCATAGATTTCAGCCACTCCTTTGTATAATGTGATTAGCACCAGACAAACACCCGGAGCCCCCAATAATCGTCTGCAGGTTGATATCCTCCAATTTCACACTGCTGGGTCTTTAACGATTTGAATAATGCTGGAGACTTATGGATCATACAAAATAGATGATATGTTGCATTTTTAATGACAAAACTATGTCAGTTTAAAATTAAGACCATCTCAATTCATTAAAATAGTTAAACACTGCATATATAAATTAAAGATTTAACAGCAGAGCAAATATAAATGCTCCTATTACCATTACCACTAGAATAATTACACGTCTTTACTGTAAATGAACTACAGACCAGCACAGACCCACAGTAGCCACTTTACTGTACTACAGTACAAACACCTACTGTAGATGAGTAAATAAAGTCAAATTCAGAAGTCCTGCAGTAAATTATAGCTGAATTACAGCTAAGAATTCCAGCAGTGTCAGTTTTTGTGACACCATTAGATCACTAAACTCATCTAATACAAAAGTTATGCTTAAGCTACTATTATTTGATATTTTTATTTTGCATTTCCTTGGTAATGAATGGAGGACTTTGTAATATTGTGTTATGATCATTTTGGCTGCAACAATTTCTGGTGCTGATTTATCGTTCTGCATTTTACTGACAGGTGGTTCTGTGATTTCGTCCACTTCATTTCCATCAGTGAGGGCGACCACTTACTTAGGTGGTGCACTTGTGAAAATGAGGAGTCCTTGGACTGCTGCTGGGTATTGATCCTGAAGAGCTTCTCAGTTCAACCTCCCAAATCTGAGTTTATATTAAATCCGGATTGATGATCTACTCACATGATCTCCTCACAGTGACGTCCCTACAGAGCCGGTCTGCTAAAACAGCGCTGGCTGTTCATTTGTTAAATGTTGCATTGGTCACATTTAATCAGCCTTTCCGTTCAAGGGAATACATCACCCAAATGAGAGGAGTCTTTTGGCCTTAGAGGATGAATTTTAATTAAGGTGAACGGGGGGAACTCAAAAAAGGTCATCACTCGCTCTCATCTAATCACACGCCTTTCAGGCGCTTTCAAAAGGTGAAAACACTGCTGCCGTCCTGACAAACTCACTTTTGAAAATCTGCATTTCAATTACATGCCGGTGGTTCAGTGGACAAATGCATGTAATTAATTAGGCCTGAGCGAATACAAATGCAGCTTTTCCAGCCGGACCTGTGCAGAGATGATATAATCGATGGTGCTTCTTGTCTGGGAATCCCTGAAGTATCAAAAGATAATTTTAATTCTGTCGGAGCCAAATTCTGTCAAAGTGTTTTTTAACCTTTATTCATCCAGGGAAAGTTTGCTGCACAGACATACTCCTACATCAATAGCCTGCTTTATATTCATGCAGTTACAAGCTATAAATTCATAACAGGGAGCTGCAAGAGGCTTTTACTGTTGTCCACCCAGTGCTGTCCGCTCACAGGCACCATGGAAATAGATGTTGAAGGAGAGGAAAGCGTTAATTATTTAACCAAGCCAGATTCCCCTGTCCTTTAAAATACTGCCAGCCATTAAACTCAGGTATTTTCAGAATTAAAACACATCTCAATATTCCCAGGAAGTTGCTCCAGTGAATTAACTTTAAAACCCGAACACCGGTGAAGAACACATTTGTGGTTTATCACTCAACCTCAGTTATCAAGACCAGAGATGAGTGAGTGTGTTTGGCCCCGAGATGAGAAGCAGATGAGTGGATGTCAGAGTCAAAGCGCAATCACACGTGTTACTGTACCAGACTACAGCGTCGAGGAAATGACGGCTCAATCTGCGGCGAGCTCTGACACGATCTGCCTCAACGGAGCGCTCGCTAGGCACGCGTGTTGTCAAGAGTTAAGATAAAAGACAGAAATGACTCCAGCGCACATGCGACTCGGAGTGGCATAAAAGAGAGAGATCGTGGATAAACCCAACATTTCTCACCAACGCGTGGACAGTCTGGTTGGATTTATGTGCTGCATTTCGAAGCATATTACCCACCGACCTGGTGGATGGGGAGATCTTTACATGTGCATTTGACAAATAAAAGACTCGTGCAGCTCTGTGGGGCTATCTGGTCTGATTTATAGTAACACACCTCTGGTTGGTTCATCATGCGCCCTGCTATGTAATCATTCAGTGCCAGATGTATCCGAAGAGCAGGGTGGATATAAAACACAATTACGATGGATCTTCGACACCTTAAGTGGACTCAGGACCTTGCATTCATGAAGATCTCGGCATTAGCCGCACAATTATAGCCTTATATCGTTCTGCGAAATGTCATGCATTAAAAAAAAAGAGAGAAAACCACCAGATATTTCCACCAGATGTCTTTGCAGC
The DNA here is from genome assembly GCF_905171665.1 of Trachurus trachurus. Classification (NCBI taxonomy): domain Eukaryota; kingdom Metazoa; phylum Chordata; class Actinopteri; order Carangiformes; family Carangidae; genus Trachurus; species Trachurus trachurus. The sequence continues at coordinate 5,801,672 of NC_139907.1, read as the reverse complement.
GAGGGAGTGAACTCCACAGGACTGCAGGGGGGAAAAACACAAATAATCTAAGGAGACTGGTGCTTTGTTAGCCTCCAATGACAGCCACCGTCACAGTCCAGGTACAAGAAGCCGGTTGGATGCTCCCGTCTGTCGCTTTGTGCCGACGTCGGACAGCTCATCCCTCACAGACCGACCGACAGACTCTGCACAGACCAGTGGAGTTCAATTGTTGACTTTGGTTAGAAGTTCAAAGTTCTGTTAAAAGTTCCTCCTCCTTTTCTCTGCCTCGGAGCTTGTCAGCCCAAAAAAAAAAAAAAAAAACCTCAGAATTGAGCGCTGCGAGGGGCTCAGGCTCTGCGGCCTCTCATTTTCTTTCGATGGGTAGACACATTTTTCAATTATGCACACGAGGGAAAGGAATTAGAGGTCTAATCCCGGCCTAATCCCCAAACAAACAGATCTATGGCCTCCATTTCCAGAGAAGCCACCCTGGCAGCCCCCACCTCCGTCTCCTCCTGTTAAATCTCTGCCCCTCAGCTAACCCGGTCAGGGATGGAAGTCCTTTTGGCTCTGATAGTTTCTTAAATTGATCGGTGCAAGCATTAGCCATGTTTGAATGGTACTTAGAATCAGTTCAAACGACCACTTGCGACTGTTCTTAGTCGTCCGCTGAGAATAAAAAAAGGCTGAGAATGTAACTCATCCACTGATGCCAGTAATTCAATACCAACACAGGAGCAATTCAATTACCTCACCCTCTCCCTGCAGTGGAGATCACTGTTTATCTGAGCAGGCATTCACACTTCCCTCTTTCCTCCTGAGCACAGAAGAATCCTCCAACAACTAGAGATCTTTTCTAACCTCTTCCATACAACTGTGTTTTGCTCAGTTGCTCAGTGGGTGTGCAGTTGAAATAACATCAATATAATAGAAGTGTTGTACATGGTGAAAGAAATCTTAACATAATGTCCTTTAGCAGAACTGTGAATCATCAGAATAGTGACCTCTTCGCTCCTAGTGTAACTATGAAGGACAATATTGTCAGACCCTGGTTATTAAGGCTTTGTGAACGACAGAAAGAGCTACAGAAACAATCAAGAGTGTGAGAACTGCTTTGCAAAGAGAAGACAGAGAGGTGCCGAGCCATTATCCTCTTGGTCTCGACGGTTCTTCAGGGTTTAGCCTTTTACTGGCAGAACACTTCAAAACAGCAACAAAGTAAAACATACATAAAAACCAACACTGAAGACAGTGGAAGAGGTCGTCATTCCTTTAAGACCCCATGAATGGAAAAATTTCCTTTTTTTCAGCTTTAATCCTGTGTCCACATGTTCATTTATCTGTAGATTTTAGACAGTTATTATCCGAGTATTTCAACATTTCAATTGTTCCTGAATAAATGATTTCAGACGGTTGATGACTCATCCTTCGCTGGAGCACATTCCCAGTTTTGCATCCAATTAAAATTCTTTCCTAAATGTTTACATCCCTCCTCTGAAACATAAATCCTGTCAGTCACCATCACAACCTCTGAGCTGTAACGCTTGTGTGTGAGCTTGTTCTAACTCTGTGAAGCATCATGAACCTGCATCTCTCCCCTGCTAGCATCACTGCTACCTTCAGCTCTAGTTTCATCTCCACCCGTCTCATCGCTGAGGAGTGAAGGTCAAGGAGACAAGTCCTCCACATCAGCAGACAACCCCACAGTTGGTGCTTAACGTACATTCAACGCCATTGGCTACCGATCATGTCCCTCACTTGCTTCGTGCTTTTACCGGAAACACGTAATCACGCAGAACTCTACAGCGCTGTGAGAGCTCTTTAAAGACTCAATATATAATTTGTTACAAACTTTCTGTTCAGCTCAGTTAACAGGACTGAAACTACTCGGTAAGGAATAGAGAGAGATCATGAGAATGGTAAAAAGAAACCAACTGTTTACAAAAGATTAAAAAAAAAAAGAAAAGCGAGAGCTGATATTTCAGACACCAAGGTCAAAAACATTTGTATTTGCAGCCATTCACCGCCGCCTCGTACACAGGAAGCTTTTGTGGTGTTGAAACTCTGCACACAAAACGTGTGTTTGCCTCTGAGAGACGGTAGTTGCGCCTCACACAACCGTAAGAGACGGCTTTTACACATTTCGGCGAAAAGATTGTTATTCTGGTGAAGACATTCGAGGGCGAACATGTTTATAAGCAGCTCTGGAAAAGCACTTGTGCAGGATTCCTTGACAGCATTCATTTATTTGACATTCAGAAAACTACAATGTCAGACGCACTCGCCGCACAGTTGAAAGGTACAGAGAGAGGAGGTTTCACATGCTGTTTGATGACGCAACAAGCACTTAGGTTGAGCAGAACTGACACCTTCCATTTCACTGTATTAGGACTAGTGATGCAAGCACTTCTGTGATGGTGAACGGTGATGCGAATACTTGGACTGCAAACTCTTCAAATGACTCGAATCAATAAAGTGCTGTGCAATTTAAACCCCAAAGAAAAACACGAAAAAAAAAGATGATGGTAAGTGATTTGATGCTCAAAGACGAACTCATCAAAGGCCACGCGTACCCATCTCCATCACGTACGTATATATACGAAGCCTATACACCTGCTCCACCATCAATCTATCACACAAACTCTCGCTCTTTGCTGCAAGCTCTTCCCCTTGTTATGATTCTGTCCATGAGTGATTCCAGCCAATCCAGGGGTGGTCAGATCTCTCTCATTTCCCTCGACTTGTACAAGAAATCGATTCCACTCAAAGACGAAGGCCGCAGCTCATTCCCGCTGCCAGCCTGCTACCTAACCTCGCTCACTATATCTCTTCATCACCTTCTGAATGCAGATGGGTGCAGGAGTTGTTACGAGCAAAAAAAAAAGAAAAAAAAGAGAGTGGTCCAAGTGTTTCATGTGGAAAGGCTCTGCTGGTTCACATCAGTGCAAATAAAAGAACATTTGTCTCCAATTAAGGAACACGCTGTGGATGTCACCTTGTGAGTGGATTGTTTTTGTAGGATCCATCCATTGGTTCTCCGTCATAAAGAAGAGTCAGCACATCATAAAAATACATTAAAAGACCAAACTGTTGGCTGTGTGTTTCAGGCCATTAACTGCACATTATATATCTTTTTTGCATTAATGCTGACCTACAGTGTTTAGCCTTGTCCTGCTGTGCAGTAATGCACTTTCAAGAGGAGATTGTTTTAGCGACTCTGCTGGTTTTCACTGTCGCTGCGTTCAAGGACATTGAGACACATCGTAAGTATCTGCTACGTATGAGCTGCTAAACAACAAGATACTATGGAAGTCTCAATAAAAGTCACAAATACTATTGATCTAATGCACTTCTTTATATTGTTTTCATTATTTGTGGTTTCTTTAGTGCACAAAGTAAAATGGCAAACCAAATATAAATGTATTAAATATCTCATTCATGTGCTTGTGGAGGTGTGGGAAGTTCATCTTTTACAATGATTTGGTTCTTTTGCAGGATTTGCATTTGCAGGATTGCAGGTTTGCAGTTTGCAAACTCAAACCACTACAATAATAAATAAAACAAACAGACCATGTGATATTATCTCATGTTCAGTGCATTTTCATCTTCTCTTTAAAGAACAGTGTCGTTTGAAAACAAATTCTCTATGTAGGCTGAATATACATGATGCATGATTCTAGGGACTTTATGCGCCCAACTGTATTTTTACTGCCAAAGTGTCAAGTTGCCACGGTACAGTAAGATTTTTTTATTATTACATATAATACTGTGGAGACAGATACATCAAAGTATTCTTAAGATACATGAATTTTTCATTAGGTTGAATAAAGTTTGTGGCCTATAAGTTCACATTTTGCACCACAGGCTCAGATCTCAGTGGGTCGTTGTGTTGGTGAGTAACAAATCAGATACTAGCTGTGATGCTGAGATTATTCGCTTGCCCGTTTCACACTTTTATTGCACCTACATCTGCGGTGAGATCCAGAACAATCGGCCTCAGCGCAGCATGCAGCGTGTCTGTTGTTTAAATTCAGAGAAAAAAAACAAAAAAGCTGCCGACTTTTCCAATAAAGCCAACATTCCTCATGAAGCTTCAGGTCTTGGATGGATTTATGACCACGTTTCAAGCAAATTACTTCCACCCAGTAGGCAGAGAGACCTTTACATGCCTTTGAATTTGGCTGAAGGGTGGATTAAGTTGGAGGGCTTAAAGTCAGAGTTCAGTGGGTAATGTCTGTCATCACTGTCGGCTGATAACCTTGAATCTCTGTGATGTCACAAAAAGAGTTTCTATAGTGCAGCAGATAAGCTTGGACGTGGACGGTGTTGTGCTTTTATGACTGAAGAATGAAACTTCCTCCAGTGTTTCTATAAACTATGAAGTCTTAGAGCTCCAGACCAGAGTAGCAGGATAACGTGGGATTAGAGTGTTTGCTGATGTGCTACAGTAGCCTGTCCTGTAACGGTTTTTAACATCAACACCTGGAAACAGTGGAGTCTGCTGTCTCTTTGGTGCTCCTGAAAAAATATGTTAGATGGCCGTCGCAGAAGTTAAACAAGTGCAGTTTGCGCAAAGATATGCATGACTGTAATGGAGCGTGATGAGGCAAAAACTGGGATCCTTGGGATATTATATGTTATATTATATGCTTAAATCAGAAAATGAGTTTCCTACCTACCTTTCTCACTGCATTTATCTAGTGTGTTGTCATGTGGACTTTGATAACCTCAGAGGGGGCTGGCTCTTAAAGGGACAACGAGGAGTTTCTATTTGGTTATAAAAAAGTCTCACGTTAATGTGGATGAATCTACGCTACCCACACTTGTTAATGGGCCCATTTTTGATAAATATATCGTTTTGTCTCTATTGTTATTTTGTTATTATTAGTGGTGGCGGAAATGCTGGTCGAGCCGACCAGCGTTTCTTTACTTTCGGTTTCGTAGCGAGTCATGAGAGTAACGCCGCCGAATCGCCGTTTATGGTCAGAACTACGACGGTATGTGATCGTCTTCGAACCTCTGACTTTAATTCTTGATGAATGAAAACATGAGTCATGTTGCGCCGGTCAAAGAATTTCACGGTGCGTGCGGAGGCTCATAAATGTAGTGTGAAAACACTTTGCTTTTCCAAAACTCCTTGTTGTCCCTTTAAATGGTTTAAATCATAAAAGATCTCATTGTTCAGTTAAAACCAAAAGTCACCAATAACAAACTTGCAGGCTAGTTCCCAATACCTCCAATAAAATATTACATAGTATAGTAACGGACAATCTTCTTCCTTTAGTTTACACTGAGTGACAAGTCTTTGTGTTTGCCACTGTAACCACTTAATTCCCTCAAGCACTAAGACTGCATTAGGCCTTTGGTCGCCGGGCTGCAGGAGGAGAAAACCTGCGTACCTGTAAATCTCATCTACGTAGGCAGCTTTCCGTTTAATTTGTTTCACGGGGACTAATAAGAAATGAGTCTGAAATGAGCTGGAGCCTGACTGAGGACTGCTGAGAGACGTTGCAAGTGTGTGGCGTAAGAATCTATCACTGTGTCCTCGGGGCAGGAATGTACCAATGTACACAACAGCAGCAACAACAAAAAGTTGTTTTATGCCATTGCTTTATGGGAACCGTAATTACAGCCGCAGGTTCTCGTCGCCTCGCCGCTGCTGACACAGGATTTCCATGTGGATACGGGCGAAGATGAAAGGATCTCTGCTGTCAATAGAAAGATGGATTTCTGTGTAAGCAGTTGTGCTGTTATTGTGTAATGTTTGTTTCATCTACCGGCTTTGAGTTGCGCGATCTTTAACGTCGGCTGTTTATAAAGCTGCTACTCAAAGAATTGAAGCTTAATCTGAGGGATGCTCATTGTACGCTGCTTTCTGGTGAAGGCTAAGTTAAAGAAACAAGTTCTCAAAGCAATTTTCAAGATCTTTTGTAAAATTATTCTCAGTGTAAATTATTTCATCCTCAATCTGAATCAACTTCTGTGCTTCGGCTTCAATGTCATCCCTACAGTGTTTTTTTTTTAGTGCTTTAGAAATTGGCACTTCATTTAATGTCCACACAGACTGAGCCCATGCACAGCTATGACTATATACAGAATGCATGTATATGAGGGTGAGAATTTATAGCAGCTGCTGCGCGGCATGTGGCATAATATGTTAAAACCAGATCTTGGTAATATAAATGTGCATGTGTTAATGAGCAATATCCATGTTCTAATTACACTGCTGTGAACATGCACAACTGTGTGCTGAATAAGAATCATTGCCATCGTTTCATTTCAACTATGGCCTCCATATTAGCTCGACTTAATATCCCCAAGGTCGTAACATTTGATAGATCATAATGTCAGCAGAGCTGCTCGTAAACCCCCCCACCCCCCACCCCAACCTTCACCACCCACACCGCCCACCACCGTCCGCCCAGCGCCCCTCTCCTCCCTGGCAGCTACAGTCTGCTCACATCACACCTTAATTGACAGGGAGAGAGACCGACAACACGCTCAGACCAAGGCAATCGATTGTGACAAACAAATTAGAGACGGGTTTGAATGATTAAGTTATGTATTGATTTTGATTTAAACATTAACGGCTCATGTACTCGGCGGGATTAGATGGAAAGACAAAATGTAATCAATGCTTCCTTGTAGATATCAATGGGATTTAGCGTTTGGAGAGTTGGGTCAATGGGGTAATAAGGCGGTGCGCAGACCATTGCATTATGATTGGTGGGTAATACATTAAGCGCAATGTGCAAGATTATATTTGACATCATTACACTCATTATAATGTGATAAGCTGTGTTATTTTTATCAGTCATAGTCAATTGCAGTCAGTTTTATTTATGCCTTTTCCCTTCTAGTTTAATTCCAACTGCTACTACAAGCATCCATGGGTGGCCTCACTGGGAATATGATCTTAAAAAGTAAATCAAAGAAGATTTTACTAACTTTTACTCGTGCTACAAAACGGCCGTAATTTATCTGCGAGCGGCTGATAGGGCCGTTGATCAAAACTAATGACTCAATTACTCAATGCTCTTAGGAGCTGAGAGTTCTGCCTTTAATACTCACTTCCTGGTTAGTTCTGTGGAACAACACACACACACACACACAGACACACACACACACACACACACACACAAGCAGAGACACAGGAAATGTGCAGTGCGACAAAAAAAATGATGCAGGAATTCTCACTGGGGAAATGAATGAAAAAATGTAGCCGTGTTCCTCCCGTGTAGTCATCCATTATCTAACCCTGCTTCCATGGCCACTGAGAACTCTTGATTCTGATTGGCTAGCTGGTGTGGATGACCTGGAGAATGCGACTGAACACTTGGAGCTAAGGTTATTGTGTCAACCAAAGAATATGTATATACATGCACCAGCCACTTTATTAGGTACAACTGTTCAAGTGCTTGTTAATGGAAACATCCAAATAGGCCAATCACATGGCAGCAACTCACTTCAGTGTTGCAGATATGGTCAAACTGAGCATCAGGAATGAGAAGACAGGACTTTAAATGTTTATAGATGTCAGTCAGGCTAAAGGCTGAATATTTCAGAAACTGCTGATCTACAGGGAGTTTCTACTGTATACTTCTGATGTGCAGCCAACTAACCTGCAGCAACTGTGTGAAGCTATCATGTCAATATGGACTGAAACCTCTGAGCATCTTGTTGAATCTGTGCCACTAAGAATTAAAGGGATAGTTCACCCAAAATTCAAATTTCACTCATTATCAACTCACCCTCGTGTCGACTAAGGGCTGGGAGAATTTTCAGAGTCCTCCGTGCCTTCTCAGAGTTACGGGGGGTCCGCGCAGCAGTATTTGTCCATATAATGGTTGTGAATGGTGCTCACTTTTCTTCGTCCAAAAAGACACACCAAAAAACAACCAAATACCTCCATAGTGCTCGTCTGTAATGTCCTTCTTGTATTAAAGCCCCAACATGAGAAATTGTTCAGAAAAAAATTAAATAAGTCTATGTTTTAAGCTTGTTTGTAGCGGAAGCTCCCAGTGTCTCAGTTCACTGCTCTTCCTGTGTCCGTGCAAATCTCGCGTGATTTGCACTGACTGGCGGAACAATTTCTCATGTCGGGGATTCAATACAAGGCGGACATTACAGACGAGCAGTATGGAGGTATTTGGATGTTTTTTGGTGTGTCTTTTTGAACGGAGAAAAGTGAGCACCATTCACAACCATTATATGGACAAATACTGCTGCACGGACCCCCCTGTAACTCAGAGAAGGCACGGAGGACTCTGAAAATTCTCACAGCCCTTAGTCGACATGAGGGTGAGTAGATAATGAGTGAAATTTGAATTTTGGGTGAACTGTCCCTTTAAGGGTGTTGTGAAGCAAAGGGGTCAAAACAAGGTGGCTGGTACATGTACAGTATACAAAGCTTCTCAGTGATGACTTGATCTTTCTATTTCAGATGTGGGTCATGTTCAGATCAGCTAACACGGAGAGTTTCACATTAACATTAGTGCCCTGAAGGTCTGAAGGAGAGCTGCAGGTGAGCGGAGACAGAAACATGATCAGAGCTGCAAACAAAGCCTCAGAGCTTATGTTTGTGTGATGTAACCCTGTTTAAAAAGCCTCTGACTTCTTATTTTTTACTTTGATGTCACCTAATAGTGACAAGTGACAGGATGTGGTCTCATTTTGTGGCCCCAAATATAGAGGACCCTTACATAGAGACAATCCCTCCTTGGAGAGTTAAGGGTAGGAAACACCTTTACACAACCTGAGACCATTAATCCAAAGCAAAGAGTCAAGATATAGAATATGGTGATTTGTAAAATATGTGGTTTATCAGTCAGAGACTCTCACACATACACTTCTCTGTCATAGTGTAATCCTTTTTATTTGACAGTTAGGTGTTTTTCAGACTCATCATCGGTGGCAGCTGTAGCTCGTGGATGTTTGAAATATTCTTGCCCCAGGTTGAGTTCCAGCAGTAAAGGTGTTGAGAGACGTTAACTAGGCCATATAGTGCATCACATTTACAGCCTGCCAGTCTATATGAGAGTCTGAATCATGTCTGAAGTGCACAGATTTACCTACTGAAATCTATACGCCTCATAAATAAAACAAAGGGAACCGCCAATTTCTTTCTTCTAACAAGCTCACAGTTGTAATGCAATGCAGATTGTAATGTTTACCAATATCTGACTTTACAAATCTCAGTGATGATGCAACGATGCTGATTAATGAGCATCTGAAATGTCATCTCCCTGCTCAGCGGTATAGTGGAGGAGTGAACAAGGTGCTGCTTTCAGATAATAACAGAAAAGATGAGAATAATTTTGTTCAGGATTCAAGGATGCGTCTTTCTAACATATCGCCGATGAATTCAAGATGTTATGTGATATTCACCTTGAAGAAATGACATATACCATCAGGGCATTGTATATGTCACCTGGCAACCATTTGTAGAAGGCATGGCAACCACAAACATACCTGCATGACCCCATGTGTCTGTGAGCTTTTTTTATTTTTATTTTTTAAATCTAATTAGCATTTATGTCTTTCTTTATTAATGTATAAGTAAATCTGCCAATATGTTAAAGGTGGATGTTTTATGGGATATATTTGGAAAAATAACACCAAAGGTATAAACTAATATTCATAATTTGATGAGTCATGGTATAACAGGAGAACTCTACTGCTATTTAAATCATAAAGCATTTCTTTCACTGGTTAGTAACCGAAGATAAATGAGTGTCTAGAATTTTAATTCATAATTTTACAAGTTCAACCACAATTAATTTGTCCACATACAACGAAAACTGCAGTTACCATGGAGATATTCCAGGGGGCTACCCACAGGGGCTTCCCACAGGCCCAACTTTTCTGTTAATTTCTGCCTTCACTGTCTTGCCCACTCTGGAACTTGTGATAGCCCATGGGTTTATGGGAAACGGTGTTAGTTAAAAAGCTGAATCCAGATTCCTCATGACGCAAAATGCAAATGCAAATTTACTTTTGTATACACTACAGTCTAACTGCTCCAAATCACTTCCATTTAAGTTTGTTGTGTTTTATAAAGTTCTCAGAGCTGCCTTCAGTAAAATGTCTTCAGTCTTTATTGTAAAAACAGTTCAGCTCGCTGCATGGATCTTCTGCACTGACCTACACACGTAGAGAGGGAAAATATAAAATTGCAGCTGACACACCAGCACTCACACTGAGGGGTTATTTAGAGTTTCCTGAGCACCTGACCTAAATGTCTTTGGAAAGTGGGAGGAAACTGAATCACCAGGAGGAAACCGACACAGACACGAGGAGAACATGCAAACTTCACCCCAGGAGCAGAAGACGAAGTGAACAAACCACAGGGAGCACGAGGAATAGATTATCAAATGAATTATACCACAACACAACAGGGAAATATACATTACAAACTTTAGCTAACTCTTAATTTCACAGGGTTTCATTTTCCCCTGAAACGACGTCTGACATGAGTTGAGGTAAGTTGAACACTTACAACACCAACTTGAGCTAATTATAGAAACCAGTCTTCTTCCTCCATGTTCGCAGCTACCTGCTGTGAACATGGAGGAAGGATAATTACGACCAACCTGTGATATTTTAAAAGTGCGACTGAGCCAAATAAATGTCACAAATTATGTAAAGCTCTAGCAGGAAAACACAATTTATTCCTCACAGGGGTATTTATGTGGTATGGATGTGATAATTATACTGTAGCACTTCAACAGGACATTTATTAAACTGTGACAAAAAACTAGTTTAAATGCACAAAAGGTAAACAAGCTTTTTTTAAAGGATATAATTTGGCCATTGGCTCTCTGTATTTGACTTGATGTTACATACATCTATAAAAACCTGATTACAGCCTTATCAAAGCAATAAGTGATCAATAACACCCTTAATTTAGATGATGATGAAGGAATCATCCTGTTGTTGTGATTCAGATTTGGGAGCTGGAGCTTTTTGTACAACCACCACAGGTCTTAAGTGACTGGCCTCGCGTTAAAAATAGGCTTCTGATGAAATCCCACTAAAATAGACTCCACCACCAAACTCTTCATGTGTGTGTTCCACAGAGGATTCAGCGACCTGGTTTTCCATAAAACATCCAAGCATCGACGCTATCTTAGTCCATCACTTCACAATAAAATAAAGATGGTTTGCATTAAGACTGTTTCGGGCAAATGGGCCGAGGAAGGCGGAAAAAGCAGCACTGGACGTGGTGAAGGCTCAGAAGTTCAAGCATGGAAAGAAAATGACCAGAGCACATTAATAAGAGCATCTGCATCCGCACTCGCTTTTGATGCTATTTGTGGGTTTTTAATGCATCATTTAGAATCAGATAGAAATTATCGAAGTTATAAGCTCCACCACTAAATATGTAGGTTTGATGACTGAACATCAGAAGAACCAGCAGCTGACAAGAGGAAAAAAACACACAAAAACAAAAGACTATAGCTGTGTTGGGCAGTACATTTTGCAGCAACTGTGCATATGGGGTTCAAGTATTAAATTGCTTTTTATGTCATTATTGTGTAGTCAAATATTCTTTGTAGAGTTTGCATGTTCTCATGGGTCCTTCAGGTTCATCCAACAGTCTGAAGCACATTTGGCTCCAAAGTCTTCATAGGTCTGAATGTGGTGGCCCTGCAAGGGTTTCCTATATTTGCAAAGCTACATCCTCTTTTTACATGATGAAAATGAATTAATGAAATAAAAAAAATATGTATTTATATAATAAAATCTCTCCTGGTTAAATATACATGTCAAACCATAAGCTTTAAATAGCAGGAGTGACGCACTCGCTATGTCTCTGAGTAAACAACAAGCTGTACCATCACTGAGTTGAAACTGTCATGGAGTTTGCTGAACATGTCAGTGATCCACAGCTAAACCTTCCATTCTTATCAAGTGTTGTTGCTTTTTCTTTCTTTTTTGGGGGGTTGAAATATTGACACATGGTGTGAGGAGATCTGCTGTAGCTCTGGGCCAAATTGTTCAAAACCATCTACTGTAAAAGTGTTGAACTGACTGTGATGGGTGTGAATCCATGATAAATAAAAAATGGCAAAGTGTTGATTGTTACTTGCTGAGCTGCTACAGTATGGTGAAAACATATCTAAATTGCTGCTGTTTTTATTGTGGATAAAATTGAAGAAAGAAAACTTTAATTTAAATCTAGTAATCAAAGCCAGTAATTAAAGCTTGTTACGCGCCACGTTTCCAACACATCAGCAGAGTGAGGTCTAGGCCTATACTATAGAAGCAGCCATGAGGTCAGCGGTGGCAGCGCTAAGAGGGAAAAAAGTGGCGAGCTGTCGGTCCAGAGGAGATGATGAGGAGTGACACGGCGAGCCAGCGGCAGCCGGCCCGCGAGAGGAGTCGGTGCTGATGCAGGGTTTACACTCATCACACAGCGAAGTGGCCCTGTCAGGGACTGCAATGATGACAATGACAAAGGCGGCGGGGCCTGTCGACTGCAGCTGTGGAGTGACGGAGAGTGTGTGTGATGCAAGTGCATGTACGGTACTAATGAGTGAGTCTGGACAAGTGACATGTCTGTGGGAGGAAGTCTGTGTTTGCAGTGTTTTTACAGTTGGTGCATGTTTTTTTTTAAGTAAAGTGCTGCAGTGAAGAACACTTGTACTTTAAGAAATGGCAGCTGTTATAAGTTTCTTTGCAGATTTTATATTCAACATAAGGTGGACTCACGTTCTTTATTTCCTTTGTTATTTTTCTTCTCTCTTCATCCTCCTTCTGTCTTTCTGTTTCCCTTTCCTCATTTTGTCTCAACATCCCTCTTTCATTATTTATTTCCAACTTGCTTTCCTTCCTTTTTTTATCTTACAATTTCCTTTTCTTTTTGGTCCGTCTTCGCATGATCTTACTCTCCTTCTCTCTGAATATCTGGAAACATCGAGCCGAAGCTAAAAGGTTGGTATTTTGGAGACTTGCGTAGATTCTGCTGCTAACTGGGTCATGTAACTAACAATACTTTCATCATCACTTTATCTCAGTGTTGGTATATCTTTCGCTTAATTCATTATTTAGCCTGTACAATGTCAGACAGTGGTGAAAAGCATGGTTTATAATCACAGACTTCCCAAAATCACATAATTAAGTTCTTCATTTGTTATATTTCAGTTTGACCAACAGGACAAATCTGTCTTCTTAATGAAATACGGCAATAAAAAATAGAAGCTTTCTGTGAATAGAAAGGAAAGATATTAAAAGTTATGACATTCATAAATAGTAATAATAAAAGCAGATCAGCCTGAATGTGTCATTTGGTTAAAGAAATGGTTCAGAGATACATTTGACTGTTTCCTAGTGTCACATCAGGGTTTCACATCAGTGTATTTGTGACTGTGCACATGCCGCTCCTTCCTCATGCTGTCATTCGGGGTGTGTCCTGTTCCTGTGAGTCGTATTAAACAGACTGTGGAGGTATTTGGAGAGTGGGCTTTCACAGTCTCCTAACTACAGGCAGCTTCTTGCAGCTTAAACAGGGTAATACCTCATAAATACTGGCATGTAAGGCCAGTGTAATGATGAGGAATAAGAAATACCCACAGGCATGTATCATCATAAACATCAACCAGCTCGAGTGGCTTTGATAAAGTATCCTGCGGGTCAGGACCGACTTATCAGATCTTGATTTTGGGGGAGGACGTGTCTTGTAAACAGTGATAAATAGTGTTGTGCGGCTTCATACATTATCCTCAGCTTCTGTCTAAAAACTGGGCAAACCATTTATTTTTTCAAATATTTTTCACTCATTTTATTTTCTCCTGGCGGGGCGGATTTGAGGAGCGCGCTCGGCCCGGCTTCACACTCAGACATCTGCACCGCGCCGAAGCCTCAGGTGCCGCTCAGCGCAACCACCACTTGTGCAACCGGGAGTTAAATTCTTTGATCAAGGGCACATTGATGGGAGCTCTTCAGCGAGGACCCAGAATTTCATGTTCATTTTCCACGAGCATGTATGTCCAGGCTTTCTGAACCAGTTCATAATTTAGTAGCATTTCACAGTTTGCCCGGCATTTAGAGGGCTGAAGGATTTTCATTTTAAAAGGTTCAGGATTAACTTCCGATATTAACTGTTATCTGTCTTTAAAGCCCCAGTATGTAACTTATTTGGCTTTTTATTAGCAAAAATCAAATATTGCCTTCATAAATACGTATTTCACTGAAGTCGAATCACACCCGCATACAAATGAAAGCTTTCTTGTACCTTTTAGAATGAGTTGTTACAAGTTGTTACAAATACATAAGTGGGCGACGCACCGAACCGAGGCGGCCATGTTGCATCGCCATTTTTTACGTTGAGTGGCAGCGTGACCGTAGGTAACCACGGAAACTCAGCGGAGCTGTCGGCTCGGCCTGTTATAACTGTCACCACTGTGTAGTGTGAGGAAGGACGGAGGCACTGGTGTTGCATTCAGGTGCAGTCAGGCAGACGGCCGTCGGCAAACCAACCGGATGTCATTTTACTCGACGAGAGAAAGACGGTAAAACGTGGGTCAGGTAAACAATACGACATCACTATGACAACATACTGTATTGTTACGCCTGTATTGTTTTGCCTCATGCTGGCGGACCACTTGTTTACATAGACGCTTGTTTATCCTGTTACATGCAGCGTCTGTTGTCTGTCTGACGTCTGCCTGATTTCACGTGAATGCAACATCAAGAATACGTTCCGATATGCAACCGCACCACTAGATGGGGGTAATTCCTACATATTATACCTTTAAAGAAGCATTAATTTATTCAGCTAAACAAACAATAAACACATGATTTAGGTTAATGAGCTCGCTGGTCACATTCAGCAGACATTATATTTCCAGGATCAACTCTCCTTTAAGAGAAGTACATCTAACTCCTAGCTTCTGAATGGAACCAGGTCATTGCTGACTTTGTCTTTCTGCTGCCTGCTGCTGGGCAGGTCAGTGTAACAGTTGGTCTATCAGATCTACTCTGCTGAAAACAACTAGAACTAAACCAAACAGTAAAACTTACAGGCTCTAAAACCAAAGCAATGAGCCAGGAGATGGGAACGCTCCATAAGCCAGACACAGATCTGGTTGGCAATTCTCCATCACTAAAAGTGACAGTTTTCATATCATGCATGATATTTTGATGTAATGTAATGTACGGTATAATAATATAACAAGAGTAAGAATTGTTGGTTTAGACTCAAACAACCCAATAACATCGTCTCGTCAGTGTGTGGGTTGCAAAGAGAACATATGAAGGTCAGACCACCTGATGCTGGACTGCACAGTGGAGGATACTGTATGTGGACAAAATGCACCCTGAAGAATGAAAATGTTGATATAATAAAAATAATTTCTCATAAATGCTGTGTCTGTGTGTCTTACTGCTGGTCGATGACAGTCCCTCTACCTCCACAGTTTCCAGGTGAGTGCTAGCAGACCGCGCTAGGTTTCCTACAATGTGTTGTTAGCACTTGTTACAAATCAATAACATCCTTGCAAGGCTGACTTCAAAGTGGTGGAGTATGTTCGACTTTGTGCAAAAAAAACCCCACAAAGTAACAGTCCAGAAACAGACATTAATGGGTCTCCACGTCCAAAAGGTTGCAGAAAGTCAGGCTGTGCAAGAGGAACGATTTGAATTGCAAAGAAGATGTAATTACAAATCCAAATGTTTCAGCATTTAAGCCATTCCCAGTCAGTGTCACTGTCACTTCTTATTTATAATTCTTTCCTCTTTGCAATTCAAATCTTCTCCCCCATATGATATTCAACAGTTCAGTATTCTGCGGTTGACGTGATCATATTTTTTCATTGCAAGAGCTCCGAGGATGAAGAGTGCATGGGAGATGATCGTCTGCAGATACACAGCAGCCATCTGGACACATGCTGTATATATATACACTGATGAATATTGTACATGCATCACAGATTAAAAGAGATTCACTTACTCCCCACAACACAGTCTGCACTCTGCCAGTTCCTATTTGTGCTCTGCAACATTACATTGGAGATTGTGTAGATGCTGTAACACATCAGCTCTGTGGTTTAAGATGGAAAGGCTGTGATAAAATCCTGAAATTGTTTTATAGCAGAGTATAAGAAACTCCTTAAAGCAGAGTGACCTATCCCACCTTTAACAGCAGAGAAAACTTACAGCAGTTTAAATTTAATTAAAGCTTTATTGACCAAATAAGAGCTGAATGAAATGTTTTGGCAGATGACATGTTTGGCAGCTACCCAAAGTTTGCTTACAGGCCAACTTTCTGTCCAATTAGGAGATCTAATCCTACCTGACAGGACATATTAGCCCTTTACATTGCATCTACAAGGTGTGTGCCTATATATATGTGATACAGCAACAAAACCATGAGAGATTTGTTCCAGTGATAGTCTAAAGATGTGTGGATTGCTGAGCAGAGAGTGCACTCCCTCTTATCCCCATCTGTGTGCGTCTCAGCGCTGACAGAAGTGTCTGAATGTGACTCTATAGAAAATGTGCCACATTTTCAAACACTTAGGTTCAATGTTCAAGCACATCAGTCACGGCCGCTGATTTATTGACTCGAGCTCTGGCTTTGCATTCACATCAGGATTGTAGCTGCTGCCCTCACCTCCCAGAGGGCCGTGCTGCAGCACGCCGCTCTGGCCCAGGGCTAGAGCCTGGAGGCTCAGTGGCCTCACTGCAGGGGGGGTGGGGCGGGGGGGTATGAAGAGAGGAAATGAAAGCACACTACATATCTATGCAGCTCCCTCACTCTCTCACTCAACTTGTCACCGCCTGGTGGATTTATGCACTCTCTTATTCATTCACTTACTCACCGACTTGCTGACTAACTCTCATGGCCACTGCCTTGCTTATTCACACCCTCATCAAACTTGCTTATACTTGCAGGATGCACAGGTGCAGGGGAAGGGGTGAGCAAAACAAACGCATCCCTTGTGGTGTCTAACCATGCAGGTATAGCTTCAGTTTTATTCTGCAGCACTCTGAGACATCTGCCTTATCGCCTTTAGCTGCCACCACAGGGCCGATAGACGTGAATGGAATCCCATTTGTGGTGCTACAAACAATAATCTCAACAACAAAACCAATATCTCACTTGATACCTTACAATTTTCATTGAGATGACAGTATTTTCTACTTCAGAATATAGTCCCAACAAGACATGGCCATAGCAAATGGACTTTACTTTACACACATACACACAGCTGGCTCGGGTGCAGCAGCACAAGACAACAACTCCAAATTTTTACTATAATCTTTCTTCATAATCTGTGAAGAAAAAACTTCTGTTCAGTCTACACACATGAATGTGTCCCTTCAGACTTTAAAATCTTGATTTGCATTGTAATTACTGCTTAAATCTATTCTGTGCTCTCCGCTTTTTCTTTGCTATGACTGGCATTAAAAAGCCATCACAGAAAATTGATATGTGTCTCTCCTTCTGCAAACATAACAGGAGGTTGTTTTCCTATGCGGCACCAACTGCTGGTATTGTGGCGATGAAAATAAAAACCTTTTAAGCTACTGGCATGGAGCTTTACAGGAAAAGTTGTTTACCAGCAGAGTATCTGCGTCTAAGATCTCGGTTTCAGTCCTTCACATGGGGGAATCTTCCACGTCAAGGGCACTTGGCAGATTTCAGGAAGCCTGCGCTCGTCTTTATCAGGCCCTTCGCAAAGATCTATCACGATGTTTCTAAGCAAATTGTTCTCATTGCTAATCTGAGCTGCCTGGAGCCGTCCACAGGGGAACGCGGGCAGAGTTGTTCAGTATGCACCTCTGTAGTGATGCGGGGATTTATAGGGGCCGAAAGATGTGGAAACAGCGTGAACAGAAGGCCAGGTCAAGTGTGTGTGTTCTGTGCTGCGTCTGCTTCCCTCATGGGGGTACAGTTTCATTTGCAGCTGTGAATAATGTAGCCCCCGTTCCCTTGTTCTGCCAGAGGTCCAGCGATGGGGCAGGCCTTGAGATACGCTCCACGCGTATTTACATTCAAGACGCCGCCTGCTTCCTGTACGTGACCAGACGCGCCGGACGAGGATAAGAATGACAAAGACATGAAGACTGGAGTTGTCCCGGTGGCCTCCGAGTGTCGATATGTTTCTGCTGCAGCGTTATCTTATGTGTACCCAGCTGGCAAAAAAAAAAACACTCAACTCCTCTTTTCAATTTAAAAGACGAGTGAAAAGGACAAAATGCCTTTGAGGCCTTTGCCATTATTTCCATCTGTGCTGCGCGAACAGGCTACCGAAGTGACGCTCGTCCTTGTCTCTGTTGTTGAAGCTCTGATTAATTACTGAATTCATGGTCACTGCTGTGGATGTCTTAAAGATGACAGTTGAGTACAACTTAAAGTCGTTAATTTGAGCGTCAAAAATGTCATAATGAAGTATATAAATGCACTCATGTTGTGTAGAGTATCACTGCCTTGACCTTTTAGTTCAGTTCTTTCAGATCTGTTTCCTAGAATAAAAAAAAAGTTATGTAAGAATGTTAAAATAGCATCATGTTTATCAAGCCTCTTGTTTTCACGTTTAATCATCAGAAGCTAATTCAAGTTAGCCTCAGGAGTTAACCAGTGTTTGTCTTCTGGTGGTAAACACCACTTTCTATCATTTTGATATCAGTCTTTAGTTAGTGAGAGTCCTCTGTCTGTTTGCTGTCACAAGCACCGACATAGTGCTGAGCTGAGAAATGATATAGCATTAGCCGACTGCACTTCATTTTTCCAGCCCTGCTGCAGACAGACAGCAGTTACACAGCTACAGATCTGACTGACTGTTAATTCCATTAGATAGAAAACTGCAGCTGAAACACCTCAGCAACACTTTTACACTTCTGCACATTTCTATTTTAATCATATGGACATTTGATTTAATTGTCTGAGCAGCAGTTTGTCCTGTAAGTCTGTGAAGGTCTATCGTTAACAACATTAGCTCGACGGCTACCTGGCTGAGTGGGAGCATGGTTATTATGGTTTAAACTGTGAACTATTACCAGCTAGTGGATAGGCTTAGTCAGTTGCACTTTAGTACAATTTATGATACAGCACAATTTTTGGAACTGGCTTCATTGTGTGTTATAGATTTGTGTTAACTCACTTACTTAGTTCAACAGCTAACTGGGTGAGAGCACAGGGAAAGGTTTTATCTTCTGCCATAACTGGACAACAGTAAAAAGTCAATCTTGATTTGTGGGAATAAATATTAAATAATTTTAGCTGAGTAGTCTTATTGTGTATTTTAGTTAGTATACTAAATTAGTAGTAGTAGATATACGTACATGGATAATTCAATTATTAATAATAAACTAACGTTTTAATAGCTTTTTGTTGGAGTTTTCAATCAAGACACTGATTTTATTGCAACACTGAAATGGCAACAGCCACTATGTAACAAAGTATGAAGGGACCATGTGACCCCTCCCCTACAGTCCTGGCTCATATATCTGCAGTACTGTACTGTATGTGCAGTGATAGCGACTTATCTATGTTGTACAGTGTGTCCATGCACTTCCTGATATAACCATCACACTTGTATTTAATTGGAACTTTACCATGTTAATTACAATGGGAACAAAGTTAACCGCTCATGTAATTCTGAAAATCACAGCGCCACTAATACTCTCATTATCATGTTATGTGATTACAGCGTCTTCAGAGGCTCTCCGACAGAACGACAACATCTCAGCCACAAAACCATACATGACCTCTGTTGGGTTCAAATCTTGTATCTGAGAAGATGGCAAAGTTACGAATTTAAAAATACAATTCTGACATTGTTTTTAGAGAAAACTTTCCATCCTTGCGACAGTGTCCTCAAGTCAAATTCATGATTCTGATTCAAGTCGGTCCCATATAATGTGATCCTTATCTAATCCTTCAAATCTCATCAAGTCCAATCAAAGTGCAGCCGAGGTCTGCCCGCCTGTGGCAGCGAGGAGCGGTCGGGTAAGGAGCGGGATGGTCGGGGCCCTGCGGGGAGCCAGGCAGGGAGAGCGTTTTATGGGCACCCTCACTTTGATCCTAACTCCCCCTGAATGGTAATCACCTGGGAAAAGGTCCCAATTATCTCCCTGAAGCTCTCAGAGGTTCAGTGTCGCTGTCGCTCTCCCACGACCTCAGATTATACACACACACACACACACACACACACACACACGCACACGCACACACGCACACACACCTGCATACTGTATATATGCAGGTAACGGCACACACACTTGAAAGCTCAAATGACAAGTTATTACTGCGCTCATTCTGCAAACATTAAAGGAATAGTTTGACATTTTGGAAATGAGGGAGCTCCCTGAACAACATCTCACTCTTTACTTAAACATGTGCCACAAACACACGATAAAACATGTAAATATGACAGTTTATATTTTATTTTTTGCTTTCCGTATCCTATGAGAACACCATAAACTAAATTTATTTTTACCTTTTCCTACATTACTCCTGCGTGTTAATAATAAATTGTGTGGGACGTTCAAGTCACCTGGTGACCCTCTGGATATCCGTCAAAGTCATACTGTCTTCACCGCTGCTCCTGTTGAATATTTACTAATGCATAGAGCATAAACCTAATGAATAAACAGATACTGTGGGTTATTATTAATTTAAACCTTAAGCTTTCTTTTTGTACCTTTACACATAATCCTAATTTTACCCCTAAATCCTAATCCTCAGCACCGACCAAAAAAGAACTTGCTCTGCATAAACTCTCCTCTCACTGAAGGGCTGAGATGCACCTGTTTGTTAGAAATACAAGAACACACTCACACACACTTATAAATACACATGCACATCGTGATCACCTGACCTAAAACCCATTAAGTCTAACATCTCAGTTGAATAAGACGCATAGTAAGAAGGCCGAGCAGACTCTTATTTAACACATGAACTGCGTCCTCTGCTTTGGAGAGCGTCTTGAACTGGACCGTCGAGCCATGCAGTGATTACCCTGAAGGCTTAAAGACAAAATGCATTTTAAGTACTCACTCAGCAGGTCTGCTGTGCAACATCTTCTGCCTTGGCAAACGAGGAAATTACATGTTGTTCTCAAATACAGGTATCTGGCCTCATCAAAGAGTAGCGGTTGAAAGGGAAGGCGAGGCCCGAGCGCGGGTCAGCGGGCGGTTTGCATCAGCACGAGCCGAGAAAATATAGGATCTAATTTTATGCAGGAGGTCCGGAGATGGTGCTGGTGATAGCGGAGTGGAGAATGCTTGATTGAGATAAAAGACTCTGTCTTGGCCTTGGGGGGACCTGGCTGATTATGACTCGGCTGCAGATCAGAGGAGCGGGAGAGAGTGAAACGGATGGATGGATGGATAGATGGGTAGATAAATGGGCCCGGCTGGCTAGGTGTGCCGACACTAGATGGATGGAGTGTGCACACGGATGTATCTGGGAGGTTGCACTTTACATAACAGAGGCTTTTCACGGCTGGATCGCAGGAAGAGATAAAAACACAATTCCAGCGGGCAAAGCAGACGTGCGATCGGCCGGCTGTTTCGCCGTTGATAAACTTTCCTCCTAACGAAACATTACAAACCTCCACACAGCCGAGGGGCCGCGGAGATGCTCGCAGAGTTCCACTGCACCACTGGCTGGTACATCGGGGACGAGGCTTCTCCCTGAGTCACTTCTCATAATGTGATTTTCGCCCTTGAAAATGTAATCACACCCTTAAAATAAGGCTCGCAGAGAATAAATCCCCTCCAGTGTGCCTAAGTGCTGCAGTGAGATAAAAAAAATGCATTGAATCACTCATCCCTTTTTTTTTATGACCGTGTTAATTGTCCTTGCTTTTTCAACAGTATCATGATAATCCCAAATAAGCTGGGATGCATCATCTTCAGGAAAAAAAGAAGAAAGAAATCGCCTGGAAACATGGACTTCTCCCTCTCCTTAACCTCCGTGTTTGGCCTCAACTCACTCACAGAGGCCAAAATACAGTATAATCACTGATTTTCCAGCCTCAGGGGTGTTTTTTTTTGTTTGTTTGTTTTACTTGATTAAATATTTGATAGTGACATCCTCTTATCACTTTCCCATTTATTTAGGATACAGTATAATTCTGATTTCTGCAATATTACAATCTTATCTCGCCAATTTCAACAAATCCTGTCCAGATCAACCATGCACATCTGCCATGTTAGTCCTGTACTCTACATACATAGCATATAAAATCAATCCATAAGTGAAGCTTTACCTCCACTTCCTCACATAAATTGCAATAATCACCAGAACAGCTGGTTATCTTTTTGTTGCAACCATTACCTCCAACTGTAGCTTCCTAACAACATGAAAGCTGCTTCTAAAAAGGAAAAGTGTTCCGGCATACCATTAATGAAACTGCGCGGCGCTCTGTCTATCTCATTTCAAGTGGTCCACTGTGTATGCATGCCGTGCCAGATGTTGGTTAGCGTATAGACTGCATGATTGCTGGGGCTGTTAACTCTAATTGACAAGCAAATGCCGCCTTTAAAAGGAAGTCAGGAGTCGGTTTTTGACACAGGAAGCTTCAGTGTAATTGTTTTCTTTGATCATGTCAATCAAAGCCGTCGGTGGAGCTATAGGCTACTACGAATATGTGACTTGGTTTTCTATAACTATGATGTGCCCTATGCTAATGAAATTCAAAGTACATCCCTGCTTAAAATAAGAGTTTAAATTATAGTAGAGCCCCGTTGCAATAAGGAAGAGCAGAATATAAGACTTCACCTCAGGAGGAAAAGCTTTAGGATGAAGCATAAGCAAAGGGAGTGCTTGGAACATTACGCTCATAAACAAGAAAAGAGCAAACTTCAGAGAAAATGACAAAGTTAAAAGGCTGTTATCAGAGCGGAGGATCACAGGAAGTGCAGCACTGACAGCAGCAGGTGCAGATGATTATAATGGTATCATCACTCTGCACATCACTTTTCTGTCCTGCCTCGCATTTATGCTTGCAAATAGCCAGTTATATCAAACAGGTGAGTTTTACCTCTGACGGGAGGCTGATGATGATGTGTGAAGACTTGTCAGAGCCGTGTTTACGTCAGGTTTCATACAGAACAACACTTCAGCCAATGTCAGACGATCAACAGTGTTAAAACAGTCAATAGAAAAATAGTTTTCTACAGGCAACAACACCTGTGTGGTCTCCTGTACTGTAGCTTTTACAATATTATCTTTCACTGCAAATAATACCAGGGTGATACAGTGTAACAATATATTAAGATGTCCATTTGATAAAAAAAATTCTCCAAGGTGTGATTAACTGATATTAACAATGTGTTTTGGTCGATCTGTACAGTAGATGGTGAGATAAGATCTCAGCCTCTGGTCAGATTAGTCATGGCCGCACTTCACTGTACTATTCAAAGAAGAATGAAGCTCAGAGTGTAAATACATCTGTATGAGCAGGAAATTAATCACTGTATACAGGTGAGTAATTACACAAAAGATTTAAACAACAACTAAAAGCTTTAATGTGCATGTTTTTCTAAGTGGGATATTTTGAGACAGAAATGCAAATCTGCTCACTGCAGTTCTGATGAATAACCGCTGTTCAATACTCAGATTATCAATGTTATGCGTTATCACTCACATCACAGCTGCAGTGTCTCTTGTAGATCTATTTCATGTAAAGTCACAGATCAATGGCTTGTGGTGAAGCAGAAGAACCAACCACACCCCCAAACTTTACAAGATCCAACAACAGCACCAAATAAGATGAGGGTTCATCCAAAAATTATCAATATTCATCCATTATTAATATCTGTGACATAATTCACTGCGATCCATTCAGTAGTTGTGTTGAGACATCTCACTCAAAGTCACCGTGTGAAAATATTAGCAGTGCTGGTCAGGACATCATTGTAGTCACTGTCTGGGGACCAATATCTGTACAATATCTTATAGCAATAAATTCAGTAGATTCTGAAGTACTGTATAGCAGTCAGGGAAAAAAGTAGCAACAGATCAACCCTGCCATCCCGACTGACAGGATGAGTAAAAGTCCATAAATCTGTCTGATACTTATTCTGAATTTGAACTGTCCAAAATAATATGATGCAAAAGAAAGAAATATGAAATATCAGAAAGTTTGTAATATCTGTAATATTCTGTAACTCAAACTTCCTCTAGTTTTTTGGTTAGATCACATTGTAAGTTTAGCATTAGAATAGAAATGTTGTGTGTTCAGCATCAACATTCATTCTTTTCCTGGTGGTGGAAACCAACTCTGTGTTTTAGCCTCTATTTCTTTCACTTATATTAATCACTTTCCGATACCGAGTCAATGTAGCATTAAAGCTGCCCCGAAGAGTTAGAGCTGCTCAGATGGTACGTTATAACCTCTTAACCTGTAAATGACCATTAAAGCTCTTGCTCAGACTGGTAGGCTAACTAAAAAGCAGCTAATGCTAATTGGTTGTGATAGCATAGCATAACACTAATACAACTAAAACTTTTCACTAACAAATATAGAAAAGACAAATTGCTTGTATAAAACATATGCATGACCTCATTGTACAATCAGAGCACCCTGAAAGTCCCTCTTGTCAGAATTACTCTGAATCTTAAACTACATGAGAGCCAGAGAGAGCGAGTAGCAGCATGGGAGACAGATGTCCGTCATTGATACGATGGTCTGTCAATTTGCCTTAAACATTCTGCGATTGTTGTCCTAGCGAGTGGGGCAGTTTCCCTGCAGAGCGGGAGTGATGGTTGCACGAGCTGTGTAGCTGGCAAACACTGTCCTTGTTAGCTGTGCCTAACGCCTCAGCTCCTCTATTGTAATTCTCCTCCCTTCAGACCAGCTCATCTCGCCTGTGATTACACAGGGGGCACAGAAATCCTTGGATTCTTACTTGCACACACGATCATAAACGCAAATAAAATATTCATGAAAACACACACGCACTGTGTTCATATGCTGATGCACACGGCATACAGAGGATCTCATATGCTGCAGATTTATATGCATACATATTGCATAGGCGCGCACACACACTCGCATGCACATATGAGCAACATACACAAAACATCAGGTATTCATGCATGCACATACACTTTAAATATTGCATACTGCTCTCATTACTTTCATTTTGTGCTCATGAAGACTCGTGGGCGAGATGATGCACTTTTGTTTTGACCTGGTATCGATTTGAAAGTGTTGAAACACGGAGGGGAGTCGCACATTCAGGACCCTGTGGTCTTTACTCTGCAGCAAACAGAGACACATGTTGTAAAAGTGCCAGGCTGCTGCTCCGCTGTACTTCTGTTTGGTTAAACCCGCTTGTCTGAAAGCAGGGCTCCCTGCCAGAGCACACCTGCCCTCTGAACCCCCTGGACAGCGAGGCTAGCACCAATCACAGTCCCTCAATGCATCATTAGTAAATGGACTGACCTTTATATCAAAATACAAACAACAACTTATTCAGGTCAAGCCCCCTTAAAGGCGTCTGCACTGCGCTGAATTAAAAGCAGTGACAGGATGATGGATAATCCACATATGCGAGCTGGCCCAGACTCAGTTCGCTAACCAGTGCCCCTCGCCTCCGGGTGGAAGTAGACTGTCGGCGCAGAGATGCCCTATTTCTGCAGGAAATGAGGAGGAAGGAGTGGGAACAGAAACAAAAAGGGAAGCCCTGGATGTGATCACCTTGATAGCAGTGGAGACGGAGAACGGGGGGGATATTAACGTGAAGAGGAGAACACTAGGCTCTGGGTTTAAGGGAGATTTACCACCCCAGTAGTGCACCTATGCCCCTCCAACAGCCCCAAATGATCCCCTTTAATTGGACTGATTTGGCTGACCAGTGCAGCCGCTGCCAGTCTGCAGCCCTGGAGGAATGAGAAGAAAGAGAGAAAGGAGGGAAAAAAAGAGGAGGAGGAGGTGGAGAGTGTGAAGGGAGGAGGAGATGCTGTCTGGCTACAGATGAGCTCTAGTTACAAGAGCCGTTAGCCACCGTGTTAAACTGCTCCTCTTATCTCAACACCAGGAAATGGATCACTAAACTCCTTTGTTTAAATCGGATTCTGGAGGAAGAAATCATTACATGAGAAATGTGTCTCAAGCATGCTTCTGCATTACCCTTAAGTCCTAATGTGCCATGGAACTTATCTCCAAAAGTGCCGTTTTCTGGCTTTGAAAAGCTGAAGCTCTGGTGGAGACAAATCTCATTTGTTGTGACCTTGCAGTGCAGCTTTCTGAACATGCGATTTCAGTGCTTGGCAGAGGTCAGGGGTCACACTGTGGGGCCAAAATGTTAAAATGTTAATTCTTTGTTGATGTGAAAAGCAGCCGACCTGTAAAAATAAAATAAAATCTCACATCTCGTTTCACAGCAGTTTTGTTGCGCCTGTGAATGTGAAACCCTGTTAACGCACAGTCTGTCACACAAAACTGCCAATTCTGAGCTATAAAAGAGTCACTGGTCCAAGTAGTAAACAGCACAGTGATGCTGCTCCCAACTTATTTTCAGGCAGTTTCTGCACATTTACTCCAGAGTGGAGAGTCTGAATAAGTTGGAACTCTTTCTAAGGTCAGGTTTTGTATTTTTATTAGTCAGCCATGTCCATTTTTATGTGTTTTGCTGGTTCCGCCGCCAACAGACTGTAAAATGATAACAACTAATAACTGTAAAGCTGACAGGCATCAACAGACACAAATGAGATTGTTGTTGAGAGACTCTGAGGCATCTGGATGAGCCTTATGTGTCTAAAAATCCCCAGCAATGACACCATAAAGACAGTAAACCATAAGTCCCCTATCACTACGTAAATAATCTCAGTGCACTTTCATATAGAGCAGGTCTACGCTGTACTCCTTATAGTATTATTTACAGAGACTCAGCATTTCCCCATGAGAAAGCACTTTGTGACAGTGGCAAAGAAAAACTCTGTTTTAATGGGAAGAAACTTCAAGCATAACCGGGCTCTGGCTGGGCTGTTACCTTGGCTGGATGGGTTGAAAGAGAAAGCGACAGAGGGAGAAGCAAGAGGGAGTGAGAGGAAGAGACTAACAATAATAATAGTAATAATAATAATAGTAATAATAATTGGGGGCAGCAGGTGGTTTGCAATCAAACATCCAGACTCTATAGCTGGAGGCAGAGAGCGAGAGGAGGAGAAAGAGAAGAGACAGAAAGCACAAAACCACAGGACTGAGAAGGAGCCGGGGAAGTCGGAGGCATTAATGGGATATAAAAGTGTAGAGATGGAGGAGGAGAGCAGAGAGGAGCAGTCTGCCATAGGCGGTCAAGACCTATGGCAGCATGACTACAGGGGATGGTTCAGGCAAACCTGAGTCTTGAACACAAAAAAGTAAAGATTTAAAAGGCAGAGAGGGCGTTTGCCTCCCGGACCCAGACTGGAAGAGGTTTCCACCGGAGAGGCGCCTGATAGCCGAAGGCTCAACTCCCCATTCTACTTCAGCCTGTATCCTGGGAGCACGGTGTTCTGGCGGGGTAATAGGGTACTATGAGCTCTCTGAGATATGATGGCACCATTCAGGGCTTTTTTTTGTAGGTGAGGAGGATTTAAAGTCTCCCCTGGATTTTACAGGGAGCCACTGCAGAGAAGCTAATATGGGAGAAATACACCCTCTTTTCCTCCTTCTCTTCGGTACTGAAACATTTTGGATCAGCTGGACCTCCAGAAACGTCCGGAATCAGCCTGATAATAAAGATTTGAGATGATGATGAAGCCAAGAACTGAGAACTGAGAACTGAGAACAATATTGTGTAGAGATGAAGGCAAGTTTGTTTTACGTGGGAGTTACAGGACATAACGCGATCAAAGAAAGCTACAGGATTCATTACTGTGGTGCTGGAGGTCAGAGGCAACATCTACACTAACAACGTCATTAAAATAATGTTGCTTCAGAGGTGTTTGGAGTTTATTATCAGAAAACAGCAGGTCATTCAGGTCTTTATGCTCTACAGGCGAGAGTGAAGTTTAACAGTGAAAGTTTATGGTGCATTTCCTTATATTACCGCCTAAAGGATGAATATATAAAGTGAATAGTATCAGTCCAAACACAGAAAAATCCACTTGATAAACAGGACTTAAACCAGCTCAGTGCAGTTCCTTTCATGCTAATTAAATGCTCTTGTGTGTAAAAGAATGTGATGGTCAACACGTTCAAACGCAGCAGTAAGATCTATCAAGACAAGTTCAGAGACGAGACCTTTGTCTGATGCAATTAGAGGGTAATTTGTAACTTTCACCAGTGCTGTCGATGATGCATCTAAATCTGGTTTCTCAAGGATCTGAGAGAGAAGAGAAGGTTACATGTAAGTCTGCAGTTGGCTAACACACCTGGATCAAAGGTGGGTTCTTTAAGAAAAGGTTTAATCACAGCTACTCTTAAGGACTGAGGTGTATAGCCTGTTAATAAAGACGGACTGATTGATTATATCTAGTAAAGAAGAGCAGACTGAGGCTACAACCGTGTTTGGGATCAGGTTGATGCTTCAGCGGAGGAAATCCGTGCTGGATGTTGTCTGCTGAGGGTTGGAAGGCGGTGAAGTGTGTCTCTAATAGTTATAATTTTATCATTAAAGAAGTTCATGAAGTCATTTCCACTGAGAGCTGCATGGATACATGGATCAGTAGAGCTATGACAGTGTCATCCTGCTGGAAATAAACCCAGGGTTGTTTTTAGTTTCCTCTACTGGCGGTGAGTAATCGGCGGTTCTGGCATTACACGGGACCTTCCTTCATGATTTACCACAACCTTGTCAGACTTAGTTAGATTCATCAGATCCTTAAATGCCATTTACTTAATATACAGGTTAGCAATGGGAGTCCTCTGTTACATTGAGATTAAATACGGACTGAATCTCTTTCTTAAATTTAGCCACATCACTCAGGTAGACAGCTAGTCAGGACATTGTGGCCTAATGGCATTTTGTAGGGATTCAAAAAGTTATTAAACCAACTTTAATATAACAAAAGGACAACTCTGTAGAAACATTATGAAATGTTCAATTTTGGATGCATATGCCAGAGAGGGGTCAGAGGGTTGGTTAAAACAGTGAGTGGGTTTATTTACACTGAGAGAGAGAAGCCACACGAGTCTAATAATAAAGAGCCGACTGCAGTGCTGATCATTTTCAATGTCCACACAAATATTAAACTCAGCCACTATAATTACTTTATCTATATTGAGGGCTGAACTAGATAAAAAAAAAAAAACCTCTGAGAGTCCAGGTATAAAGTCAGGGTATCACACAGGAGCATGGTTCATTATAACAAACAGAATCGGCTGCAGTGTTGGATGTGGAAGACTGAAAATAATTAATTCAATAAGACAATACAAATCAGAATAATTTCTTTAACAATACAGTTTACATTTCTAATACAATACAGATGTATTCATGCTGTAGTGGTGCTAATTTGCATGAGTTTTTTTTCATGAATAACTCCTCTTCTGTTTACTTTCTGAATTAATTGATTTAAGTGGTTGGGGGGCAGACAGTCTCTGTGGGGTTTTGGGTGGGTGACTGTTCTAATGGAAACGCAGGGAAGCATATAGGACTGTAACTATGCCTCCTGGTCTCAACTCTGGGTTGTCATGTGTCTTTTTTGCTCTGTTAATAAAAAATGGCATGGGATGATATATAAAGTTTACATCCCACGCCAATTATTTACAAAGTCTAATGTTGTTCGTTGGACACCACGTCAACAGCCAGTGGTTGAATGATGAGCAGCATGAAGTGGAGTCATGTGTTGCATTCAAGTACAATTTTACTATATATATACTGTATATATATATAGTTTGTTACTCTTCAGGCAGCTGTTTTATGTGTGTTTCTATGTCACCTGCTGTGGCCTCAGGAACACATTTAACTATGGTCGCCACTGTCGCCAACTTCATGTTTCTCAACATATAACTGCCAAAGACCACAATTGGTTTCTCTGCTGTCAAAGTGGGGACAACCTTTCTCAAAATGTGACCTAGCTGCTGGGGAACTGTGCCTCTTAGAAAGTTCACCCAGTTACCCTGGCTTCCCAGATGTTTAGAAGCTGCTGGAAGGGGGAAGGGGTAAGGGGGGAGTAGGAGCTACGTTGTATCAGCCTGTATTGGCTACTATGGGCTGGCTAACTGCAGGAGCTAATGATTGGGTTTCCATGGTGCAGAGCTGAGCTTCCAATTCAGCGAACCTCGCCTCCATCATGGCAAATAAGCTCCATTTATTACATGTAGCATACCTTTATCACTAAAGGAGGAAGGGAAATAGCTAGACACGTACCACACCAAGAAGAAGGAGAGGGCAGGAGAGTGAAGCCATCAGTAACCACTACGCTAACCTAACTAGCAGACCTGAACTGTGTGCCTGAGCAAAAGTAGTGTAAAAAAGTAGATCAATGAAATGTAAGGTCCCATATTTTACATTTTTCCTGTCCTTTATTTTAAATTTTGATTATTAAAATGATATATTTGTGGTTTTACAACAAAAAACCATCTGAGATTAGGTTTACATGAACACAGGACATGTGCATTTCTCAGCGGTCTGAAGCTTTGATACTTTCACAGTAATAACACATAACCTAGGGCTGCTTTATAATCAAATTATGTGTGGCCATCCACCTTTACATCGGATAGGACCTTTAATATTCCTTTAATATTGCACGACCACAACAGACTCTGACCTATATGACATGAGTGTGATCCCAAATTTACTCCAGGAGCCAAATGTAACTGAAACAAAATTGACTTACTTTATATTCTGAGCAGATGGGAATGCCTTTCACTGATGGAGCCAAATGAAAAGTCATTAGGATTCATCATCTGGGCATCATCAATATTTGTAGAAAATGTCACGGCACTCTATCTAATAGCTGTTTCAGTCTTGATCAAAGTGGCCGACTGTTCCACAGACTGACATTACCCTCTGTAGGACCATGCTGTATATGGCTTAAAAGACCTTGTGGAGATCCAACCTCCAACATGAATGATGTGAAACCAACTCACAGACTGCACCAACACTCACTCAAAAGTTTTACGCAGATAGGACAAATACCTACGCAATGAATATATTATCTAGTACAATCCATACAAATCCTCTTTCTTTTTAGATCACAACATCAAAGCTTTTACGCACGCACAGTGAAATGTGGGTCTTGAACCATCTTGGAGGATAGCTGACAAGTTCATAATGTATAGAAAGATGGGGATTTATGTGATTACAGGGTTCAAACTTAGTGCAAAGGGAAATAAATTGGCTCAAAGTGTTATAAAACAGAGAGGGCCCCGTGCGCACATCCCTCACAGTCAGTGTGGATAGACACGGTTAGTTAAAATAGAGACTTATCTGCTCTGCTAGACAGACGGTTAACAATGCTTCAGACAAGCTTCAGTAAACTGTCAGTGCGTGTTGGCCTCAAGGTTAAAAAACTTCCATCAGGCTCCACAATGGCAAAAGTTACTACTCTGCTTTCTTACGGTTATTTCTATTAAAAGTTTCTATACAACCCTTAATAACAGAACCCGTCTTACATGCTGAGGTTACTGTTGGTAGTGATGATGATTACTCTTTTCTTGGGCTTTTTACGCTACGTAGGTTGTTTTTATGTGCACAGATATTTTACCTGGGGTGGAGTATATTTATTTCCTATATGTTTTATTGTGTTTAACCCTCCTGTTGTCCTCCTGGGTCAAATTAACCCAATCTGTTCTCTATTCTTTCTTTCTTTCCTTCCTTCCTTCCTTCCTCTTTTTATCCAATTGACCTGATCTGTTCCCTATCGCTCCATCTTTCTTTCCCTCCCTTCTTTCCATTCTTCCTTCCTTGAATGAATCTGTTCCCTCCCTCCATGTTTCTTTCCTTCCTTCTTTCCACAATCCTTTCCCCCCCCTCCCTTCCTTCCCTTTGTTCTTACTTCTTCCTTCCTTTTTGACCCAATTGACCCAATCTGTTACCTCCCTCCTTCTATCTTTCCTTCCTTTTTTCCCTTCCTTCTTTCCTCCTATCTTTCCCTTTGTCTTCCTTCCTTCCTTCCTTCCTTCCTTCCTTCCTTCCTTCCTTCTTTCTTTCTCTTCATCCTTCCTTCCTTCCTTGACCCCAGAGGACAACAGGAAGGTTAAGTATTTTTTTGCTTTTTTAGTATGTTTTATGGTTTTTATTTTACTGTACAGCACTTTGGAAACCTTTGTGTTTATTTAAATTGTGCTTTATAAATAAAATTGATTGGATTGGATGATGCTGACGATGACACACAGAAAACTCCTAACTTCCACATTCTTGACGTACCATTAGCGTGATGTTTTGTTTGTGTTAACTTTACTTTAGTGGGTCATTTTTGTTGTTTTGATATCAGACATGTCGACGTTGACGTTTTTCTTGCCTCAGCTGTCAGCATGAAGTGCTGCTAGTAGTTAAATTCTTGAGGCTATAGCTGACAAGCAGCAACATACACCAGACTACTGAACAGCAGCAATGCCCACAGGTTCCTAGATGGGCCATGTGTGTTACTACAACAACAGCAACAGGAAACACAAACTCCACTCGCTAAGCCCAGGCCTTGCACCACCGACAGCCAGTAAACCACTAAGTGCTGTCTTGTATTCATTAGCGGGCCATTTTGTGCCGTCTCTGGCTGGCGGCCGCGGCCTGGTGCTGTTGCGGCTGGCGGATGACAGGTTTGGTGACAAGGCCTTCATCACCATCGTGGGCACACAGCGAGCACCGAGTCGCGGCGCGTCCCAGTCCGCTCGGTGTGTGTGTTGTGCAGCCCAGATCTGTCCCGGCCGTCTCGCTGCTTCTCAGCTGTGACTGCGGGTGGAGAAACGGGAGCCAGACGTGATAAATATTCCATCTGCTGAGAGGCCGCTTCCCTCCCCTGATCCCCTGCAGAATGAGCCATGAAAAGACCAGCCTGTCTGCTGGCTGTCTGCATGTGCGTGCATGTGCGTGTGTGTGTGTGCGCGCGTGCGTGTGTTTTCCTCAGAGCTTGTCACTCCCTATGTCTTTAAGTTTGTCAATCCATCTTGTCTATCTGCTCTTCTGGGCACTGTCTGTCCATCTGTCTGTGCCTCTGTGTGTGTGTGTGTGTGTGTACCTTCCCGTCTATCTGTTTGCTTGTCTATAAAGCTGCCTACCTGTTTGTTTTGCTTCTCTAACCCCAGGGTGTAGCCGTCTGAGCACATCATGAACATGTATCCCACATATCTGTCCTGTCTCACCCAAGTGGAAACGTGAAAAGCTAATCTGCTATCTGAGGATCTGCTTTCCTCCATGTGGGGGGAAGAAGAAAAAAAAAAGAAAAAGTTGCTGTCAAGTCTTATTACTTCACCCTCTTCTTTTATTTTTGCATCACTTTTCGAGGGACACGGGAAATATTAATTACATCCACATTTTCTGCAGTGTCTCTCCGACACGTTTGACGGCTTGTCATGTTGCTGATCGAGGAATTAAAGCTCACTTGGCTGAGGAGAGGGAAAAAAAAAAAAAAAAAACTCAAGGAAAGTCACTGTGGGTAAAATCCTCAGCGGAGACGTCTCCGATGTGTCCTCTGTATGACTTCTTACCATTTCCACCGCAAGCCCCTGTGTGTTACCACTTTGCCCCCTGTGCCTGTGCACCGCGTCTCTGCCCCTCGGCATGGCATCTTTTTGGAAGCGAGCCCAGGCGAGCCGCTGGGTGAAATCTGCAGGGGTGACTAAAAAAAAAAGACAAAGCAAAGGTTTTCCCCAGGAGAATCAGCTCCACACCTTGTGCACATCTTATCATTTAGCAGTAGCGAGACAAAGCGGGACATTCAGGGAGCCCCAGGGGCACAGAATTCCTCCGAGCTGATGCCTCTGGGTGTTCGACCTTCGGTGCTCTCTCGCTGTAAATCCGTACATCTATCCGGTGCACGCACAATCTCAATGTGACAGAGAGCTTTGATAGTGACTTCTATTCAATGTTGAATGGTTTTTTTTAGGGCTCAGGCTAAGTCCTGGGATGGAGTTGTGGCCCTATAACCTTGCTGGCTCAAGAAGCAAATTTACCACAGAGGTGGCACCATGGCAGCAGAAGATCTGACTCACTGAGCAGTGTGTGTGTATGTATATGTTTGCATTACTGTATGTATGTGTGGGTGTGTTTGGTGCAGTAGTTCAGGCTGAACAGATTAAACATCTCCCTCTCAGTGGTTAACCGAGCTTCACTTGACCAGTTTTACTGCCATTTATTAAGCACCAAGACACCGAGTCCTTTCAAAGCAGCAATAGGTGGTATTTCTACCGTCTCCACATTGAGACGTGTGTATAATATCTGCAGGTGGTTAATAAGGTATGTGGTGATGCCGCGGGGGAGCTGTGTCAGTTCAAAGAGATGTGTAGGAGGAGTTGTAGCAGTGTTTCTGCTCTTCCTTCTAGTTATTTTTCAGGAAAAAAAGTATAAAACGTATAGAATATTAAAAAAACCCTTCAAGCTAATGTTTGGGTGTGTTGTGGAAACGATGGCTGAGAGATGAAGCCGCTGCTCAGGAGCCTTAAGACAAAATCTACATTCAAAACATCTCTTGAACTCTTTGGAGATCTCCTAAGAAAGTACAAACTTCACACCAAATACAGACTCACAACGTCTATCCTCCAGTTATTAAGAATTCCAAACTTCACTTCTGCTAAAGATATATCAACCACGAGCAGTAAACTCCAGGATTTTACTGCAAGAAACACTCTAAAAGGACCTTTAAAGGGTAGTAGTGTATGCTGAACTGACAAGAGCATAAACACAGTTTTCTGTTTGACACAATCTGCTGAGGCGTGTCAGAAACAGGGGGATAGGAGATTAATTGCCCAGACAGGACAGATCAGTAGTTCCCAACCTTTTTCTCTTGGCAAGCTTGAAAATCTCAAAAATATTGGCAGTCCATGTCTGAAACAGTGACCAAGCAAAAAGCCAAATGATTCATTCTCAGCTCTTTTTTTTATATCTTAATGTTCAGGACCTCCTTCCTGTTGTTAACTTGTTATCTACTCTAAATGACCAGTTTTTGCCATAGATGTAAGAAAAGGTATTAAAACTGGGAGAAAAAACAACACAGGAAGTTTTAAACATGTAAAAACACTTTTCACGATGACTTTTTTTTGGCACATTTCTAATACTTTTCTTGCCCATAGGGGAAAGGCACCTTACTTAAAGACCCCCTCAGATGAAAATCTTGTTTTTCGTGCTTTTCACATGTTCCTGTGGCATTTTTCTGATGTTGTGCAAAGTGCGTGCAAAATTGCATTTCTGAGTATTTCTGCCTTCAAATTGCTGTGAACCAACGTCGGAGTGGGGTGGCAGAGGGGCGCAGTTTCCGCCCACCACTCAGAGGCGCATTGCTAATGAGCTATTGGTGCTCTGCAGAAGGAGAGCCCTGGGAAATAATGGCACAGGTTTTGTGATTTTTTTTTTTAAGTATATTTTTTGGGGCTTTTTTAAAAAGATTACTGTTGGGAGGAAAAATAAATTCTTCACAAATACTGTGTGACATTGTCTTCTGGCTCTCTATAGCTGACATGGTACAAGGAACAGAAGCTAGTTGCAGTGACAATGCAACATAAGAGCACATCCTGTACGTCCTTCACTGTTGAAGGAGCAGAAAGCATCAACAGGTGGCACACAGTACCAAACCTTTACAGGCCACATTGTCTCAGTTTCAGAGATGAATAATGACTTTTCATTTGGTCCTTCTTACTGTATGTCTCTTTTTCTCTTTTTATTTTAGCCCTTAAGATTACACGTCCAACTGCATAAAGACATCAGCATGCATGAGTGACTTGCTCAGTTTCAGCAGTGGGAGAGCGATTGCTTAATGCACTCAGTGCCACTGGGAGGTCTGGTGGCGTAGATTGCCTCAGAGTCAGTTACAAGACAACAAAAGGTTTTTCTAACAAGACTGTGACTTTAATTATTCAGAAATGACAAATAAGTACTCTGTGGTGCCCACCGTCCCTGCATCCTCCACAAAAGACATCAGGGAGATGCCATTAATGTTTAAATTCACAGTTACGTCGCCTCCCACCCCTCTGCCGTGCCGGGTAAAAAGAAAAATCCTTTCATCATATCAGTGTCTCTGTTTCTGTCCAAGTGTCTGTTAGCCTCCATTAAAACAGAAACCAGGGATCCTGCTGACTTGTAGCGAGAGAGGAGAGGGAACGGGCTTCAATCTGTGTGTTGTTCTCTGTTAGCTGTGTCACTAACAGTACAGTAACTGAACTGAAAGCACCCACTTTTAACTCGGTCTTTAAACCCAACATAAAGTCCTTTCATGGTCGAGCCACAGAGACGTCCCTGCTGAGGAAATCGAGTTTGTCCATCACGAACGTCGGCCACTTTGAAACAAAAAGGCCTCGCTTTAAAACTTTGTCATCATCCACAACGTGTTTTACTTGTGTAGTGATGAGCACAGACTTCAAAGGCGCAGCCACATTTCCTGCTATTTGTTGTCTCGTTTGAGAGAAAATTCTTTCATTGTTCTCCTGTAGGAATAAAGAGACGCTGGAAAGTTTGACACTTTGAGAGGTGAGGCTTTTGAACCCCCCCCCCCATCTGGTGAGAAGACCTATTTTTCTCCTCCTACACGAGTGTGGGATGCTGCTGGTGTTATTGTGTGGCGCTCGTCACTGCTCTCAGTTATGATAACACCTGGAAACAGTGATAACTGGAGTCCCACAGATCAGAGAGCACGAGCTGTGAGGCGGTGACACAGGGGGTAATAATGAACTTTTACCATGTTGTTGTGCATCGCACTTTTGCAAATGACAGTGAACGCATCATTTATTACACAAAAATCGCCTCGGGGGAGGTTTGATGCTAAATTTAAGCCGCGATCTTCATGAGGAAGGTCGACTCCCGGGCCAACAGGAGCGAGGAGCTGGAGGCACAAGCAGTGAGTGTAATCTCATGTGTTTTATGGAGATCTGATTAAACAACAACACTCTGGACTGTGGTGTGGATTTAACCGGCTTCACTGCAGTATACGAGCAGATAGAGACGTATGGTGAACTGGTTCTGCTTGTTCAATATTTAGATTCAGATTCAGAAATCTGTATTTATCCCCGTAGGACAATTCAGTTGCCACAGTCATCGACTTTACATGAACGAACATTCTTCCCTATCAGAGGAGCGCAATAAATGACAAATGGGGAGTTAAGGTAATGTAGCAAGTTTGAAGAAAAATAAATTACGCAAATAAGAATAAAACCAGACATAAAAAGGGAATAAAGTGGCTGAGTATATTGCACATAGGAAATATAAAAATATATTTAACAACTGTTGGTTTGTGCAAAAACTGTGCATGAATGAAAAACTAAACATTAGTTTAGTTTGACAAAAAGTTTCTCTAAATTTGCAACAACAACGCTGCCTTGTAGAAAAGTTTAAGTTTAGTTGAATTAAATGAATTGAACTGCTGACTATCCTCAAACTAGACTCTTACATTTCCCCTTGGAGACTTGAAAGCTTTGTTATTTGATGTATTTTATAACCATTGTAAATGCTTTTCTCCACTATTTGTCTCTCTGTCTTTGTTGTTGACTGTCTCTGTGACTTGTGGCTTCTTGTTCTCAGGTCTCTCCTGAAAAAGAGGTTTTAATCTGCCTGATTAAATAAAGATTAAATTTGAAAAAATACTTGTAATATGCCTCCTGTGAGAATATACTACATCGTATTACCCTGAGCTGGGGCTTTGTTTTGTGAGCTGTGCCAAACCTGAGCTTCAGTGTTGGACCCAGACTCATTGGAATAAGCGCATTAGTAGATAATGGAGAGATGTGTCGGGTTACACACACCTGTTTGAACACGACAGGACATCTCTGGTCAGCAGGTGGAGCATGAATAAAGCAGCTGATTGGCTAACGCTTATATGCTTCATATAATATAATATGCTTTTTTTTCTCTTTTTTAAAGTTTATTTTCTAACTTTTATTACTATTTTATTATATAGGACAGTGGAGGTATGACAGGAAATGAGGGGAGAGAATAGAGGTAAATGATCATCTCTGTCTCAGGGGGTCAAACCGTCGATTTCCTGGCCCATATGGGACGTGCCAATCAACCACCAGAGCACCACAGGATGCCAAATTTATCAATGCATGTGTGTTTAATGTGGTCAAACAATAACTTCACCACAGAGTTCAATAATTTTCCCTGATGCATGTACGAATCTTCATGGCACATGGAGCTACAGTATAATGATGGAGCATGGAGCCATAAAGATAAGATGTATACGCAGCCTTGTGTGCTCCTGCAGTAAAAAAATGAGACGGCCCCCTTCAGGAAGATTCTCAGCATAATAAAGAGAGAAGATAACACCCACACTTACAAAATGACTGTTAGTGAACAAGTAAAACAAATTATGTTTTTTCCCTTACACCAGTAGATAACACGCTTTGGAATGATTTCCAAAATGCATATCTGGCACTTTGGAAATGAACTCTTCAAGCAGAATATTGTGCATCGGAGGCGAGTAGGCAGCTGAGTTGCAGTGCGTCGTCTGTGTTTTCATACTGAAGAATAAGCAGGAAGAGGGTGGAAGACTTCAAAGCAGCTTTTTCGTGCCACCAGAGTATTCCATGGATAATAGACTTAAGGGGAAGATTTATCAAACAGCACACTTGAGGACTAATGTGAGATGTGAATGTGAGTGAGAGAGAGAGAGAAAGAGAGAGAGTTTGAGTGTGGTGGAGATGTGTGTGTGTGAGTGTGTGTATGTGTGTGTGTGTGTGTGGGATTCTGGAAGTGTGTTTGTGTTTGTTGACTGGCATGTGTGCTTTTTGTGTTGGCATGCGTACCAGCGTGTGCGCTTTCTAGGTGCGATTAAGACCGAAGGCAGGTTCACGGGTGCCATCTTTCGTTCTAAATATGTGAAGTAAATATGCTAATGAGCGGCCTGCCTGCCCACGCAAATGCGCACACACACACACACACACACCATCTCTCTCTCTCACACACACACACCATCTCTCTCTCTTTCTCTCTCACACACAAGCCGTCCACCTACAGTACAAACAGGCTCGGGTGTAGGCACCGAGGGGCCGCGGGGAACAGCTTATTTATGCAAACCTCTCCTGTTGATCTCTGCCAACTTTGATACATGTTGAATTATTTTCATCAGCGCACAGTCATCATCCAATCCGCTGCTCTATCAGTCACAGTGAGCCATATTGAAAAGGCATTAGGCGTGCACTCATGCACCATGGCCAGGCTGCAAACGTAAACATTTGAATTGACTTGATGATTTAGCATGGCCGGCCGGCTGATTGTGCTCGGCTAGAATAATGGCCTAATACATATCAATATTAAGCAGGGGGTCTTTCCTATTTCAGGCCTTGAAGCCGAGTCATTAATTGTGCAGAGTTCATGAAAAATATGCAAATATGTCGTTGACATTCTGATATGTAAATGATGTCACTTTTTAAAAATAATGAATAGTGGAGATTATGCATTTGCTTGTACATGAAGCGCTGCACGAACTACACAAAGGGGGAATTTACTAACTGCGGAACATCATTACACATTCTGTATTGGTTTATTGTGTTTTACCATTAAAGTCTGTGAATGAGAAGAATGAGAGAAAACCTGATTAACTGAAATAAAGAGTGCGTTCGGTCGACGGTGTTAAAACTATTTCATCATTTCTCTGTTTTCATGCTCAGGCAGACAACACCCCGCTAATGCCTGAGCACACACACACACACACACACACAAGCGCAAACACTGTGTGTAAAACTCAGTGCTGATCTCAACACAAACACAAATTGTGACAAACAGTGCAGGCAGTGCGAGTATCGATCGCAGGTTGTGAAGCTTTGGGCCGGGCGGCGATGACAGGTGAGGTCACAGGGACCTTGTCACAGTCCTCTGATGATACTGGTCAGTGAGACAAAGAGAGAGAGAGAGAGTATACAACTTCAGGGAGGGAGAGACAAAGGTGTGTTGTGTTGTCTAGACTGCACTGTAGCAGCCAATACGCCTCTAAACCTGGTTTTAAATGTTCATATTTCTCTTTAAGAGACAATATTTGTTTGTGAATGAGGAACAATCAAAGGTAAAGCTGGTGAAAAACATCAATATAAAACAGTATCCACTTCAACGCTGACTGGAGGAAGTTGTGATGGGATCAGATTACCCATGATGCCCTCTGATGTTCTGACAAATGAATAATCATGGGTAGGAATCCCTGTGATACAATATTACAATACTTATTATTTATTGCTCTTTTGTCCTAATATTGCAATAACATTTTGTGATACATTGTAATTTATTAACTTTTTGCCACTGCTAATTATGCACTGAAACAAATTCTCACTCTGTTCATCTGATTTAAAGGGACAACGAGGAGTTTTGGAAAGCTAAGTGTTTTCACTACATTTCCCATGAGCCTCCACACGCACGGTGAAATTCTTGGACCGGCGCAAAACGGACAAAAGCGAAAACATTTGCCAAGAATGTTTTCATTCATCAAGAATGAAAGTCGGAGGTTCCGACCATGAACAGCGATTTGGTGGCGTTATTCCCATGACCCGCCAGGCAGCGCCCGCTAAACTAATAGTAGGAAATGCGGGGCGAGCCGACGAAAATGGATCCATTAACAACTCGGTAATGTAGATTCATCTACATTAATATGAGACTTTTTTATAACCAAATACAAACTCCTCGTTGTCCCTTTAAATCATTTTTATTCTTGTAAAATGGGATTATCCAGCAGGCACACGGACCAACACAGTCATACAGTAAGAGGCTCTCTTGTATTCTAGTGATAAAAACTTCAATTTGTATTAGCAATTTATATAATAAAAGATCAATACTTGGCCAACACACTATGCTGTATTGATCCCATCTCCTAGTAGTTATTACTAGTTTTACTACACTGCTCAGTATTCATAGGTCAAACCACCACACCACACCACACCCATCCTCTCACTGTCTGACTCAGTTTAATCTCAGTGACTGTATCTGGTTCATTTTCACACACAGAGACTCACAAGGTGAAAACAACATCAGCCTCGGTGTCGTGCCTGGTAACTGTGAGCGGCTCTCTGGACCTTTCGGCTGCGTGTGACGGTCATCGTAAGTGGAGAGAGCTCAGTGAAAGCGACAGAGCGTGACAGTGTGTGGAGATTTACCTGCTCCAGTCCTCAGACTGGGGAGGAATACTCTCTCTATTTTATGAACTGAGCACAAACACAGTATGAAACTGGGTGGGGCCCACTTTCACAGGAGCTGTCAGGGATCTTGAATTCGCATATTATCACCTTCATCTGGATTTTGAGAAGTTCCTGTATTTTTGTAGGTTAGTCCATAATGTATTTTATTTCTAGGGAAGGAAACATACTATTGCTTCATTTATTTAAAGGCTATCCCTTTCAACATTTTGGCAAATT
Organism: Trachurus trachurus; assembly: GCF_905171665.1. Classification (NCBI taxonomy): domain Eukaryota; kingdom Metazoa; phylum Chordata; class Actinopteri; order Carangiformes; family Carangidae; genus Trachurus; species Trachurus trachurus. The sequence continues at coordinate 5,760,321 of NC_139907.1, read as the reverse complement.
GGCCCATTGCCATAATCACTAAAGTCATAGCAGTAGGTTTGTTACCTTTATTTGTCGGTGCAAGCTATTTTTAGAACGGTGGAGCAGAGCCGTGAGCTGCTCAGAGCTACGCTACAGAGGCTCATGGGATTTCTTGGTTTCCCTCATCAAACTCATCAAATACACAATCCAACAACTCCAAAACGCTCTGGCGGACAAGTTGTGACCTGCACATTCACCACGCTATGAGATAATAACAGAACGTTACCAGACAGAGTTGTTTTAGAGGTAAATGCAGAGACTGCTTGTTGAAAAACTGCCCGACAGGAACGTGCATCAGCGGTTTTGCATGAATTTACCTCTAAAACAACTCCGCCTGGTTACGTTCCGTTATTATCTCATAGCGTGGTGAATGTTCAGGTCACAACTTGTCCACCAGAGTGTTTTAGAGTTGTTGGATTGTGTATTTGATTTGGAGTTTGATGAGGGAAACCAAGAAATCCCATTAGCCTCCACAGCGTAGCTCTGAGCAGCTCACCACCCTGCTCCGCCGTTCTAAAAACAGCTTGCACCGACAATTACGAACCTACTGCTACGACTATAGGGATTATGGCAATGGGCCAATTTGCCAAAATGTTGAACTATCCCTTTAATGCAACATAAGGTGAAATGCAGTTCCTGGTTTGATGCAGCAGTGATGGTGTATAAAAATTATGACACCATGATTAGGTTGTGCAGCTTTTACTTACTTACAGTACTTCGGTGGCAGCAAAAAAGCAACAGGAGAGAACTGTTTGAAGAGAACTTCATTACCCATAAATCGGTGTGTAGTAGTGTACTCCTCAGATCTTAACTCCTTCTCAGTGGCTGCGCCGCATAATGATGACATAAAAAAAAAAACCTCCTGCCAGTGACCAGAGCCTCATTTCCATCTGAGCACACAGGAGGAGATGAGATGCTGCTGCAGTTTGAATGATTTCCACTGATAGAACCTGCAGGTGCTGTATTTGTACATAAATAAAAATCATGGAGAGGATTGAGGAGAGTGGGAGGAGGAAGAGGAGGAGGAGGAGGAAAAGGCGACTTTGACAGGCAAAAAAGAAAAGGGAAAAGGACAAATGGAGAGAGAGGTCATTGAGTGAGAAAGTGAGAAAGAGAGTTGGAGGAAGAAGTAAAGGTGGTTGGTTGGGGGAGTAAAGGTGAGAAGAGAAATGATAGCGCCGCAGCTTAATTACAGGTCTGTTCCCTGTTCTCCAGGTCAAAACCATGAGTCACAGCCAACGGACAAGCAGTCATGTGTGTCTGTGACTGTTTGTGTCCGTCTGTGTGTGTGAGTCTCTGTGTGTGTGTGTGTGCTGCCGCCGGCCACCAGCTGCACAGAAAGTCCATAACCTTATCACTGCTGGGAGGGTCAAAGATATGGACTCAAGCTACTGTAAATAATATCCTCATTGTGACGAGAGAGAGGGAGGAAAGGGGGAGGAGGAGGAGGATGGAGGGAGATGGACAGAGGTCAAGTGACAGAGAGATAAAAGTTTGAAAGCAGACAGGATAAACTGTATGGGTGTATTACTATGAGAAATAGATTAAAGGGATAGTTCAACATTTTGGCAAATTGGCCCACTGTCATATCCCTATAGTCATAGCAGTAGGTTTGTTACCTTTAATTTTAGGTGCAATCTGTTTTTAGAACAGCAGAGCAGAGCCGTGAGCTGCTCAGAGCTACACTATGGAGGCTCATGGGATTTCTTGGTTTCCCTCATCAAACTCATCAAATACACAATCCAACAACTCCAAAACGCTCTGGCGGACAAGTTGTGACCTGCACATTCACCACGCTATGAGATAATAACACAACGTTACCAGACAGAGTTGTTTTAGAGGTAAATGCAGAGACTGCTTGCTGGAAAACCGTCCCTGAAGGCAATGTGCATCAGCGGTTTGGCATGAATTTACCTCGAAAACAACATGCACCGACAATTAAAGGTAACAAACCTACTGCTATGACTATAGTGATTATGGCAATGGGCCAATGTTGAATGTCCGTTTAATATTAGAGTGGTTGTTTTCACCTGCTCTACTGGCTCTGCCCCTTTACAGTAGCTAAGACTTCGTAGCTCTGCATACAGCGTCTCCATGTTCACCTGACCGTCCTTCCTGGAGCTCAGTACTGTAACTGTTGCTGCTGTGTTTCGTTTTGTTTCACCACTGCTTCTCTCTTCTTCTCACCTTGACCCCGGCTGCAGCTGTGAAGTGTGTTTACATGCTCTTTAAGTAAGTGAGGTATAGATGCTCTTCTCTGATTTCTTAAATGTCATGTAAATGAAAAAGCGATTTCCCCCTGTAATAGGGGGAAGGGGATTAAGGAAAACATGATTTCCCCAGATAGATCTCTCCCGGAGAAAAGTCAATTTCTTGGCATAACCAGGTTTCACACGGCCACAAGAGACTCTCACTTCCAACCACAGTCTGACTGCAACTGCAAATACTACACTGAAGCAATTGTTTTTTTTTCTTACATGGTTTGATGTGAATACTTGATGCATGCAAGGCTCTGATCAGCATGTTCCCAGTTAGGAGATCCCACTGGGAGCCCCAGCAGCACGAGCACAGCTATGGTATGTGTCGCCGTACGCGGGGCCATGCCACAGCCAATCATAAAGCAGTGTAATACAGTGCACATCATAGGTGCTTTTCTATATGGTGTTTAATCAGATATCAGATTCTTTCAGCAGTACGACAGAGTATTAGGGCCACATTGAGAAAGGAAAAAAACCCACAGACTTCGAGAATAAAGTCATAAATTTACGAGAATAAAGTCATACATTTCCTACGAGAAAAAAGTCATAACATTATGAGAATAAAGTCGTAAATTTACGACTTTATTCTCGAAGTTTGTGATTTTTTTATTTGTCAATGTGGCCCTAATACTCCGTCGTACAGCAGCCATTTTTAAAAGTGTTTTACTTGGTGGCCCTCGTGCACATCAACACAAATCAAAATCTCTGCCAAAACCTGAACGATCCCTTTAAATGAGTTTTCCACCACTGACAGTTTGTGAAGTTGAGTTCAATTAGTGCCGCACTCTGTCTGTCGTGTGATTAAGCCTCTATCACACATGTCTTCAAGGTGTGTTCAGTACCAGACCGGCCCTGACCAAAGTGCAGCTCGGTAACGGCTGAACTGAACCAATCGTATGGAGAGAGCAGCCCTGACACGGATCAGGCTCAAATCCAACACTTTAACTCCGCTCTTCCTCCTTAAAACCCCCTTGAAAAAGGCTCAGTGCTGCAGTTACACCTGCAGGAGAAGAAAAAACGTGTTTAACGCCAACACTTTGCAAAGTAGTGATGAAAACGGGCTGACGGACGAACACAGCTGATGCCCCGGACCCTTTCTATTTGAAATGAGAAAGAGAATTAACTTTATATAAGTTGAGAGAATAAGATGTACAGTATGAGACGGAGGAGGAAGGGGGTGGGGGGTGAGATAACGCTGTGGAGGGAGAGAGATAAAGGGACAGTGTGTAATCATACTGTAATATTGAAGAGGGAAAAAAGAGAGAGAAAGAGAGAGAGAGTACTTATTCAACCTGAGGGACAGAGATGGGAGGATGACTAAACTGTACATAACCTTGCTGAAAGCTCTGATAGAGGACGGCAGAGATAGAAAGAGTGAATTAAACCTCAACACAGGCCCGGAGAGAACACAAGTCCACTCCACGTGCTGCACTTTTAACATCTCCTACTGGAACTTTCCACTAAGAGATGAATGCATGTGATATACTATACAGTATGTACAGTAACCATGGTGATGATGGGACATGATAAGGGTGACAGAACCAGTGCAACTAATACAACTTTTAAAGGAAAGTTTGCACTGCACATTATCCTGCGTTAGCCTTTTGTTCAAATATCTGGGACTAAGAGATTAATTATCTTGTTTAAAAAAAAAAAAGCTATTTAACAGTTTTCCATCTGTGAATAATTAAATTGATAACGAATGGGTCTTTTATGCTTCAGTTAGCCAGGGAATCTTAAAAAGTGGGTAATTTAATAGTAAAACAAGATACATTACTTAGAGAAGCAATTTGTACCATTTTCTTTAACAGAAAAAAACTTGTTTCAAGTTCGGGCCTTAAACACACTTTTTTCGGTAACTATCAACATGATTTATAAGCAGGAAATGAAAGGACATCACTAAAACATCACATACATCCTGGCCCTACTATATATCTATGTGCAATGGTTTCCTCTTTTAAGACGTATGCTTTAAGATGAAGAACTAGCTCTAAGGTGAGTCCAGCTTGTCTAAGGGCGTTTCACACCTGAACTCTGAACCAAGGTTCATGTTTTTGCTGCGTTGGATACATTTGATCTGGTTGGTTCTGGTTTCACTCTGCATTAATGCGAGCGCCCTACGTACGCTTGACATTGATTGGTTTGTAAACAGGCGTGTGTATGACGTCTCGCCGTAACTCCACTATGACATTGCTGCATGGAGGCTGGCCTATTAAATAGTTAGACTTGAAATTATTACATCATCTATTAGTATTGAAAATACTGTAAACGCTGTGTCTTTTGGTTTCGACTCCATTCACAACATAAAATGTGCTCAAGTTGTGTGGAGGGATAAAAGGTGAGCTGCTTTCATACAGCATTTATATTAAATCTGGCCTTAAATCCAAGCTGGTGATGGTTGAGCCCCTTGTGTGGTCAGTGGATAATGTCTCGAGACATGAATTTTAATCAGTTTCATGCTCTGAGTCCATCATTCAATTAATCTTTTCTTTATTCGGCTAAATGTCAGGCTATTTTAACAAACACAATAAATTATCGCGAGTGAGTAAAATCACGCCGACACTCGATGGCTCTTATTCGGGATCGTGTTTTGCTCGTTTATGAACAAACAAGTTAATAAATTCAATGCTCGTTTGTTTGGACGAATCATTAAATTATACTTTCAAAATAATGAACAACCACAACAAGGAGAGGAGCTGTTTCATGTTGACTTAAATTAATCAAAATGAGGCCGTGAGCTGCGCTCCGTGTGGAAGTGATGACATCTTGTGCCTCCTGCTGAATAAATCAGGGCTCTGAATGAACATCCACCTTCTGCTGTGGGAGCATCCCGGCTCCGCTGTAACTCTATATCTCATCAAAACACCAGTAAAGTGAGCTGAGGTGGGTTTACCCCCCCTCCGACACACACACACAAACACACGCACACACACAAACACCCGCCATGGCTTTTGCTCAAAGGTGCAACTCCCTACAGCGGGAGCCTTTCTCACAAATAACAAGTGGTGATTAAAATTGTTTTCCAGGGGAAAAGAGAAGCGTATTTTCTTGTTAACAGCTGCGGATCTGTGAACTTCCTTGAGTGGTTTTTGCAGGTCCTACACAACCATGACATTCGCTCTGCCACGGATACAGTAGCATGTACACCAGCAGCACGAGAAAGCCTGATAATCACCACGTTTACACCTGGATGACTTTTTGTTGTAGTTGTAGTTGTTGTGCACTTCCGCGGTGCATGCGAGAGAGTCCTGCAATCTGTGGCCAAGCAAATGTTTGTTCGTGAAATAAATACACAGTGTCACGGTATCTGACGGAAAACATGCATTTGTACAAAGTCTGTTTTTCTACTGAGGAGGGACAAAGGAAACTCGTTAAACAAACGAGTCCCAGTGCAAACTCTCTGTTGGTCCATTCTCTTCTGTTACAAAAGGAAAAAAGCACCACAATTGCAGTTCTGGTCCAGCAGCGAACATTATGCACACTGGCAGATGTCCTGCTAGTCTGAAGTGAATACAGCATGTGTGAAGCTTCTGCAGGGTGCAAATGAGAAGCCATTTTATTGCCAGTGTCACACCATTATTCTTTTTGGCAGACTGTATGGTTCTCTGTGTATCTTAATGTCTGTGATTTTCAGAGCATGTGTGAAGACTGTGTGTCTCTGCGGATGCGTGTGTGTGTGTTCTCCAGGGGTGGTCTCTGTCTGTAATTATGTGTGAGTGTGCGTATGTGTGTGTGTGTACGCCACATACAGGTACATCCATATTTGTTTGCTGGAATGAACTTTTCACCTGCAGTGTTCAAATATGATCACGTGTGACTGAGCATCTGTAGCACGAAATAAGCAATAAAATTGCTGCACTGTACAAGTGCATGAATATAAATAGATATTACAAGTCAGCTGGTGGCCAAACAGCTGGTGAATGAGGTGGTGATTATGAAGCATGAATGAAGGAGGTGATGCCAATCAGTGAGTGCGAGTGCAACTTCAGGCCTCTGGCTGAGCAAAGTAATGCTGAGCAGCAGCTTTAACGTAACTGCAAATATCAATCAGGTTTTTTTATTCGTTATTCGTTATTCTTTTTTTTTTTTTTACAAGAAAGCTTTTCACTTGTCCTCAATTGCAGGAACTTTCTCTGCTGTCAGCACCAGTGTTATTGCTAATCTCTGTAATGACTAAGGCTGCAAAATTCCGGGTGAGTCATATTTTATACATTCATGTTTTTGTTCAGTAAAAGAATTGATTGCTCATACAAGAATTAAAACTTCATTAAGTTCTACTCAAATCAAATTAACACAAATAAATCTGTTGAAATGTCATGTTTTTTAATTGTATTATTTTGCATGGATGTCTGCTTATGACAAAACAAAAATATTTACATGATACAGTTTGTTTAAATTACCCCCCATTTCCAGTTATTTCCCATAAATTCCCATAATTCCCATGGAAGGTTTCCAATTTGGAATATTTCCAAAATTCCCCAGCTTAACTTCCCAGGGAAAGTTTCTAGAGTTTAGTGGAGTATAGAGCATGCACATCCAAACGCACTACAGGTGCAGGACCAACAAACAAAATTAACTTAGAAAAAAGGAGTGAATTATTGTGGATCAACGTTTCGATCACTGTGGATCGAAACGTTGATCCACAATAAACATTAGAGGAGCTTTATACAGTGTGCGGACTTCACTCCTTTTTTCTAAGTTTCTGGACATGTACCAGAAATTTAGTGGAAATTTTCTGCCCCTTGACTGATGCAGCAAACATCTGGATGCAACAAGTCTGTGCCGTGGTTCCTGCTGTCTGGGGGGAGGAAGGAGGAGGAGGTGGGAGATGAGTCAGGCTGAGAAAAGGTGGATACAAGAAAAGAGGAATTACAACATCCTGTCAGGGAGTAATTCCTGGAATCCCCTGAAAATCACTGATGATTTTTAACAGCGTAAGAGCGGCTGAGGGCTAAATTTACGGTGAGTGCTTTGATTAAGGGCACCTTGGCAGCCCTGGAGGGAAGGAGGCAGAGAGCTCCTAATTCACACTCCCCACCCAGAGCTGTCCGCGGAGTCGAACTTGCAAACTTATAATCAAAAAATTCTTGCCTCTGTAGCCCGTCAGGCTTCTGCTGCTCCTCTATACATTTCATTAATTTCATTTTTTTAAGCAGACTCATTTGTTTCTTTCCCCTCGAAGGCCTATAGACGATATTATGGGGGGGTGAAATACAGTACACTCTGCTGAATGACATAGAGCTCAAATTAAGGTTTTTATGTGGAATTCAGTGAGAAATCAATTATGCGAAATTAGCAATTATTGCTAACCGTCCTGCCCGCTGTTAGAAAAGCATGTGAGAGCTGAGTCAGTGTGGAGACGTCTTTTAAAGTGTCAGGAAGGCTTTGTCATAACGGGATCAAAACCCTGTGTGGTTTTAACCGAGCAGCTGTGATAGAAAGGGGGGGGGGGTGAAGAAAGATGTAAAAGATCAAATGCTGCCGTGATAAATACGAGAGAAGGTGAAGATTAACGCCCAGAGGCGTTATTGTCGTTGTGTTTGATGATGCTGACAGGTATAATAGAGCTCTACAAATGTTTTAAAATAAACCACAGTGGGACCACGGCTGTTGTGAAGAGAAAAAATTAAAGAAAAGGGGGACGAGGGGGGGGCGGAGAAGTAACCACTACCCTGATATTCTGCAGAGAGCAAAACGTTGCTGTGGGAAAGCATCAGAGCGTTTCTGTGGTCTGCTGCTACGGGAAGAAAACACAAAACGCTTCACTCTCCTTAATCTGAGACTTCCGGCTGCCGCGGCTCAGCCTCATTCTCCTCTCTGAGATCCCACAGCCTCCCTCAGCGCCTGCGAGGGGGGAGAAAAAAACGGAAAAAAAAAGTCGAGTCGAATGCCGAAGTGGGGAGGTGAGAAGGTGAGGATGAGGTTCCCTCGCTCCCTCAGAACTGAGATCTCACCTTGAAAAGGCACCGGCCTCCTTGATCAATCTTTCATCGCTGTCTCCCGGCAGCTGGCCTCTCACCCACCCCCTCTCAGACTCCATCGCTCTTTGGCATTATAGACCCAGTGAAACGCCTGCTATACTGAATCACTCAGATGCTGTGTTTACAGACCCGCCTGCCATTTCACTATCTGCTGCTCTCTATAATAGCATAGCAACAGATATCTCCAACGCCGCCGCAACAATCCGAAGAAAACCATAAAAGCAAACAGTGAGCAGTGTGCGCGCACACAATGCACAGCCTTCTGTATGTGCATATATTTATATATTCTGAATACATATGGCAGGGGCTAAAAACAAAGCTCATAAAGTATTCAGTTGAAGTTGGAGCGAGTCAGTGAGGGGCTCGGTGCCGCTGACAGCAGCTCTAATAGGATCTGTTGTTGGAAATAAGTTAATTAATCTTGTCTGCTTTCCCTCAACTCTCTCTTTCTTCATCTCACAGCTGCTCTGTCTCTTCCTCACCCCCCTGCATCACCTTTTAATCCCTCTCTCAGTCAACTCTCCAATTTCATCCCTTCTTCTCCGAGGCTGAACTCTAGCCCCCCCGAGTTTCCCCTATACTCTCTATTTCTGTCCGTATTTCTCAGAGACAAGAGCATTAAGACCGAGGAGGACCGGCAGCCATATTTCTCCAAGCCCCCCTGAGACAAGAGACACAATGTTGTGCTTAAACATCTCTCTCTGCATACTTCACAGTTGCTCGCACAACATACTTTATTTTTGTTGAGTTGCCTGGACTGGAGGATTTGAACCAGCTATTTCCAGACCAGGTGTGCATGTGGATGTGGATGGGAGGGGGGGGGGCATGTCTTTTGTTTGTGAGACCATTTGGAGACGGCATGGGGGGATAAACACGGGCAGCTGCTACGGTGTTCGCAAATATTACCTGCTGTTAATGAAAGTCGCTGAGCAAAGAGACGGACAAAAAAAAGTGCCGGCTAACAGGTAACATGTATTTGATGAAGTGTGCATCAGGCGGAGGAAACTGAATCACACACATGAGCTGCTGTAAAGAAGCCTCTCTGCATCAGTTTATCAAAGAGAAAGAAGTATATATTAAAAAAAAGTTAATGAATAAATATCAGCAACCTAATAAATACTTCTGAAGAATAAACACGTTTTTCTCCTATTTCTTACGGTTCATTAATCATTGAGTCACATGTGCAGAGCATGCTTAACATGTACTGACCTTACACTCATATCAAATGGGAATCCTTCATTAGTAATTAATGGTGTTGATCTTGTAAAGATTTCCCAGCGGGTAAGATGCATCTTCATCTCCTCGGGTAGCTTCTTTTTTCTTTTTTCTCTTTTTTTTTTTTTCCCCTTTCACTGTTTTGTCTGGTAAACATCAACAACAAAACTGATTCCATGAGGGGTAATTACACCAACCGCCGGAAACAAATCAGCATAGCCAGCAGTGAAATGTTCCGATTTAACAAAGCAGGATATTAAAGCCAGCAGACCTGGATGCAATAAAGTGGCACTAGAGGACACGGGGAGATTAGAGGTCTGAGCGACGGTACCAGTTCATTGCCTTTACTGAGCTATGTAGACATAGACCATTACATCGGGGTCATTACACAAAATGATTCAGATACAATCCAATATTGTCAATTAAAGAGACGGAGCATCTGTCTGCATGTGGAATTCGGCTTTTAAAATTCAAAAGGCAGAGTCAAACCGACGCTGATCTGTTGATGTATTTCAGATCGATAGCGGCTCGGCCTTTTGCTAACAGCGCCAGTAATGAATGTGTCCGTGTTTTGAGGTAGATGTTGGGCTTTCAGCCACTTGTCGGACAGCTGTGCAAAGCCCTGGTTTCGCTAATACCGCTCCACCTTTGCACAGGTTTATGGCCATGGATCAGCAGGCTTAGTAACAAGGCTGACAGAGGTTTCTAACAAGTCAGGAGACAGGCAAACAGATGAACCTGGCAGCTCCTGTCTCCGAGGGGAGCAACCAGGGAGGGAGAGTTAGGGATAAATGGGAATCATCCAGTCAAGCGTAGCTCGAACATGCTAGCCCATCTCAATGGGCCCTAATGACTGGGTCGGGGATCAGTGTGACACGACTCTGGTCGGAGGATTTAGCAGGAGTGGGGCAGAGGAACCGAGCCAGATCACTGGGTCGGCCGCCTCACAACAGAAATGTCAGACACAAAACAAAATCACTCTCTCACACACTCACACGTCCACCTGTGCTGCACAGACACACACAGAGCAGAAACCGAGCAGAAGCACATCAGACAAAAGCAGCAAAGACAGTTCATCTAAATAAATTTGGGGATTGTGCTATCACTGACTGGCAGAACGTTTTACCGATACCGAGTCGATGAAAGCATTTCAATTTGCCATTTTAAAAAACAGCCGGTGTCAAGCGGGCTGCTTCCTGCCGTCTGTCAAAATTAGTTTCTCTTGAAAAATTAGTTTCCCCTGGCGGAAAGCATCTGCTTCGATTTGATTCTGGGCCAGAAAATAACATAATTCCAGTTTGTGTGGACGGTTTTCATCACTAAACCATTTCACGCAGTAAACTGGGAAGTTAAACATGAGCGGAGAGCAGAGGCATCCTGAGCAGTAGCATGAAAAGAAACTCAATCAGGAGCCTGTTCATGGACTATGCAGCATGTCAGTCCCAGGATGATTCCTGTTTTCTTTACTGTCCTGTCCAATAGAGACCGTAACCATATAAATATGAAGTGATAACACACTGCTTGTCACTCACAGGGACCGGCTACTTCTGTGTATGATACTTTTTCGTTTTTACTTTTACAAACTGTGCAGGACTTGTTCTCAGAGCTGAGTATTGCACATAGGATGATCTCAGCAGTTCTTACATCACTGTAAACCTCATAGTAACCAATATTTTGCACAAAGATGCAGATTAACATCTCCATATGCCTCATGTTCATAACTCCATGTATATTTTCATGATCACATTCATCTGCATGGGGGACTGTGCTGAAAAACTTAAAGGGATAGTTCAACATTTTGGCAAATTGGCCCATTGCCATAATCCCTATAGTCATAGCAGTAGGTTTGTTACCTTCATTTGTCGGTGCAAGCTATTTTTAGAGCGGCGGAGCAGAGCCACGAGCTGTTCAGAGCTACGCTACGGAGGCTCATGGGATTTCTTGGTTTCCCTCATCAAACTCATCAAATACACAATCCAACAACTCCAAAACGCTCTGGTGGACAAGTTGTGACCTGCATATTCACCACACTATGAAATAATAACAGAACGTTACCAGACAGAGTTGTTCAAGTAAATTCATGCAAAACCACTGATGCACGTTGCCTTCAGGGACAGTTTTTCAGCAAACAGATTCCGTATTTACCTCGAAAACAGCTCTGTCTGGTAACATTCTGTTATTATCTCATAGCGTGGTGAATGTGCAGGTCACAACTTGTCCACCAGAGCGTTTTGGAGTTGTTGGATTGTGTATTTGATGAGTTTGATGAGGGAAACCAAGAAATTCCATTAGCCTCCATAGCGTAGCTCTGAGCAGCTCGCGGCTCTGCTCCGCCGTTCTAAAAATAGCTTGCACCGACAATTAAAGGTAATGAACCTATAGCGATTATGGCAATGAGCCAATTTGCCAAAATGTGGAACTACTCCTTTAAACTAGAGGTTTGACGATGACTTCTATATACTATCATCTTGTTATTAAATAGTATTCAGCTTGATGTTATCTGATTGGACGTGATACAGCTCAGCATCAGTGAGACATCCTATAGCGGTGCTGTGGTAGAGATCAGTTCGGTGCAGACAGACACACTGACAGCTGTTAGAAGTACAAATCTCCAAAACCGACTGTTTTTTATATGAGACTCAGACAGACGCTGCATGGTTGATATCACAGTGATTGAAGTAAAAAATTCTAATCACTGTATGCAAATATCATCAAACTGTGAATAGCGGGAGGACGGATTTATCATTTTGCTAATCAAGAGGCCCGACAGAGAAGTGTAACAGTCAAGATGTGTGTTCACGTATTTCCATATGTTTCCTACAGTAACCTCCACAAGTGTAAAAGTCTTCGAAGGAGCCAAGAAGACTGCAAATATCCTCGGCGCAGTCCCGGTTGATTAGCCGCCATACTTTTTTTTCCCTCTTGTCAAAGTGTTGCATAATTCACAGTTTAACAGCCAACTTTGCAAACGGATAGCAAAAGAAATTGAAGCAACATTATTGCTCTATGTGAATAAGTAATAATAAAAATGGGACCGGAGGGGTAACAGCGGCCACAGACGCCAAGGATCTCATTCATTCTGATTGTCACGACAAGCTGCGCTACAGCCTCAATAAAACCTTCGCCGCGCCTCATCATCTATCACGGCTCCGGCCCTGGCAGATTCTTGGCTCCCTGTCTGAGGCCGGCCTCTCGGACTTCTAATGCGTTTTGGGCTCTTAACCCCCCCCGCCCCCTCTCCCCCTCTGCTTTGGAGTGTGCTGCAACACAGCTCACCAAGTGCTGGAGAGCTGGTAACACTGTGTTGGTCCTTAAATGATATTGATGGCGGCTGAAACCTCATGAACCCCGTGAAGGCCGGGGGAACACTGAGGAGCATTTTTCTGCAGCTTCATGGCTTTCATCCAATCTAGTGGTTATCAAGATCGGACCACGTCTTGTTCTGCGCCGTGAACACGTAACCCTCGGTTTGTTCAGGTTACTGATCAGACCTGAGGTCAGGGGCGTTTGACAGGAGAGGAGGGGCTTTCACTTTATCTGCCGCCTTTTAGGATGAGGTGATGATTGCCGGTGTGCTACAGTGTCACGCAAGCCCTGCTTTTACTTCCTCCTGTTTCTTTTAGGGGAACCATGTCCATTACCTTAGTCAGATACCATCGAGTCCTGTCTAAGTAAGTCAAGTGGCTCTGGCCTCAGAGGCCATCTACTCATAATCCTTCATCGACATGACAGCAGCGCAAGAAAGGAGTGAGAAAACCTCACAATAAGAGTGCTGCAGCTTTGATAGAGTTTGAAGAGCCAAGAAACCCTGAATCCTGAATAGTTGCGTTTCATGTAGTTGCAGGAAAGCTGGTGAAAAATGTAATACCTGAACATCTGCAGGATAAATAATGCAGAGGATTATCACATAATTGTGTCTGTGAAAGGTCACCGGCTTGATGGCGAATGACCTTAGATCAATGGCGGTGGAATGGGTCACACTTCAGTAGCAAGGCCTGAAGCCATGGAGGGCGAGGATCTACGATCACATGGAGGGAGGAGGGGAGGGGGAGGGCAGCGGACGGAGTTAAAAGCAGCTAATTAAACCTAAAGAGGAGACGCGCAGTGGCCGAGGGGATGAAGGGAAGCCAGCGGCCCCCTGGAACACACATCTAATATTTTCCCTCGCTCCTTCTTCGGTTTTCTTTCTCTCTCTCCTCTATCTCTCAGTTTCCTCTTCCCCTTACTCTGTCGTTTGATCTCGTCATGGCCCAAAGTCACTCGGGAGACAGGTTTTATATCTTATATTCACTGTTCCACATGAGGGAGCATGTTCAAAAAAAAAAGAAGAAAAAAAGTCCTCTCAAAATAAATGAGGCTTTCTGAAGGCAAACACACCCGATGACGGGGGCCATCACATCAGGCATCAGTAATTCGATTTGAAGAAAAATATCGAGGTGTGTGCATGTGTGAGGTGCGACTGCAGCCCATCTTTCTCTTAAGTCTGCTGCAAATCAGGAGGAGGAACCAGAACGAGTCCCAAATTGTGTGAACCATGAGAAACATCTAAGAGCTTTTCCCTTCCTTTTATCAATGCTACACGTGTTTCAATTCTCACAGTTGTGCATCACAAAACGATTATGTCAAACTCATGCGTCTACGCCTGGTTGCAATGTCTGTAAAATGGTCATTTCAACTAAAGGTGCAGAGACATCTGCAATGCTGCTGTAACTGAGGGTAAATGTCCTATGTTATACATGGAAGAAATTGTCATTAATGTTATTCGGTCCACACTGAAAATCGATCAGGAACGGTTACAGGGATCAATAGAGAATCCGACTGATATGCAGAATCGATTGTGCCACTGTTATCTGTGAAATCTTTCCCTTTTGTTGCTCGTCCCTTTTGTCCTCCCCTTGCTGCTAACAAGCATTACACAAAAGGCACCTGGCTGGTAGATTACAACTCCGCGGTGATCTGCGACAGATAACACCGGTGCAACAATAATTTTTCAATTTTCAAAAGAAAAAAAAAGGGGATGAAAATCACTTCAGTGGAGGGTGCTGGTGTTAATTGGCCGGAGATGCTGCGGCAGCAACAAAAAGAGGCCGTGTGCGCGAGTGTTATCAATATTTTCGAGAAACCCCTCGGAGCAGGGAACGGCGTGCGGTTGCAAGTGGCCGGTCTCTAAATGAACCAGCTGTCTCGCTCAACGAGCATATAAAGAAAAATCAATATCTCTGTTAACTGTCTATTGTTCCAAATGAGAGGCACCGAGAGGGCTGCAGTCAATGCATTGCCACTGTCATCTTCTTTAAAACACAAGCCTTTGACTATGATTGACTGGCACACCAACGTACGCCCACTACCTAATTGGAATTTGGTGAGAGGAAGACAGAGAAGCGGCTCTCTTTGTCACTGACAGGATGCCGCGATGCCTGGGGAAATTGAATTCACATCGAGAGGGATTTAATTAGACCACTTTGTACCTTTCATTGCTGCTGAATCCTATTTACATTCATTCTTGTGTTACTAATCTTCCTTACCTTAGTTATATTGGCTCAACTAATCTTCAGGTCTCAGTCTTTAAAAAAAAAAAAGAAGAGCAAACAACATGTTCAGAGCAGTAAGATCACAGTTTCATCTGCACTTAAAGAGTTTTATTTAATCCGTCATTACATGTATCGTATTGGAAGTAGCAGATGGGATGACCACAGGGTCGGCTGGAAAAAGCCAATGCAATGACGGTTTTACGTCTAATGTGTCCACTCCTGCGTCCACAAGAGAGACGCTGTAACGCAAATTTGCCATCCCACTGGCGAAATGCAAACATGCACCAGATGAAACAAGAAAGAATAGCAACTAATTCCTTATTACATTGTGTGCAGCATGTCAACCACAACACCCTAAAATCCCCTTTGAAATAAATCTAAAGGAAAAAAAAACTGTATTTAGATGTGCTGGAACAAAAAGACCTTGAAGGCAGGATTTATCAGCTTAGCTAAAGGGAGATGATCCACTGAGCGGAGATAGGAAGGGGGTCGCCCCATCTCATTCTCAGCTTAACTGGAGACCCACAAAAAAAAAAAAAAGAAGCTGCATATGATATTCACATGGAATCATCTCGGTGCCTGTAGGACATAAATGTGCTGATAGTTGAAAAAGACCAGTTTAACTTGATAAAACCAGCATTAAACCTCCCCTCCTCTTCCTCCCCCTCCTCCTCCATCTTTCTGCTAACACTCATGTCATGTTTCCATTTTGGCATCTTCCCCAAGTTCAAGCTCCAACATGCAGCGTTTGGCTCGAGGCAGGAAAGGCTGTTGATAGCGCCGGCCGTGCTGCCACTCAGCTGTCAAGGTTTGTGTCACCTGTCACTCACGCGATGACTCATCTAATAGCTTTGTAAACTAAATAATTCCTTGATGAGAGAAGAAGAAGACCATCAGCTTAGCTGCTTTAAAGCTGCACTAATCAATATTTAAATGAGCATTTGTAGTATGAAGGGTTCAGTCAAATTGACGACTCCACCAAGAGTTATCACCAGGGCTGCTCTTCCCCGCAGATTTAGCTGCTGATTGCTCCTGATAAAAAAGTTGAGAAAGTAGCTAAATATTCCCTTTAAAGGGATAGTTCACCCAAAATTGAAATTTCACTCATTATCTACTCACCCTCATGTCGACTAAGGGCTGGGAGATGTTTCAGAGTCCTCCGTGCCTTCTCTGAGTTACAGGGGGTCTCGGCGTAGCAGTGCATGTCAATATAACGGTTGCAAATGGATACCAACTGTCTTTGTAACAAAACATCCAAATACCTCCATGCTGCTCGTATGTAATGTCCGTCTTGTATTGAAGCCCCGAAATGTGAAATTGTCCCGAAAAAAATTAAATAAGTCTATATTTCAAGCTTGTTTGTAGCGGAAGCTTCTCGAAGCTCCTCTTCCCGGTTCGTCAAATTTGGACAAACTGGGAAGAGAACGGACCCTGGTTCGTCCAAATTTGACAAACCGGGAAAAGGAGCTTCCGCTACAAACAAGCTTGAAATATAGACTTATTTAATTTTTTTCGGGACAATTTCGCATTTCAGGGCTTCAATACAAGACGGACATTACATACGAGCAGCATGGAGGTATTTGGATGGTTTTTGGTGTGTCTTTTTGTTACGAAGACAGTTGGTATCCATTTGCAACCGTTATATGGACCAAAATTTCAATTTTGGGTGAACTATCCCTTTAAATCATGGTGGAAACCAAAGCAGAGCTACAAAAGCTGTATTAGATTTAAAAATGAATTCAAATGAATGTTACTACAGGTCTGCCAGATGTCTAATTAGCTTATAGCTTCTTACTCTTGTCTGACAATCATCCATTCAACCTGACATTGTGTCTATATGACTTTATTATGGCCCAACAATTCACTAAGGACTGTAGTAGAACCTCTACAGGTGTGTCAATGTCATCTACACTTGTGACCATTTTCCTGTTACTAGGTTTCATGGATATTTCAACGTAGCCGCTAACTGCGTAGGACGACAACAAATGCATCGTTAATCCTGCTGACAAAAAACACAAATTAGTCAACAGTGTCTTCAATCAGCAGAAGTAGCTGCTGATTAGTGAATGAGCAGCAAATCAGTGGCTGAAGGTGATGACTCAGAGACCTGGAACAGGCTAAAAGGCTTATTGTTACCAAAACCTCTCTGTGCTGGGTGATCATAACCCTGCTGCTCTCATGTTATCAGCAAAGTGGGCGAAGGAAAAGGTCAGAAAAGGAGAGATATTTTTTGCAAAAAAATTAAAAAAGGAAAGTCATTACCCATGAGCCTCAGTGACTGTGGAAACACTAGAAGGAGAAATGGGTCAGAACTGTGACTGTAGTGGAGGCTGGTTTGGTTCAAATTTGCTTAAAAACTGAACTGAGACACAAGCAGGTCTCAAATCTTAAAGGGATAGTTCAACATTTTGGCAAATTGGCCCATTGCCATAATCCCTATAGTCATAGCAGTACTGTAGGTTTGTTACCTTCATTTATTAGTTTTTTAGGTAAATTCATGCAAAACAGCGGATGTGCATTCCCGTCAGGGACAGTTTTTCAGCAAGGAGTCTCTGCATTTGCCTCGAAAACAACTCTGGTAACGTTCTGTTATTATCTCATAGTGTGGTGAATGTGCAGGTCACAACTTGTCCACCAGAGCGTTTTGGAGTTGTTGGATTGTGTATTTGATGAGTTTGATGAGGGAAACCAAGAAATCCCACGAGCCTCCGTAGCGTAGCTCTGAGCAGCTCGTGGCAATTAAAGGCAATTAACCTACTGCTATGACTATAGGGATTATGGCAATGGGCCAATTTGCCAAAATATTGAACTATGCCTTTAACCTTTGAGGCTCAAGCAGGTCCAAAGTTACTTTGTTATTTTCACTCTTTATCAACATCACCATCATCTTCTGACCCTCTAACCAAAACTTTATCACTTCTGAAGTAGCCGCCTCCATGCGAGCTGCCTTTGGCCTCTACAGGGACAGCTACAGGTAGCCAGGCTTGTGTGAATAGCCTTAGACATCGTGTTGCCATGATGATTCATTACTGATGATTCAACCACTCAAACTACCAGTCACCAACAAAGTCTGTTTATATTTGGAACCATGATCCGTCTGAAATAACGCCTCCAGAAATTAAATCTGTGTTTTTAAAAATTTCACCAAAATTTTGCTGTTTGGTATGATTTGGTTGTGTATACACAGGATCACAGCTAAATACAAACTGATATTAACATATGGCCCTCGTCTAATAGGATTTTATGCAAAAACGCTGCATACTGCAGCTAAGAAGTTAAATTAGACTGTGTGATAAATATTCTGGGAAAAGAGACAAGCCACAAACTGCCCCATCATCACTGCCAATAAACTGTTTCTGCCTCTTGTAAATTTATGCAATCTTGAACATCTTCCAATTTTCATTGTTCTTTTTCAGTCTGCCTGGTTTTCCATCTGCCTGGGTGATGACGTGGAACATGTAAGACAAAAAGATAATCAGTCGAGCGGCCCATGTCAAACCACAGAGTAAAAAAACGTGTATGAGCGCGGAGCCAAAAACTCTTTCATTAGCCCTCATAAATGTTATCTGGCACATATCTGAGACAGGCTGGGTGGATCGCCTGCTGCGATTTGGCCCGTTCTGCACATCCCCATCCTCCTCCACCTCCCGTTGGCTCAGTCAGTTGACAGCCTGGCACTGAACCTGATTCCCGAGTCCCGATTTCACACTCTTCCTCTATTTCTGTCTCAACAGACTGAGCGTAACGCCACCACTGAAACTGCAGCTCTGATTAGAAACCAATTAGCTCCCCAGATCCTGGGGCCCCTTTGCAGAAGAGGCTGCAGGATGTCATCTCGAATCAGCTCCTGCTCCGTCCGGACGGGGATCTCTGCTCCCCTTCTGCCTCCTGCTGGTCTGCTCTCATTCGCTGGGAAGTTTCTCAGGGAAAAGTAAGATGGGAGGTGGAGGAGCCACTTCTTTAATATGACCTGACCCAAATGAGAGCTCTGACAGGCAAATATGGATAAGCCTTGGCCCCAGTTTTTGTCTCTCATGTCTTTATATTTGAGTCAATGAGGTAAGCCATTTTTTTTAATCATTAAAATAAACAGAAAGTTGGAGAAAAGCTGCAGATCCTCTAAGACAAGACATCTCCGCTGCTACAATCACAATCTAACACTAGAACAGATTTTTCCAACATGTTTTACAAAGTGATTCTGAGTCAAAACTAAAATTGCTGTCAGGAAATTAAGCAGCAGCAGATTTAGATGTTTGGTAATTTAACAATCTAAGATAGAGACTCTGGTAACTGTTCTTTCTCCGGTACGTTCTCTTCTTCTGTCACACACTGAGAAACTCTCTCATCAAGCTCCACTTTGGTTTAAGGACCTTTGTTTTTCTGTCTAAGACTCTTTTTTTTTGTTGCCAATTTTTGACAAAGACATTTCCACTCAGTTTTTCCTCCATGGCTCAGAACAAGTAACATGAGTCAGCAGATAGAAACTGGTCTTACTGGGCAGTAGCTCAAGCATTCATAAACATATAAGCTATGCAACATTTACCCTTTTAACCACCTCCTACTATGACCTCAGTGATAAACATGTTGCTATCCAGTCCAGTGAAGTAGTCCAGTTGATTGACGTCAATGCATTATTTCCTGTTGACTGTGTAATTATGTAGATTTCTTGACTGCCGCCCACAAAGAGCTATAGTACAGTTACTATGCAGTATACAATAGGGACACATAGCTACAGAAACACTTTTGTGCTGAAGGTAAAAGGGAAAATCTACTTCACTGTACACCTGAGAGTTTGTCTCTTAGCAACAGGACAGACTAGTCTTTTGAGGATTATGGGCATTTCTGTATAAGCATATGAAGTTTTATTAAATAATCTGCTGATTTACTCCAAGACTCTGTGACAAAACCTGTTTTACATCTGTGACTCACAACCTAATCCTTCATGTCTCCAATGTATAAACAATGACTATATGAGAAGCACAAACTGGGGCACACACACGCGCACACACACACACACACACACACACACACACACACACACATACATACAGGCCCGTTGGTAGGAGGATTACCGACGTGCAACAGCGGGAAAGAGAGAGAGAGTGTGTGTGTGTGTGTGATTAATGCACGAGATCATGGGAATGGAAACCGGGGCCTCGTGATTATCCAAGAGATATTTTTATGTCGCCTCCGTCTAGGCCAGACGAGAACATGATTGTCACTTCCAGCACTTCTCTCAATAAAACGGTGGAGTAATAAGAGGCTGTATTGTATGGGCCTGTATAATGGTCTGCACCGCTCGCATCCAGACGCTGAAAGTTCCCCGTCCTCAGACACACTGACAGATACACTTACAGGCTTTAAGTACTGCGAACACTTGAAGGGCCTTGAAGCCTTGCTAGCTTGTTTCATTAACACTTGTCATTCTCTGCATCAGGCCAACTCCACGCTACCTTTTACCCCCGCTCACAAAACTTTTTTTTTTTTTTCCCTCTCTCTCCTTCTGATTAATTGCAGCCTTTTAGACGTCCTCACAATCAGCTTTGGACCATTTTGCAGCCTTTTCATTACAAAGTTAAACGTCTGGCTATGGAATACGGTGGCAGTAAATGCCATATCCTTTCAGCGCGGCAAGGGCAGGGTAATTGTCTCTGTGGCACAATCGTCCCTCAACAAAAGCCAGTGGAAATGACAGGGTTTTAACATAATAAGGAGCACTGTCAGTTTGGTTTCACCCCGCAAAATCCTCCCAGCTAGCATCAGCGCCGCAGTTTGATTCCCTCTGTTCCAGCGAATATTTATCTCCATCTTAGAGGCCTCCATTTTGCTCTTTTCTTCACTTGCTGATAGCCTGTAATTGCTTCCATCTGCTCTTTATACATACAGTATTACTTGTCCTGGTAAAGATAACAGCGCAGTGAGGAAACCAGTGAGACAGCAAAGCACTGGCTCTAAATGTCAACTAGTCACCAGTGGATCGACCCTGCAGCTCCGCAGCTCTGCAGGCTCCTTTATGGTTTCAACTTCTTTTGTGGAGTCATAATGACAGATAGAGGCGTTGTTGCTGTTTTTGGTGCCAAGGCATTATCTCAGCGACAGTGACAGTTGACAAATTGAATCAATAAATCAATCGCTTAAGATGGATTGGGTGTCAAAAATGATATCCGCCGGCGAGGAAATCATAGGTGCAGATTGGGGGCGAGCCATCTCCACCATCTCCACCTAAGGGACGCATGCGGAGCAACAGGTGCGGCGTATAAACAACAATCAGGAAAAGGTGCGAAGGAAATGCGACGGACGGGGCGGCGGCGGTGGTGGCTGGGTAAACGTGCGGCTCCAAACTGAGCCGGCGCACCGGGGATCTAAAAGAGCGGCTCAGCTCTGGGTGAGGCGGCTCTGCAGAGGATACGTATCTCCTTCTCTGTTAGATGCCCAATGACAGCTCCAGCCTCATGGAAAAATAAATCCCCTCTCTCACTGTCACACGCGGCTTATTCGCATTCACATTCACATCCTCCGCTTCCTGCTATGTTTGCTCCTGTAATTCTCAGACAGTATTCTCCTGCTTCTCTGGAAACTTGGGAGGTGCAGTAGGGAAGTTTGTAAGAGAAATCACAAGTCACTGTGCTAGCATGCAGCAGCTATGGGGCACCCGGTGAGAGAGAGGGAGAGAGAAGGGTGAGCATGAATTAAACATGTGTGAGGGGGGGTGGCAATGAGGGGGTGGGCTTCAGATTTGTCAGAATAAATGCATAAAGCTTATAGTTGCAAAAAAACCCATAATATTATCTGTCACAATTCAAGGTTACCAAACATGCGAGGAGCAAATTATTCATTCCAATACAAAGCAGAGTGATGAGGCTGAATAACTGCAGAGAAGCAGTTTGGGTTTGGAGCCACTGGAGGCCTGTGAGAGTGTGTGTCTGTGTGTGTGAGGTCGCTAATTAGGAAGCTATTTGTGTGGAGTGAAATGTTCGTCTTATGATCTGCTCAATGTCTTTCACCGTCCCTCCCTCTGCACTCTAATATCTGTCCTGTGAGACGCTCAGACATATGATTACATCTCCTACACAAAAACCCCGTACGTTCACAGCACTTTAAAAGACACAATGATTTATTCTCTTATATTAACGTTGATTCAGACGACGACGTGGGTTTTCAGTGACAGATGTAAAACCCACAAGCATACGCATACACACACTTTTTTTTTTTTCACACAACTCTGCTGCTGTTTGGAACTTTACAGCCTCCTTCAGCTCTTTGTTTTTTGTTTTACGACACATGTGCGGTGCGGTCTCTGATGAGCCCTGTTGTTCTGCAGCAGGAGGCTGTTTGAGACGTGCAAGTGCTGTTAAAGGGATAGTTCACCCAAAATTCAAATTTCACTCATTATCTACTCACCCTCATGTCGACTAAGGGCTGGGAGAAGTTTCAGAGTCCTCCGTCCCTTCTCTGAGTTACGGGGTCTGCGCAGCAGTATTTGTCCATATAATGGTTGTGAATGGTGCTCACTTTTCTTCGTCCAAAAAGACACACCAAAAAACATCCAAATACCTCCATACTGCTCGTCTGTAATGTCCCTCTTGTATTGAAGCCCCGACATGAGAAATTGTTCTGAAAAAAGTTAAATAAGTCTATATTTTAAGCTTGTTTGTAGCGGAAGCTCCCAGTGTCTCAGTTCACTGCTCTGCCTGTGTCAGTGCACTGACCGGCAAAACAATTTCTCATGTTGGGGCTTCAATACAAGAGGGACATTACAGACGAGCACTATGGAGGTATTTGGATGTTTTTTGGTGTGTCTTTTTGGACGAAGAAAAGTGAGCCCCATTCACAACCATCATATGGACAAATACTGCTGCGCGGACCCCCCCGTAACTCAGAGAAGGCACGGAGGACTCTGAAAATTCTCCCAGCCCTTAGTCGACATGAGAGTGAGTAGATAATGAGTGAAATTTGAATTTCGGGTGAACTATCCCTTTAAACCCACCGTATCTGCTGCTACCTGCCCCGAACCAGGCAGAAGACACAAATATGTGAAGATGACATGAAGAAGACGAAGCAATCACTAGCTGTTGTAGCAGGAGAACACAGAGATAGAGGGAAAAACAATACTAGATTACATTCCTCACGGCTCTAAGAGAAAGCCTCTATGTCTGCTGGGTATTTAACCATAATTATTTTTCCTGGTAACTATGAATCAGGGTTTCTATCGGTTTGTTTGGTGTTTTTTTTTTTTTTTTTTTTTGTGCCTCCTTGTGGCCAAAAACCAATGAATAATGCAGCTTTAAAATTTGGTTGGAAACTTCTCCTCCAACACATTATTCATTCATTCATTCATCACCTTGTGGTTGTACTGTATGTCACTGACAACTATTCCAGTTGCAGTAACATTAGCATATTGTGTTAAGGTTAAAGGACTTGACCTTCCATCACCAAAATCTCATCAGTTCCTCCTTAAATCTAGAAAATTCAAATAAACCACCCCAAATATCAGGTTCATAGACAATGACTGCAGGAGGTGTGACCTTACAGCTGACATTAATGTAGCCTGTACATATAGTCTGGTGGAGCTTTGACAGTAACTATGATGCATTTATGTTCATCGGTGTCACAGTGGGACTTGTATCTCTGCTCTGAGACGCTCTGCTGTGTCGGTGCAGCGCTGTTTATCACAGTTAACATTATTGTTTTGTTAAGGTGTGAATGCAGCAGAGTTGGGCCTGTGAGTTGTGTTCACTGTCATCGGAGAGGAATTAATCTCCTACATCTCCTATCTGCCTTGTTAATGCAAATGTCACCAGCTGCCATGTATGAGCGACACAGAGTGAGGCTACAGAATAGACCCTGGTGTCTCGCCTGTGATGTCACGGTGTGGGAGGAGCCACACGATTCAACTTAACTGAACTTTTAGATCCAAACAGACAGAAATCAGCTCCGTTTGAGAAAAAAAAACAGTTCGTTTTCTGCATAATGTGAATTTTTGTAGTGTAACAACATCAAATACCAACAAAACTACACGGTACAACAAAGAGAAATTAGTCCGAGGTTACTCTTTAAAGAAAATAAATCATGAAAGAACTGCACTGTTGAGCCAATTTTGATGTTTGGTTGTGTATTCAT
The DNA here is from genome assembly GCF_905171665.1 of Trachurus trachurus. Taxonomy (NCBI): domain Eukaryota; kingdom Metazoa; phylum Chordata; class Actinopteri; order Carangiformes; family Carangidae; genus Trachurus; species Trachurus trachurus. Next base: position 5,736,195 of record NC_139907.1, on the reverse strand, counting down.
CTTATTCCTCTCTCTGAGTAAATATTTTACGGATATCAGAAACCGAAACCATCACCTGAGGTTGCACCCATCAAACTATTTCTCTCTTGAAACTTAAAATCTGTATATTTAACAAGGTTTTTATGAAGGTTAACATGAGGCCAGGTTGGTAAAAGAAAAAATGTCAGTGGTGGATCCCAAGTCTCCAAGAATTTAGAGTAAAGCTTTTATTCTTAGAGTCCAGACTCTCCATCTGGTGCTGTCGTGCAATAAAAATAAAGACAGACATCCATCTGAGAGGAGGCAGACAGATTCGTGTCTCTGCAGCGACAGGAGCCTCCATTCACCAGAAAACCACTCAAATACAACTACATGTTACACTGTGAGAAATCCCTCTCACATGAGAAACCCTTAATTGCAATTAGTCCTCACAGTTCCAGGTAAAAGCTCACATCTGAACGCAGCAAAGGAAATCAGACGACAAAGAGAAAAGAGGTAGAAAAAAACCCACCTCTGAATATTAAACTTCTATCGACGTCTTTGCTTTGCTTTTCCTCCAGAGATGAGACCCCTATTACTGCAGTGAATATCAATGCAATGTATGGGAGGACCGCTTTAAATAATCTATTCAATTGGACCAGAAAGTTAATCAGTGAATAATTACCTAATGAGGAGAATGGTAATCAGCAGTCAGCATACTCTCAGTAGTCTAATTACTTTTGGTAACTTCGCTCTGAAATCCTCAAGACATGAAATCAAAACGATTGTTTTGTTCCAATCAGTGATTTGAGAAGCTTTAGTGACATTATCAACAAACTCCACTGTGATTAGCTCCAGTAGAAAATGACTGCTGCTGTAGATACAGTTGAATAATGGGAACAAACTCAGTCATTTAGTCATTTTACTGTAATGTTGCAATAATCAAGAGGCTTGTTTCACGCTTTGACCTTTACTTTCACAAGCTCTCACGTTTTTCTGTCCATCGCCATCATCATGACGCTCCGACTGTTACGTATCGGTTGCATAAGTTGATAGTGTATTTTTCCCACGCCAAATGCTGTTGATGTCAGTGACTATTTTCAAACAGATTACACACAATCAGCTGTGTGCCAAAACAGGCTGATGCAAAACTCAGCAGTGGATGCCCTTTTCAGTCCATTAGGTCTTTATGGGACGTCATCCCGGCTCCCCAGTCTGACGGCTCAGATCTGGAGCTGCACCAGTTTGCCTCTATGTAAGGTCCCTGCAGTTTAATGCGTCCTTCAGTCGTTCACACCTTCCCACTCCCCACTGCTGCTGCTCCTGTGAGGAGCCAATCATCATGAACTCAAGCTGGGAGATAGGTGCACACCACCCTCAAGCAGCAAACAGTTTACGTAACCACTGAGTGTACAACACTTTTCTCCATATGCAAAACCAGTAGCAAGCAGTGTGTGACCAGTTCAAGCTAAAAGTAGCTGTCAATTAGAACAACATGTCCTATGAAGGATCGCGTTAATCCTGGACTTCACTGCCCTCTTGTGGTTGCAGGTGTCTCTGGAAGCTAGCTTAACTCACAGCTGTTGCATCTAGCATTTTAGACCTTTTCGTAAGCATGGGTGAGGCATGTCCCCTTGACAAAGGCTGACCCCCAATTTCCACTTATCTGTCTTCGCTCCGTTTTGAACCCGTTGCAATCGCTGGAGCAATTCGCTCCCATTCAAGGAAATCAGAGCATTTCCACTCCGATGCGTCTCCATTTCATCAAAGCTCCGGCAGTCAGGCAGAAATACGCAGCAGGTCTATTTTTGCCAGATCATGGAGCCATCACACATTAATCAAAGTTTTTTTATTTCTTATTTGGGGGCTTTTTTGCCTTTAATCGACAGGATAGTTGAGAGAAACAGGAAATGGGAGGCAGAGAGAGGGGGAATGACACGCAGGACAGGGCCGCTCGGCTATAGCCTCAACACATGGGGCGGGTGCTCTACCAACTGAGCTAAACACCACCCCAGCATTAATCCAAGTTGATTAGTCAAAGTCAAACACACAGAGCATCCGGTAAATTTCAAAATAAAACACAAAGAACAAACTTTCCAATCATAAAGCATCACTTTATCAAACTTAGTTTCACTCGCTGGCACAATCAACAAGTGATCAATCAGTCAGAGGGACCTATAAAGCTCCAGGACGTCATGGATGAAAAAATATTAATCATGGAGGTGGAAAACTGCAATATTTTATGATAAAACACACCCGTTCTACAAGAACACAAACAGAAAGTTAAAGAAAATACTACTGAAGACGGAGTCAGTGGAAATGGAGGGTGAGGCTTGTCAAGCAGAAGGCAGTAGCTGTTTTTTGGGGCATTTGTGCACTGAGGATGATCCTTGGATCTTTGACGGGCGATTAGCATTAGCTATAGTGTGATTGTCAAACTGCTATTAACTCGTTCTGAGATAAGTCATTGTAGCAGTCGGGTATTTGGTTGCGTTTAGCGTGACCGAAGCTGTCCACAGACAATTTAAGCCATGGACATGGTGGACACCATAAAAATAAACACATCATGATTCAAAGCACTGGTGAGGACTGGGTGTTATTATTCCACAGACTAATTAAACAATTAGTTTCAGTCAGCAGCCGGAGGCAAATTAAGTCTAGGACAGTCATGATATTGCATGGTTGATTATACACATGTGGAGATGCTTGTGGAAACTGTACATGTGCATTAGAAAATTACTTTAACAGTCTTTTTTTGCTAAGGATTATGAGATAAATGAGGTAATTACACTGTGATTTATCACCTAAAATGGACAGATATTTCCTTATTAACCATTTTTGTTAATGTGTGTGGTGATGAGGAGGACACATGCAGTTTACCATGTAACTTAAGCCTTTTTTTTTAGTTTTAGTCACATTATTATATTTTCCTTTCTGTTGATCATGGTGAAGGCTTCTCTGTGCAACACTTGCAGTCAGTTGGAGAAGTTGGAGACAGAGTACTGAGGGAGGAAAATAAAGGATTCTGCATTGTCAGTGGAGTATGTCACTGTCAGTTATTGGTAAATATTTTATAAGATTACTGTGGAAGTGATTTTTTTTCTTCCTTCTATACTGCACATTTAATATGTTTACTGACAGCTGAGATTCGAAGACTTCTTCAGCCGGGAAGGAGTGGAGGAAGGTGAAGATGTCCAAGGCAGAGACTTCCAGAGACCGCATAAAATCCCGAGACGGTGAACGGAGGAGTGCCCGAATCTCCAACAGACTTTGCTCTTACTACTGTCAGGGAAAAGTATGTTTTAGTTTGGTGTAGGAAGGTGTGTGAAATAGTATAAACCCTCTGCCACGCTGCAAACGGTGAGGTCGGGTTTGTATTCAGTTTACTGCCTACCATTTTACAGTAGAATAATATGCATATAAACCTGGGTCAACTAATTACAGTAATGATTGCAAAATGTTCAGAGTGGTGCGGGCAGATAATCACCGAAGCATCACAAGACTGAGCAGTAAATATGCTCATTTAAATCTGAAATAAACGGAGGCTTGTTTTGTTTTTTTCCCCCCCCTCCCGCTTGCACAAGATTACCCCCGCAAGTTAACGAAATACAAAAACACAGCACGCTAATCTCGCATACGTCCACATTACACACCACGCTCCATCGGGAGGAGACGTTCATTAGATTGGACAGATATTATTGTGGCTGAGGACACCACAGGCATGTCTGATGTCTTGTTTGGGGGCCTGCGCATGTTGCAGAGGAGCATGGGAGCAGGGGGGGGGGGGGGGGGGGGCTTCAGAGAGAGCTGCAGCATGCAGACACAAGCACAGCACACACATCAGCCAGTGTATCCTCTCAGAAATAAAAAGGTCCTCATAAGGAGAGTGGGCTGTCAAGTGTTGGTCCTCACAAGTGTAGCTAAGCTAATCCACGCATAGGAGCTGATGCTGCCTTTAAGTGCTCCCATATCAGTTGTAAATATGATTTTTCACACATTGGAGCGCTCTTAGTTGGGTGTGATAACAAAATATGAGCCATTAATCCAAGTGGGTTCTTTTTTTTCACCCTTTTTTAATGATATTTGTTCTACTTAAGATTCAAATGGCACCAAACTACTTTGCATGAGAAATGGGAAAAAAAGCATCACCAGAAAGTGAAATAACACAATAATAAATCACATAGTTTGACATGAGCTGAGCTGACTGGACACACACACACACACACACACACAGATTTCTCAGGTGCTCTCCACTCACAACATTTCTGACAGCATGTTAGGACTCCTGTGCTCCTCCCTCTAATATTGCCCCCAGTGGATTGAAACCGACCACCGTCCTCTTACCCTCTGTGACCTTCAGGCTAAAGCTGCTCCAGCTCCTTTGATCCCCCCCTATACCCCCCTACCCCCTACCTTCCCTCTGCCTCCCTGTGTGGCTGATGGACGGGATCATGAGGCCCAGGGTGAGAGACTCTCTGCCGATTTGACACATCTCTTTGACAAGGTGAGAATGTCTGAGGAGAATAGACCAGGACTGACGGCCCACCCTCCCTCACATCCTGCCCCCACTTACCCACCTGGATCATGTCTTGAGTGACGGCACAGTGCTGTGATACCTTTCTTTTCTTTTTTTTTTAACGTACGATATGAGGAGTAAGAGAAGACAGGGGGGCATATTAACACCACTGTCTGTAGAGGAGATGTGGCAGACAGGAGGGTTGTAAGTGTGTGTGTTCGGGGCGGTGGAACGTCTTGTCTCACAGCTCCAGAGTTCCCAGCACACTCCCAGCATGGCGAGGCTGTTGTGAGTGTGCATCGTGTGAGTGTCTGAAATCACAGCTGCAGCAAAGGGAAATGGAGTCTGAGATGCAGAGCTGTCATCATCGAGGCTATAAATCTACACAAATCCCTCCGTCCGTACGTTCGTCCTGTCCTGTTTCTGCAGGAACGGTTTTCTCTCTCAACATGGAGGGGGAATTTAGCAGAACAGAATCAGCACAAGTCAGAGTTTATAGCACAGATGAATGTGAAATGAGAGCAGCAGAAAACAGCAGTGCTATTACGAAAAATGACTTGTACCAGCTGGCACAATGAGAAGTGCACAGGTAACAAGATGAATAGATTTGGAGAGGAAAAGCTGTGTGTGTGTGTGTGTGTGTGTGTGTGTGTGTGTGTGTGTGTGTGTGTGTGTGTGTGTGTGTGTGTGTGTGAGTGAGAGAGAGAGAGAGAGAGAGAGAGAGAGAGAGAGAGAGAGAGAGAGAGAGAGAGAGAGAGAGAGAGAGAGAAAGACAGAGAGAGAGAGAGAGAGAGAGAGAGAGAGTAAATGTTCTATGGTTATGGACATTTTGGGGTTTGTGCGTGTGTGTGGTCACTGCTCATGAATTCAATGTTTGCTGCAACTCTGCACATCAGAATCACACAAAACACTTTGATTGGTCAGTGCGCGCGTTCACTAATGTGCGCACTCACACGCCGCTCAATCTGCCGCCTCCACACACACACGCACACGCACACAAATTCACCTGCAAAGGCAGGTGCACAAGCGCGCGCATTGCACGCACGCAAATGCAGGCGCAAACTCAACCACACCGCCTGGCACACGCTTTGACACACACACATACACACACACACACGCACACACACACTTGTCTGCACTGGCATTTTCGCAGTCAAACTGGGGACCAGCAGCGGCGGCGGCGGCGCAGCAGCAGCTTTGGTGGCATCCCATAATCAATAAAGCCTACATGTATGCACGGGGCTGCCGCCTCCCGGGTAACACACCAAACGCTGTACGTGGCTGAGAAAAGACACGACAGACGTCTGGTGAGTGGAGACGGCGCGGCCGGTGCGCCACAGCCGCGTCCTGTCAGTCACATCACACATCAGCTCATATGTTGCGGTCCCTCTGTCTGTCTGTGTGGTCTCATGAACAGAGAAGATGTGTCCTCCTGCTCTGTCCGGGACCCTGCACTCACTCCCCTTCACATGAACACAAGTGTCTGATCTTGCAGGGAAAGAAAACACCTCGTAATGCAACTTTAGCAGAGAAAAATCAGGCGGATGAATGAAGACTCATGAGAGAAACAGTTTTACATGATGAGCGTGTAAGGCTCAGGCTGAAAACGGGTCACACACACGAGCTGCAGCGACCATCCGCAGAACAACGCGTTCATTCTGCACAAGTTCAACTATACACTGAATTACACTGCAAGTGTTGTTCAACTTACCGATGAGAGCCAGCTGCAAGAAGTACAGTCCGAGGAAGTCCATTATGGAGTGCGACATTGATTCAAATGGATGCAATCCCGGGCGACTGATGATGCGCGAGAATAAAAAGCCCTCTGTTTGTTGAGATTGGCACCGAAATTAAGACGGAAAGAATCGCAGCTATTTCTCAAGTGATGACTGGCCACTTACGCTGACGCCGGAATCCACAGCAATGCATGAAAAAGCAGGAGCGGAGCAGAACATCATTTTTTTAACAGTCAAACTTTTGTCGTGGAGGGAAAAAAGAAAATGGGTTAGAGAGCTGCGCCAAATCACGCCAGTGTTTCCAATTCAATGCAACACCGAGAGAGGAAAGGGGAAGGAAGAAAAAAAAACAGTTCGTTCCTTTAGATGGAATAAATGTTGCGCGTATTGAACATCCCTGTCCGTTTCATCCGTCCGTCCTGAGCGGCTGCTGCTTCCTCTCCTCTTCGCCTCCACCTGCGCGCCGTCTGGAAACTGCGGATGAATCACAGGGGCGCGTTGCTTTGCGCACTCCGACCTGCGAGTCACACAGTCCCTGTGATCCCTCTGCTCCCAGGCGGGTCCGGCCGGAGATGCTCAGCTCAGCTCAGCCCAGCTCGTTTAAAAAAAAAAAAAAATCCAATCTTGGCAAAAGTTGAAATAGGACAAGTTGAATCGATAGCCTATTTCATACTGCCATAAAATGGAAACAATAAACCCGCGTAAAATGGTGCATAGTCTGTATGGGTGGGTAGAGCGTATCCACTACTCTCTGAAAGTAGGTTATCCCCCTCCTCCAAAAAGAAAAAAAAAGAGAGAGAAAGTACCACAGTCAAGTTGCGTGAGTCTCATTGATTTGGAGGCAGTTGAGAAAATCTTTTAGGGGCCCTACAGCAGCCGGAGCCCAGGAGCCAGGAGCAGCAGACGGTAGAAACAGAGCCAGGCTGGCTCAGTGTCTGTGCCTCTTAATGGTGAAAATGAAGAGACCATCTTGCAGCCAGCATGGGCTGTTGGAGGCTACCTGCTGCCTAATGTGCTCATGCTGGTCTCCTTTCACAACAGAACAAAGAATAATCTATTTTGATCTGGGTTTTGGGGACAGTGGGCCTGATTGACGCCCTACTGTCATTATTTTGAGAAGCAGCCTACTTTTTATCTACAAGAAATTTGTTTGCCGTGCACCCAGAATAATTGGATTAAGCCTGTGGAGGCAGCACGCCATAAATCATGGAGGATATTTAAATTCTTCATACTGACAGATGTTATGTGTTTTATTTTTTTTTGTCCTGAATTATCCTCCAGCCGTTAAACTAGCACTCTGGATAAGAAATTAATTTTTGAGCGGTTTGTCTGTTGGGAGTTGTTTTGCCTCCTCGAGCTTATTTTTGGATTTTTACAACATCTCAGCGACACTTTCATCTGAAACACTGTAGTGCAGCTACTGTAGCAATGTAAGAAAAAAGGGCTGACACTCATAGAAACGTGGGAAGGATCGCACTCAGTTTCTAAAAGAATAAACTGCACAACCTTAGACACCGACAAACTTCTTCTGTTGGCTGTTATATTCTTTTTCCGAGGCGAGTGGGCAGTGGGCTCCTGGTAGGATTGGCTCACACTGAGACGGAGGGAGAGATTCTGCAGGAGGAGAGATAATTCAAGGAGCATTTGTTCTCCAAGGCCAGAAGCATTTACAGTGTGTAACAACACCGACTGCATGTCTGTGGAGGATCACTACCATCTGAAATAATGACAATATTTTAAAACTAAATCGCAGGATATTTGATCTGATGTGTAATTCCACATGAACAGGTTAGACACAGACACATAATACTACATCAATACAGGCTCCACTGGTGAGTTCACCTTCACCTAAACTACACACCACCACTGTTCTCCCTCCTAGCTTATACAGTAATGCAACATGGCTCCACAACCAGACTTGGGCGAAATCCAGAATATTATACTGACACAGTCCGCAAATATTGTGATATTCAATGTGATCATCAGGGCAGATTCAGCCTTTAAAGGGACAATGAGGAGTTTGCTTTTGGTTATAAAAAAGTCTCATATTAATGTGGATGAATCTACGTTACACACTTGTTAATGGGTCCATTTTCAATAAATATATTGTTTTGTCTTTATCGTTATTTTGTTATTATTAGTGTTGGAAATGCTCGCCCAGCATTTCCTACTTTCAGTTTCACGGACGCTGCCCGGCAGGTCATGGGAATAACGCTGCCGGATTGCCGTTTATGACTACTATACGGTATCCGATCGTCTTCCAACGTCCAACTTTCATTCTTGATTTGAAAACACTCTTTTCGCTTTCGTCAGTCTTGCGCCGGTCCAAGAATTTCACCGTGCGCGCGGAGGCTCATGGGAAATGTAGTGTGAAAACACTTAGCTTTCCAAAACTCCTCATTGTCTCTTTAAATACAAATTTGCGGGGTCAGCAAACCCAGAACCAGCAACACTGCACCACCACTCTGCCCCAAGTTGTGTTTCTATGTATTTAGACAAAATATTAGTGAATATCGATCCCCACTTATGAGTAAATGTAGGCCTGCTTTGTTATCAACAAAATGTCCGATGTGCGATGACGACATAACTTGCGATAAGTAAGCAAATATTCAGGTGTGCATGTTAACCATACAGTTTCTGTGTCTTTCTGAAAACAATTAAACACGCTAGAGTACATACATCAGGCCTGTAGTGGCGCTGTAACACTGCCTCACAAATACACCAAAAGTAGACTATAAACGCAAAGTCGTGCCAGAACAAAAATGACGTAGCGTCTGACGGTGGTTCAGGTTACGAGGTGCCTTACTCATCACATTTCAGGCAACTTTTTATGATGTGTTTATCATGCATGTTGATATCGCGATGATGTTAAAAATAAGGTTAATCGGTCAGCTCTAGTTTGCAAAAAGGGCTCAAGACCCTCAGTGGCCACAGAAACAGCTGGAACAAGCTGCAGCAGTGGTTGGGAGGTGAAGAACGAGCCGTGCCACCGCTAACAGAAGGTGCAGAGGCCAAACTTGAAAAATGACGCCTCGCACAACTCGCTACTAGTACAACCCTGTATCGAAACAGAGACACTGCCTCTTACTTGGCTCGGGCGTTTTCTGAGCAGAGTGTTATTTCAGTGACTGATCAGACAGGGAGAGGGGACGTCGCAAAGAAATCAACCCCTGGGGACGGCGTCTGAGAGGGAAACCATTGCTCACAAACCTGCGAGATTAAACTTTGACAAAGAACCTGGGCTCCTTCTTTGGTCAGATGAAACCGAAATGGATTCGTCTTCGATCAGATGTGATGTGGCCGAGCGTGTTTGGTGCGGACCTGCTCACCACAGGGAAGTGCACGGTGCCAACAGTGACACATGGAGGTGGGAACGTGCTGATACGGCGCCGCATGACTGTGAAAGGGAGATGACATTTTTAGATGACAGTATGAATAGCAGTTAGTCTAAGATAAGATAGACTCCCCACAGTGGGAGATTTACATACCTAAATACTGCGAGGAAAAGAGGACTCAAGTTCAAAAATGAATCTTTCAACACGACAACGATCCCACACACCGAAATAAAACGAAAAAGAAAGCCGGGACCTGACCGAGTGTGTTCCCTGACCTGAATCCAGCACACAACACCTTTTGGAGTATTTTCAAGTGGAAGGCAGAGCAACAAAAGCCCTCCAGCAAAGGGCAGCTGAAAAGAATCACATGTGAAGAGCAGCACAACATCTCTTCACTGATTTCTACAAGATCTCTTCCCTAGGGGATCAAATCTGTCATCAGCAATAAAGACCAACATATAAAATATTATCAAATGTATAGAATGATGAGTGTAACAACAGTCTTCTTAGGCTTTAGCTGAGAACAATTAAAATTAATATGATTTGTTTGTATCAATTACTCAACATTCAGTGATAATGACCAGAGGTCAGTGCTGATGTGTGATGGACTTGTGCTGTAATCGCTCTGAGGCCACTGCAGCTTCTCTCTGTGGCTTTTTTACTTTGCCTTTTTGAGTGTTTTTTTTTTTTTTTTTTTTTTTTTAAATGTCATTACATTTTCAGAGATTTGTCTTTAGCCCGAAGCGTTTTAATTTCTTATGGATCACAACATGTCTGCACTGTCAGGGCTTTTTAGCATTACATGTGAGAGGGAGGGTGAAACTGTAGGGATTCATATAACACATACTGTATTCATACTATCATCAGGCTGCATTTGTCTTTGGTTTGGTGCTTTTTATTGATTATTAATATCACTTGAGTATAGCCTTTCTTATACACATCTTTATGGTGTAATAGTGAAACATAAAGCAGCTTATTTGTAGTGGTTGGAGACCTAAACAGTGTAATCTGCTCTGAAAAGTGTCTGTAACTGTAGTTTAATAATGTCAAATGCAATTAATTCACAGAATAATAAAAACATTTCACCAACTGGTCACTTGATGACATTTTCTTTGGAAACCAAAGCAACAGTTGTTTGATCACAAGAAAATCGTCCCAAGAAGAACGTCGGCAGCACCAGCGAGTCCACCAACACAAAATCTGTTTGTGATTTAATAACAAAGCCCTGGAGTAATCGTGACTCTCGTTATCTGCTGTTTATCGGATCATTGGCCAAGGAGACGCTCAGGTATAGCAACAAACCAAATGTGGAAAAACTAGAGGAATTATTATTATTATTTCACCTGTTTTGGCATCAGGGTGATTTAGAGAATATAAAACACAGTCTGACCACAAGCTCTGCAAAAAGACTGAATCTCTGTCTTGCCAGAGGAAGTCAGGGGAAGTCAGGGGACATAATTACGGCGCGGGTCCACGCAGGGAGGAGGTCCAAGGCTTGATACAAGAAATCATTGGCTGTTCCTTCTTTCCAGCTGATAGTCGGTTCATGTTTCTTTTAATCATAACCTAGACCATTCTTCAACGTTAAACACAGGTTATTATTGTAACCATGGCAACAAAGGTCCCATAACAAAGCAAGTAATTAGCAATAAGGTTAGTAGCCTAATTCCCTAACCTAGAGCTGAATTTAAAAACTCTCACAGGGATCCTTTTGGAAGGCAAATAAGGTGTTTTTTTTCTCACTAAAGTGCGAGACGTTTAATTTTGGTAAGAGCGAGAACATTGTTCACAACAACAAATAGACTGGGTTCAGTCTGTGGAAGAAGCTGGTCGGTTTATGTAAACATGGTGGCTTTGGTTTAATGTCCTACTTCTACTTTTACACTACTGATACTTTTAATTCTTCTAATAGATGAGCTGCCTGACAAATGGATTTCCTACTTTAGGGAAATTTGTCATCACCTTTTAGACTTAACAGTTTGTAAAATGGGCTGTACAAAAAAAAATGCATTTCCCTATGTGATAAAGTTTGGACTGTACATTGATTTCTGGTCCTTATACATTATATCTCTGTATGCATAGGTATAAATTTGGTATATTAACCTTCTTTTTGTCCGTCTTTCATTCTTTGTTGACTGTGTGTTGAGGTGGGAGGGTTTGACCTGCATCAGAGGTGCTTTATGCGTTTGTGTATTCAGCTTTAAAGATATTGGTGAATCTGAATTAATTATTCTTCTGTGCTTGCAGTTAAGGAAAAATTTACTGAATATTTGAATTTTGGAGAATTTACCAGAGCTAGGTATAGTACATCAATAATGACAAAAGTTTAATATGTGTAACGGAAATCCGCGGGTACACAGTTATGAGGTACCAGTGAGGAGAAGTGACAGTGTGTGGCGGTTAGCGGTAGGCCTACTTAAGTTAAACTCACTCGCCCATAAAAGACGTGCAAACCCACTTGCCAAGTGGTCATTGTCGCACTACATCGGTCATATACTGCCATGATGGCCAGTGGGTGTTAAGGGGTTAAATGTGAACTATAATGGGGGATGCATGTGAGTTTTATCTGCCAGTTAATGTGGTTCCTTCTGCTTGACAGGAAGTGACAAGGCTGAGGCTAGCTGGTTAGCATGCTAACTTTATAGAAGAGCAGATGTGATGTAGGCTACTTAGCATTGACACTGCTCTCCACCTCTGCAGCTCTCGACAAGTTGTTAAGTGAAATTTGATGCTGGACCCACAACTTTGCTGGCTGTGTAGCAACAGCTACACTTAACAAAACAAATCCTTTAAACTACACAGAGAAAGCTCACCGGTGTTGAGTCTGTACCAAAGAAGAAGCAAGTAAAAAAAAGAAAGATCTATCGTTGGAAAAACAGTTTTTTTTCTCAATAGCATCTGTTCTTTTGCAGTTTCCCTCACTTCCCGCGAGCAGAATTTGTCTGTGTTTTGGAGCAGTAAGATTTTGTCTGTTGCAGTTTCACTTTGTGTTAAAACTAGTGTATTTTTTACATGAGATCCTGTCCTGGTGCATATTAAACAGAGAGAAAGTCTTCCTCACGCAGCAACACCAGAGGGGGAGTGAAGTCGGAGGTTTGGACTCGTACCCTGGCGCTGGTCCAGCAGCGCCTCTGCTGAGCACCTCCACCGCAGCAGCAGCAGCAGCAGCAGCAGGTACTGCCTTGCTCAAGGGCAAACTGGCCACAGTTGCTGCAGGAAGGCAGGACAGTCCTATAGTCTCCAGTAGAGGTTTTCCTGGAAGGTTATTCAAGTTCAACCCGGCCTTCGCCACCCTCTCCCAACAGCTCTGGATCACAGTGAATGCCAGAGAAGATGGCACACATCCACACCTCGAGCCTTTGAATCCGACGTCCCCCTGCTGCCTCGGATTGAATCCTTCCAGAAGCCTCTCCTGTGTCTCTGCCTCTGCAGCTTAAAAGGCCTCCTCGCCTTTAAAATATTTGCTGCAATTTGCTGATGTCATAAGTCAGTGGAGTATGTGGGACAGGCTTCTGCTGGGCTGACCATGAAACAGTAGAGGAATCTTACCATAGGCTGATTAAGAGGTGGTAATGTATTCAAATTAATGCCAGCTCCTGAGTTGTTGTTTTTTTTTTTCTCCCCGTGTCTGCCTGCTGATACATATTCTCACATGGAGACACACGGAGACAAATTAAAGGTAGAGGCTGAACAAGAACAGAAAGAGGAAGGAGGGGAAAGTGAAAACAGAGGGAGATGTCATGCTGCACCACCTACACATTCGCCATTTCACTGTGGCTCCGCGATTGTGATGGAGACGCTTTGTAGTCGGCTATTGAGCAGCGATGGAGCTGAATCAGATGTTGGAACAGCTTTCAAGGCCACAGTACATACACACAGAGACTGGCTGGGTAATGAAGGCAACCAAAGTACAGTTACATGATAATGTCTGAAGGCCGACTGCAGCACAACGCTCTGCTCGCTGCGTCTCTCGTGTCCTCAGCTCCTCTCCGTCTAAGACACATTTTGAATCCCATGTATCATTCTGATCCTTGTTTAAGGTTTACACACATTAGTCTGACTCGACTTCATTATTGATTCTATACATTATTCCCCACCTCTGCCCAGTTATACAGCAATGTGGTCCAGACTAAAGACTGAACTCCAGTCAGTGCTTCTAGCGTCAGCTCGGCTAAATTATGAGCCCCACCAGCAGAAAACTGATGTTGAATACAGAGTGAAATGTTGGAAATAAGATGTCAGTGATGTGGCAAACTGCTGGAATATCTATGGTTGCTAATGCTAGTGCTAACAGTATGCCGTTTGGCTGCTCCGTTACATCACCTATTCCTATAGGAAGTTAATTAGCTGCTTGTCATTGCTACCTGCGTGTCCAGTGCTAAGATCCTCAGTTAGTAATTACAGCAGAGCTGCTGGCTCCACAGAGTGTGCACATACATCTTCATAGTTAAATTATATTTCAGTTTCCACGTGAATCTATTACACTGACTGGTTAGGAGGAGAGAGGAGGGGGAGGGACACAGTGGAGGAGCCGAGGATAGTAAAGCTAATCAGAGATCCTATAACTATTCACCTTTTCAAGCTGATGAGAAGTTCCTTTTGGATTTGAATGTAAAATGCCTAAAGATTGAAGTCAGTAAAAGTGCTGGTTACATGTTACTGAAGTGTGAAGAAAGACTTGGTTGTGTTGGTGAAGGAGGAAAGAGAAGAAAGAGATGCAAGGACGTCATGTTCTTTAAGACTTCACACTTCTGTGCATGTGATCAGTATCAGTCTTGTTCAAATTCATACTGTGACTTTTGTCAAGGCCACAGTTGAATAATGAAATAGTATACTTACGTATAATACTACTTAAAGCCCCTGTATGGAGCTTTTAACTGGATACGCAAAAGTCTCTGGTTTCTGCTGATGTGTCTCTGTTACCTACAACAGCAAATGAGCCAATCAGTGTGAAGATACGCTATTTCTAAGTAGTCTAATTCTATACCTCTGGAAGGCATGGTCGGGTCGGACCACTGAAGAAACGATACGAATAGATACATTACTATGCACGCTGCAGATAGCCGCTAAAAAAAAAAAGTTTTCAAAGCAAGTCCTGTTTCTTTCCGACGTTTCCAAAACAAATCTACACGCGCCAGCCAGACAAACGTCTTCATGACAGTGGGAAATGCAGTCTTCATTCCGGCAAAACACCACCGCTTTCGTCCACAGGGGCCGCCAAAATCAACACTAAATGAAAAGTCTGTACAGGGGCTTTAAATACTAATCAGTAACAGTGTTGATACAGTAATTAGTTTGGCCGACTCTTCTGTTTCCATCCCATCTTTCTATTTCTACTACATTTCAGGTAAAGACTAGGTTTGTGGGACTCTCCAGTCTGCCATGCTGCTCTCCTGTTGCTCTGTGTACAGTTCTTCACTGAAGGTTTTGACTCGGGGGCTCCTCAACCACCAGTATAAATCATTGATGTTAAAGATGCAGCCTCAAGATGCATTTATGCACGACGCAAGATGTGAACATCACTTATGATGTAGAATCCTTGAGCGCCGGGTTTCATTGATAATTCAGTGTCAGATTTATAGTGTTTGTACATTTTTGGGGGTTCTGTAATCAGCTGTTATTATTCTCCCCCACATTAAAAAAAAAAAAAAATTCTCTTTATAAAACAAGCCAAAGCACTTCACAGAGTAAACTCCTGACATGTAATCCCCATGTTAACGCTCGGTCCCTGTGCGACGCAGAGAGGTGATTGAGGTGTGCAGAAAGTTTCCAGTGGAGACGGCTTCGATCACCGAATCTAGGAGGAAACTAAGAAAGTGACTGAACCCTTCCTCAACTCCCAGAGTGCTGCTGACTTCACTCTCAGCTATATCCATCTGGATCTGGGTCTTGTACAGAGAACACAAGGAGCTACGGCTGACCAGTCACAGTTGCTGCAGACCCCATGTGGTATGTGAGTAGCTGCCTCAGTCCTCACGGCGCACCACTTGTTTATGGTGCAAAACAACACAAGCCTTTCAATGCACAACTATAAATCCAGCTTTACAAGATCTCACCGGCCGAGGTCACATCTCCACTATGATTGGTTTGGTTTAAACAGATCTCCAAAGTAACGAGTGAAAGTTTGTCGTAAAATAAAAAAATATATAAGCTGTATAAAATATATATCTTGTTGAATGGTGTACTCACATTATCCTCCATGTTTCTCGATCCTTTCAAAACAAGACATCTGTGATGGTCAAAGTGAAACTGTGTTAGTTATGGAGAGGAGAAAACATCTGTAACTGATACAGCTGTTGATAAAACCTGCTGAATAGTTGTATTATTAGTTATCAGAAAAACAACAGATACATACTTTGCATTCAACACCTGATAAATGACGTAAATACTGATTTATCCAAATTATTATTAAATTGTTTCATACTACTACACTGCAGAAACTCAAAATCTTACCAAGAATATTTGTCTTATTTCTAGTCAAAGTGTAATTTCTAGTCAAAAACAAATCTCATTAGGCTATACTTAAAATAAGACTCATCACATAGAAATTAGCTTGTTTTTAGACACTTTTTACTTCTTTCAAGCCTATTTTCACTTGAAATAAGTAGAAAAATCTGATAGTGGGGCAAGTTTTTCTCAAAAAACTTTCTCTGGCAGATTTTTTCTACTTATTTCAAGTGAAAATTTGTTTGAAACAAGTGAAATTATCTAAAAACAAGTTAATTCTAAGGTGATGAGTCTTATTTTAAGTGGAAAGAGATGAGTTTTGACCAGAAATTTGACATTTTGACAAGAAATAAGACAAATATTCTTGGAAAGATTTTGAGTTTTTGCAGTGTATCCGGTCCACAATGAACCTAAAACTTCTCATTCGTAGAAAATCTACACACTCATTATGGTGGTGGGTCGGAAATTTTTCATAAACCTTGAAGACATGATTTACTGTTTATTGCAATAAATTCTTTGCCTTGAAGCCATTTCAGAGACGACTGTCGCTCCAAATCAACCTTGCATTTTCATTCCACGAACGTGCCGTCGGACTGTAGCCGCAACCACACAAGCCAAACATTCTTTAACCTATTCTATTTAATAACTCATCTGGGCGCGCTGCTCAGTTCATAACATTGTGCGCTTCCTCCCCTTGGGCAGAATTAGTGCAGAAATAGACGCCTGCAGTGCAGCGACTGAAGGTCTGGACTGATGGCGCTTCCCTGGCCGCCACACTGATTTTGTCTCATTTGCAAATTCTGTCCCTGCTGTGGGCAATATTACCGAGGCACGCTGCTACAAAACATTTGCTGTGTATTATAGCCTTTAAAAGCAGCGGAGGCATTGCTTGTGAACAGTGATATGGGATCTGAGTAGAATGAAACTCAGCATGTCTCATTTGATGTCCAAGCTTAGTGTTTTTTAGTTGTGAGAGTCTCTGCCGAATTTTACACAAAACATCAATCTGTAGGATGTTGCTTTTTTTAATAATGCACTGCATATTCTACTTTTACTTTACTGTACATGCAGAGATGGAAAGAGCAGAATATTATTTGTTACATTTAAGAGTTTTTTAGGAATTCAAAGAGTTTTTTAATTTGCAATTTCAATTTACGTCCACATATCTGATTATCTATATGGTAAACATACTAAAAGGCCAAGATGTGAGAACACATACCATGTGAGCTGGTCCCTGGTTTGCATCCTTTCCTGCACGTCTCTCCTCCACTTTCCCTGTAAAAAAAAGGCACAAAAACCACCACAAATAAGAATTGTATATACAAAATGCACACTGGTAGGGAGCTATAATGTGAAGAGCATTACCGACCCTATACAGTACAAAGCTACTATCCAGGATGACGACACTGGAATGTCACTCACAAAAGTAATTTTCTATCCTAATACCTCCACCGTCTCTCATGTTTACTCCCGTGGCTGAGAGTTTCCCCGCAGCCTCCAGATCGGAGAGCAGACAAAGCAAATATACTGTACATACATATGTATGAAGAGGTATAAAAAGGAATTCAGAGTTGCACAAAATATCCTCGACATTCTTCTCTGCAGAGAAATTGGCTGGATCATTGTTTGTATCTCCTGCCATTGGATGTGTGCCATCAGAGGTCAGGGTACCAGCCCGCCCCCCACAGGCTGAGAGAAAACACACAATCACCCCAAAAAACAGAGGACAAAAGTCATCTAAGTCCAATATTCACTCACTTTAAGTTCAGTTTTTTGTCTGCAGTAACTTCTGAGTGACATTTCTGGCTCTTTAACTGGTAAAGGCTTCACTGTGTTGCACCGTTTGGACAGTTCAGTTTCCAGAGCTTTTTCTACTGAAAACAGCTGTGGATATAAACACTGTGGGATCACCTGCAGATTCAGGTAATAGTTCACCGTAGGTTCATCGCTACATGCTTTTCACACCTTTATTATGCAAAATAATGACTTTTAACTGAAGGACCTGAATAAACTCTGTCATCACAGCAAATGTCTCACCTGAGAAACTGTCTCCTCACAACTTTGGATGCAGTGCAGGCTCCCGACCGCTGGCTACACAACCATGATTAGAGTTTAGAGCAGGCAACATATTTCTGCTTCGCCCCCTGCAACACGGGGCATGTCATCAAAGTGCCAACTTGTCACTAGCCTTTCTAACAACAATGAAAACCCCTTTGAAGATGAAGCTGAATATGAGAAGCCTCCCCTGCAGTGGTGCCAGTGTACTGCAGCATCAGCTTCTGCTCTCGTTGCAGGCTCGAGCTGTAACCAGAAACTGGCAGGAAAAAAAAAAAAAAAAAGAGAAAGAGAGACGACGGTCTGCCAAATAAAACTGTGGCACGTTCGGTCTTTTCAAGGCAGGCCTGTGGTGCAATTATAATCATATCTGACCACTGCGTTGGGCAGGTGATGAGACAAATGTGGACCAGAAAGAAGTGTGAGGCATGGAACCTAAAAGAGCCGTACGCCCTTGGCTTTTCAGGACTGTGCTCATGATGTGTTTGCGGCGGCATATTTCAGATGCACAGCAAGGATGCGTGGAAATGGATAAATCAATGAGGCCATCTGGGGAGAGGAAGTCAAGATGAGAAATGGTTTAATGCTGACATTCATTCGACAGTAGCCTCACAGACCTAATTATTCCATTCATTAGCGAGATGCAAAAAAGAGAGGGAGAGAGAGAGAAAGAGCCTTGTTATTTCACGACACAAATCAAATGAGTTGTAGGTCATGCAATATTTGTGAACGTGTGTGTATGTATTATTTCCGTGACTTAAAGAGCAATTTAACACTGTTTTTGACGTATTTATAGTTTGCCGCAAGATCAGTGTTTGAAATACGATGTTTGCTGAGAGAGGCTTTTTTTTAAAATAGTGGATATAAAAGTGAGCAGTAGTGATGTGTACAGTACAACAACGCATCACCTGCCGACGCATGGAACAAAAATGGCCTTGTGCTCTGTACCCGCAGCAGCATGTCTAAATTAAGGCCCCAGTTGCCATGAGTATCACTGAGCATCACCGCTGTCATTGTGGTTGTCATTGCCTGTCCTCTCCAGCTGAGTCAGAAGTCATCACACACATACACACACACACAAACACACTCAATGACACCTCTCACTCCTGACTCACACAAACACAAACTGCAGTCTGATCAAACAGCATTAGATGTATGGGAAACTGTAAATTTGAGACTTGATTTATGTTAACACAATATTAACAGGACAAGACAACAAAAAAAGTTAGGGATGTTTGGCTTTTGGATTCAATTTCAGAATGCACCTAAAATGCACTATAACCTTTACAGGTGAACTTAATTTAACCTTCTCTAAACTTTTTGTTGTTGTTTTTTTGTACTTTATTTTTTATAGAAGGAACATGGACAACATACAGAGAGATATAGAACAAACAGTTGGTCACCTATACATTCATTCAGACGTTATACTGGTGGAGTTACAAATACAATGATGGCTCAATGAGCATCTCTTTTGGACATGTACACAATCCATTTTTCTCAATAGTGCAAATATTTATCAGTCTGTAGATTTAACGAAAAGGTCATCCTTTCCATATTTTGGATATTGGTCACAATATTGGTCCAGTCTGACTCTGCTGGAGGTGTGGTCTGTAACCAGCTTCGAGTTACGGTTTTCTTAGCTGCTAATAATATTTTTAAAAGATATTTGTCTCGCCCCAATATATGGGGTGCAATATTACCCAGGTAGATTGTAGAAAAAGAGCTGTTAATTTCATCACCAAAAATGTTTTGTACTTGTGTAATCTTTTGCCAATATGGCTGAATAGCTGAGCAGCTCCAGAATATATGAAAATGGTCTGCTAGCTGTTCACCACAGTTCCTCCAACACAGTCCCCTGGCCGTCTCCCCTGTTTGCACACATTTTAACTTAGGGGTTATGAAATATCTAACCAGATTCCACCAGCAGAAATCTCTCTAGAGACCAGAACTAGTGGAAGTTGACTGCACAGAGCATTCTTCTCTAAACTTTTGAATGCACATGTCCAATTGTTCAATGTTTCAGTTCTTATTGAATAACATGCTGTTCTCTAACAAGGTGATTAACCACAAACATCACAAGCACCGTCTGATTTAGTGGATCAATTGTCATTGAACCACTAAATGTTCTGGTTCAATGACAGTTTGTATACAGTCCTCTTCTCTCTCCCTCTCCTCTCCACCATGTTCATATTCATGTCAAATATCCCTAACTTTTTGTGAGTAGTGTAGTCATTTTCTGACCTTTCTGACTTTGTCATAGTCGATCAGGAGCACAGGGAGAAATCCTGCAGCATCAGGTGGACAGTGGACGATTAAAACATCCATTAGGTTTTCCCCAGCTCTCTGTGTGCCTGTCAGTCAGGCTCTTGAGGAGGTAAAATGCTGCATTGAACTCACTCTTGATCTAAAGTTTGATTTGAATTAAACTAACTAACAAACAATACAACAAGTTGGACTTAAAGAATGGATGAAGAGGCTTGGTCAGTATCCACAGCAGGAAAACAAATGTTAATCCATCAAAACCACAAAGCGGCTGCCATGTCAGGACATTTTTACTTTTTAGCGTCAACACCTCCAAAACACTCCAGGAGCAGTCAGCCTGCAAATGTGCTGCCAAGGGAGCTGATGTCATTTCAGGCAATAAAGCTGTCTGCTCCTGCTCTTAATATTAATAATTACTTACTGGCAACATCTACGAGTCAAAGCAAGGAAAAGAGCTGCAGCTCAACATGTTTGTATACATACATACATACAAGCCTTTGGAGTTCTTGGTGAGTAACCTGCACTCAGCAGTAACTACTATATTTGCCTCGTCTCCAGAGCAACCGAACTCCTTAAGAGGCGGTGAAATATAAAATGTGACATTTCCTCCAAATTGAATTATTGCTTTAGTGTATTTGCCTCTGAAGATAGTGCAGCCATAATCTGATATCTAAGTTTGATCAAAGGCGAGTCCTGGCTGGGCTCTCTCCATGGAGTCAACACTTTAATTTTTGTTCCCTGGAAGAAAAAAAACAAAACAAAAATAAGACGTGAATCTCTGCACAGCTGTCAACTGTCTAATAAAGCAGCGTCTGTTCTTCACATTGTTGTTACAGTGTGGTTTCAACTGCTAATGCCAGTTGCTGCTTAAAAACTGCTTTGAAAATGATCATTTGTCAGGTTTGAGACGGATGACAAGGCTGTGCATGTGTTCTCATTTCACTTTAATACCAAGAAGTGACTCTGATTATGAGTCTGCCCTTTGGACACAAAGTTCTTATATCTTTATTGCATTTGTTCTAAGAGATCAAAATATAAATCAATAGCTAGACCATCTCTAGTATTTCGGTTTGCAGGGCCCTTGTTAAAAACAGACAATGAAACTGAACTCATGAGTAAACGATGTCGAGAAGAGGCAGTGTGATAGAAATAGAGATACTGGCAGCAGAACAAACTGATAATTGATTATTGTACAGTGCATTATTAGCTCGTTTTCACTAATGCATAAATGTGTAAGCAGCATTTTACTGCCGAAGCTGGCGCAGGTGAACTTATCTGAGGTAGTTTATTCCAACCATTCAATCTAAAGAGCCTCAAGTGTTCAAGGTTGTGAGACATGTTACAGAAATTTTAAACGGAAAAAATGTTCTGCTACAAATGTGAATTTATTTTTTTCAGACTTGAATCTTTGCTTGTGTAATTTGGCCTCTGTGGGCCTCAAACTGTTTCAAACATCTGAGAGGATTAGATGGAAAGTCATTCAGTGTAACTGCTAACAACATCACTACCAGCCAAGAAGGTTGTGAACTACTGGTTTAATCTTCTACTGAGATTATCATGTTTTTTTTTTATATATATACACAATCTTGACCTGAGAAGAAAGTAGTGACAACTGTCAGGAAAATATGTGTAAAAGAGTAAGAGTAAAAGGAAAAAATATTTCCCTTTGAATGATGAAGTCAAATATTATTCATACTAATTTTGAACTGTTGAGTTTATGTTTTGTCCCAGTGGAGCTTCTGTCAATTTTTTTTTCCTAACATTACATGCTAAGTTTAATTCAAATCTACATAAAGCCACTGCATTTAATTTTCTTTCAAATTCAATTTTAGAATTCATTTATTCAATATAAATCAACAGCTTAATATGAGGGTGACAAATTCAAATTTATGCAGTACAAATACAATCTCTTCTGCCGCTAATCTCTTCCCATATGATTTATCCAGTGAAAGTTGATTGAGCATGCACGCTGTGTTGCAGCAGCTCCCTCTCCTTCACATCCACACAATTACTATCACAGCTTGAAGCCTTCCCCAGTACAACCACAGTCTCTTACTGGTGAGCCACTGAGCAGCTGTGATGGAGCAACGAGGGGTTAAGGACATCAATTGCTTGTTGCTGCGTGACTCCTCAACTTCCCTCCCATATGTTCAAGCTCCCACTTAATCGAAAAGTTTCTATCCTGTTTTTCTGATCTAACATCTTCTGCTTCAACCGTCCTCCATGCTTTTTGTATTCATACATGATTTCTAATGATAAACAACTCGATATCAATAACGTAATAAATAATAAAACCTGATAGAATAATCAACCCAGACAACAAGGGGCCAGTGTAAATACTAAAATTTGTCGGTGTGATAAACAGCTCTTTGCCTCCATGGCCTGTAAAAGCATCAGAGTACAGAATTATGTATCCGCGGTTGTTGCTAACAAGTTTCAGGGATTACTGCAGTCGAGTGTGTTTTAAAGAGGCAGCCAGGAATAGCTCACAAAACACTCTTAAAACATTGATCATGGTTTAAGGGGCCTACAAAACCAGTGGGAAAACATTTTCTCAATGAAAATTTGCCCTGAGATGTATTCACAACTCTGATTTATTGACGCAACATCTTTTATAGGAAGAAGCGAGCAAGAGTCAGCCTCTCCGTGATATTCACATCAAAATGAGGCTCTCCTGTATAGTGAGGTAGCAGCAAACAAAAGAAAACTGACATGTGTAGGTGGCATGCACCATGTAGAAATGAGATTGTGAGGCATGGGATTTAATGACAGAGGCAAAAACAGATGCAGCACTGTGATGTACAGGATGATTTACTGTAGTTTTGTTACACCTCGGCTTTAGGACACTGCAGCGAGACAATGACCCTAAACATACACTAAGGCAGCCGAGGTATCTTTTGTTGTGGGGAAGAAATTGAAGAAGATGCAGCATTAAATTTTAGTCCCTAACAAGCTTCACATTGTTGGGTGTGATTTGTTGAAGTTATAAATTGGCAAAACTTTTACTCTCAGGCCTGAATAAACACATCCTGTAAAGGTCCTAATGAATGAAACTGTCTTAAAGGGGAACTATGCAAGTCTGGTCGCTTCTCCTCGGTTTTGCTAACCCTCCTCCCGGCCATGTGCTTTTGTTTTCCACAATGCCAGCGAGAAAGCAATCCCATGGAGCAGTGGATAACATTTTCTATCATATGTGCATTTCGATGTGTGTAGTTTTATCTTTCTTAAACAAATGATTACAGGTTACAGGGTGCGTTTGTGTCCCGGTGCTGCAGAGACGAGAGCTGGGACACCGGGTCGGAGGCTCTGATCATGCAGGGTTGGTTTTCAGCCAAGAGATGCTACGTTGAAGGCAGTGACAGTTCACTAATTTAACCATCACAATTACCCTGAAGCTGTCTAATTAAGGTAAAAATGTAGCATATAAAGTAAAAATTCTGCATGGTTCCTCTTTTAAATGTTGCAACCAAAGACTGTATCTGCAGCTGCATTTGCTGCAAAATGTTTTTCGTGTACATGGGTCACAAACAAACTAAGAAAAAAGAGAGAGAATCTGTCGTTCAGGAGTTGATTGCAAAATTAGAGGGGATAAATTAATCAACTGATGTCTGAAGTTCATCAAACAGTCAGAGTCAGATGCCCTTCTGGCTTCTTCTGCCCATCGGTCTGGTTCTTGGCAAAGTGCAGTTACCTGGCTAAAACCCAACTTCACTTTCTTCAAAGGCAAAAACCCCTTAAACAAGAAAAGAAGTCAAGATGGCTAAAAGTTTACAGGAGAAACCAAGTATCTGCTCTGGTCAGAGTCTGTCGAACCCGGATACAAATAACCTTAAAAGAAAACTTGAATACAACAACTACTTTTTTGTCTATAAGACAAACAGAATATCTTCTCTGAGTCAAAGTTCACATCCACACCTGAAAGCAGGAGGATCAGAAGGCTGGAGACAGATGTGCACCTCCCAGCTCATCAGCCTGCGTGTCTATATGAGGAAAGCCGACACCACATCTGTGCAACTTTTCCACACCACAGATGTTCATGACGTTAGTGGTAAAGACTCCGTGTGCTGTTCTCAGGCCTCAGTGATGATGCTGACGCAGAATCTTGCTGAAAGTGATGAATCTTTTTAAAGGTCACGAACTTCGCCATAACGCTGAAGTTATTTTTATTCTAGTCTCAGTGAATGCACCAACACAACAGAACAATGGATTAGCTATAAAGTGCGATCGTACAAGAAGCGAAATAAACACCACACCGGACAACTCATACACTATGAACCTGATGCAAACACTGAGCGGCATCCCTGGGCTTCAGCCAGTTAACTAACATGACATCTGTTATTATGGCCTTTAATAAATGTAAAGCATCTGAGTGCCAGTGAACCACATAAAGCAGCGTGGGCAATAGCAGTTCAGGGGCTGATCACAGAGCTGCAGCGTGTGCAGGAGAACGCAGTGCAAACAAAGTAAGTAGGCAAAAAAGGGAGAATGGGGAAAAAGATACTAAATAATAAATATGTTGTATAGCTCTGGTGTGCAGCTTTCAGCAGCACACTAATGAGCCCATCGCAGGAGAAGAAGAAGTGTGGATGAGAAATGGTTTAGTGCTGACGTTCATTCGACAGCAGCCTCGCCGAGCTGATTATTCCATTCATTACAGAGATGGGGAAAAGTACCTTGTTATCAGTGTCGCCACGCTGATCTCACCTATTTATTTCTATAATGAACTCCTGACCATAATCACACCGAGTTACGTCCAGAGGCGTGCTCACAAAAGTGAAACCTTATGATAATTTGTCACAAATTGTATAAAGAAATTAAAATGTGTTTATTTTCATTAGGTGTGCTGCAGGGGAGGTCAACGGCATTAAAAGCCGTGAAGGCTGCGGTTTTCAATGAGCAGTTCCTCTAAACAGCCAGACTCAGTGTCTCACAGAATTATGACCATAATGGACATTTATATCAAAAGCCAATATTAATTGTCGGAGCAGGACGTATTGATCCCTAGAGCCAAAAGTGATGGAGTGAATGTTGCTGTGATTGATTGATGTAGAAAGCGAGTAGAAAACATTTGTCCCTTGGTAAACAGAGATATCGCATTACTGAATATTATCTGGTGTTTTTGGTAGATTTCTACAACACATGCACATTAATGGGCAAATAATACTCCAGTAATTTAGATCATCATGCTCAAGGATACCTGAAAATACTGACTGGAGGAGCCGGGAATTGAACCACTGACCCTCATGATAGGTGGATCTCTATCCTCTCTATCTCCTGAACCTGGATGCTTATAAATCACTAACAAATCAACTTTATAAACATCAAAAGTTGAGAGTGGGATATCACTTTTTGGTTTTAATTCCACACATTTCTGTCTCTAATTTAAAAACACACACTCTGTATTCAAGTATTTACCTTGACTTTCCTGTTTCAGTCCATCACACTAAGCCACTTTGCTCAACCCTGCAAGGAGGAGCCCAGAAGATCTGAATCCTGTCCCTGCCATATAGCTATAATACACCTGTGTGTTTACATCACTGAAATGTGCCAGACTTTATTTCCCCTCAGCAGAAACACATCCAGGAGAATGTGCATTGTTTATGCACAAGATGTGTAAAATATTTCAATTTGATGTAATACTGCAGCCATAAAATGCAACACTTACTC
Organism: Trachurus trachurus; assembly: GCF_905171665.1. Lineage (NCBI taxonomy): Eukaryota > Metazoa > Chordata > Actinopteri > Carangiformes > Carangidae > Trachurus > Trachurus trachurus. The sequence continues at coordinate 5,710,219 of NC_139907.1, read as the reverse complement.
ACTGTTTGCATTGTACACTCTAGTGCTGTAACAAGTACATATATAATAAATGAGAAATCATTTTACGCCTTGGAACATTTCTGTGCTTTTCTCTAAAGTTAAGACGGCATGGTGGGAACTCTCCAGAGAATCACGAGTTTAGGAGGTTAAGGAAACATAAAGAAATATTTGAATGGGATTATCCCTGGGGGTGGCCCTCAGTTCATTTTCTTCTTTCCAGGATCTGCTTCCTGTAAAATATCAACATGTGTCCTCTAATGCCCAGAAAACTGAGTGCACTCTGGCGTTGGTGTCCCGCTGCCGGTCTGTATTACATTGTCAGGGCTGCTGACCTGCTCTGTCTAAATGCCATTCTTCTCACCTGTCCCACTGGTCTGAACTGAAGGGTGAAAATGCGCCAGACTTTAAATAAACTGCTTGAAACATTTTTAAAGTGGATGTGGACTGCCATGGTTGGGGATTTCTTTTCTTTTTTTTTATCACCAGTTCTCAAGCTCCAGTGAAACGCTCGAGATGAAAGTATTAACCAAATAGCTAGTGGAATAGCATTTGGTCATACTCAGACTGTTGGAAAATTCATCCTTTTGCACTTTTGGCATTTTGTGGTTCAAGTGTCATCGCTGCTCATAGCGGAGCCGGACCACCAGCAGAACCATGGGAGCCTTTCTCTGTCAATGTCAAAGCACATCTCCCAGCAGAGAAATGACAGCGTGTAATATCAAGTCCGCTCGGCTAATGTGACACTCCCCCCTCTCCTCCTCCCAGTGTGCACGGACCATTTCATTTGTAATGAAGCTCGCGCCTTCCCCGGCGCCTAAATGGATTGTCGGCTTGTGAACCGTGAACGGCGCGAGGTGGTTAAAGGTGGCGGTGGCGGCCCCCGCACTCCTCCAAGACGTCCTGTAATTAAAGGATCACAGGTTAGATCCCCAGAAGAGGCACTTTTTACTCAGTGTCCTTGAGAAACACTGAAAAACGACCAACTGATACATCAGTCAAAGTCACGGCAGCACATGCAAGACACAGCGGCGGCAGCAGCGTGTTTGTGGGTGTACTGGTAGACGACGGTGTAGTCAGTGTTTCTCAACAGCTGAGTCATTACTCAGACCATAAGGATCTAATCCAACGGGGAAATATGCTGTTGTTTTCTACTGCACATGAGGGAGACGATGATTTTAGCTTGCGTGTTTGTCTCCATCTGTTTACAGGCATTAATATATATTAGCAACTGTAGCCACGCAGATGCTAAGCTAGCTGTGGAGAGCACAGCCAAAGATATTCAATAAACGGAAAGATACTCCATGAGAGGCTGCTCCAATGATAGAAACGTTATACACTTCCTGTCTCTCTAAATGGGCGTGGCCAACCGTCACCCCACCTCGTCTGTGAACGTGTGTGTGGATTTATACAATTTGGTAGATGAAAGTGAGAAATTTATATTTTCTTATGATAACATTAAATATTTACACTACTAACAGTCATATTTAGCATGACAAAAATAATTTTAAATCATTTTCAGGGGAGTTCGCGGCCATTTGTTTGACGTTGCCCAGGAGATCTGTGCCAAATCTGGCGAGAGTGTGTCGTAGAGGCAGAGACAGATCTTGAACAAAGTGGATTTTCTCCTGATGTGTCCGTCTGAAAATTGCCGTTTTCGAGTCAAACTGTTCAGAAGAGATGTGGCTTGTGAAAAATGAGTCCAAAATTTACTTCAGTGACTGTGGGGAGAAAGAATCGACCATAATCGGTGTTCACGTTAAATTGTCCCATTGGATTCAATACACTCTATGCTGCCTCTGGTCTCCCTAAAGGGGCGTGGCCGTGCAGAAGCCCACGTGACATGCATACAGGAAGCTGCTGACTCGTCATGGAAGCTCTTGGTTTATAAACCGTCTTTGGTTCAGGTGCGCTAGTGAGATATGATGCATGTCTTTCTCTCAGCTTTGTTTGTAAAAGGCACAGGTGAATTCCAGTGCACCCTTGTTAGCAACAACTTTACGACTCCACCTGACTCCCTCCATTCCCTCCTCAAACACCCTTCAGAAGATGAGGCGGTCAGTTTCCTGTTTCATTTGCCTCCGGTCATGCAAGGCTGCGTCAGTGTCTGCGGCGTCTCCCTGCACTAAATCAAAGACAGAGGCGAGCGGCCAGCCGTGGCGGTGACTCCTTTTATGATATTCTATAGGATCCCCGGCCATTGAGAGGAAGGAAATGTATGGCCACTCAGACTTACAGATCCTCACCAGGGTCATAGGCTGTTGGCATGCCTCTTGAATCACATTCGCAGCTGCCAGTCATTTCTTTCCGTCTCACTGAATTGTATCATTGAAAACCTCATTAAGCAGCAACACTAGAGAGCTTAGTGTTTGTTCTGCTCAACCTCCTCTAGGTTTGTTATCAAGCTGTGACAGTTTCCATTTGCAGGTGTTAGATACTCTTTCTGCCTCCTCTCGTCAATCCCCCCCTCCCCTCCTCTCCGCCAGCTCCACCCCCACTTCTCTCTTCCTCATTGCAAACATGACAGAGTGTGTCACCAGCCGCCGATTTGCAATTTTGTGCAACCCCAGCAAATGGCTGATGTTAAAAAGAGCGAGCGAGCTGGCTCCATGGTTTGAACTGCACTGCAGCAAAAAAAAAAAATCATTTTAAGAAGTGCCCTAAACCACAAAACAGACTGTCACGTGGGAGAGTTTCAGCATTTGCATGAAAGCCATTGCAGATTCTTAAAATGACATCAGAAATATTTTAATGCAAATCTGAAGGCGCTGTCAGGTTACTCTGTGATCGTGTATATCTCACTGGGCAGAGCATGACACTAAAACTTTCCACGGGGAGGAAACTAAATTCTCTGTGAGCTCAGCAGGCAGCGGGGGGATGATAGACACGTAGAGTCGATATTACAAGTTACACAGTCAACAAGTCAGTTAAGGACGATCCACGAAGAACAGAGCAGGAAATATCCTACTTATCATAATGGCCTGTTCCATTTAGTGACAGTCATTCTATCTAGCTAAAGGGTATTAAAGGACAACTCCGGGCAAATTCAACTCGGGGCTGTATTTTCCTAACATTTTAGGTCTAAAAGAAGGAATCTGAAGATTTTCAGTTTAATTGCTCCTGTTTTGCGGTAGTCGTATCTGTCCCCAAGCAAGTCGACATGTTTGTAAAACTAGCTCTAATTCAGTCTTGAGGAGTCTCGTGCGAGACCCAAGTTGCCGTGCTTGGTGTGTTCACGTGCAGTCGGAAGCTCCCGTTTGTGTCATAAACACAGGAATATCAACTCTTGACTTGCTTGAAGTAAACAAACCTCTCGGTGCATTTGTCTGAAAATTGCGGTTTTGAGGGATGTAAACAGCCTAAGCAGCAGAACTTAAAATCTGCTCCCATTCATCGCTGCCATGGCGATGCAGGGACAGACACAACTACCGCAAAACAGGAGCAATTAAACCGAAAATCTTCAGATTCCTTCTTATAGACCTAAAATGTTAGGAAAATACAGCCCCGAGTTGAATTTGCCCGGAATTGTCCTTTAAATATTATTATCCTGTACAACCATTCACAATTCTATAAGATTTATCATTAAAGACTCGTAGAGAAATCCATAATTACAGATCTCAAGACAACAAAACAACAGTCTATACAGGCCGGACAATGGCAGAAGAACAGGAAAACTGTGTCACAATCTGGCTGAGCCCAATGTGTTAACTTCATCACTGACCAGCTTGGAGGCCGTGGATATCTCTATGGAAACCAGATGATGACTATGAGAGAGAGACTGATGCCTATCAGCATACAAGCATGTTAAAGCTCATGAGCTGCTCTGCTCTGAAACCTCTTTATGACAAATCAGCAACAAACAATTTAACTGAGTCTGTGCTGAATAGCAGATCAATCTTTCTTTTTCTTACTCTGCTGCTAATGTTGAATCCTTTCATGACGACTTTCATTACACAACGAGGTGTTAACTTTACTTTGTGCCGTGCTGCATTCAGACTGTCCTGACCATTGAAGTCCTAACACAGGCTTTCAATCACTTGACCTCACTATTAAAAGGAGGTGCTAAAAAGAAAGGACTAACATTGTGCTGATGGTTTTGTACTGTAGTGCGTACAACCTCAAATGTGAAGTGAACTCCAGTGAATGGCAGAGTTGACATCAGTTCAGCTAATTAAATGAAAATCTGCCTGTTAAATATCCTATGTGGTAAACTGATAATTTAGCCACCTAGCAACACTAGAGGTTCATCCTCTGGGGACAAGTTTATTGCAACTGCAGCCTCTGGTTTTTGTAGTCGGTGAGGCTTGTTTTTAATCATTGGAATCAATTAATGAATTCAATAATAATCAATGAGTTGATTTTGTCACCTATTGACAATCCAGATGTGAAGATTATACTGTTTTTCTTAGTCTGAATTTGTCTCACAACATAAGTTGAAGACATCAGTTTCCACTGTGGGCAGTCTTACTATTTTCTTACGATTTCATCAATCAATAGTAGCCTACCTATTTGCAAATATCATTAATCTACATATATAAAATATATGTTTAAAAAAAACATGCAAAATTATATAAATGTTTGCAACCAAAAAACTCAACATATAACGGAATAATTGTTAATATCTATGTATATTATATACAGTGGTTTGCATAATATAAACATTCATCATATTGTTTAATTTACATATACAATATTTGCAAATCTCATATAGTATTTCATATTTATCTCCATATAAAGGTATATATTTAAGGTGACATACTGTACTGTATATGGCAACATCAAGTCTTGATTTTGACATATACTGGATACAGAGTGTCATACGTATATGACGTTTCTGACTGTTTAGACAAAAGTAATAGTTTTCATGGTCTATATTGTTCAGTACAACATGTCTATCATGTATTTATTAGGTATTAGCACTTGCTCTTCAACAGTACAGTCTACGGATACTCATCACAGCAGTACAACAGAAAACTGTGTCACCTCACACTCTCTCTCCAGAAAGTTGCTCACAGCTTGGATGTGGTGTCACGCTGCTACACACAGTAAAAAAAAAAATCCATACACTCATGTTACAGTAAAGTGCTTTGGTTAAAAATACGTTATGAGGATTTCATTATGTCGGCCAGTTGGAAGACGCTCCACCACACACTCACACACACCCACACCATCACACACCTGTGGTGAAATGTGAGGTTGCGGTGTGCGTCTGCAGTGCTCACCCTCACTGTTTGGGGTCATAAATATTCATTTAGCATCTATCAGCCTTTAGGGATTAATCCCAGTGCGATGGTTAAAATACAGAACACATAGCTACACGACCGGCATGTTAAGTCCATTATATACTGTAAAGTAGCAGGTATTGCCCACAGGAGACTAATGGCTTTTTATCAAGGATCCCTGGAGGGCTGCAGCCCCTCCACCTCCAACGGCACAGCGTTCCATTAACAACAAGCCAGGTTCAGTTCAAGAGCACATTTTCCAAAATGCACCTGCTTTAAAAGTAAAATGAGTGACATTAGTGAGACAAACAACCTACGCTTTTGCTCTTTTATTTTCACAGAAAGCCACCTTCAAGACTGTAGGTCTGCTTGTAATAAAAGGCTTCTCTCTGTTATGGTTCTAATTGACATAGTTGATACCGTTGCTTTTTTGTGTCTTGACAAATAGAGCTGTTAAATGTCACACCGCTGCATGATTTTTTTTGTTTTTTTACGGATCTGAACAATGTGCTGAAATACTAAGATAGAAAACTGGCAGTGCTGGATAGGAAATTTATGTCAAACAGCATCCGGGGCTCTCTTTTCCAACACGCCGCCTCAATACAAGGTCATTTAATTCAATGTCCTTGTTAAAGCAGAAGTACAAACAGACTCATCATTAAACAGCTGCTTTCAAGTGAGTCGCATTTACATTTCAATCTAGTTCATTAAGCGCAGACACTGTAATCCACATCATGTTTTAACAGAAACAGATCGGCATTAACTGTACCAGGCACACACACACTCCAAAATAACAAGTTTACTCTGCGCTGCCAAAACAAAGCTCTCCGCACAAACACATCGCTGCAGTCGGGCCACGGCTGCTGTGCTAAGGCACCTTGAACAATAAAGTAAAGAAACGCAGACAACACACACAGCCTCCTGCAGCAGGAGAGACGTGAACGAGGCTGAGTTACTGCACCTTCGTGTGAGCAGAGGGAGTCTCACTGTGATCTCAGCAGCCTTTTTTATTTCAGCCATAATTAGTCTGAGAGCTGTGTACGCTCGAAATCTGAGAAAATGAGCAGGCAATGTGTTCGTTTTTATTTTCACTTCTGACTGTAAAGTAACAAGTTTTAATGTTTGTTTTTTTTGTTCCCACAATTCCCCCCTTTTTTTTTCTCTCTATTTCATGCCTTTGTATTTGCCAGTTTTATGGTAAATTGCTTCTACTCTTATCTAAGTTCATTGATTCGTTTTTCCACATGTAGGCTGTGTGCGCTTTCTTTTTCTGTTTTTGTCTTGTCTGTCCATTCTAGCATCATTTTGTATATTTAAGTGATGGTTTTGGTTGTCGTGGTATTTTGCCAATTAAAAAAAACAAACATATTTTCATGCCTCCACACCAGCAACACTTTTGGCCCAGAGGCATAATAAAAACATAATCCTGGGAAGCTGTTTCTACTGTGAAATAACCAGTCGGAGAGAAAGTATGGACGGACTATTTTTATTTTTCATTTTAATTTACTTTTCTCAGGATTTATTTACTTCAACTTCGCAACATAACAGACTTTTATAAGAGTCGAGTCTGAGTCCCTCTGTTTGGTTTGTAGAATTGGCTGGTGTGGTCAGTCTGAAGCCTCTCTCTCTGATCAGTGCGTCTTATTTTTAGTTATTCCTCTACCTAGTATCATAATTATTATGACACATGTAATGAAAGTGGTGTATTTGCTATAATGGAAGTAAGGCTCAGTGTACTGGAAGTGCTCCTCCTCTTCCCTGCATTATTCCAAGCAGATTGGTAGACAGTCAGTGAGTCAGTAAGACACTAAGTAGCTTTTATCAAATTACTTCAAAGTTTTCATTATGAGTCTGAACAAACATTGACGTAAAAGGAAGCACAAGGAGACAAAATACAAGGTGTCAAATCCTAGTTCCTGTGTGTTATATTTTTATATGTTGTACTATACTTTTTTTAATCTGTCTATTTATTTGTCTGTTTCAGCATGGCCTTGTCTGTTGTAATATTGTTCTATATATTACAGTATTGTTTCCTAGCTGCTTCTGTATTGTTTTTTCCTGATTATTACAGTATTGTCTGTTTGCTGTGGCATTGACCTTGATGGGATTTCACCTTATGAATAAATTGACAATAAAAACTTAGACAGTGTTAAGTCACGCTGTGATTGGAAAAACCCACAGTGGCTCAGTTTTATAATCACCATTAAAAGCAGCAGCAACAGAGGAAGTCACAACGCACCAACATTTCCCCCCTCTCTTCACAAACACCTTTTTTTTTCCAGGGCCACCATTATTGAGAGGGACCTCTATTTTGTTCTCAGCGGTGTGAGTCTGGACCCAGCAGTGTCCAATCTATCCTCCACTTTACCTCCTACCTCTGTCAGCACCTCTCTGCTTTTACTCTGCTGGTTGCAGACCCGACAATTAAGCTCCAATTGAACAATCCAAATAAAAATCAAGGTGGCGACTTGTTTCAACTTTTTCAAACATTCATAATTATACGCTTTGATTCCTTCAGATATAATACTAAACACTAATATTCTGCTCATTAGTTCAAAGTCAGTAAGAACATCTATAACTTTTAATAATGTCAATGTACACTGAATCATGTACTTTCTCTCATTTTTTGTGCAGACTATATAATAACACAATTTGAGTTTTTCTACAAAAGTTCCATTTCTGAGTGTGACTTCGAAATGAAGATGAGACCTAAAGCCACAGTCCATCATTTATCACCTGAAAAGACAAATTATTCATTTCATCTGCCGGCGAAGGTCATCAGTTACTTACTATCTCGCAGAAAAAAAAACGGTGTAATTTCTCTTCATTTCCTACGATCAGTCATTTTGTGAGAAAATATGTCATAATTTTCAAACAGCGGCTAAAATCTCTGCAAAGGAAAGGAAGCTCTTAAAATGCAAACTAGCTGTTTTTCATGGATGTGTGTGTGTGTGTGTGGAGAATCAGGTCACACTTTCAGCTGGAGGTTGTCCATGTGACACATTCACACCTACTTGAAATGCTCCCTTTGGTTTAGAACAAGGTGACGCCTGAGTAGAAAGCGAGCGGGAGGAGGCCGCCGGCGCCGTTGAACGGAGACGGCGTTAACGTGCCCACTCACTGGCTGTGAATTCGCTGCACAATGGCCGTCGCAATGGGCAATACACTGAGTTTATAGTAGGAAAACCGGCAGGGTAAAGTCTATTTAACCTCCAGTTCATTTGATTCGGGCATTTGCGTCGATGCGTGCGGCTCCTCCAGGCCATGTCTGGAAAAGTTGAGGGTTGAGTGAAAGCAGCTTAAGTGAGACATCACGGGTTCTTCCCCTTCACACTCTAACTACTGTAAAATGACAGAATTTGATCGTGTCCAAATGTTTCTCGCCAATGACTCACATCTGTGGTGATTGAGTTTTTTTTTTTTTTTTTTTTTAGATGCGTCTGGGGGTCTATCTTTCTCAATTTGCAGATCTGCCATCAAGCCGAGTGGACAGGTGTCCCTGAAGGATGTCATCTGGGTGTAATTATTTTCCCTCACTAATTAGCAAAGCATGAGAATTGCAGCTAATTGAATAAACCTCTGTACCGCCGGAGTGACTGCAACTGCTTTGAATACATTACAGCTGTGTGTAGCAGCTGTATCGTGGCAGACTTTCACAGACAAAAAAACTCTCTCTCTCACACACACACACACACACAAGGTCTTGGTTTTGTTATACAGTATAACATTTATGTGTGAGTGTGTACTTTTGTGTGCAAAGTATGTGTCTCTGTCTGGGTAAAAAAAAAACACTTGAGGCAAATCATTACGTGCACATCAGACACCTGACGTATTCTGAAAAAAAGTATTGTGAAATAGTTTCATTTAAAGGTTTGTGCAGCTCTGCCCCTGCTGTGAATCCGTACTAGATGAACCTTTCAGTAAAGAGAAGACAACCTTCACGGTGAATACTCACTTCAGGGACGGGAGTCTTGGTTAAAACTGACTTGACCAATTCAGTTAAAGAGTACAAACTCTTTGTAAGTCTAGCCAACACAAAAGAAACAACGTTTCAATGATTACTTTCCAACATGTGAACAGGATATAAAAACACGTGTCACTGAAGCCCTTTTGAAAATGTCGACTTTGAGCAACACTGACATTCAAAAAAATCTTTTTAGTTCAGTATTAGTTGGATACTAAAAAATCCACTACTGTCTGCTACTTTACAGTATAATAATAATTAATTTTTTTGACCGTTTTTGTCTGCCTCTTGAAATCACCACGAGGAGTAGTATGCCGTGCACCTTATCTGCACAATAAGTAACGCGCACATTATGTACGAGATTAACAAAGCTGTACGATTAACCATCTCGCTGTTGTTCAAAAATGCCGGTCTGCTGCCTGGCTAATAGGTCAACAGGAAAAGGTTCCGTATTAACCCGCTGAAACGACGCATATCGCCACCTGGTGTTGAGGAGGAGAACACGTTCCCATCAGTTATTCCATTTTCTCAGTTGCATGTAAACTGGGACAAGGACAGAAGTCTGATTAGATGCCAAAATCGAATTTTTAGCATAGCTCCATTAAGCTGTGCATGTTAACGTACTGAGTAAGCTGCCCTGAACTTCCTCCCCTGATTTATAACTGTACAGTTCATGTATCAGTCATGTTATGTAGAAATGTAAACCAACAGCGTTGGGCTAGTGGCTCTGTGAGGCTCCACTCAGCCAAAGAGAAGCTTTGACCTTCACACAAACATCTAACATGCTGAATGTTGTGCAGCTAAAGTTTACCAAAGTCAACATCTCAGTTTTAGCACGTTAGCATGCTGGCTTTTGCTAAGAGACTCTCAAGACAGCCAAGTTACAGCTGAGGCTGATGGGAATGTAATTTGGTGGTAATGGTAATGGAGCAGCAGCTGAGAGTTCAGAGGTAAAGTTGGGGAAAGTTTTCAGAGCAGAGCCAGAGGGAACAGAAATTCCTGCTCCAAGGTTCATGGCAACAATCCAGTCATGATATTTCACTAATAAACAAAACATACAAGACATTTGGTATTCAACCTGTCAGAAACATGACACACAAACATGTCTGCAGAAATGTCAGCTCCATCCTCTCAGGGCTCATGAAGACATTTCATCTGAACCACAAACATCAACCTGCTGGTTACACTTATCCTACAGACAGCTTGAACATCTGCAGCACATTTCATGACCATTCAACCCCTCAGTTGTTTCAATCTGGACCAAACCGCACAGACAAAGACAGACACCAACGACATCTCTGGAGCCGCATGCTGCTAGCAGAGCCAAAACCTCAGGAAATGCAGGGTTTTAATGGAGCCCCATCCCTCTCAGTTCTGTACTGTAGCTACTTACACCAGCGGTTGAATTATGAGAGCAATGCACACTATAATAAATAACCATTTTATAATATCTCTACGAACTTTAATAGCTATTGACAAAAACTGTAGTTAGCTCACTCTGTTCTCGGCAAACAATTACCAAACAAATTAGAGTCTGATTCTAAGCAGCACAGATGTTTGTTGTCTATTAAAAGCACAGATGACTCCTATTGGGAAACTGTCGCAGAAATTGAGGGAAAGCCTCATTATCAGGTTGGTTTATTTGTTTTCAGCTTGCTCCCATTATGTGAAACAGCATTTTAGATGAGCCAAGGACTCCGCCATGGCTCTGCAGTCGGCAGAGCGCTGTCCTTGGTATTGTCATGGGAAGCGGTGTATTTGGCCTTCATGCTCTATGAAATTCTCTCCCCCCACCCCCCTCCACCCCACCTGCGCGAAACTTTTCCTCTCCGAACTCGCTAATGAGGCTGAGCCGGGAGTCAATCAGCTGTAAGGGGCTCAAATGTGCTTCTGAGGTGTTGCGGCCGAACCTGTGCAGCCTGCCAATTTAACATTCTCATGTCTTTGTGCACACATCAGCTTCTCTATTCACTTCATTCAAGCCGAGGCAACCACAGGTGACAGGTATGTCTGTCAAATTCAAGCTGGCACCACAGGAAAGAGCACTCCACACGGAGCTTTTCTCACACCTGGAAAATGATGCTTTGACATCCTGAGCAATGAAAAAAAACCGCATCACTTTTAAAAGTAAAACCAGACAGCAATTAAAGCAATTAAAAGCCGACTCTGAATAGTCCAAATACCTGTATTTGAAGCCGATTCTCTGCACAGTGTTCTCATTTATTCTTCTTCTCCAGCATGTAACTACTGTAACTAAGCTTACTCAGGCAGGAAGCTTCTGAGCTCTGAAGGCAGCCGGGGCTTTATGGCGACTATAATATGTGGCTGACACTCCTATTTCAATGGTTGACTATTCTATCTATAAACTGAGCTCCATTAAGTCCAATAAACCAAATACTTTATGATCCATCATCGCCGGCTTTCTATTTTTGGCCTCTGCAGCCAAATATCTCTCCGAGCATCATTCCAATAAAACCTGTGCCAGAGAAGCAGCGAGCAGAACATCGGTTGATGTTGCCGTTTAATGTATGGAGGGGTCGCCGAGGTCTCGGAAATGTCGAAGTGTTGATAGTAGTGTGGGGGAGAGAGAGGTGACGGAGTTGCCGGCTGCTTCATATCAGAGGAATAATTCATGCAGAATAAAAAAAAAAAAGAAATAACAGCCTGACATCTGCCTCTGGTAGTGATTATTGTAGATATTTTCACTGGTGTCACTTCCACTGAGCAGAGAGGTGTCTCACTCAAAACACATATCAGAGACAGAAGAGCAGCAGCTTTCCACTGATATTCGGGGTGTGGTGGTGCTTACTGCCAAAATTGCAAGTCTAAACAAAAATGCGGTCTATTGAAATTCTGATTCCGGCCTGTCCTAGTTTCCCCCCTCATATACATTTATATTGTTTGGGGCGGAGCTTGGGAATGGAGACTTATCGTAAGAGATATTATCTTATAAACAAGTGTGTGCGCCGCGAGTACCTTCCTCTGTTGTTTGGTGCAATGATATCTTTTGGATGCGAAGAAAGACAGGCAATCTAGATAATTCTGCCCTGTAATCAGCTTTTTGTTTGCTCTGCTGACAGTGGCGTCACCGCTGAAGAAGTTCCACTACATGGCAAAGATAAACCGATACAATTTCTTGCAAAAAAACCTGCGAGAGGAAAATCTGTGTGATCATGCAGAGAAAATGACACTGTAGGTAATTCTCTGGGCTGGATTGCTGTGTTATCACGAAAGGGAAATGGAGGCCAGCTCGACGCAGCGTTCACTTCTTTAACTGCACATCTCCTCGCATTTAATTTTTAGTGATGTGATTTTTGCAAAAGATGCCGAAATTAATTGAGGAGCTCAGCGGGCGGCGAAGCGGAACAGGCTCGAGTTCATGTCTTGAGATTGAATGTGAGTCGTGATGTGTAGTGAAGACATTACTGAGATGAAACACTGGGAAAATACTCTTTCATGTGAGTTTTGGACTAAAGAAATACTTTTTTTTTTCATTGTGCTTGAAAGGTTTCAGACGTGTTGACTGTGATGCTTCCTGATCTCCTCATGAGCTCTCACACTGAACCAGCATCAAATGTCTGCTGAAGCTCTCTCCTTCAACCTGGTGTGGACAAACGGTGAAAGTCAATCACACAACCGCTGCTCTTTCCTGAAGGCAGCAACATGCTAGAAATTCAATCGAGCTTGCACACAAATTAAACTGCTGCTGTACCGGTTTCAAACACAGCGCTGCGAGCAAATATCTGTACACTCACTGCAACTTGACGTCTGTTCATTTGCAGACCAGACCCTCCACGGCGCCTCGCCAGATGGGACTTTGCTTGCAAACTGCAACAAGAAGAGGAAATGAACTGGAGTTGGTGTAATAACAATGGGGGGATAAGTTGGTGAAAATGAATTAATAAACAGTTGAACACTGGGTTGGCATAATGAGCAAAAGCAAAACATGTAAAGAAATTAAATAGACCAAACTTGTACCACAACTAAGTTAGAAAAAACGTGTTAAACTTTGTCAAATAAAGAACCACCGATCCCAATGGGAGTCAACATCCCACTGCAGCTAATGACCAAACAGCCCGACAGAACCAGATGGTACGGAGGCCCAGAGGTCACATGTGAAATGTTTGTGAGTGAGCTCATATATTAACAATCTAACAGGCTCAGGACATTTCACAAGTTGGCGAAGTATAAGCCTTCGCTAGGTGGAAGTGAATGATGGACTTGGGCCAGAAACAACGACCCTAACGGCAGCCGCAGCTTGTTCTGAACGCGCATCAATGGTTTTGCATGGATTTACCTTGAAATCAACTCTGTCTGGTAACGTTCTGTTATTATCTCATAGCGTGGTGAATGTGCAAGTCACAACTTGTCCACCAGAGCGTTTTGGAGTTGTTGGATTGTGTATTTGATGAGTTTGATGAGGGAAACCGAGAAATCCCATTAGCCTCTGTAGCGTAGCTCTGAGCAGCTCGCGGCTCTGCTCTGCCGTTCTAAAAATATCTTGCACCGACAATTAAAGGTAACAAACCTACTGCTAAGACTAAAGGGATTATGGCAATGGGCCAATTAGCCAAAATGTTGAACTATCCCTTTAACTAATCCTCTACAGCACATGGACCATCAACTGGTCAGGATGGTACGGAAGCCCAGAGGTCACATGTGAAATGTTGGTGAGTGAGCTGATATATTAACAAGCTAACAGGCTCAGAACATTTCACAAGTTGGCGAAGTATAATAGCCTGGCTCTCGCCAGACCCTTGTAGTTCCGCAAAGCTACGCTGAGCTCCACACAAGGGTCTGGGACTGCTCCATAGGCGATTCATTTCAGAAGGCGGGGCCTTGTAAAAAAATCTTGTATGTGATTGGATAAACCACTTGTCCGTTATCTTGAATGACGTGCTACTTCTTCGGTCGGAAGAAGAGCGAAAACATTCTTGCCACCAATAAATGCCTTCAAAACCGTTCTCTGTTCATCTTTCAAAGAATTAATATTCGATAGATTCGACAAAACAGTTGAAATAGCAGAATCAATGCCAACGCACGACTCCTCACTGCGAGCCGCCATTGTTGTTTGACTCAAACAGTCGCTTCAGCGCTACGTCACACCTCAGAAAGTCCCGCCCGGCGATCCTGATTGGTTCATTATTTTTTGCTCCGGGGAAGAAGTTTGCATTGGCCTCGAGTCCAGACCCTTGTGTGAAGCTGAGCGTAGCGCCTCTGGTGGAGCTTTGCGGAACTACAAGGGTCTGGCGAGAGCCAGGCTAGAAGTATAAGCCTTAGCTAGGTGGAAGTGAATGATGGACTTGGGCCAGAAACAACGACCCTAACGGCAGCGGCAGCTTGTTCTGTTTATGCTGGCAGTTTGATTTCCTGCATCTGAAATGAACTGCGCACTGCACTGAACAGTGATTGACTTTTAAAGAGACATTTTTCAGTTTGTAAATTACACGTGCAGTCATGTAATCACACTATTAATCTACACTGTCGCATTTTATAATCATTCAGCTAAAGTTATTTTATACTTTCCAGAGAAAATCTATGAATTCTGACCCTGAAGAGTCTGAAGTGTTTCAGTGTTTGAGATGGACCTATAGATTCAGTTCTTATAATGTCACTGATTCTGCATCTGCTGATGCTAAGGTAACAGTTCTGAATCAACACCACCGACGGCCAGAGACTCGAGGGCTCACACTGAATAGAAAATGAATCTATTTTGGTCATGACGTAATGTTTTTCTGTTCTCTTTGAGAAAGACCTTGTAAAGTTTCAAGTCAAAATGGGCAAGAAGTTCTGCAAAAATGTTCAAGAAACACCTAAACTTGAACTTCTACATCCTCAACTGGGGAAACTGGATCGCCTCCAGATCAGGCCGACATGTGCTGCTGCTGCCTATAGTCCTCACATCAGAGGTAATCAAGGCCAGGCCAATGTGAACACCATGACATTTTACAAATAATCCAAATTCACCTGTGATCGTTCCATCGCCTCTGGTTTGCCACTGTCACTGCTCTTTAACTCTGTTCCCTAAACGCAGCATCAAAATACAACTTCACACATTCTGCAGACTTGTTATCTCCTGACATTTGGTGCCTGCGGTTTGGACATAGATCATCAGCATCAAAGCAGCCACTGTACTGCATGACTTCATTATGTCTGAATTTTATATTACAGTAAAATGGCAGCAATATCCTGTGCAAGATGACACGCAGCTATAAATGTAATTACAAATAAATGTTTAAAGACTTTAATTATTTAATACTGTAAAAAAAAAAAAAAAAAAAAGGCTTAAAAAGCCTTGTTGGTATTCATGGCCATTCAAGCTCATGAAGGTGTGTTCTATGCATAAAGCATTTATCTCACTGCATGTGTTTTTTGTAATCACTAATGTGTGCAGTTTAAACCTCTGGCCCCTGATGGAGTAATGACTGAGTAAATGGTATTGATGAATAACCTTATCAAACCCCCACTGATACACTGTGGGCATTTGTGGCGCAGGCAGCGAGTGAAAGTGAAAAGAACAAATTAAATCTGATTCAGCTGTCACCAAGGTCATGAAAACAGCTCAGGCTTCAGACGTTTATCTTTCACTTTTCACCAGTTTCTTTGAGAGCAGTCGGAGAGAGAGCGGGTCGAGCCTTCACATATTCACATGTTCATTCACATTTCCAGAGGAATTTGCACTAAGCATGAATACTGAGTGAGTGTGTATTTCCAAATAAAACAGCAGCTACCTGCAGAAGGTTCGCAGGTCATGCATCACCTTCGTTTAACCCTGACCTGCCTGTGAGAGCGTTGCTATTCTCTGACGTGTTGTCTGCGCAGTCTGAGAGAAAAGGTGGGACTGAAAGAGTATTTAGAGAATATTGATCTTTGCATCACTGCAATCTGAGAAGCAGCAGCAGCAGCAGCAGCGGTGTGAGGGGGATGCATGCTGCAACAGGGACAGAAGGTAATAACAACAGAGCATTTGGAGGCAACATTAATCCCTGCATCTGGTGCTTACAACCCTGCATCTCAAAATGCAGATACTTTTTCCTCACTGGCTGATTGGTCATTTAACCCTGCCCCCACCAGATCCTCAACCTTGGTTTTGGCTTCTCACCTATAGTAGAATAATTGTTTTATTTGTACAGCGGAGATGCTACTGTCCATCAGATGTAGTTCTTATCGTGTGACGTCCAGTGAACACTGGGAATAAAAGGTGTAGATAGTTGTTGTGAGCAGCCGCACTAAGGGGAAAGGAGGAGGGAGGTGTCATGTGCTTTATAAATGGATACAGCAGAGCATATTTTGTCTCTCTCCACAGAGACCTTCACAGTGCTGCACTCAGTTGTATGCATGCATGAAAACTAAAAAGAGAACTAGGGAGAAGTACGACGTCTGCCTCCTCGCTCGCCTCACACATAATTAGTTATTGTGCAGAATTTAGCCTTTAATTGCATTGTTTGTTATTTACCTCTCGCACTGTTTTCATGATTCATGTGAAGTGGCTGCTGCGGCACTGCAATTTACCTTTGGGACTGCTGAGGTACTCTGTCTCTGTTTGGAGGACTGTACTCCAGCGGCTCGAAACCAAACTCCAACCTGAGACAACAGAACTCTCCCAGAAACTCAGCAGATAGCTGGATCACTGGGTGCATTATGAAAGTTAGAGAAGTTAGAGAAGTTAGTCACAGCTTTAGAAAGGTGTGGTGATTTCAGAGATGGGTATCAATCCATTTTAGCAGCATGACAGAACAACAGCTCGAGACTAAGGAGACGATTGTGGACCAGGACTGTATCAAACCCTAACCCTTTCTTGTAGAGAGGAGGTGGTGGGAGTGATGAGGGTGTACAGTACAGATACCTCGACAAGTACAACACAGAGTCTGTCAACAGGAAGAGACAGAGTGGACTCTACTTCCAGAGAAAGCTTAGATCCTTTCATGTGTGCAGTAAGATGTTGCACATCATTTAACAGTGTGTTGTGGTGAACACTATGTTGTTTGCTGCAGTCCTCTGGGGGGAACGCCTCTGACACAACACTTTCTCCTTGTTACAGACAGACTGCTCATCTGGTCTGGATAGATATGGGTTTATCTTTAGTCTTTATTTTTCTTTTCTAATTTTCATATCGATTATATAGGATTTAAGTTAAAGGGATGGTTCAACATTTAGGCAAATTGGCCCATTGCCATAATCTCTATAGTTTTAGGAGTAGGTTTGTTACTGTTATTTGTCGGTGCAAGCTATCTTCAGAACGGCGGAGCAGAGCCGCGAGCTGCTCAGAGCTACGCTATGGAGGCTAATTTCTGGGTTTCCCTCATCAAACTCATCAAATACACAATCCAACAACTACAAAACGCTCTGGTGGACAAGTTGTGACCTGTACATTCACCACGCTATGAGATGATAACAGAATGTTATTTTCGAAGTAAATGCAGAGACTGTTTGCTGAAAAACTGCCCCCAACAGGAACGCACATCAGCGGTTTTGCATGAATTTACCTCTAACACAACACTGTCTGGTAACGTTGTGTTATTATCTCATAGCGTGGTGAATGTGCAGGTCACAACTTGTCCACCAGAGCGTTTTGGAGTTGTTGGATTGTGTATTTGATGAGTTTGATGAGGGAAACCAAGAAATCCCATTAGCCTCCGTAGCGTAGCTCTGAGCAGCTTGCGGCTCTGCTCCGCCATTCTAAAAATAGCTTGCACCGACAATTAAAGGTAACAAACCTACTGCTATGACTATAGGGATTATGGCAATGGGCCAATTTGCCAAAAATGTTGAACAATCCCTTTAACTAATCCTCTACAGCACATGGACCATCAACTGGTCAGGATGTTGACAGTTTACCTGGAATAAGTAGCTTCAGTATTTTCAGCTATCAAGTGAATATTTAAGACCCTTATGCAGGGTTTTCATTTCTAAACAGATCAGCCGTAGCTATTAAAAACTCAACATTCATGGAGCATGCAGACATAACAGCCTCTGGCTATAAAATGAGAAGCTTGTGTTACTGTCTGTGTGAAGTCAAAGATCAACTGCATGTGGAGGAACTTTTTTCTCGTCCACCACGGCTCCTTGAGCTGCTGCGACCACCACTTTGATTGTACCTCATTTGTATGTTGCTTTGGACAAATTTGCCCTCCGGCGTAAAAAATGTAAATGTCATGTAAATGCATAAGTGCGCTGTGAGGATAATGACACACAGCATTAATTATGCATAGCTGGGGCTCAGTGATGGGTCAATTTTGGCCTGCCCACCACGCTTTAATGTAGCTGCGCGTTCTGCCAATCACATCGGAGCTGGAGCAGAGCGGTCACACCTGCAGCAGACAGAGCGATCAGCTGACTGGAGCTATGCAGCAGACGGCTGCTGCAGGCGTCATCTGAAAACTGTCCTTCTCCTTACACAGAGACTAAACAAACATCCCCGCCCGTCTCCACCATTAAGGTGTCAGATACGTTTAGCACTGAAGGTCATCCTGAGGCATGCCTGGACGCTCCGGCTTGACCCAGTGATGCAGGTTGATTCAATTGAGTGCAGCACGGAACGAAGCTCTTCATGAGCTGCTCCATGTTCCCTGTCTCTTCCTATTCTTCATCCTGCTCAGCCGCCCACTAAACGCTTTGGAAATCACGTGTGGCTGAAAATCAGTTAATTAGTTGTGTTGGTCGAAAAGCACACGTCTATAAAAAGAAAAGGCTTTTTAAATAAGGTTTTTCCATTGCCGCCTGCTGTAAGAACTATATATATTATTTTAGATGCATTTTATCACATGTCCCAAGATTCAGTCAACACAGTGGTTAGTTATCTAAATTAGAACCTGTTAGCTATATACCCAGGAGGCAAAGCAAAAAAACGGATACGGAGCGTTGTAAAAGGTTTGACACCAGAAATGATATCTAGGAACTTCAAGGATTAAAACCTGGGTGGACAACCCGGTCAACTAAAAAATTATAATTTTCATGAGAATTTGTCAGGCGAACAGTACTTTTTTTGGTCTTTTTTGGGATGTTGAGGGTGATATCTTAAAATTGAGTTGCAACAAACCCCAGAATCTTTTTTTCATGCCTCCACCTATGTGTCAAGATACTCTCTGCCAAATTTTATAGTTGTATGACTATTTATGCCATTGTAGTACCTACATTTTTTCATTTACATCATTTTGCCAGCAAAATGACCCAAGAAAGGGGTTTTGGCCCCCTGTAGCTTTCCAGCAGCCAGTTGACCCGGTTGTCCACCCAGGTTTTAATCCTTGAAGGTCCTAGATATTAGCCTAGAAATCTAGACGCACCCTAGCGGCAGCAAAAATATTTGCTCCGTAGGTGGGTCTAGAAACGAGCCATAGGAACTTTTTGAGTCTCGAACACCGATTGTGTTCACCAATCACAGCGCTCTATCTGTTTAGAGAGTCGTTGGGCGGGCTTAACGTGATGACGACATACATTTTAATTGGCTTGTCAGGCTAACGTCATCCTGCTCTTTGCTCTGATTGGTCGTAGCGCTAGCTAGCGCTACCCTATTGCGTGCAGAGGCAGTTTGAAAGACAGCCTTCATCCCGCCCCCTGGATTGAGCCGAGGTCTACCGGTCGTTTCCAGACTATACATTTTAGTGATATAGTCTGGCTCGTCAGGCTACCTAGATATCATTTCTGGTGTCAAACCTTTTACAACGCTCCGTGTCCGTTTTTCAAAAAACTGGGATTTTGCCCCCTGGGTTAGCCTAGAAATCTAGACGCACCCTAGTGGCAGCAAAAATATTTGCTCCGTAGGTGGGTCTAGAAACGAGCCATAGGAACTTTTTGAGTCTCGAACACCGTTTGTGTTCATCAATCACAGCGCTCTATCTGTTTAGAGAGTCGTTGGGCGGGCTTAACGCGATGAAGACATACATTTTAATTGGCTTGTCAGGCTAAAGTCATCCGGCTCTTTGCTCTGATTGGTCGAGCGCTACCCTATTGCGTGCAGAGGCAGTTTGAAAGACAGCCTTCATCCCGCCTCCTGGATTGAGCTGAGGTCTACCGGTCGTTGCCAGACTAGACATTTTAATGATATAGTCTGGCTTGTCAGGCTACCCCTGGGTAATAATAAGAATAGAATTTAGGTTCTGATTATCAGTTCTTATACATCTGCAAGGATGCACATCTGCCAGGACCTGTCTACACATCAATATGTCCATGTCTTTAGATGAGAGCTCATATACATGACAGTGACAGCATCCTTCCAGGCTCCTGTCACCTTTGCTTCAATAAGTGCATTCAGTGGAGTGGATTCACTCCTGATTACATTTTAATTGTGTGCATTATTGTTTTTATTATTCTGAATATTTCCCACAGCATAATTTTCTTCTTTAAATGCAATGATTTCAGGAAATAATCCCTTTCACATTTACTTGTTTTGATTGTTAAAATTACCTCTTGATGAGATAATATGAGGATTAGTGTTGGCTGTTATTGCAAAAATGACTAGAAGGTAGTTTTAAGAGTCATTTCACTGTTGTAAATACTGGTAAATAGTCAGTAAACTTCTATTGAACCATTTCAGAACAGAAACTTGGACTCAAAACGACTCAAGAATAAATGAGCATCAATAAATTCTAACCATGTCCCGTCCTCATTGTCTTACCTACGCTCTGACACTTTACTCTGAGTAAATGAGACGCAGCCACAGTGAACGGGGCAGTGAAAACAATGTAAGGCCAAATAAATCAGTGTACCCTTCTCTAACTTCAGAGCCCACATCACTACCTTGGCTCAGTGCAGATCACCTCAGGGTATAACCTAGATGTTTCAGGGATGCGAGTGAATGGGGAATTCCAACACACACCATAGGCTTAGCATTAAAAATAGAAGATTTGTTCTTAGTCTCAACGACTATATGAATAATGGATCCAACCCACAGAAAAAGGGAGGGATTGCTACGAGGAGAAGTTTGATTCAGTTGTTAGTTTGGATGAATCCATCTGTTCGTCCTTGTATCCATCTATTCAACCACTTTGTTGCCTGTGCACGCGGCTTGTCACCACATCACTCTGCTGCTGTCCAAAGGCCTTTGTTGCACCACTGATGCTGCAGTGATTGGAGGGACGAATAATAGCAGCGCCACATGACTGGCGGCTGATGTAGCTGGCAGCAGAGGGATGATGTATGTATCTGAAAGTTGGAGCTCAACATGTGAGACGACTTTGTTTTGGTTCTGCCCTTTGATTGTATATAACTGACCTTAATGCTGAACAATACAAATGTCATAAATCATGGATGCAGCCATATTGTTTACAGCAGCTATTGCATTAAAGGGGGCATCCAACAAATTCACAAATCAAGGTCTGTTTACAGGTCAGCATTACATTTTTATTATGAAATTAGATTGTTGTAAGCTAAGTTTATGAGTTTTAAGAAGAAGTTTTGGAGTTACTAACATTTTTTCATGGTGAATTCATTATAAAAAATATGTTGTCAATTATTTATTATCAGCGTTTTTGTAGACAAAGCTGCAAGGTGATGCAGCTTGGATTCCTGAAGGCCAGAATGAAAGTTTCATTTGTTAATAATGAATTAAGCAAACAGATTGCACACTGAGATATTATATAATGATCAATTTATGGTTACTGATATTTTTCACAGTGAATTGATTGATTGAGTCAATCATTTATTTTTTACTTCACTTTTTCGTGGTCAGAGCTGCAAGGTAATGTAACTGTCACTGGGTTTTTATGAAGGTTAGAACCAGCAGCTGATCATGGAAGTTTCTCGACTTCATTTCCCCTTGACACTCGACTGTTGGGAGGCCAAAACCTAAAGCAGCAATGGTAATTGAAAAGGTTTCGTTTTAGTGGGAAATATTGCATAGCCAAAGTTAGCAGCTATTAATTCATGTTTCTCCTTATTCAGATCATCTTCTGGAGCTCTATTTAAGTTCCCACACAGTCCAATTTGGTGCTATTTAAATAAATATACTTATTGGCCAACATTTGGTTTTGTGTTTCTCTTTTTGCCAAGGTTTTCTTTTGTTCATGTTTCTCCCCGTTTTCCCCTAGACATACATGGACATAACAATACATTTTCTTTAACTACAGGTAGATATTATACTGAACAGCCAGTGCAGCAGCCATGGTAACCGACATTTCTTTCAATTTAACCTCACAACCAACTTCACTGTGCAACAAGTAAATGTCACTGTAGGCGTTACTGTTCCCCAACATTAATCCTGCCCACCATGAGTCTGAAAACAAGATGGATCCTGACAGTTTGACAACGTCTGAGCAGTGAAATGACTCAATAATGTTGATCCAGCATAATCCAACAACAATGTGTTTACAGAAACAACCCAGCATTTCTGTGTTCGCTGCCTTTATCACTTCTTGAACATACCCTTGGGATTGAATTATGCTTTTAACAATGGGAAATTATCTGAATTGAAAGCTTACAAATCAAAACTTGGGATTTATAATTGTACATTTAGCATTTAGCATATTTAAAATAAAATTGCCAATTAAAAACAGCCATTAAACGTAACAGATAATCCACAACGAGCCATATGGTTTGGAGTGGATTATCCTCAGCCACGGCCACCTGGCAGGAATCAACACAAAAACTCTTATTCAACTGAAAAAACCTTGGGGGAGAGAAACATTATATCACCACTTCAACAATTAGCCGAGGCCATCCAGCTACAAGTTTTCATTTACAGCGGTGATGAGACTGTACAGTCGCCTGTAAAAAGGTTACCTCATCTCCAATTAGACGGTTTTCTCTCCGTGGCCGTGGAGAAACAGCTTTTATGACGTTCTCCAGCCAACCAAGACAAAGAGATTCAACCAGACCCTGATACAACACAGAATGAATTATTAAGTCCTTGGTCTGGGTTGGGAGCAGACCGGCTGTGCTGGCCAGCTGCCATGGATTCAGTGGGTGTAGAGCAAGATTTTTTGCAAAACTTCAGTGGCGTTAAAAGAAAAATCCGACCTCGACTGCTCTTACATTGTTAGATCTGTGATGTGATGCCTTTTGGGAGGCACTGATTTTGCACTGATGTGTTGGAGTTGAGTCTTGCGATGTACCCGGTGTCCTTCAACCTGCCTCGCCTGCTTTACTCTAACAGCCTCCAGAGAGCGGGCATGAACTTGTTTCTGCAGGTGGAGGCAGAGACAGAAATGAAACAGAAAGAAAAAAAGAAATTAAAGGAGACTTCTCGCTCACATTTCTTGCGGCTGCATTTAATCATATTAAAGGAGAATTCCCCTAAATCGTTGTCCTGATGGTCACCCAGTGTTGGGGGGGAACAAAAAACACGACTAAAATTTATGCAGGCAAACCGGAGTTACACCATGGCTACCCGGCGCTAGGGATAGCGACAACGCTAACCCATGGGGGCAATCCTTTCAACCAAACAATCAAATATCTATCATGACTCGAATCCTTACGAGACACCACCGAACTCATATAGTGTGCAGTATAAACAGTATAAACGTTGTGTTTTTGCATGTAATCACTCACCTCAGATAGCCGAACTCTGAAACATCCTGGAAAGACATTATTATCCGATCACCGAGCGCCTGCTCTCCCCGCCACAGAAACAAACACTTTTTCCTTGTTGTGATGATTTATTTACAAAAATAAATGAACGGAGATATTATGGACATTACCACTGCTGCTCCACCGTTTATTTTGTATTTTCGGACCATCGACCATTGCAATGAGCAGAGCAAAGTAAGCGTGTGCTAGATGTCCATCAACGACAGCAATGATGGAACGAACGGCTTTGCAAACATCCATCTCCACCACCATTACTAAACTACAACTTCCAATTTAGCGCATAATCTCAACGTCATTATTCTCACCCACTCCCTCTGTTTGCCGATTGGCCGGTAGATTCTCAGGGGAGAAAAGCCGAGAAAGCATTTTAATCCCAGGCAGAGTGCTGAAGGAAAATGAAAATTGAGCGGAAGTACGTAGGAGGGCGGAGCCATGCAGGCTAATGTGGTGGTGGTCTGGTCATGGACTTCAATGTAAATTTGCGAGTCAAAATTCACCAAAGATGACTTCAAACAGATGTGGATTCACACACCTGCACAGGGTTTCATTGAAACGCTGCTGCACCACTGTAAATACAGTTATGAGGAATGATTCAGAGGGTCTACAGCTGCACCAAGACGCTGGGAGATGTTTGAGATAAAATGTCTATAGGGAGGAGCGGTGGGAGATGAGCAGCCGTAGTCAGAGAAGTAGATTAAACACAGATCTGACTTGAACTTTAAATCTTGTCTTCTGACTATTAAACTCTAACCTGTGCTGGAAATATCTTCACAAGATGTCGTGACAACAACAGTGAGATAAAAAAAGAAAAGAAAAAGAAAAATCATGCAGCGCTATGTATTTGCAATGTGTTTGATGCAGCTCATGACCCTGTGTCATCTCTCTCACACTCTTTCCTCTCCCCTGTTTTGTCTCTAAACACCATGTCATGAAGCAGAAATGCCATAAAAATGGTCTTAAAAACAGAGAGCAGAATTCCCTGGGACTCTCTTCAAGGGTTGAGTGAAACGTCACCCAAATGAAGAATGGCAGCGATATCCAGCCAGAGGACAGCTTCCTCACTCTGCCTGTTTTTCTGAGCTCGATAAATCAGCTCAAGGTTCCTCCGTGATCCTCTGTGTGGCAGCGGAGGGGGATTTATCATTCTCAGATAAAGGCTCGGTCCTCGTCAACGCTCGCTCTCACCCTCGGTTTCGGGAATTTATGGGAACCGGTGGCATTGTGTGTGCACCCCACCTAGTTACACAACAAAGTGCAAAGGGCTGCACAACAAGACAATCCATTGTGTCCATGCTATTAATTTCCATCCAGGGGGACGTCGTTCACACACGATGAATGGCGTTGCACGCAGTCTGCAGCGGCGGCACGGCAACAGGTGTCGCTGCGGTTCACAACAGTTCACTCAGTGTTTCCCACAGAACAATTCATAAAATTCACATCTGCACAGTCTAAATCAGTGCACCAGGGACATGAGAGGAACGGTGACACCTTATTTCATTTCATGGCTGAGTGTGAATTGAAACATTTTTCATGAAATCTGAAGCCACAGCGAAATTTAATACATTTTTTTTGTCATTTATTACACATCGAAACCGTCACCGGATTCACATTCAGACGTTCATACGAGTCGCATGAATCACCGTATGAGACAATCAAACTTTATCACTCAGGCTTAAACTCATCCACCACTTATCTGCAGTGTAAATAAATAAACCGTACGACTGTGTGTAATTATCTAATTACACTCGTTACACCAACAGAATTAACCTCTGCCGGCGCCATCCAAGCAGAAAGTGAAATACATAGAGTGAATTCCCTTCAGAAAAGCTCAGCTCCACGCAACAATTCAAACAAAGAGGGTCAGATCCATAAAAGAGAAACGCCTTTCCATCTTTTGTTTGAGCTCATGAACTGAAATAAAGAACATTTGTTTGAGGAATCAATGAGAAAGACTCATGAGAGAATCAACATCTTTTATCCTGCGATTCTGAATTAATTCACAAAATTCTGGGGGTTTTTTTACACTGTTGGTTCCTCTGTGATTAAAAGGGGACACAAAGGAAAGTGTAGAACAAGTGCAGCTGCGAACTCTTGTATTTTATACTAGGAGAAAAAATATTAAACCACTGATTTTCAATAAAGGCATTTCAATAAAGTATTTGGGTGGACGTGCAGTACTTAAGTTTTAGAGCTGCTGGTTTTATGTTCCTTGTGCAGTTTACTGCTCACTATTAGAGGGATTTACTACGGTGCAATATGAAGCATACAGGAACTGGGAAAAAAGATAACTGCTCTTTCTACACTTTTTATAACAGGCTGGAGTCTTTCTATATATATATATATATATATATATTTTTTTTTTTTGCTCTTACAAAATCCTCACTGGCTCGGAGGTGGAGGACATTAGGCTGAGGAACAAGCTCTGAGGAAACCTTCCCTCATGCTTGATGATGGATTTTAGGAAACTAAACGGTCCCAAAACACATCCAGACTTCTGGCATAAAACCCCTCATTTAAAAAATTAGTTGACTTTCCTTTGTGTTCTTCAGTTCTCATAATGAAGAGTCATTTGCCACAGACCATCAACTGCTCACTCCTACGGCCTGCTCATAATATCGTGGGCTCTCGGATTGTTGAAAAAGGAAGACATTCCTGCTCATTAGCCGATGTCCTGAGGCACAGCTGTCTCTATTTTTGCTCGTGAAGCTTTTGTTGTTGACCTGCGGGTGCTTTAGCCACCCCTCTCTTTTTAACTCTCCTCGTTCTTCCTCTCCGCCTCGCAGACCGACTTCATCCCTTGATTCCCTCTCCGTCGCCTCCGGGCAGATGGTGGATCTTTTTGTGTTTCTCATAAACGTCTGTTTATGGTGCGCTGTATTGAGCGTCTGAAGCTGTGTCCTTATTAGGTAAGGCTGCTAACAGAGATGCTGTGAATACATGTACAGTAGGCGCTGCGTTGCTAAGTCGTGCCCACATATTTGATGTATATTGTGAAAAAAAACCCAATAATGTTTCCATATAAGACCAAAAGAGGGGGGGTTAAGTCTTTCATCTGGGACATGTGATCATGTCATGGCTGTCTCTGCTCAGCCGAAGCTCTTTGTTTTCCATCGCTCTCTCATTGTTATGACAGTGAGGGTTTGGTTTTCAGCTGACTCAGGTTCCTCTCTGCCTCACTGAGTCATATCCGCTCAGTCACTGGAGGACCGCCAGACCTCGCACCACGTCTCCTGATCAAAGGGGCTTGACCATCAGCAAAACAGCAACTTTGTCCAACTCCAGCGGGCTGATACGAGGCGGAGAGACGTATTTAAATTCACACTGACACTTCTGTGAGCGAGGACACAGTAGCTGAGCTGTGTGCATAAAATCTGACTTCTTTTTTTTTTTTTTTTTTGGATGTGTCAGATATCTCTGTCACATCCCCAGCTGTGTGAGTTTTTTTTGCCTAGTTTGCCGTTCATTAATTAAGTTGAATTTTAATGCGACATGACACTTCAGTCAAATTTCAACTAAGGTTTGATGTGAAATCTCAGAGGTGATCTAAAATCTGCTGGCTCAACAGGTACAGCCGTCGGCAGAGCGTTGCCCGAGGACATTACAGGTGGGCGTACGTGTGAAGAGTCGGAACTTATTAGAAAAGTTAAAAGAGAAATGATCAATAACGTTTAGCATCTAATTGTGAGACATTATACATAAAACACAACATGAATCCCTACATCAGAGGAGCAGGATGGATAAACAGCAACACACACCACTCTGCCTCTGCTCATTTTCACAGTAGTCGTACGAATGTATTTCTATGGAAACATGCTGATATATTTACATATAAAAGTCCAGAGTCCTCAGAGGCAGTGTTGTTGTTAACCTCTAATAAAACATGTATTTATGATTTTTTTTAAAAGCTTTGCCTTCAGACGGACTGGAAGCAACAAATATATTTCAACTCTCAGACCCAATTTTATCTCCCAAAAAAAGGAATTATGACATATTACAAACCGCTATAGACCAAGGAACTGGCGGTAAATTGTCAAAGGGCTTGACGAGATAAGAGCGCTCTCCTGAGGCCGGTCATCTCAGGATACCGTCCGACTGCAAGCTGCTGCGGACTCAGAAAATGTCAGCTTGGCACACCAGTTACATCTAAATGGAAACGATTGAAAAAATATCCACGTTTAATTAAAGCCCCAGTATGTAACTTATTTGGCTTTTTATTAGCAAAAACCAAACATTGCTTTCATAAATACGTATTTCGCTGAAGTCGAATCACACCCGCATACAAATGAAAGCTTTCTCGTACCTTAGAATGAGTTGTTACAAGTCGTTACGAATACATAGGTGGGCGACGCACCGAACCGAAGCGGCCATGTTGCATTGGCATTTTTTATGTTCAGTGGCAGCGTGACCGTAGGTAACCACGGAAACTAACCGGAGCTGTCGGCTCGGGGAGAAAGTTTTCCAGGTAGCGCCTGTTAAAACTGTCACCACTGTGTAGTGTGAGGAAGGACGGAGGCACTGGTGTTGCATTCAGGTGCAGTCAGGCAGACGGCCGTCGGCAAACCAACTAGATGTCATTTTACTCAAGAGAGAAAGACGGTAAAACGTGGCGGACCACTTGTTTACACAGACGCTTGTTTATCCTGTTACATGCAGCGTCTGTTGTCTGACTGACGTCTGCCCGATTTCACGTGAATGCAACATCACAAATACGTTCCGATATGCAACCGCACCGCTAGATGGGGGTAAATCCTACACATTATACCTTTAAAGAGTCAGTGTAGGTTAGATAAATGAGCACTTTTAGATTTTAGGAGTATTTTTGGTGCTTTTCTGGATCATGTTTTTGATTTCTCTTGTGCTTTGTCCTTCAGGGCCACTGTAATGTCAAACAGTAAAATACTGGATATCGTTTCTCTTTATTTTCCAGATTTGTGCGAGAGGTGTGGCGATGTGCTGTCTAGGATTTGAACCAGCAACCCTGCAGCTCCACAGAGGAGCCCACTGTTCTCACCTTCAGGTTATTTCTGCCCCCGTTTAATGACCCAGTGCTATTTGTAGCTCTGTTCATAGCCACTGTCAGCCTCAGTAAATGGGAATATATTGGCCCGGGGATGATGAGGGCACGTAAAGGGTACAGTGAGGATGGAGACGGAGCGAGGGGGCGGGTTGAGGGGAGGGCAGCCCTGACTCAGCTGGATCCTCAGTGACACAGACTCCTGGAAGTGGGTCAAGAAAACACACCTCCACCCCCCCCCCAACCCCCCTCCCCACAAACCACCCAGACAGTCGGAGCCCATTAATTCAAAACGGTGAATGAGCAAAGCACCATATGAGTCACAAATTATCATAATATGTAAATTGAAATCAAGTAATTATGGTAGGCCGTGGAGGTACAGCACTTTAAGCCAGTTTTGCCTCAAGTATCGACATTAGCTCAGTGTGGTGCGCCCCCCAGCACATGATAATAATGATGATAAATAATTCTCCCCCCGGTAAAAGCCAAAAATACTTCTCCTCCGGCAATTCTAAAACAGGTAACAGACTCAGCTGTTAATCCTTTAAATGTGAGGAAGAGATGCTTATACATATTCATGCATATTAATGCACTGCTGCAACCCAAACCTGACAGGGGAGCTTATTAAATTCTGGTTCTTTAAAAACCACCGTGACATTCAGGAGTCTAAATCCTGTCCCAACCTTGTTAGCTTGTGTAAATAACAACGATGTGGGAGAATTGTTACGCCGCGCCCCTCGACACAATGAGCCAAATGAAGATGTGTTTTGGCATTTTCACCCGGGACAATCAGTCAAAACACAACACACAGGGCGAAGCCGTGTGCATGAAAATCAGCCGGCAAATAGTAATAATAATAATAATAAAAAGCACCGCGGGCTCCTCTCAGCAGAGCAGTAAACAGGACATTGTGATGTAACAATAATATTATAATAAAAATACAAATTAATATAAAAAAGTGGAACATGTCAGGCAGGAATTCATAAAAATAAACTTGGAGGTCAGTGTGTTATAAACTGGATTTTTCTGTCAGTCCGACTTTATGAGACTCACACTCGGCTCTGGACATGAAAGTGCATTTTTCTGTCCCATCAGTTTGTTTAGTGTGAACTGTGTTATCAGACAGTGCACACAAAGGCCCAGATTCTGAACATAACAAAGTATAATAACATGCCTTGTAATGAGGAGGCACTTTCTGAGGGCACTTCATAAATTATGCAAATCTGCAGGCGGATAAAGTGCCAAAGCTTCAGCGAGACGGGGCGAGGTCGAGAGCGACCACGGAACATCGCGGCCTGCTTTTCACTTTCATCCCTCAGAAGCTGCACTTGTTTCTTTCTCCCTTAATTTCGGTGTCTCTAAAGCAAATGATGATCAAGAAACCTGCGCTGAACTCGCATCACGTTTTTTTTTTTTTTTCAAGTGTTTGCCTTTGACAAGTCGCTGGTGTTTATTCATTCGGTTTATTTACGGTTTGAAGTTGGGTCAGCAGGTGAGGGGAAAAAAAGGATGCAAAGAAAGACGACGGCGCGTGCAAGAGGTGAGTCAAAAGACGAACCATCCGCACACAAATAAATCTCTTGCGTGCCAGGCGGGAGCTCTCAGAAGAAAGTAATGAGCACATTCACTCGTTCTTCTGCTGCACAAGGTCAAAAGGCTTTCCAGAGCCTGGAGGGGATCTTCAGATTGCAACTGTACTCTTTCAAATCTCCCCATTCACTGGGGGCTCCCACATCCAAACAGAGTCAATGAGCACTTGAGGGTCCCTCACTAGCAGCAGATGCAAGCAGCCGTTTGCACTTCCCTTCACTTTACACAGAAACGGCTCTGAGGAACTCTTAAATAGACTTGAGCTAAATCAAATATATTTCAAGAGCAATTATCCAACCCAAAACGCTACGAGAGAACACGGGAACTTGAGGGTAGAACGAGTGGATTAGAAAGTTCAAATTGGAGGTTTTTCATGTAGGACTCTGTGTGAACTTTGAGCTAAAGCGTTTTGTTGTATCTCTGCAGGCCTCAGGTGTGTGTGTTAATATCAATACACACATTAAAGCAGAGTTGTTATCAGCTGTGATCACATGGAACATCAGAGGGTTAAAAGAAAGTGCTCTTTGAGAGTAGATGGAGCATAGACATTGATTTTTTAGATTATTGTCTTCACTGTAGCTGCTTGTTATCTGCTGCTGGTCTTAATGCGTGTGTGTGTGTGTGTGTTTTCCACAGATGTGGCCTGGGTGTGACTGCCCTCCAGTTTATATAAGAGCAGGTTTCCTTTTTAGATCTTACTGTAGGTTTTTAGCAACTTTGAGCATATTAATTAGGACCCATGTGTCAAACAGGAAGTACATGAAAAGAAAAAACATCTTCATAATGGTTTAAGATTTCTGTATTTCTGCAAATACTCTACATGAATTAAACAGAGGCAAAACTCTAACACAATATTAGTGCCCTTGAAAAATGAGCTAAAATTAAAACAAACAAAAAAAACACAAGTTTGTTCAATGTTTTTCATAAAAATGTGACTTGGGAAAACTTTCAGCTCATTTTTTTTTTTGCTGTTCACAAAAGTTCACTCAGAAGCCAAATTAAAGGCGGTGTATGCAAATTCAGTGGCTTTTTCGCTGTTTTGCTATATGAGTTCAGTGGTGTCTCGTAAGGATTCCAGTCATGTACCATATATATTTGATTGTTTTTTGAGTGTTTGTTGTGGTTGAAAGAATTGCCCCCATGGGTTAGCATTGTCGCTATCCCGAGCGCCGGGTAGCCATGGTGTAACTCCGGTTTGCCTGCATCAATTTTAGTCGCATTTTTTGCTCCCCCCAAAACTGGGTGACCATCAGGACAAAGATTTAGGGGTCAAAAATAACCGGAATTTTCCTTTTAGGCATAGTTTGTCTTTAAATTTAGAAATGTAGGGCTTAAAAGTAAGAAAACACTGCTAATAGTCTCTATATTTGTCACTGTTAATGGGACCAAAACCAGCGACTTATTAATCTGTATCTCGCTGCTTGAGGACATCCACGCTCTGTCTGTGGCAGTGAGGACGTAAATCTTTAAAAGTGGGTCATGAATATAGAGTATATACATATATAATGTCTCCTGGCTGTCATGTCTCCTCCTGCACTGTGCTGAGGGTTTAGGTAGTCTAAACGTTTAGCATCATCGGGGACTCATCCTGTAGTAGGACAACAGGCCCCGACGTTGAGACGTTGAGACTCAAAGAGCTATTGTGTGTATTCAGACAAGAATCGAGGATCTGTTGACATGAGAGTCTGAAAACACCTGGGGGAGACATCCTTGTTATTTTAATCCTCGGGGAAGCATTTTTCCTCTTTTGTAAAGACGTCATGAACTCTGACTGAACTTCCACAACCCTCCGACACACACAGAGCTTCATCGCTTGCACCTTTTATTTCTTCCTGTGAGGCATCTGCCGGCACCGTCTCACTCACTCACTCACTCACTCCCTTTGGACTAACAAAAAAAAAAAAATCTCCTGATGAACCTCGCGCTTTGATAATGTCGAACCAAGACGTATCTGCAGTGATATGGGATCTATAAACGAAATGCAATAATTGCCCCACTGGCTGGAGAATCATTACGGGGGTTTAACTGTTCATAATTCATACAGTGTAATTGCATTTTGCAGAGAGGGGGTGGAGGGTGGGGATGGGGGGGGGGTTGCTTTTATCACTCCTGTTAAAGCCACATTGGACATGCCAGTGGAACAGAGAGGGATTTGTACAACTTGACAATGAAGCGGATATTGACTATTCAGTGGATGTGATGGCTGTTACAGTGTAATGAGCCCGGTTCTTCTGGGGCTCCATTGACAGCACAAGCGTTACATCCGTCCCGGTCCCATCCGGTGTAATTCATCCTGACACCTCTCAGGACATTTGTAATACACCGCTGTCAATAAAGTGACACCCTTGTTGAGCAGTGAATCAGCCGCTAATAGATATTTAGTCGTACATGACAATGTCTCTCAGAAAGAAAATAATCACTGTTTTTTTTTTTTTTTACAGAAACAAATACTGTACTGTATGCAGCTTTACAGTATCCAGGAAACAGAAGCATTCACACCTTCAGGGCGACTCCAGATCGGCCTTATAGAGGTTTTACATCAAAGCTAATCTAGGAAAACAGCCTGTGTCTGACAGCTAACCTCAACACTGAGCGCTCAGCACAAAGCCCTGCTGCTGAGTTGGAGAAACGCTGACTTACACAACATTTAACTGTTATTTAGCACATTAACGTGACTAAAAACACACACTGAATTATTGCATTATGGCCCGGAGGGGGGAGAATAACACACACACACACACACACACACACACACACACACACACACACACACACACACACACACACACACACACACACACACACACACACACACACACACACACACACACACACACACACACACACACACACACACACACACACACACACAAAAGACTGAACATGAACATGCCCAGCTGGGAGCTGCATAGTGTAAAGGTATGGGACTATTTGCTCCCCTGTAGTTTGGTTTCTTTTCTTTTTTCTGGTGCTGCTGTTGTCTTGTTGTTTTTTGCCAGTAGATGTTTAACACGTGACAGACTGCTGGCTGCACTAAGAGAGGAGTTTCTGTTTAAACTCTAATCAACAGCCAAGTAAGTTTTTAAGGAATTTTGTCAAACTTTCTGTGTTAATCAATAATTAATTAAGGCTTTTCAACTCTTGTCTCATCCTGCCTCTTCTAAACTTGGAGGCGACTATGAAGAAAAAGAAAATATATTTATTCTAGGAGAGGTGGATCAGAAATAGACGTCAAGAAGACGACGTGTGAAAAACTGTTCATACATTAAAAAAGACAGTACTGACAGTATGACAGGGTCATGTGGGTGATATGGATAAAAATACCACATCATAGTATGAATTTATTTCCCATCATTTAAATGCTGGTCTGTGAAAGTGAAAGTAAACAGAGAAATTAGCCCCCTGGATAAACCACAGCAGCTAAGTACATGGGGACCTACTTCTGGGTCAAGTTTTCTGGTGAACCAATCAAAATACAAAGTTTCCCTTTGAAGGTTTAAGCAACCTCAGTATAAACATCATAGAACAAGACCAACAGCATCTCTGCACACAAAGTGCTTCAGCCATGTTTCTCACTTGTCACTGACGGCTCCAGCTTCATTCTCACTAATTCTGTTTTCACAATTCAAGTCCACTTTCCCTGAAAATTTAAATGTTGATCTAATAAAGACACCAGGAGCAAAAGGCAGAAGATCATCAAAGTCATTTGGATTTAAAACCTCCAAGGACCTTGAATATTTCACAGCAAACCCATCTGATAAGAAAATAAAATAAAATTCCCAAACTGTGATGTGTCCAGTGGACCAATTTTGCCACGACATTCTTCTTCTTTTTCTTACTTCTTCAGCCCGTTGCTCCTCCAGGCCGAGAACAAATGTCCTCCATCTCACCCGGTTGTTGGTGGTTCTTTCCAGATCTCCCCACTTAAAGGAGACATATTCTGCCCCTTTTCCACAAATTAAAATTGATCCCAAGTGTTTCAAAGACATGTCTGTGACATGCTTCCGTCAAAATATCCCAAGGATCAAACATCACAGCTATTTTCATCTGCTCAACACAGCCCTGTTCAGAACGACTGGTTTCAGTGCCTGTCCCTTTAAATGCAAATGAACCACTGCTCATCCTGGCCCCTCTACCGGTACTCGTAATCACAGGTAGGGCTGGTATTATGAAACTAATGACATCACTAGATGACAACTGAGGGAACAGCTCGTAAAACAACATGGATTTCAACCTCAGGAGCCTGAAAATTACAGATTTTTTTGGTCAATTCTCACATTTTGGGGCCCAGAGAGCAAGACATACACCCAAATATATGTTAAAGAGCCTTCAAAAAGTGATATTTCCATAATACGTCCCCTTTAAGCCCACTCCTGCTCATGTCTGCCGGGACATCTCTCCTCCAGCTGTCCCAGCTGCTCGATCCTTGTGGGCTCCGTTTCAGGGCTCGTCAGGTGATGACTGTGGCAGGTTTCCTCAGGTTGTGCCAGATCCAACTCTACTTTCTCGATGGGATCATCATGGCTTCGTCTTTTCCACAGGTCCACATTCCTTCCTCTGTCTCTCCACAAGATGCTTGATCCCAATCATCTCCACCAGATGTTCATTATTCTCCTGAGGCAGGTGTTAGTGGATGTTGCATCTGGTTGTTCCTCCATGTCTCTGATCCATACATTAACACCTGCTTCACGTTGGAATTGAAGATGCGTAGTTGAGCTCTAGTTCTACATGAGCATGTCAAACACCACCTTTGTCTTATTGATTCGCATTTTACATCGGCCTTTGCCTGCCCAAGTACAGTATGTGAATGCCTCCATCTGCCTTGCCACAACATCATCTCTCAAAGTTAGTATTAATCGTTACCTATCCTACTGTAAAGGGTTAATCATCCAACTTCTCCTCATTTCTTCTCACTGGTATCAACCCTGTTTAAAGCTGCAGCCGTCTCCAGATTGACTCTGACAAAGCGCTTTAAGTGGGAGCTGAGACGCTGCTCATGCACGTTTCCTTCCTTTGAGCTTCCTTGTATAAATTTTAGAGTGAAATAATAGTTCCAGTCTTTGAAACTAGACTCCTGGAGGTTTTACTTCCTTCTGTACGTGGAGAATAATAGAAAACGGTCTCTTATACTCCGAGAGAGGAAGTTCATATAAAACACTTCTTTCACTTTTTCCTGATA
Organism: Trachurus trachurus; assembly: GCF_905171665.1. Taxonomy (NCBI): domain Eukaryota; kingdom Metazoa; phylum Chordata; class Actinopteri; order Carangiformes; family Carangidae; genus Trachurus; species Trachurus trachurus. The sequence continues at coordinate 5,674,730 of NC_139907.1, read as the reverse complement.
ACAGACGTGAACAGTGACAGGGTTTCTCTCTGTTTCTGTACAGATTATAGAACAAGGTTTGGTTCCCTAGAAAAACTATTGTATGAGACTGTAACTGTGACTTAACGGGATTATTTTTTATTGCCAAGTTTAGTCATGTTGCTGAGGTTTTTTTTTTCTCTCTCCATGATTAAGCTCTATATTTAAATTTTTTACATTACATGCCATTAAAATTCATCAGGAAATGTTGTGATCTCAGTTCTCAGTCATGTTGGGTCTGCGCCTCCAGCTGTGATGTGTGATCTAACATCTTCAGAAGCTCAACGCGTACTGTAGCCACTCGCAACATTTCCCAGTGTTTCCTGTGTCATAGACAGAGATTCATGAAAACATTGAACTGGCAAAGTACAAAGTCTGACTGCTCTCAGATACATTAGACACCTCATTAGGCACAAACAGCTATGGGTCGACTCAGCTTCACAATGCCGCCGCTTCTGCTGCCGAGGCAAATTCATACATTTATAACGGTAAACAAGGACCTTTGAGTAAAGCTACTGTTGTAGAAAAATACAGTTATTGAATCAGGCGTGTAGCTACTTCATCACAGCGGCAACCAGGCCAGCACTCGGCACGCTCAACAGGCGGCTGTCAAAACTTCCCCCAGAGGAGCTGAGGAGCGGTTTACCAGCCATGAGACGTACAACCCATACTCACAACACTGCTATTACCAGTTTAAAATGTCATTGCAGGTCTTAAGTCAGTAAATAACCCAGCAGGGTTATCTCAGGCTCAGCTTGGAAACTACAAATTGAAGCTTCTACTTTTTTTTACGTTGTCTCTCGAGAGGTCAAAAATGAAGGAGGCACAAAACTGACAAACTCTTTTTAAGGTTGATTGTTTTTTGTGACTTTCTTTGCACTTCAACAAGCAGAGGCATCCAGACTATAGTAAAGTAGTAAAGCAGGTCAACATATAATGTAACACTGTTGCATACAACTATGGGAAGTTCAGTGGGTCAAAATTGATGTGGGAAGTTGGTCTGAAAACTCACCCTGACGTTTACAAAGCAGAGTTCAGTTAATAGTTTTACTTTTCTGTTATTTTCTTTTCCAAAAAAAAAAAAAAAAAAAAACTATCTTGGACTGACCCGGGGGTTCGTTTGTTGGCTCAGACAGCTGCACATCTCGTTTCTGAGATCTCGCTTTTGCCAACTTTTCCTCTTTCCCGCTACATTCAAGACTTTTACAAACCCTTCAGTGACCTCTTTTAGAAAAACTAAAAAAAAAAATCAAGTGGTGACAACTGCAGCGACCTCTCAGGCAGAACTCAACTCCTCTGCCTTGGGGAGAGTCACTATAATAACTCGCTGAACGCCGTGCACTCATGTTAAAGCACATTCACTACTACAATTGCATTTAGGTTTTTTCTCAAAAAGACAGATTTTTCAAGAGGCACTTTATTCCAGGCTTCAGATCCTCTGTTTCACTATTTTAACACTTTTTTTTTTCTTTTTTTTATTTCTATCAAACATCTAATCCATTACTTTTAATGTCATCACACATATACAAATTGAGGTAGAGAGTCATCTTGTGATTGATTAAAACAAGGCTTGAACTACTTTAGAAACTACTCTATAACATTTAGTAACACTTGGACAAGTGTAATGTTATTTCTACTGATAAAATTGACGGTCAGAGCTTTAAAATGAAGTTTAAGTTTAATAAAATGAACAATTAAAAAATAAATTGAAGTGAAAAAGTTATCAAACATACTTATGTCTTAATTATTGCACTCTCAACCTTGGCTTCTGCTTCACATATGTGATTTAGATCTTTTCAAAGATCCTCATGCTCATGTAGCATTTCAGATGGAGACAGTTTCTGATACAGAGCTAAACGTATTGTCTGGACGGGGTTGTTCTTATTTGAAAATGAAGACGTATTAGTGTAAATAAAGTCATATTCATTCAAACGTACACTGAGGGAGTACTGTAGATGCTGAACTTCTTGTATTGTAGCATGCAGGAGTGCAGCTCTGACAGTAAAGAGGGGCAGGGGAGTGAAAACACTGAAAATAAACATGAATCAGCTGTCAACCTGCAACAGGCGACTGATGACACAGTTGTGGGAAATCCTATTGTGTATTTCAGCGTATAGTTGTGTCACTACAGTTCCTCCTTCCTTCCTCCTTCCTCCTCCCTCCTCCTCTCTCCTGTCTTCAGTGGGTGTGTTTCCTTCCTGTGTGAGCAAAGCTGTAATTTTCTTCATGTGGAAAAAAAAAAGAATGAAATGAAATCACCCTCATCTCAGCTCTCCAGCCGCTCTTAAATAACCACAATATATCTGAACCTGCCTTCACCCGGGTCTGTTACACCAGAGAGAATCGTAACCCCTGCTGCCTGCTTTGAATCTCTGTGCTTTGTTGTGTGTTGGGGAAGGTGATAGCCCAGATTTAGTGTGACATGGTCTGCCAGCCTATCAAGATACCTGATAAGCACATCAGCACAACTCCTTCATGCTGTGCAGCGCTCTCAGATGAAACCTTGCTCCTTTAAAAACTCGACTTTTTAGGAATTCTGCAGACGAATCTCTCAGACGAGGTGATGATTGTTGCATTTCCTATAAATATCTAAATAAAACTTCACTCTCAGAGTAAACATGGAAATTCCCAGGACTGACGTTTTTTTTACCTTCAAAATGGCGACAGGGTTGTTGTCAAAAACCGGTGCTGCATTCGTCACGGCGAGACCCCAACCTCTGTCAGGATGCCACATCAAGACGGCTGTGTTTGTCGTCGTCGTCGTCGTCGTCGTCAGGGCCAGGCAGAGCCAGGGAAGATGAATAAATCAATCAAGTGTCACATACATCAGTGGAACGCCCACGCAGGCATCCAGCAGAAGCCAGCTCCATTTTCCACACAGTACGTTTGCTGGGGAGAATGGAGAGCAGAAAAAGAGGCGTTCAGATGATCAACCTGGAGCCCTGCATTTTATTATATATGCAGTATACTATATATATATGCTCGTTTTGCAGTTGTTAAGTAGTCACAAGCAGAGTTTCTGATTTTTTTTAATTCTACTTCTGCAAATTGAACAATGTAACTTGAAGATGTCCTCAAAACTCAGAGACCTATTATCTAATTACCTCTGTGGTGAGAAGAACACATCCTGACTCCCTCTTCCCTCCCAACAGCTTCAATCTACTACATTTGTTTAATGGTGAACACGTAATTTACAGACTGAGCTCTGATCAGTCAGATATAGTTCCTACGTCCTGGTGCCTCATTATTGATAAAGCCACAGGCTGTATCGATCAGTTTTTCCTTTTTCATACTTAAAGGGATAGTTCACCCAAAATTCTAATTTCACTCATTATCTACTCACCCTTGTCTCCATACGGAAAAAAAAAGATTTATTTAATTTTTTTCGGAACAATTTCTCATGTTGGGGCTTCAATACAAGAGGGACATTACAGACGAGCACTATGGAGGTATTTGGATTTTTTTTGGTGTGTCTTTTTGGACGAAGAAAAGTGAGCTCCGTTCGCAACCGTTATATGGACATGCAGTGCTGCACGGAGCCCCACTGTAACTCAGAGAAGGCACGGAGGACTCTGAAACTTCTCCCAGCCCTTAGTCGACATGAGGGTGAGTAGATAATGAGAATGAAATTTGAATTTTGGGTGAACTATCCCTTTAAGTTGGTTTAGACAACAGGTTGGTCAGGACACACAATCTGTCACAGAACGACATGGCACTGTGTCTGCATTGGCACAAATGTTTCCATGGTGACACTCAGTCCATCAGTGCTGATGAAACAGATTAGACTTTGAAACTTTGCTTATATATATACAGTATATAATTACATGACTTATTATGTTATTGCTATGTATTTCTTTATTACTATAATCATTGCCAAGCCTGCTCTGAAACTCCATATCATAACAATGAAGCGCTGAAAGTTGTGGTAGTTAAAAGACTTCTTGTGACGGAGCTGTTGTGTCAACTACTATGAGAAAAAAAAGACCAGTTCAAGGCAACGTGGTTCAAAAAGGTCTTTCAGTCAAATGCAAATCTAAACGTCTCCACTGTTACAACTGGGTAAAGTCCATCTGCTCAGGGAGGCTGCACTATGATGAAGAGCTGAGCTGCAGAAACGGCCACTAAATGGGCCGTGTCCGTCATAAATGTGTAATTCAGGCTGCAGCAGTGGGCAGTTATAATTGATCTGTGCATATATGTTGCTGTTATTTCACATTCCGGCGACTAATGTCTCTGCTGGACCTGCTGCTGTTTTGTTCTCCTTTGAGACATGTCCCCCCCCTCTGCAGTAAGTGGCCATTGATGTGTGTTGAATGCAAAGCACAAGCATCGTCTTGTGTGTTTTTCCTCTCTTTTTCATATTCCAGCTATAAGAAAACAGCATGAAAGCACCTTTCAGGATTTGTGCCCACACTATACGCATTCAAAAGATTTTCCGTTCTTTCCTGTGTCTCGGTGCGGCCGTTAACGGACAATCACCGCACCATCATTACAAGGCCACGCGTGCATGTGTGTGTTGTGTGTTTTCGCTTCTCCTGCTTTCGACCAGGGGGGATTGAAAAAAACAAATGATCACCTGCAGCATCGCAGCCATGAGAGCCGCCTGTGATCTGGCTTCCTCAAGGCTCCTGAAGGACCAGCCATCATTTAGCAAAAGCTGCTGTGACCTGGAGTTGCTGGCTCGTTTGGGTTGTTTTCAGGCTGTAAATCCACATAATGATGTTTTCCACTCTTCACAAAGAACTGCTCTGTTTACACAACGTTCACTGTGAATATTTAATATTTCAGCACCCTTCTGTTTGGGCATCTGGAAAAGTATATTTAAAAAAAAAAGAAAAAGAAAAAAAACAACTTTTGCTTATTAATTGTCACCACGGCGACATTTCTGACCACACTTTTGTTTGTACAGTATTTTATCTGCCATTGGTGTTTCATGCTTTTATTTATTTTCTTATTTCCTCTGATTTTATCATCCTTGTGTTTTTATTTCATCATTCCTGTTTTTTGTTTGGTGGCAATCACACATCAAATAATGCCAGAATTTAATCTTTTTCTGTGAAGGACTTTTAGTCAAATCTATAAAAAGAAATTGACTTGACTCGTGAGTTCAACATGTTTCAACTAAATAGGTGAAATGAAATGTAGATCTGTAAGAATAACTCTGTGGCCACTGAAACAAGCTATAAACCGAGCTTTAAACTGAACAGAACATTTTTGATCTTGATGTGATGATGAACCTGAAAACTGGAAACAGCCTTCAGCTTTTTCCGTGATGTTGAATCTAAAAATGAAAACTGTTGATGAGGCGGACGCTGCCAGATGTGATGTTGGTGTGTGATCACAGCTGTGAAGCCTCTAATCAGGGTCAAAGTTCAACATATGCTGCTCGTCTTGTACGTTGCTGTGTGTGATGACACCATCAGTCTGCAAGGAGAGGAATGTATCGCTTTATCATTACGGGTGTTTTGTGTAAAACTGAAAGTTTTGGGTTGATCATGTTCTTAAAGGGATAGTTTAACATTTTGGCGAATTGGCTCATTGCCATAATCCCTGTAGTTTTAGGAGTAGGTTTGTTACCTTTAATTGTCAGTGCAAGCTATTTTTAGAATGGCGGAGCAGAGCCGCGAGCTGCTCAGAGCTAATGCAGAGACTGCTTGCTGAAAAACTGCCCCCGACGGGAACGTGCATCAGTGGTTTTGCATGAATTTACCTCGAAAACGACTCTGTCTGGTAACGTTCTGTTATTATCTCATAGCGTGGTGAATGTGCAGGTCACAACTTGTCCACCAGAGCGTTGTGGAGTTGTTGGATTGTGTATTTGATGAGTTTGATGAGGGAAACCAAGAAATCCCATTAGCCTCCCTAACGTAGCTCTGAGCAGCTCGCAGCTCTGCTCCGCCGTTCTAAAGATAGCTTGCACCGACAATTAAAGGTAACGAACCTAGTCCTTAGATTATAGGGGTAATGGCAATGGGCCAATTTGCCAAAATGTTGAACTATCCCTTTAAAGAAGATGGGCATCACTGTCCCTGCTGTTCACCAACCACAGCCTCCTGGGTCTGAGTCCAGCCTGAGGTCCTCAGCTTTACGTCGTCCCCACTCTCTCCTGGACCTTCCTGTCCCTCTCTCTACATACAATTTTATATTAAAAAGGGAAAAAAAGCCTTAAATGTAGCTTATAGAAGAGTAAGAGGTCACACAAACAAATAGCAACTCGCTGTGTAGATGTTTCCTTCCTTTTTATCGGGTGCAACTCAGTTCATACAAGTAAATAACAAAAACATTGACATTTCCTTTTATAAAGGTAACATCATGACCTTTGACCTTTTAAACCTCCACAACCAACCCTTACTCCACAACAACAGTGTTTGCACAATGAAACCAAGATTACCTGAGGAGCAAATGAAGCTGTAAACCACTGTTATGGATGAAAGGTTAGTGGGTCAGCGAAGTTATTAAAAATTATCACCGACATATTAAAAATCTGCTGCTCTGTGTCAGCGGGAAACGACTTCAGCCCTCAGATCCTCTGGGAAATAAGAATCCGATGATAACCGTTGTCTGGCTCCGCCCCTCAGATTGGTCTCGGCTTACATCCCTGAGTCAATTAAAATATGGACCATTTGTGTGAAATTTTGTAGTAACTTGTGTGTCAAGTCTCGATTAGTGTGTCTCAAGTGTTTTCTGACATCAGAGAGACCTTCGACCTTCAAACACCAAAGTCTATTCAGTTGCGGTAAACGCATGGATCTATTAACGCTGGCTTTTAACACGGATGTCAATTTGTGTGATATCCATTGTTAAAAGCTGGTGTGATGATCCATGCGTTTTACAGATTTTCATTTAAAAAAAAAAGGGAAAAAAAATCCATGCATTTACCACACAACTACCGAAACCATAGAAACGTAAACATAAAATTCCACCGGAAGAGCAAAACCGGCTTACGTTTTTGACGTTCGGAAAAAGGTGGATAGAGAAGGGAAGACCCCTGACTTGCAGCTGACCAGGGAGGTGTGAGCATAAAAGTTGAATTATCAATATTTAATTTGAAAGTTTCTGAGATCTGAAGGCTTCACTGTGCTGAACCGTTACAGGACGGTAAAGTTAAATTCAGTCTCCTCCTCACGCTCTGACAGCTTGACTGATGCTGTCCGATTTGTCGTGACGTAGTGAACCGCACCCACAGGAAACGCTGAAAATGATCTGTCACAACTCCGGCTTTAAAGGGATAGTTCACCCAAAATTCAAATTTCACTCATTATCTACTCACCCTCATGTCGACTAAGGGCTGGGAGAAGTTTCAGAGTCCAGGGTTTATACAGAAATTCTTAAGTTGAATTTAATACCTTTTAATACCTTTTTTAATACCGTCACAATATTTTTTAATACCAACACGACTTCGAGCTGCAACTGTAGTGGCAACTTTTCAAAATTCCGTGTTGGGGGTAACTAATTAAAAAGTAACAGATTACTGTCATTTTCTTACTTAACTTTCTGAGTGACTAAGTGTAGTAGGCAAATGCTTACAATTCAAATCAAGTACCTGTTACCTGTTAGGGGTGTGTGCTTAGGGCGGTGACACTCACCATTAACAAATTATATACAGGTGCATCTCAATACATTATAATATCATGGCAAAGTCCATTTCCAGAAGTAAAGCCAACATTTCTGTAGCCTATTAAAAATGTTTTTGTTTTTTTGTTTTTTTAATTGGTCCTTTGTAATATTTAGATTTTTGGGGATACTGAATTATAAGTCTTCATTTAACGTTAGTCATAATTAGTACAATTAAAATAAATAGAATAAATAAAGACATGAAATGTTTCATTCTTTGTGTTAGTTTCACTTTTTTAATTGAAATACTGACATATGCCTTGATAAACTTAACCATGATATTCTAATGCACCTGTGAATTGGAAATAATAGGAGTGATAGGTACAGTATATGAAATAATTAATTACTGCATACATCTTGACAGCTCGCCTTTACTTCATTTTAACCCTTCTGTGATTACGTTTGTCTGTACAGCACTTTGGAAACCTTTGTGTTTATTTAAATTGGGCAGAGCTCTGTGGGAAACACCTGCCTGACACAGCAACATAGGGAACCGTGCACGTCTGCAGCGCACAGCTGATACTCGATACTGATGCACGAAAAAACAAGCGCGTCGCCGTCGCATCGAATGCGCGCAACTACGGTGCTGCTTTCGGTTGTGAGCGTGCATGTCGCGCGTCTACATTGGATATTGTATAATCAGAGCGAACTATGAATGAGGTTGCTTCACTTTCACGTGATTATCAGCCTGTTCAACATTTTACTGACCTGACGTCTTTTCACATGGGCTTCCTTCACCTTTCAAACGGGGCAGAGCTCCGCGGGAAACAGTAGGAGAGACACCGAGGGAGAATCTTGGTCTGACCCACTGACACATTGTGATCGCGCATGATGCGCATCGATATTGAAAGTAATGACAATACATCTGAACGGTCCCCCATGCACACATACACGTTTTAACCAAGGCAGCAGCCAAAATCACCCAGGCGGCACGGTTTTAGACTGAAGCGCAAATAGTTTTACCGCGAACGCACACTGACCGACGTCCCATCATTGATATCGCTCTGGTCCTACTTGCACATAAAATTTATAAAATATAGGCTAAATAAATTCACGGGATTTTTAGGCCTGCACTTAAATGGGAACAAACTCTTAGTTGGATAGTGCTTCGAAAATTTAATACCTCGTCAGATGACATTTATTACTTTTTAATACTTTTTAATGGCCTTAATTTTTGCTAATTTCATTTACTACATTTTAATACCTTTTACAACCCCGCGGAAACCCTGGAGTCCTCCGTGCCTTCTCCGAGTTAGAGCGGGGCTTCGTGCAGCACTGCATGTCCATATGACGGTTGCGAATGGAGTTCACTTTTCTTCGTCCAAAAAGACACACCAAAAAGTCAGTAATTGCACTAACGCTGGCGCAAATCGCACAAGATTTGGACGGACCAAGAAGAGGAGATTCCGCTACAAACAAGCTTGAAATATAGACTTATTTAATTTTTTTCGGAACAATTTCTCATGTTGGGGCTTCAATACAAGAGGGACATTACAGACGAGCTGTGTGGAGGTATTTGGATGTTTTTTGGTGTGTCTTTTTGGACAAAGAAAAGTGAGCTCCGTTCGCAACCGTCATATGGACATGCAGTGCTACGCCGAGACCGCCTGTAACTCAGAGAAGCCATGGAGGACTCTGAAACTTCTCCCAGCCCTTAGTCGACATGAGGGTGAGTAGATAATGAGTGAAATTTGAATTTTGGGTGAACTATCCCTTTAAGTTCAAGTGTTTTATTTTTCACAATCAAGTTGTTATTTTTTTATTTTGTTTTTTTCTTTCCATTTAATTCTTCCAAGGGAGAAGCTGCCACGCTCTCCACGACTAATCATGTGGGATAAGACAGTCAGCAAATAACTTTGTTCAGCGATTGCCGTTGGTATCAGGACGCCGCACCTTCGACATCAACATCAACAGCACGGCCCTAAAAATAGCATTGATTTCCACCAAACATTTACTCACCATATGTGTGAATAATCTGTGGGACTGCTGCGGGTGATAGTTGGAGATATAGAGGCAATTACACAGTAATAGATTCAATCTGAGGCCAAGAGAAACATAATTGGAGAGGGAGCGCTCGCCTACGGGCCGGAATATTGTATATCGTCACTATGATTATGGACACTTGGCACAGCATGGTGCTGTTAGCAATTTAAAATCAGCGCATGAATGGCTGACATTAAATAGAACGTTTTAGATCATGGCTTTGATTGCACTTTAATGTTTGTGTCAATTTCAGAAACACCCTATTTGTTTTCCTGCCTGGGCAGTTGACTGCGATCAAAAAGAGACAGGACGCCTCGTTATGTTATTGTGTTTGTACTGAATGCAAAAGAAGAGAAAATAAGGGTAGGCTATTCAATGGAAACAGTGAGAATGTTTATATGTAAATGTTGAGCGTTTAGCCGATGCTGTTATCCAGAGGTGCTTAATGAAAGAAAGAAGAGGATTCAGGCTCGGTGCTGAGACGACGGCTCTGCACACAGCGATACCGTCCCTGGAGAGATTTTAGAAGAGACAACAGCAACATTAGGAGCATGTAAAGCGTGCATATCCACAGACAGTGACGATGGCAGCGTGTGTGTGGGGACTGATACCCGAGGGCAGGCTGAGGTCAGGAGGTCATCCTTCCTCTGGGTCAAGGGGGGGGGGGGTCAAGACAAGCTGGAGTAATGAGCACGAGGCCACGGTGGAGGAGAGAACGGTGCAGTGACACTGATGCTTATTATTTCTCTGTTGTGCAAATCCTGAACTCCAGCCAGAGACCCTGGGGTTTGCGCCACATGTGGGTTCTCCCCTGCTTCATTTATTCTTCTTACACCAGCAGCTGTAGCATAAGCTGCACATCAGCAACGTAAGCATTAGCAACAACTCTCTGTCTGTCTGCTCTGGATGTGTTGGGCCACCGCGCTCCTGAAAGACTCGCAGCTCACACAGTGAAGCAACTCAGCAGAGGAAAGAAAAGAAGACTTGAAGTTGAACAGGCTGCATTCACACACGCTGAGCACAGAGCAGACTGAAGCAGATTTGTTCCCTGAGGTGGACCAATCACAAATGGAGCTTAAATGCAATATATAGTTCAGTACAGTATACATTGTAGCCTAAAGGATGCATAAAGACCTCTCAGATGAAGCCATGTGACTGAGTTCAGAGCTTGTTTCAATTCTGAAATCCAACTTTTTCAAACTTGTAACTTCATCCAACAACGAAGTGAAGAAGTTAAAGAAATAGTTCACCAAAAATGAAATGCAGTCATTACTGACTCACCCTCATGCTGATGGATCTGGAGTAGTTTTTTATTCCTCAAAGTGCATCTGGAGACCCGGGAGGCCGGTCTGTAGTCCAACCAAAACTTTATATGAGATTAATAGGGGCCGACACAAAAATGTCCATAAAACTACACAAAAACCATTTAATATTCCTCCACACTGCTTGTCCACTGCAATCCAAATGTCCTAAAGGGATATAGTCCAGAGTTTACTGGAAACAACGTCATTTAGGACATTTTTACAGCCTAAACAGAAACTGAATTTGCCTGGTACGCGTTCTCGTGTTCAGACTCTGGACTATATCCCTTCAGGACACTTGGATTGCCACGGGCAAGCGGTGTGGAGGAATATTTAAAGGTTTTGTGTAGTTTTATGGACCTGTTTGTGTCAGGCAGGATGCACACGTACGACGCGTGAACGCGAGAGCGCGCACCAGGACTGTTTAGGCTGTAAAAATGTCCTAAATGACGTTGTTTCAAGTAAACTCTGGACTATATCCCTTCAGGACACTTGGATTGCAGTGGACGAGGAGTAATGGAGGAAGATTAAATGGTTTTTGTGTACTTTATGGACCTTTTTGTGTCGGGCCCTAGTATTCATCAGCATAAGGGTGAGTCACTAATATATTTGAATGAATTTTATTTTTTGGTGAACTATTCCTTTAAACCACTGGAGTTCAGCACAAACAGGAAGTTGGTGTTTTAGGTTGTTACATTTTTAACGGTGCTCCATATTCCATCCATATATTAGATGAAGTTCATAGTTGACATGGATAAACTCTGTATAATAGTACAGTTATGTTGAATTACTGGTATAACAGCCAGATTGATATTATCGGTATTGATGTATAGGATGCTGAAACATCCACGGGCCTGTTGTACTGTAAGTATCAGGGTCATGTAACACAGCTCCATCTCTTTGTGTTCAGTTTCAGTGACTAAGTGCAGAATGTTTCATATGACGAGGTCTGATTGTCTCCTTTTGCAAACACAGACTAAGATAACAAGAGGCGCCACAGCACGAGTTCCTGTAAAAGTGGATCTATCCTAAATACATTACACACTTTCATGCTCCGATTCTCCAGCGGTGAGAGGAGCCGGTGGGTCCACACACACACACACACACACACAACACACACACACACTGTACGGCATCGTACATTACGAGAAGGCAGCGGCGTAACACCCGGCGAGCGGTGTGAAGGCTACAGTACACCGCCACAGGACCCGTGCACTGTGCACACAGCTGCAGGGAGACTTGTTTCCCAGAGTTCACAGCAGCAGCAGCAGAGGTGGTGTGTGTGTGTGTGTGTGTGTGTGGGGGGGGGGGCAGACATGACAGGCTGCAGAGGAGGGGGGAGAAGAACAGATGGATGGCCGTCGTCCTTGTGTTTGAAGTTGTCTTTCCTCACGGCTATGCAGCATACATAGGCATGTACAGTGCACGCACACACTAACACACACACACACACACTGAAAATGAGAATGAATGTGTGCCATTAACCTAAATTACAGAGTCTATTTAGAAGTGATTGGCCGGCAGCCGGACAGCTGGACAGCATGGGAATGACCTGGTGAGAATCTCAGAGTAGGACTGAGAGTAAACATATGAGAGGAGACGCAGCAGCACAATGCAAGTCAACAACAAACACAACACATTACACACAACACATCACAGCCCCAGTTAATCTGTCTTTTGTTCATTTTTTGAAGGCTTCTACATTGCTTTAAAAGCATCTGTGTGCTGTGTGTGTGTGTGTGGGGGTGTGGGTTGAAATGGTGGGTGTGCAGTTTATGCATTTTACCCGATTGGTAGTCGCCGAGCGCCAGAACACTGTGGTGTGGAAGAAATATTCCCTTGTGAGAAAATTGCAGCCTAGCAGTGGTAAATATTACATCTTTCACACTTACTGTTTGTATTATATTTATGTTTTATTTGCACGGCCTTGATTTCTGCATTATGATTCAGTCCAGTTACCCAAGAGTTACGCTGGCAACAAAAACATGAGGCCAAACAAGTGCAATGAATATCTACAGTACTTAGCGCTCCTAATGCTCAGGATGGAAATCTACATTTGTGAGCTGCTGTCGAAGGCGCAGATATGACATTTTATGTATAAGCAGAATTACGTTAAAGGGATAGTTCAACATTTTGGCAAAATGGACCAATGCCATAATCCCTATAGTCATAGAAGTAGGTTCCACTCCAAAACGCTCTGGTGGACAAGTTGTGACCTGCATATTCACCACGCTATGAGATAATAACAAGACAGAGTTGTTTTAGAGGTAAATTCATGCAAAACCACTGATGCGTGTTGCCTTCAGGGACAGTTTTTCATCAAGCAGTCTCTGCATTTACCTCAAAAACGACTCTGTCTCGTAACGTTCTGTTATTGTCTCATAGCGTGGTGAATGTGCAGGTCACAACTTGTCCACCAGAGCGTTTTGGAGTTGTTGGATTGTGTATTTGATGAGTTTGATGAGGGAAACCAAGAAATCCCATTAGCCTCCATAGCGTAGCTCTGAGGAGCTCGTGGCTCTGCTCCGCCGTTCTAAAAATAGCTTGCACCGACAAATAAAGGTAACAAACCTACTGCTAAGACTATAGCGATTATGGCAATGGGCCAATTTGCCAAAATGTTGAAATATCACTTTAAATAATTATCAATCACGCTGCCCGTTTGTCTTCTCCATACAGTGGATGGTACGTACAGTACGTGACCCGGCTGCTGGAGCTCCTCCAACACTTGGACGGACATGAAAGTCCACATAAATCAGAGAGAAACAAGGAGCTGCAGCTTTGAGGAAATGACGGCTCTTTAAAACAAATCACAGGACACAAGAGAGAGAGAGAGAACAAAAAAACATCTGCGAGTCCAGAAGGGAACGACAGAGGAGACGTCAAATCACCGAGCTTAAGATTTAGTTGCTGCATGTCGAGAGGTGGCGTGAAGCTTTGTAGGACTAAGTGGATCGTTTCAGAAATTAATTTTGGATCAATTCATCATTTGCGGAGCGCCGCGGTTCGTTCCTCACTTCAACAACAAAAGCACCACGTGGAGGACAGGCCCGAGTTTGCTGCTCCCGCTGGCATCTCCTCCACATCAGCAGCAGCCGATAGGACACAAAAACACTGAAATGAAATAGTCAGAAAACATCATCTACAAACACTTCAGTCACAAGTGAAGGCTAAAATAAGAATATATGCAGGGATACTATTTACAGGCAACGCGCAGCAAGACAGGTGTAGCCTATATATGACATACACACATATATTGAATAACCTGTCAAATCAATTTTTCTAAATAAGGCTTCAGAAAATAGCGCAAACTGCGTCTGCGTCTTGTCAATCTCACGCGTCATATCCCAAAATATTCACATCACCATCATGTCTGACAAAGAACAGCAGCAAATCTTCACATCAGAGAATCCAGAGGCAACAGATGTTCGCTGTAGTGGATCTCAGAGGCTGACAGGCTCCTCAGAATAGCAGAATGAATGTATTTCTATTCAATCAAGATTAATTATGACCAGATAATATAATAGAATAGAATATTGATCATCTGATTTCACCAACATGACTTTGTGTTTTAGCAGTCACAGGAGGCAAAGAGCAGCAACAGAACCATGAATTAATGTTGTGCTGAGTCAGGAACAGTTGTAGTTTTAAATATTTATGGATATTTAGGCTACAGACTGGGATAAAACGCACAAGTCTGATTAATTAGTTTTTTTTTTCTGTGTTAAGAGCCAGGGAATGACATGCAGCCGGTAACTATCAGCTATTGATTCAGCTTAATTCTCCTTAACAATGATTCATTGTTATGTACAATCAGGCAGGCAAATTAATTAAAACATGCAACAATCAAGATCAGTCTATACTGTAGCCTACTGTAGTATGATGGAACAGATCAAGATTTTTCTCCGACTGATTTCAGAAACGTTGCTGGAAAAGATACTCGCCGTGGAAACAAGTGAAACGCTCTCGCCTCAATTAACTGTGTCTGCAATTTCTGAAACGTTTAAACAAAATGAGACAATACAACTCAATACCAGATTAAAGAGCTTTTTAAGATGAACATGTTTACAGTGGAGCTATTTTCATGCAGGATGCCGCCCCGGAGGGGTTGTCTGTCTGTCTAGATGGAGATAAATGCCTGGTGTTGCCCAGAGAGGAGCGGGCTGCCGACTGATAAAGGCTGTGTTTGGGATAAAGCTCGGCTGTTAGTGTTTACTCTAATTGTCCTGTAATCACCAGGTTTCCGGGGGAAGGAGAGGTCTCCCGCCGAGCTGCACCTGGACCCTGTTCCGGACCGATTATACCAGTGGAGGAGGTGGGGGAGATCCCGGTCCAGAACCCAGTTCGATCCGAATGCAGCAGCAGGAAATCAGTGGAGGGAGGGAGGAGGTTGTCAAGTGTATTCAGTGTCTAATAAATTCAATGTTTGTGGAGCTTATTGACAGAGCAGATGTGTGCGTGTGTGTGTGTGTATGTGTGTGTGTCTGAGAGAAAGAGAAAAGATGCTGATTAAAAAGAAACAGTGAGTCTACTTGAAGCAATGAAAGAAAAGATGGAATATGTGTTTATGCATAAGAACAAGCCGAGAAAGAAAGACATAAAAACACTAAATTGACTGCATAATTGAAGCTGCTACATGTGGCAATTTAACAACAATAAATCCCAACACGAATAATTTGAGGTGTCAGTATAATTACAGTAAACAAACAAGTCCATCACGGGGAGAATTAGCCGCCCATAGCTGTGTCTGCTTTGCAAAGTGTAAAGATCTGACAGGAAACATGTAGGATTGTTCTGCAGCACACACACAAAAAAACAAATTGGAAATTGGAACTTGAAGTGGATTTGTGACGTGGTTGTGAGATTAATTTGTGGCGACAGGAGAATAAAGCCAAAAATGTCAACTTGCAGAAGATCACTAAAGGTTCATCCTCTGGCCACTATTAATGTCTGTAAAGAAACATCATGTGACTCCATCTAAAAAACTGCTGTTCGCTGGTTGACCCACCACATCTGGACTAAAAATACTGATGTGACAGCCTGAATCTGTGCTCTATTTATTAGTTTTCTCATATCAATTGGACATTTGTGTGAAAATGTCACAGATTATTAGTTTAACAAATTAACTGAGGGAGTCAGTATATTCTAGAAATGGTGAGATGAGTGACAGAGACAGAGAAAGAGAAGATGATGGAAGAGAGATGAGGAGAGTGAGTTGTGTTGTGTTACCCCGTGCATATAAAGAACTGGGAGGACAGAGAAATCGAAAAACCAACAGAGAGCAGGTGTTCAGGGAGAAAAAAAAGGAGTGTGGTGGAGGAGATGGGCAGTGTAAATAGACTACACAGAGTATGAGGCTACAGTATGCAGGGAAAATAGAGGAGGAAACTGGGGAAATTGGAAAAGACTGAAAGAAAGTTAAACAGGGAAAGACATTTGATTATTGAAAAGATTATTGAAACCCCACAGAGACCAACACTGTGCTTGTAACAACTCATTTGCACCAATGCATCGATTTGTTTACTTGGACAGTGACTTGACTTTCTTTATATAGTGCACCATTTAGAAATGTTAAAAGAAATGGAAAAATAAAGAGAAAAATCCTAGAAGGAAACTCTGCAGAGGTGAATTAACTTGGTGAGAAGAAGGAACCTGAGCTGAAGTTTCCCTCCGTGCTGCACAGACTCCACTTTGACTAATACTCTACAGACACTTTTTGGGTTTACACATTTGTTTTTACTTCCTGTGGTAATTATTATACAATATTGTAGCCTGCTAGCTGCATGGCTCCAGAGGCAGAGGTGTAGTTTGAACTTTACGGTTGAGAAATGTAAAACAGTGGCTTCGTTTCCAGGAAAATTAATACACAGGATACCAGCAGGTGCATTTTCAGTGAATTACCATAAAAAAACAAATTCGCACAAACTGGAAAACCCGACAGAAAACCAAATACAGATCCCAGATATTAGTGTTTCTCTAAGGAGAGGTTTGCTGTTTGTTGCATATACTGTATGTTTAACCTGCTGATCTCAAACCAGTGACCTGCTTGCATCACTGCAGACTCTAGAGGATTTTCTGACAGTTAATAAAATGATTTGTAGATGAATGTACATGTATGAAACGTCACGCCTGTTCTATCCAATCAGCTCACTCCATCTGATTAGTATGAGAACAGGTGGGAGCAGGTGAATGAAGGACTGTTACTGTTACAGGAGGTTGTTAATACTAAAACAAACAGAATTGCATCTGATGTGATGGATGAGGTTGTCAATACAAAAATTTATGGCTGGAAATATAAGTGTCTGGTAAAGCATGTGTGTGGGGTGGGAGTGGCTGTTAAACAACGACAGTTCATCTCTGACAGGTTACATTTTCCCCCGCAGTCCTTCAATTCATCACCGTGTTCAGAAAAAAAAAAAAATCACATGAGCCCGATTCCTCTACATGGAACCTGCGTCAGAGCAACGACATGAAAGCAGCAGCTAATTACCTGTGTGTTAGCGCTGCTCTGACAGAGCCTGTCCTGCTGAAGCTCAGGAGGTGGTGTGATCCGTGACGTCTACTGATGCTAAGCCTTGTGGAAAGTTCATGTAATTGTGCTGCGCTCAGGAATACACCCCAGAGACACGCTGGATGGGGTCCTTCAGAGAGGGCCAAGAGGGAGCGAATGAGGAAAAGAGGTGGGGGCTGCTTTGGAGGCACCCAAGGAGGAGGCAAGAGGGAACTGTGGTGCTGCTGGTGAGAAGAAGGGGGCTCTAACAAAGAGGAGGAAACAGGAGGTAATTGCTCCGGGTCAGACAGTAAAGATAAAGGAAGAGGAAGAGTGTGAGAAAGAACATGGGAATGTAAGAGAAGCAGCCTTGAATAGAGCAGTGAACTCTAATAACTGATGAACACATGTGTACAGTTCATATTGCAGACATATACATTAAGTGCGGGTCTTGCACTCGCCCTGTGCGCTGCATGTGGCCTCCCACTGCATTTGTTTGTGTCACTTGCTTCAACTAATTGGGTCCAACTCAATATGGTGTGAGCGTGAACCACAGTTATGGACTCTGTAAGGTCCTTTGGAGCAGGCTGGGAGGTATGGAGAGGAAAATGGAGGTGCACAGCGGGGGGGGCAACAAGGATGAGGAGGGAGGGTTGTTACACTATAAGAAGGAAATGTTGTGAGAAAGAGAAAATAGACCAAGCATCTGGTTTTACAGAGTATCCATCTGTTGATGTGCATTTTAAATCTGGAAATGAAAAAAACAAGGCCATGGCCTGCTAAATGTCGCAAAACACTTGAATTTATCATATTACATTTGAATTTATCAAAAATATTGATACATATATTTTAATGGGGTAGTTATATATATAGCCATATATCCCTATAGTCATAGCAGTAGGTTCGTTACCTTTATTTGTCAGTGCAAGCTATTTTTAGAACGGCAGAGCAGAGCGGCGAGCTGCTCAGAGCTACGCTACAGAGGCTCATGGGATTTCTTGGTTGCCCTCATCAAACTCATCAAATACACAATCCAACAACTCCAAAATGCTCTGGTGGACAAGTTGAGACCTGCACATTCACCACGCTATGAGATAATAACGGAACGGAACGAGTCGTTTTCGAGGTAAATGCTATGACTATAGGGATTATGGCAATGGGCCAATTTGCCAAAATGTTGAACTATCCCTTTAACCAATCAGGTGCCTCAGCCCTCCATTGACTAAATGGACCAGGAGTGAACCTCCATCTTCAGACCCCTTCAGTTCAGTTCCTGTTAACAATAGCTACAAGCCTTGAAATAAATCTGTGTGCTGTTGGCAGAACTGTTGTGTAAGTGGCTGGAACATGAAGATGAGGGTCTCGATGTGAAATAGACCGTGGATAAAAATAAACTCCAATCAGGTCCAGTTCAAGAATCAAGCGAGTAGTTGTAGGGGAATCTGATGAGGATGCATCCCAGCACACTTCCCTGAGGATGTTCTTCAGGCACATCCAACTGGGAGCAGATCCCAGAGCAGACCACCCAGGAGGGATTATGTGCTCCATCTGGCTTGGAAACATGTCGGGGATCTTGCAAGAAGAGCTGGAGGATGTGGCTCAGGAGAGAAAAAAAGACGGCATGTGGACTACGGTGGTTCTCCAAAGCAGCAGAGAGGCAGCAGAAGATGGACGGATCATATCTGCATGGACGGTCAGTTTGGAAATTAGTTTTGAATTTGCGCAGAGTTTTTAGTAACTTATCAATCAAATGTGCTGCACCTTTCCTCGGCATTTTATCAGGTCCGCCGAGCATTTGTTTTTGTCACCAAGCTCGCCTAATTAAGTTCCACTCGATATCTCACAAGCTTGCCCTGCAAACACGGCCTCTGAGGTCATATGGAGGAGGGGGAGGGGGTGAGAAGTATGAAGAGGAGGAGAGTGGGGGTGTGGAGCAGGGAGCCAAATAAAGATGGGAGGGATGTCGAAGTTACAACTAGAAGAGAGAGAAAGAAAGCCTGGAAAATATAGACCATTCACATAAATATCACTGAATATTGATATTTGTGTGACATATTGAACAATGGCTCTGCACTCTCCTTTGCACCGTGTGCAAGGTCACACTACATTTGTTTACAACTCTAATCTAATTGTGCTCGACTCTGAACCTTGCAAGGGTACACCCAGGAGAGCCACTCCTCCGGGTCCTTAAGAGAGAACCAGGCGCTACTAAGTGAGGCAGAAAGTGGAACTGCGTTTGTTAAGGGGCAAAGAAAAGACAAAGAGGGAGGGAAGGGTGAGCGCTGAAAGGAAAAGAGCTTTAGCAAAGAGCTGCAAAGCATACAGCACCGTCGCATTAGCCAAGGAGGAGGATAAAGGAGAGGAGGACATGGTGGGAGCAAATGGACGGAAAAGGCGCGGGTCAAACGGTCATTTGACACATGAAACCGTTGACTGAAGTTGTATTTTACAGAGTGGTGTGTGATTAATATATTTTTTCTCAGTCCCTTTGCTCTACATGTGAGGTCCTTCTGCATCCTCTGGTGTCACTAGCCTTCATCTAATTAAGTTCCACTCAATATATCCAGCAAGCGACGGACTCCGCTGGGTCCTTTGGAGGAGGCCAAGTGGGATAACGGGTGGAAGGGGATTCTCGCTTCCGACAAGGAGAGGCCTTTAGTTGGAAGCCGGGAAGCATATAATTGCCTCAGACCAGACAGAAAGAAGGAGAAGGAAGACAGAAAATGGACGGGGAAAAGGAAAAGTAAAGAGTGCAGGAGGACCAGAGAGGGAGAGATAAAGAGATGAACAGGTAAAGAAAGCAATTAAAGAATGAGAGATCTATTTATTTATCGAAGTTGGGAGACAAAGCGATTCTGATGGTGAGAGAAAAGAGAGAAGAGATGGAGAGGGGAGGGGGACGGAGATAGAGATGGAGAGAGAAGGGGAAAAGGAGACAGAAAAGAGGCAAGTCAATGACAATAGGAGCCGGGCGAAAGCCAGCGAGCCAGTTCCATTACCAGCCCTTCTCTAACAGGAGGGGAGGCCAGGCTGGAACAAATGGACTGTAATTGCACACAATCTGTCTTCAGAGCTCAATCACTTTGCCCTGCGGGAACCATTGGTGGAACACTTCTCTCGCACTAATCTAATAACCTTTTCCCTCACCTCCGTCCCCATGGAGACGTTACCTTTCACCTTCAACACCGACGCTACCCCGACGGAGCAGCCAGGCGTTAATGCGTTGGCTGGTCATCATTAACCGGACGCATTATAAAACCTTGCATACATTTGCATGCGATATCAGCCGTAGTGAGTTGTAACTGCGACGTGGAGCCGTTTGCCGACTCTGGATTTCACCTCTGCTGAGATGTGTTTTTATGAGATAGACTTTTTAAGCAATCTTGTTGCTCTAATTGTTTGTTTTCTTTCATCATTAACCCAGTGAATAATGAAAATCGCATATATTTACATACAATTTATCAATCAAACCCTCCTGGAGCTGCACAGGGAGTCTTGAGTTCTCCTCCTACAGCACAGTTCATTATGTAGTTTTATCTATTAGATGTTGTGTGTTCCTTTTTTCCTCTTTTTATTATGTTTTTTAGTTGTTGTTTTTTTTCATTTATTAATGCTTTATTGTGTGCGAGGCTCTTAATGACAACATAAGCTTAATGTCAGTTTCACCATTACGGTCTGGCTGCAGATAAAAATTGATTGAGAATGAGAACAGACTGTTCAGTTTATGAAAGGGAAGATAAACTCATTAGGGGAAAAAGAAGAAAGAAAAAGACTTTTCATCAACAAATTACAGTTTTGAAGAACGTAATAAATTCTTTTGACTTTGATTGGTGAAGTTTAATTTTAAATGGATAGGGATTAGGGCAATAGGCAAATTTGCCAAAATGTTGAACTATCCCTTTAAAGGGGAGCTGCACATGTCCGGTCACTTTTTTTTTTTGCTATTTTGGTCTCTTTTTTCTCTACTATCTCCCCCTACAGTATCAGAGTGCATATTTTCACTGTCATAAAAACTCACCTAACAGATCAGAGGCTCTGATCTTGGAAGGTTGGTTTTTGGCCAAGAGACGCTGAGGCAGAGAGTCTCCATTCTCCCTGTAGCAAGTCAATTAACCATCACAATTACTCTGAAGCTGTTTAATTAGGGTAAAAATCTTGCATGGTTTCTCTTTAACGTGATGTTATGGACCTAAAATGAACTTTTTCTCAGTCCTTCCATAAAAGATTCAAATTGAAGAGATAAAAGATCATTTTTCAGAAGGTCGGAGAGATGTACAGTACAACCAGATCGAGGGTAGAAAGTAGACACCAGGAGGTAAACTGGACAAAATCTCCATTTAGTACCAACAAGACTGAATCTATTGACATTCAGTTGTTTCTACTCCAGCAGATAGTTCACCTGATTTAAATGTATAAAACTAGAAATCAGAAACTTGACTTTAATGAGTTTCCTCATAGTAGAAGTTTTCTCTTCCCCAGACTTGTGACTATATTTGGCAAGCGACAGCTTTATTCAGCTCATAAATTCAGTGCAACACATTTTTGGAATCAGTTCTTCATATATTAATGAATTAGTTTTGAGGTGCAAAACTATTCTGTCTTAACAGGGCATTTATCCTTCTATTGAATCCTAAAAAAAAAGTCTTAATTAAGAGTTCTTCATGTTCTTATTAACACCGTGTATTGTGCAGTTTGAGGTGCACTGAGATTTGAAATTGATGAAAACAAATCAACGTGCATCAATATATATTAAAACTCCTGTGTAAACATGAGTGGAAATGAGAGAGGAGGCGATGTGTGTGGCCTTTCACAGCTGTTACCTGCTGCAGCAGTTTGTGAAATTGGGACCTCATTATCTTTCTGATTTCAATTTAATTTCTCTCACTGAGTGGTTTTATATCATCTAGAAAGTGTAAAATCAGCGTTTTGTGCCGATTCTCTTTTTCTGCTGTGCCTCTCTTGTCTGTCAGCTGCTTGATGGGTGGGTTGATGCGTGTGTGTGTGTGTGTGTTTCCATCCGCCTCTGTCTGTCCGTCTCTGAACACATGCAAGTATGATTTGCTCATGTGTGTGTGTGTGTCAGTGCGTGTGTGAGTGTGTACAGACCTATTTTGGTGCAAACATGCTGGAATAATTCACATTCCTGTTTATATATCGGTTAATGTGCGTGCATGTGTAAGAGACAGACACACCCATGTTACAGTGTGTGTGTGTCTATTTCCTGTTGTCTGTCTGCTGTCAGTTTTTTTTCCTGTTCATGTCATTCCCTCCATCCTCTAGCGGGGGGCAGAGGGGGGGAGTCTCCATGCACGGAGCCCAGGTTCTGGGGACTCAGGAGCAGTGAACCAGTGCGGGCCGCTCATGCGTGCAGACTACAGAGACAAACATACATAGTGCTCCAATAACAATGTTAGTTCCTCTGATCTGGGGAGAATCCCTTGATGTTATTTTCTTTGAGGGGCCGAGCGGAGCTGTCTCTTTGGTTAAGGACCAAACTGGTCTGTGTGCGTCAAATGTGCAGTTTTTAGTGTTTGTGCTTTGGACAGTGGGACATCTTGTTGTCTTTGTTCTGCTGGAGACTCCATAAAGCAAGAGGCACCTTCACTATGGCATATACAGTACGTATCTGCACTTTACAGCCATCTGTTCTCAACTCTGTGTTTGCACACATTTACTTCAGTTATTATATCATTTCCTCTACTGATTATGATACAGAATTTTAAAGGGATAGTTCAATATTTTAGCAAATTGGCCCATTGCCATAATCGCTATAGTCATAGCAGTACTGTAGGTTCGTTACCTTTAGTTGTCGGTGCAACCTATTTTTAGTACGGCGGAGCAGAGCCGTGAGCTGCTCAGAGCTACGCTACAGAGGCTAATGGGATTTCTTAGTTTCCCTCATCAAACTCATCAAATACACAATCCAACAACTTCAAAACGCTCTGGTGGACAAGTTGTGACCTGCACATTCACCACGCTATGAGAAAATAACGGAACGTTACGAGACAGAGTTGTTTTAGAGGCAAATGCAGAGACTGCTTGCTGAAAAACTGCCCCAACGCGCATCAGCAGTTTTGCATGTATTTACCTCTAAAACAACTCCGTCTGGTAACGTTCTGTTATTATCTCATAGCGTGGTGAACGTGCAGGTCACAACTTGTCCACCAGAGTGTTTTGGAGTTGTTGGATTGTGTATTTGATGAGGGAAACCAAGAAATCCCATCAGGCTCCGTATAGCGTAGCTCTGAGCAGCTTGCCGTTCTGCTCCGTCGTTCTAAAAATAGCTCGCCCCGACAATTAAAGGTAACAAACCTACTGCCATGACTATAGCAATTATGGCAATGGGCCAATTTGCCAAAATGTTGAACTATCCCTTTAAGACTTGTTGAAGCATTAATTCAAGGCTGTTTAGTACATTAGTGGCACCAGAATTTTGTTTTTCCAGGTCAAGCTATGTGGGGGTTAATTATTTATTGGTGGGGTCATGAAAACTGAAGTAAATACACTGGAAAACAACAAGACTAGGCAGACGCATGGGATTTGATCGTATCCCTACAGTAAACACTTGTGAGGAATTAAAAGTCCAACACAATAACAACAGTTTTAATTTTTGCAAATTCTAAAACAAAACAAAGCCCAGATGCAGAAACAGACAACAAGCTACGACTATAACAGAAACATGACTGGAGGACTGAGAGAGAAACTAAACATCCATACTGGCAGATTACTCCAGTCGGTCTCTCTGCAGTGGTTACCGTGGACACTGAGGTCCTTCCTCTGGCCCCCTGCTGGCTAACAGCACCAAGTCTGACTGCCAGGGCTGAGCAGCACCAGAGGAGATACAGTAGCAGGTCACAGGTTGTCCCACCCCCCCACTGCTCTGACTCTTGATGCCTGTGTTGGTGGGAACACACGAAGCTCGCCACAGCCAGTTTATTTAGTCAAACACATTCAGGCTCCCTACTCCGCAAACTCTAAGTCTCACTGGTTTGGTGTTCAAGTAAGTGAAGCACATAAATCTGGCGTGTTTCCACTGCTGGAGTTCCTGGTAAAGGGAGGGGGAGGAACTTTTACAAGATCCGTCCTCTCACTTGGCCCTCTTGGCGGCCGTGTCTCCACAGCAGACCAGGACCTCTGGACTCTTACGGCGACATGCAACAGTTTCTATCATCGCGCGGTTCTTGTGCAGCATTCTTTTTTTCCCCCTCCGCAGTATAGACACTTTTG
This sequence comes from Trachurus trachurus, assembly GCF_905171665.1. Classification (NCBI taxonomy): domain Eukaryota; kingdom Metazoa; phylum Chordata; class Actinopteri; order Carangiformes; family Carangidae; genus Trachurus; species Trachurus trachurus. The sequence continues at coordinate 5,650,097 of NC_139907.1, read as the reverse complement.
AATAAAGCTGGGTTTTTAATTGCCATTTCGATTGTCGCATATTTATCGCATAATTAACTTCTTCTTTTTTTTTTTACTACTTTTTCACTGACTTATTCTCTCTTTTTCCAGCTGTTTAGATGCTTTTTTTTAAATAACACTGGGATTTCAAAATGCCCCTTTTTGGGGGCTTTTTCTTGGAATCACATCCTGCTTTGAGTCTGACCAATCAGTACAGAGTAAACCTCAAGCCCCACCCAGTTTTTCGGGGCTGATCCGAGTACCCACCCCCAAGCAGGGACTCATTTCGGGCCCGTAAAAGTTCCTGTATGGCCCTTCAGAGGCGGTTCCTGCAGTGGAAACGCACCTATTGAAGCCATGTGACTCACAGCTGACAACAATCTGGTAACACATAATGTACAAATCCATAGCTTTGGATGAGTAGATAAATCCTTTTTTTTTTCTTTAGTGAATGGCTCATTCGAGACTCATGATTTATCTCATTCAATGCTAATAACGGCGTTGTTGAAACCACGGGACCGTGTGTGATGTGCTGCTGCTGCTGCTGCTGCTGCTGCTCCACTTACATCTGTTGTCATCATGTAGGAGAGCGGTGCTGCTGCTGCAGACGCCGCTCGTCACCGTGTATGTAAATTTCCAGGCACTTATGAATGTTTTACTATTTACCGCTGCACTATAGGCTTGTTTTCAGTTGGATTCATTAGAATAACTCCCCCACTCCCACCTGCCACTAGCATAACAATCACCAAACACACACACAAACACCCACACTACATATATTAAACAATCGTGGCTCTTGTTCCATCTGTGTATATGCAGCCATTACCAGGAGAGCTGATTTCTTTTTATTTCTTTTTTTTTTTTTTCCCCAACATCGACTTGAGAAATCTGAATCCTCCTCGTCTCCCCGCAGGTGGGTGTGTGAATGAATCACAGTGGCAGTGGCACGTCTCAGATGGAATTCTGATTAGAGACACTAATCTGCAATGAGGAATATTCATGCGTCTGCGTGAGCGATCGGAGGAGCGAGGCAGAGCTGCCGTTGTAGGTACAAATGAACAGCGAGGCAGCCATTGTTTCTGCTGCACTGGTAGAAATGTTCTCATTAGGATTCAGCAAGTTGCCGAGTACAGATGCCTGAGCACGCTGTGTGGAGACTGAAGACTCCTGACTGTCAAATTAACTCCTGCTAAATACTGTTTGGGTTATTGCTTTGCAAATGTTCAAGTATTTTTAAACAGGCACGCATTACTGTAGTTTTTTCCATTAGACACAAGCTAAGCGAGCAGAATGATTTTAGCTCTTAGCGAAGCACACTGGGACTTATTTTGTACAACTGAGTGGCTTTTTTGTCAATAAATTCAGTGTATTAAAAGTCTTCCAGGAAATGATTATACACATCCATCCAACTGCGTACACACACACACAAACACACACACAGTGCACGATGTAGACTCAAGTTCAATACTTTACAGTACAGTGAACTGCGAGCAGGAAAAAACGGTTAATCAACTGGAAAGAAATCAACAAGATTTACAGCAGAATGAAACAAAGGGAAAAAGAAGAAGGAGGACAAGAAAAGAAAAGAAAAAGGGGAAGTTAAAGGATAAAGTTGAAGCCAGACGGAGAAGAAAAAGATGAAGAAGAGGAAGGTGTAGGCAGCTGATGTTGCCCTCAGGCGCTGACGGTTTTTAAAGTTCATCCAGCTTCCTGCTTCCATCTGCCCCCCTCTCCGCCCGTGTCCAGGCCGATCAGCCAGTCGTGTAGTGCACACGGGGCAAGTGGGGCTTAACAAACCTTTTCCATTACCGTAATGACCTTCATGACTGAACACCTCGGGAGCGGGACCGGGTACAGGACTTCTTCCACAGCACGGCCATTAACTCCCTCCCCATGGGTCCGCCAAGATCTGTGAGAGAGGAGGCTGAAGCTGCGGCGTCGCTCCGCCATCGATCACGCCGCCCCGACTTGAACCAACTTTCCAGTTTCCATCCGACCGAAAATCGAGTCCTCCAAAGACCAACAGCTCCATCAGCGGAGGTTCAAAGTGTCGCCGCTATCTGTCCCCAACTAATAAAAGACAGTAATTAATCATCTTTCATACACTTCATTAAGTCTTTTAATCTCGCTTCCATCGCTGGTCGGAACAGCGAGGACGTGGACGGACTTCCACAAAGACGGGCATCTGCTCTTCAAGAAACAAAGCAGGAATGTTGATGCTTAGGATGAAACGGATCAGGAACCACTAGTTTTCTCCCTGAAGTTGATTCAACGAAGTGTGTTGCATCTTTCCTAAAGACCCCCTTCGATGACAATCGTGTTTTTTGTGCTTTTCACATGTTCCTGTGGCATTTTTCTGATGTAAGAGGACATATCAGCAGAAAAGTAAGTGCAAAATTGCATTTCTGAGTATTTCTGCCTTCGAATTGCTGTGAACCAACAGCAGATGTAAATGCGCTGAATTGGTAAGAGCCCTGGGAAATGGCACAGGTTTTGTGATTTCGGCTAAAAACTTCATAATCACAATTTAAAGACCACAGAGAATGCTTTAAAATAACCAAAAAGGATCGTTGGAGGGGGACTTTAAACAATGTCTTTGATCTTTTTGCTCATCAAGAGTTTAGTTATTGCGAAAAACAAGACCAACCAAAACCACATGAGCAATTTTGAAAAGAAAAAGAAAAGAAATCAGAATCACAACATCTGCCCATACAATCGCAATAAAATGTTCCTTGCATATCGTGGAGCCCTGGTAACACCGACTACACTGTGCTGCATCACACAGAAATGCAAAAATCACAACAATGAAATAATAAATTCCATTTACAAGTGTGCTGAACATTAGAGTGAGCAGCTATGCTAAGTGGCTAACATAAGGCTTCCGAGGATACATATTTGAAATGATAGGCTTTAAGGTCGTGCATTAGCCTCTCAAAAAGCACCTACACTTCAGGTTTTCTTGCCCTTGTACATGTAAATGCTGGTACAAACTGTCCTTGGCTACTCCGGCTTTCATGCATTGTGTATCTACTCGCAGCACGACGCTCTTTGATGCGCACAATGGGCCGATGTGAGGCAGTAATGGAGATCTGTTCATATCCACTCTTTTAATGACCCTGCTTCATTGGACTCTGAGTTCACCTGGTGTCTCATCTGTACCAGTGTTACAGTAATACCATCACTTACAGTACGTCAGCACTACACCGAGCTGTGATTAACTGACGCACAGTGATAATGCAGCTCCTCCTTTAAGACCCTAATGACCCTTTACAAACCTTCCCAACGGTCCGACAGGAAGGAAACTCACACTTGAGATGGGTTTTTCGGTGTTTTCAACGATGATTGCTATAATTATCTGGCCTTGTAGGGTTTTTTTTTTTTTTACAAAAATCCATGACAGATGTTAGTATCTGTCTTAACAGTTGAGAGAAGCAGGTTGTGGTTTTGCTGACAGCTACCAGGTATGAATGTGCTGTAACCATCAATTTGAAGCAGGCTATTTCTGAGAGGAGAATGCGCGCTCAGCAAACTTTTGCGAGATTACAAAAAAACCCAGCATAAAGATGTGTCATAACATTATGGAGCTTCTATAGAGCAGGCCTGGAGGACACAAATTGACTTAAACAGAAAATCCACATCAGTTGAGTGGATGTTGAAGTTGCTATGTGATCGGTGCTAAATTTGGCAACAGCACCTGAAGTCTTTTCTGCTTTGATCAAAGAGATGCTCAGACGAGTCGAGTATTTACGCAGTTTTTTTTTCTTCTAACTTCCTGTCACAGAATCGCTGCGGAGTCCTCGATCCTATTGCACAGAAACATCACTGTGATCGGCGTGCGAGCGTTTCATTTTTCTTTGTTTGGTGGTTTTGTTGATGATAAACAGTCGTGGCTGTGGTGGGGTTTTTTTGTGCTGAACTTTTTGGAGATGGCCTGCCAATCACACGGCGGGGTTCTGCTGTGATTGTCGAAGCCGGAGTTTGTGCAGGTACGAGCTCCGCAGGCGGCTGCAGCAGCTCCTCTTCAGTTCACATTTAACCTCATTACAGAGCTGTGCACTAAACAGAGGCTTACACATCAGCAAATTAAAGTGTTGTGCCACATACATTACTTGAGTTGTGGGGAATTTGTGATTAACTGAATTAATAAAGGTGAATTGCAACAAATTTCATAATAATGTCATACATAGGTCCTTTACATCTTGAGGACATGATTTGTTGTGACATATTTCCCTAAAAATAAATGCAGCTCCTATGATTTGGATATTTCATATGGTCACATTGCAATTTCGATTACATATTATTAGTCTACATCTATCTCAGTCAAGGACTCAAACCATTTTCTGATGCCACCCTAAAAATACATATTAATCTAATTCAGTGGTTCCCAAAGTGTGGTACACACACAATAATGGAAAAAAAAAAAAAGCTGGTAGGCAGTGCTGCTGTAATGAATATGATTTCATATTGAATATTTTCCTGGGTATTGGTATCGAGTTAGAAATTTTAGTATTGTGACAATTCTACAATTCTGTGAGGACACATTTGGCCACAACAAACACCAAAACAGCCAAAAACAACTAAAATGCAGGAGAATATGTATGTGTAAAATGTCTTTGTACAAATTGAAGAGATAAATTGAAATAATTTTCATTTCATAAAAGGCTCAGGGGTTACGCAAGACAAAAAAGTTTGGGAACCACTGATCTAATTAAATCGATATCATAAATCTACTAAGACTAGTTGCAGCAGGCCTGTAGTTTCACATCTGTCCAGGGAGTTGTCTATGCACAAGAGACAAACTTTGCAACTACTGGATTAAATACAGTCCCTAATAACTCCTTCTGTACATGAACATGAATCCAAACCTAGTTTCTCACTAATGAACCGTCGAGCAGACGGATGACGACGCAGAGAAACTCTCAGCTCACTGGTCCGTGTGTTGCGAATCAGAGCATTCAGTCTGATGAAGGAGCAGCATGTTAGGTAACATGTATCCCACCACTAAAGATGGTGATTAATTAAACAGCAGCCGTTATCTAACAGCCACTGCCCTACTTCACTCTGGTAAATGTTGTATGTTCTCCGTTGTATCAGTAAACGATCGCTGCAGTGCTTCCGCTCTGACGATGCTCAGGTTTTTATGGATCCTGCTGCCAAATGTCAGCGAACCCCCGTCTGATAACACCTTGTAATTCGCTTTCTTTCTTCTAGGAACTTGGAACAACTAAGGCAGCACATTACATAAAGCTCAGGTGAGAGCAAGGCAGCCCGTTCGTTCGATTGCTCTCGGAGCCGCGGTCTGTTGGCCAGATTCAACCGACGGGGTTGTGTTAGGAATCAAACATCAGTTTTTTTGTGGAAGGCATCGTGAGCCAAGAAGCTTCTCGCCACGGTCCCCTGTGGAGCCTAATGTGCTGCTGCTCTGAACCAACACACTCACACTGAGATGTTTTCTGCCTTCTCGTGTACCGTTTCTCCCTCTCCCACTTCATCTCTATCGCTCTCCACTCCTCCCCTTGATCTCTTCTTTCTCTCTGCCTCTCTAGCTTTCCGCCACTCTCACCCTCTTGTTTATCTCCTCGACTTCTCTCTCTCTCTCGCGCTTTCTTCCTGCCTAACTTCCTCTCATTCCTCTCCAGCTCTCCACAACACTTGCATTGCAATACACTCACCATCTCACACACTCCAAGGGGAGGTGTTCAACTGGTACATTATGTCTCTGGAGTATTTCTCAGACTAATGGAAAACACTCAAAATGCCTCGGCGTTCCATCATTCCTCCGGTAGGAGAGACTCGCTCCACATATTGCCTCTGCAAGGGAAAGTTTCTCCCAACAAGCTGCAGCGGTGACTGTGGCCACTTTACTTTGCTGTAAGCCTCAAAGAAAGAACATGCAGTGTATTTGCATGAAGACATCATTAACTTCCTGGACTTTATTCAAGTTATGTTAAGTTATGTTATGTTGGCCATTCTGACTAAGAAGGGGTTTGTTGTACCGGTATGCAATAACTCAATCTAGCTTTATGTTGGCTAATTAAATCTGCACCATCTGCACTCTGCAGGTTCATACAAGTGCATTCATTTGACCTGCATGGCCTGGACCACCAAGGGTTAACTCAGTGGTTCCCAACCGTTTTTGGCTCGTGACCTCATTTTGACATTACAAATTTCTAGCGACCCCATCAATCAAGATGTACAAGCTCAGATATTATTATATGCAGCATTTAATTTGAACTATTCGAGAAAGTGAAAGTATAGAATACAGTTGTTTAAGATTGTGTGTGGTGGTGTTTTTAATCATAATTTTAAAAAGAATAATAAGTTAAAAAATCAGTAATTTCTTTTTTAATTAGACATTTCTGGCGACCCCATTTGAATTCCAGGCAACCCCATATGGGGTCCCGCCCCGAAGGTTGAAACTAACTTAACTACTTCAATGTAATTCATTTTTTAGGCACATTTAGTCAACCATATATATTGAAGTTGCAGTTTATTCTGTTTAAAGACTTTTGCTATTTTGCTTATCTGATGTTTTGAAAGCAAAACATTATTCTGTTTTTATGGAAATGCACAGAAATGACCTGAATCTAAAGTTTGCTGTTGGGCCTTGTTCCTGTGATCGATGTTTCACCTTTGTCTCAAACACATTTAACCAATGAGCAAAGTGAACACACCTGATGTTGGTTTTCATCATGATGCACTGATGAAGACCAGGGCAGAGGAACCAGAGATGCTCTAAAATGTCCAGCATGTCTTCTAAGGTTGTTGTTAAAATTGTATTTATTTATTAAGGCCCTGATCTCCTTTGTGAAAAAAAAACACTACTTCTGAAAACAAATTACACATGTACAACATCACAACAAGACCTGAGGCGGAGTAATAATATATCTGAGATTTGTTAATTCAAGATTTGCAAATGTTTCCCTGTGTTTGGCCTGGAGGCGTCAGCTGAGGTCATCCCTCTGCGCTGTCACCCGTGTTCAAGATGTAATGCACTCTGGGTTCTGCAGCCAACACCGCCGAGTTACACCACATGTCATGTTGTCCGTCGCCTCGCTGTATACACGGCTTTCGCATTACTGCGCACACAACAGGGACCTCTGGGGGCGAAGGTCACGCGCAGTTCAACGAGGACAAGCACACGTACAAGTGAGCGAAGGAAGACGTAGGCGACCTATTAACCCTCCAGAGTGCCGCAGCTCCCTCCCCACCGCTGTTAATTCCTAATACTAATGACGCCGTGATGCAGAGCTACAGCTACTATATATAGGCCACCATCTAGCTGCTTCCCTGTGGGGATCATTAGAGTTAGTGTACACATGTATCGGTAATTTATGTGCGGGAGATTGAAAAATGAAGAAAGTGTCAGGGCAAAAATGTACTTCTTTAATTTTTGCTAAATTGGGTTAAAAGTAGGGTTGCAAAATTCTGGGAATTCTGGGAAGTTGGAAACTTTCCATGGGAATTAACTGGAATATATAGGAATAAACGGGAATAAATCCGAAATTTACAAAATTGAAGGTTGGCCTTTAACAGGGAACTTAAATATAGTTGGGGAAAATATATTGTAGCAAAAACTTGGCTAAAACAACTAGACATAATGCAAGTACGCTTGAATATCTATGCTATTGCTCCATCACAAGCACAGATGATTTCTTGAACTTGGAGTGAGTCATATTTTACTCAACATTCATGTTTTTGTTGTTCAGTAAAATAATTGATTGTTCACACAATAATTAAAACTTGATAAAGTTTTACTCACAAATAAATCTGTTGAAATGTCATGTTTTTTAAATTGTATTATTTTGCATGGATGTCTGCTTATGACAAAACAAAATATTTACATTGTATGTTTGGATATGATACAGTTAGTTTAAATTACCCCCAATTTCCAGTTAATTCCCATAAATTCCCATGGAAATTTTCCATCTTAACTTCCCATGAAAAGTTTCTGGAAATTTCACGGAAATTTTCCGCCCCTTTGCAACCCAAGTAAAGAGCAAAACACTGTAAGACTATGACAAGTCTTTTTGATTAGCATTACCAATGCAGAGATATTAACTGCAATCACATACTTAGAGATGTTTATTTAAACATTCTGCTTTTGTCAGATGTTGCCCAGGTTTAAAAACATTATTTAGGTGTGTGTATGTGTGTGTTTGTGTCAGTGAGTGTGTCTTTTTATTTGATCATCAGCAGGAAAATAAAAAGATCAAAATGATGGGTGAGAAGAAATTGGGTTTGGGTTGGATGCCATGTGATAAAGGTCCTGTTCCATATTCAAACAAAAGGACATGCTGGATGCACAAGTTGCATCTGAGCCAAATGAGCCCCAGGGATGCCTCAGTGCCTCCCTTTGAAGATTACATTTGACTTGGAGACTACAGGGGGAAAATAGAGGCTGTTTATCAGACTGAAAAAGTGATGCAGTTCCTCACTTTGATGAATGAAATATGCATGTCAAAATGTTATCAAGATTAGGCACACTGACCGACGCCTTTATCGCTGCCAAGGAAGAAAATTGTTGTTTTTTTGTATTTGTGCTTTGGATAAAGCGCAGGCGGGTGTGTTTTTATTACGCTCCTGTTGAGAGTCTGATGTGTTAAACTTCTTATTCTACTATCACCTGTTATAATTATTGTGTAGAACAAAAGGTGCATTGTGTGCGGTGTGTTGTGCAAAACATCTGTTGAACAGCTCAGTTTCAATCCAAGGAGTTTATCATCATCATCATCATCCATCACTCGTCTGTCATTTGTTTACTGGGTCTCCTGGATTTGATTTTCTCACACTACAAATGAAATCCCTCCTGTATTTAAGAATATATAAATACATTTCAGCTGTGACAAATTATTATTGAGAAATAAAAATGACATCACAACCATGATTGATGTTTCCTGAGGTAATTTTACCTGAGATGTTATTTTGTTTTCAGTCTGTTCATGTCCTTTTTTTTGGTGTATTGACATGAACTAAAATCAATGGCGTCTTTTAAAGCACAAAAACATAGAATGCACAGTGCTGCTAGAAAGTTTGTGAACCCCTTGAGTAGAGTTTTTTTTTTAATCATAATTCTCTTATTTTATTATCTAGTTTCAATATATGAAATATCAGGTTTAGGGAACTGTGTGCCAGCACAGTAAGTAAAACATGGAATCAGAGTATTTGCGAAAGTAAGTGAACCCCAGATGCATTGGTCAAGTCAGTCAATAGATCAATCAAATGAGACATCCATAGGTTTTGCAAGATCTGTACTGTTGAGGCCATAATTACAGTATTACTGTAGCCCCCCTATGAAGATTTCACTTTTTTGTAAGTATTTTCCAAGTGCTGTTAAACAGAGCAAATGATTTTTAACACAGCTTTTTCCAGCATCATAGTTTTATTTTGGATGCTGGATGCATTAATTTACTTTGCACACAGAAACAGAATTATTGAAAGAACAAAAGCGGCCGTTTAACTTTGCCAGAGATCAGTTGGACAAACCAGAGGCCTCCTGGAAGTCCATTCTCTGGACAGATGAGTCCTAACTGAATTATTTGGCCACAATCACAGGCACCATGTTTGGAGGGTTTACAAACTTCAAAGCAACTCTGTGCAAGACTTTGTTTTGCAGAATTTTTGGCAGAGAATGCATTTTATTAAAGGACAACTCATGCAAATGAATGAAACTGTGTAAACAAACGTGGATTTTCTACCAAATTTGGACAATGAGCTGTGTGTGTGATTGGACCTGAACCCTTGGGGATTTTATCTCTGAATTTCATGAATTAAACAATTACTTCTCATCCCTCCTTTAAAGGAGACATATTATGCCCCCTTTTCATAAATTAAAATAGTCTCCAAGTGTCTTAAAGACATGTCTGTGACATGCTTTGGTCAAAATAACCCAAGGATCAAACATCACAGCTCTTTTCATCCTCTCAAAACAGCCCTGTTCAGAACGGCTGGTTTCAGTGCCTGTCCCTTTAAATGCAAATGAACCACTGCTCGCCCCGCCCCTTCTACCGGTCCCAGGTAGGGGTGGTATTATGCAAATTTGAATCCTAGTTACATCACTGAAAGACAATGAGGAAAAAGCTTGTGGATTTTAACCTAGCCTAAAGAGCCTTCAAAAAGTTATATTTCCATATGTCCCCTATAATCAAAGTGATCATTAGATGCAGATGTAATTTCAAGAGCAGGATTTCAGGATGAACAGGCTCCAATATCCTATTTCATTCGTGTCACTTTATTATTTATCATTTATATTTGAATAAATCTATGTTCTGAGTTTTGCTTGCACTGCAGCTTTACATCTACAATCATAAAACAATCGTTTCACAAATGATTCTGATCCTGTGAACTGCCGAGTGGACAAAGTGAACGAGGAAAGAAAAAACACAGAGAAGAGAATCTCGCTTCAAAAATGCAACACATTAAAAAATCCTCTGTTTTTCCTTTTTCTTTTTTTTAACATGTACATGTGAGAAAACTGTGTGTGCATATTTCCTCCTCTCTGTCCTGATAATGAGGCCCAGTGTACACAATGCATGTAGCCTCTCACGGCGATTGTGCTTGCATAAGCTTTCAGTTTCACCAGGTGACTCCTCCAAAATATTAATACATCTAAAGAAGCTGAGGACGGGCAGAGAATCAGGCCAGTGCACTTTACTGCTAATGATCTCTCTCTCTCTCCCACACACACACATATATACACTCACATATATGAGCATTAGGACTCCCACATATACACCGGCCCACATACAAACATGAGCATTTTCACATAGAAAAGAAATCTCATGCATACGTGCAGACAAAAGCACAGATGCACACGTTTCTGATTATAAAACATGTTTTACTTCTGAACACATCGTCCGCCTCCTTCTCCTCTAACAGCAGCAGCAGCAGCAGCAACAGCAGCAGCAGCAGCAGCAGCAGCAGCAGCAGTGTGGAGTCGGTGTTAGCTGTGTGTTAATGAGAGAGCGACCGGGTCTATGATTCAAACCCAACAGAGCTGGCTCATCACAGCTCACTTTAATAAAGACCACGCTCGACTGTGACAGAGCTCATTTATAATGTCGGCCCTGTCACAAAATGTCTTCTCAGCGGTTTCCAGAGGACAAGACACAATGAGACGACGGGGCAAAGAATTAGGGCAGGACAATGTGTCAATGTTGACTATGAGACTTGATGTGAGAGGTTTGTTTTTGTCTCATTCTGCACCAGTTAAACTGTGAGAGCCATGTCTTTGATAACACTGGTTATGATGCATTATGAAGTAGACGATGCTGCAAATCACTGCATTCAGGACAATATGTGATTGTTGCACCGGTGCTGTGAAGTTTATTCATTCGTCATGTGATTCAATAGATTTAAAAAAAAAAAATTGACAGTAGCATCACACAGCAAACATGGCAGTTGTGCAGCTTCACAGTATGTTTGACAGTAACTGTAATTTAGTATGCATTTTCTTTAAACTTTAAATGAGTGGTCTTGATGCTCAGTGTGTAAGTATAAATAATGACTAAGTGAATTAATCAATTTATGAATGAAACTAGTTTTTCAAATGCCAAAGATCCACTTCTGTCTTTGAGTTTCTAGTCGGTGTGTTTGTCTGTCCAGCTCTTTGATCCACGCTAAAATATCTCTACAACTATTGAACGGGCTGCAACAAACATTTTGTCAGGACATGCAGAAGCTTTGTTGGGAAATATACCCAACAATTCATGAAGGCAGTCGGGTCCAGGCTGCAGAGAGGATGTGAGGAAGCCGTGGCTCAGAGGGAGAAGGTGGAAAGTGCAACAAGGAGGGGAGACGTCCCGACTGCATGCCCCACAACTGTGAGGTGCTGTGGGGCAAAAGAGGGATGAACTGAGGTGTGACAGGCAGGTAGGGAACACCTGTCCTGTCCAACCTGTCCTCTTGAGCTGCTAGCAAATATCTACTGTCATCCTTAAAGGTCCAGTGTGTAAAATGTGGGGAAAAAAAATGACATGTAGCATTCAGATTCTAGATTGCAGCGTTCGCTCGCACTCACCACTCTCGTCGGCAAAGTGACGGTGGCCTCCGAGGACAAAAAAACTTGTTTACCACGACTGGGACGACTGGGAGTATTTCAGGAGCATGGAGCGATGAGGTGAAGATCTAAACCAGCGAAACGTGCTCTCTGGTTGGCTGGATTTTCCGTTCGGGCTGCGGTACAAACATGGCGGCGCAAGATGGTGACCCTTGCTACGAAAACCCAACAAATTTTATCTTCTAGCGATTATACCCTTGTACAAATATATTCATGGGTAGTATATTCAGATTTTGCCAATAGTGAATTATTACACACTGCACCTTTAAGTCACATTCTCAGCTTGCTCAATACTTTGATTTTAGCAAGAACTCACAAACTAATAACATTCCCATCAGCCTTAGCAGCGCAGTGGAGCAGGCTAGCATGCTAAACTCAGTTCATGAACAGTGTAAACATTTGACAGATAAATCTGAACGTGACAGAGTTGTTTCTATCCTGCTTTGTGTAGCTAAACCTGTGAATGAAGTCATTCCATACGCCCCACTGTTGTATGTGAATATGACGACACCTGCAGCAGGTAATGGAGCAGTGAGGATGGAATGAAAAGCAAACCAGAATGAGCTGAGAGCAAACGGCAGTCACAGGTGCTGAATCAATATGGACGTATGAGGGGGAAAATTACAGCAAAATCATCCAGTGGGGGGTTCATCATGCTATAGGGGCCGGAATGAAATTTGTTTCGACCTCTCCGTCGGCGGCGCCGTCATCTCCATTAAGTTTAGTTCTGAGACTTGAGTTCACTTGGGCACTGTCAAAGGAGATAAAAAAAGAAAAGAACAAAGTGTGCTCTTCTGCTGGAGTTGTGACGGCAGTCTAAATAGCTGAGATCAATATCAGGCAATAAGACAAGATGCACCTCTAATTAAAGCCGGCTGTTGGCGCTGACAAAACGGGGCTCGAGCTGTTAATAACTGAGAAATACAGGAGGGAAAGTTGGCAATCAGGAGGCGTTTTTACAGGCTTTCATGAGACGACACTCGTGATCAACAAATAAATGAGCTCTATAGGCAGAAACAATAGCTGCAATCACAGAGCGAGCGCGTCCGCCGGCGCCGATGCATCACAGGGAGCAGAACATGCAACACTGACATGAAAGCTGAGATGACAGCCATGTTTAACAGCATCTGGTGGGAATAGATTCCTCACAACCGCACGCAGAGGCAGACGACAGAACAGGAGAGACTCCATTAGCGATCACGATGCATCTTCCAGCGTGATACTTAACAAGAGCCGAAACTCCACGTGGTGGTTTTTACACATGAAGAAAGTCAGATTTCACACTACTGTCAGGCTGCAGCTGCAAACACAAGCCGAGAGATATGTGACATCATATATAGTTATTTCAGCTCTGTTTTTATTACAACTGGGTAAAAAAAAGTCATTATAGAGCGCTGACATTTAGAGTTAGATTTAGAGTTTTTTTTTTATATACCACATTAGTGTCTCATAAGTAAAACTTCAGTGCAGTGTGTGTCTGTCTACTTGAGCAGAAGATTTAAACACCATCTCCATAACTCTCACTCACACAACAGATAAATAAAATAAGGATATAAAAAAAATGTACCCAGAAATATCACAAAAGCTGCAAAAAATTTATATAATGCAAATACTGTATGTTTATCTCTTTATAAGTTTTTCATTAGTGAGAGTCTGTGAGCAGGTTATAAATAGTGAGTCTGTGCTGCCAGTAAACCAGACCTGGGGAGTTTTAGCAGGCATGTGCAGGCACAGCAGGAGGGGGGGGGGGGCAAACCAAGTCAGCCAGGACCCTCTGTCAGCCTCTCAGATTGCTCCAGTTAAATGGGGAGGAGAGAAATGTCAGACACAGTTAAACTTTAATTAAATAATGTTTCATTTAAAGAGGTCTTCATCAGAAAAGTACGAGCACGGATCAGAGAGAGAGCAGCGACCTCTACACGGTCCACACATCGGTCCTGGACTGGACTTCTCTGTGAAATCTACATTCATTTTCTTTCCATTTCAATTCCCTCAGTTTTATCGCTCTCACTCAATCTTGCTTCTTTAATTAAGTTCTGTATAATGAAAATAACCAGAATCATGTAAAGTATGAACCATTTGTTCTTATTTTGCTGGCTGAAGTCTGAATAAAGTAATTCATATTCGTATATGATGTGTTTTGTGAGGTCGCTTCGAACCAGGGCTGAGGTGTTACCAAAAAAGTACCAGGTACTAGTGGAAAAGCAAAAAAAAAAACGAGTAGAGCCGAGCTGTGCCGTGCTAGTGGAAAAGCGCTATTAGAGTCCTTGTGAACGTTTGTTGAAGAAACTCCATCAAAGCGATACTGACATAGACTAACATGTCACTTCCTCTCTCTACTAAGAAAACAGCAAGAACTGCACGAGTGTGTGTAACCATGATGTTTTTGGCAGTTAGGTCTACAGTGCAAGTGTTAGGTGTGCACGAACAGATGTCAAACAGCAATCTGCAGCTGATGGATTAATGTCAGGATAGCAAAACCTGCTGCTTCACACCATCATTTGGCGACTGTCTGTATATACAGTAGAATTAATACCTGACGGCAGAACCATGGTTATTTAAACGAGCTATAAAATATTATTTTGCTGCCAAAATTTGGCGGTTGATTAACGATTAATATTTTCCATAATTTTCAAGCAAAACTGCCGAACACACTTCCGGATTTCGGCTTCTGGCTTCTTAAATGTGAAGATTTTTTGTTTTAATTGTGATTTACATTGTGAGCGAGCATCCTACAGTTTTACAGTAGATTATATAGGGAATAATTTGGCAGATTACCTGATAATGAGAGTAATTATTAGCAGCAGTAGTGGCCGATTTTGATCCGTACACACTCTGGACTGTAAGAGCACGAGATCATAAGGTCTGTCTCCACCTGAGTGCACACACACACACACACACAGTATTTCTCTGCACTCTGAAGTGCATATATTTCTAATCCTGGGGCCAGGTCAGAAGACTGCAACATCACCATTACAAAGGCCAGGTCAATATGAACTGTGTGAAGCTCTTTAGCCCCCCCCCTCCCCTCTCATCATGGCCGGCCTCGGGGCGCCCCTCCCCTCCCCTCCCCTCCCCTCCCCTCTCTGCCGGACACCTGAGCAGCAGCCATATGCCATTAGGGAAGAAGAGCCCACAGCAGCAATACTCATAAATATTGACTTGGTTTCAACATTTCCCTCAGGAAGTGTTGGAAACAGCAGGTACTCCATTAGCACACCGACAGCAAACACAACCCACGTCAATATTGACGAGCCGCCGCCACCGTTGCCGCGGCGGCTAAGCTAGCTCTCTCTCTCGCCTATTGCACGTGTGCAGAAAGGACACGCGGCTCTGCGGCAGGCCTGCGGGACCCGAGGTGTTGTTACGGAAAATATTTAATTAGTAGCTGCAATAAGTGTCTCCCCCCGGTGAATGATCGCAGCCACCAGTTAAGCATCTCGCAGGGCTCGTGTGATTTTTTTTTTTTTTGCCTCGACACACACATACACGCAGGAAATGAATAGTTGAAGCACCTGGAGAAACCGAGCTCCCAGAATCAACCTGAGCTGTGGTGTAATGCTATCAAATGAAACACGATTGTTCATCACACCAGCACCTGAACACATCCAATTCAGAGGATTGTATTCTCTTCTACCCCTGTAGGTACGGTTAATTAAAGAGGGACCGCGTCTGCTCAGTGTGAGTGCGAGGAGAGATTATACGTGGCGCTCTTTTAATCTGTCAGGGAAGTCTCTGGGTTTAGGCTTGTTAATCAATCTTATTTGGGGTGTTAACTAATTACATTCTCCAATTCCAGAAGATCAGGAACAGTGAATTATTCAAGGCGAACCTGGTTTCCTGAAAGTCAGACGACCGGCGCTCAGGTGGAAGAACTGAAGTCGCTTGATTCGTTGTTTGTGAGCTGAGGTGGACGGACGGTCGACCTCAGAAGAGTCGATACCCAGAGTCCCGGGGGTGGGGTGTGAGGGGGTCGTATCAATGATGCTCTATCAACCAATGATTGCTTTGTGTGCAAATTGCAAATGTGCTAACGACCCTTCCAAAGAGAGCCATTTGTTAGCTTCACCATTCTGCATTTACTTAAAAATGCAAATAGCACATTTTATCATTTCTTACATTTACTTTTACATTTTGAAGGCAACGTTTGGCCGATCACTCAACTGGCTTGCCTTGTTCTGGTGCCTAAAGCTTCAGGCTCAGATCGGATTATGGACTTCTGTTCTGGATTAAAACTGTTTGGACTCTGGAGCTCATCTTGAGAAGACACTTTGACATCACCAGCTACATTCTTTTGGTTTATACTGAGTCATATTGCAACATAGTAGATTTTGATTTTATGCACTGGTTTCTATTGCTACAAAATATCAAACATGGCGGCTCGTGTAGATGCTGAGGCCTGGCATTAGCAGGGCTGAGCATGACTTCTACCTATTAATGTAATTGCATTTTATGGACTTCAAGTGGCGGTTTATTATTCTACTTATTTGCTTGTGATGTGTTTAGGTTTGCTACAGGTAATATTATTATTAGAAATATGTAAAGACACTTTAAATCTATTTAAATTTACTGGTTCTTCTGCCATGTTCTCTGTTTCTCTACTGCCAGATAATTTAATTATATGTGTGATTAAGTGTTTCAAAACCAAGCACTAACTTTTTCTTCAAAGAGGAACTTCAACAAATGTAGCTTCAGGTTGAGACTTTTTTGAGAGTTTTAAAGGCCAAGGTCTTATCCAGGTCTTGGTTTCAAACCTTTAGAGCAGGAATGTCAAACTCATTTTAGTTCAGGGGCCACATTTGATCTCAAGTGGGCTGGACCAGTAACATAATAGCATGATAACCTCCCCTTTGTTTTAGTACATTATTAAGATATTTACAGTTATGAGCTATGTTTTTACAAAACATATTACGAACAACCTAAATTTCTTTATAAAATATTGGCTCTCCCTCTTCTGTCTCCGATGTAATTTTCACAAATTTATCCTGAAGGCCGGATTGGACACTCTGCCGGGCCGGTTTAGGCCCGCGTGCCGCACGTTTGACACCCCTGCTTTTAAGTATCAGAATAGTCATGTTCAGGTTATTCAAACACTTTGTTAAAGTCAGTGAATCACGGTTGTGGTGTGAAAACATAAACACATCATATTTGGTGATTCAAGACAACTTTGATATTTAACCAAGACAATTATCTTTTCCTCTGAACTTCGGCCGTTTCGCGTCTCAACCTCACTTTGAAAACATGAATCATATTTTATTTGCCATGAGCTGATACCAAAGGGACGACAAATAAAAAACCTGTTATCAGCTCAGTGTGAGCGTCTTGCAACTTTGCAGATACGTTCATTAAAACCTTTGTTCAAAACACTGATAAAAATCTCAGCATCCTGATATTTACTTCACTGCTCAAACACCTGCTGTCTGATTTACTGCTCCTCCCTATAGAGAGAGTGAATCCATCTTAGACTTTTCATTTACAGTGACTGCACCACAACATGTTATACTGGAGGTGGGCAGCCTCCCCTGAAATAACTTTAGAAATATTGATACTACCCTACACTGACATAAAACATATTAAATCAATAGTGAACACGACTCTGCTGCACACACACACGCTCATCAAAGCCTCCGTGTCCTTTCTCCAGCCGCCATCATCCTCAGATCTGAGTGAAAACAGCCACACATTTATATTAATGCACAAACTGAACATGCTGCTGTTTATTCATTTGATTTTCCTACTTTTTTTTTTGCAGATGAAAGATGAAAGCATTTCAAAATGGAAGAAACTTTGCCCTTCAGATGTCCATCTCTAAAAAACGCACCGCTCATCATTTGCATCAGGTTGAACTGGGCTCAACCTGAAGTGTTGCTAAGTCACTGATATCTCTCCAGCAGCTGCCTCTTCACACTCTGTCACTCCTTATATCCTCGCGCTCACGAAATGAGTAAGTGCCTGTCGCTTTATCTCCTGCTGTCACTAATGTTGAAAGTTTAAGATCCAGCTCCAGAGATTTTGGCTAGTAGGTGTATCAAGGGTACAGAGGAGGGGAGATGGGGAAAATGTGAAGAGTTCAAAACGACCGCTTTCTATATCCTTACACACACATCAAATAAAAATCAACATCATCTTCAGTCTGCATTTTAATGTGGTGTGGCTTTGGGGATCCATGTTTTGACGAGTTAATTAAACCTTTGACAGTGCCCGTTGCAACCGAGCCGTATAATAAATTCTGGAGTCCAGACTGTTTCGTGACAGCGACTAAAAAAAAAAAAAAAAAGAAATGTTTTCATGCAGCAGACCAACAGGAAAGACATCAAACTGACAGTTTAGCCATTAGTGTTTGTTCCATCCAGATGATTTAGAATATACAAACTATCAGACTGCTACTTCATTCCCTCTCTTTCCAGTGGCGTCAGAAAGGAGCCTTCATTTCTTCATACTCTATTGTGTTTGAGATTCATTTTGAAAATGGATAAAATTGCTATTTTTGTCCGTCAGGCTTCACCTCAGTGACCCATGACCACAAAGTGAAAACAGAAATTTTTCAAATATCTTGAAATGAAATCTCCACCTTACAGACATATTCAGAGTCTTTGCTGCGGTTAAATCGCGGTCAGGAGGATCCACTTTGCTTTTATCATCCTTTAGATGAGTGTAGAAACTGAGTGGGGTCCAACCTGTGGCAAACTGAATTAATTGAACCTGGTTTATGAAGTCCGAAGGAACTCTCTGCAGACCTCCGCAATCAAAACTGTGCTGAGATCAGGGCATAGATCAGGGCAGGCGTATGAAACCATTTCTAAGGTTTGGAGTGTTCCCTGGAGCACGCTGACCTCAGTAATAGTGAAATGGAATAAGTCTGGAACCGGAGCGGCTCAGCTCTTCCACGGTTTGACCGTCAAGACAAAGTGAATAACCGGGTTAGGAGGGTCTTGGTCGGGGAGGTGACCAAGAAGAGCTTCAGTCTGCAGAGATGGAAGAACCTGAAGAAAGGATGAAAGAACGATCGCCTCGGCAGCTCTCCATCAATCAGGTATCAACAGACGAGAGTGAATAGATGTGACATGAGTCAAATGCATCCAACAGTCTGCTTAGAGTTTGCCAAATAGTGTTTAAAGGACTCTGAAGAGGAGGAAAAAACATTTTCTGACACAGGTGAGATGTTCCTTAGGACTTAAAGGGATAGTTCAGCCAAAATTGAAATTTCACTCATTATCTACTCACCCTCATGTGGACTAAGGGCTGGGAGAAGTTTCAGAGTCCTCCGTGGCTTCTCTGAGTTACAGGGGGTCTCGGCGTAGCAGTGCATGTCCATATAACGGTTGCAAATGGATACCAACTGTCTTTGTAACAAAAAGACACACCAAAAAACATCCAAATACCTCTATGCTGCTCGTATGTAATGTCCGTCTTGTATTGAAGCCCCGAAATGTGAAATTGTCCCAAAAAAAAAATTAATAAGTCTATATTTCAAGCTTGTTTTGTAGCGGAAGCTCCTCTTCCCGGTTCGTCAAATTTGGACAAACCAGGGTCTGTCCTCTTCCCAGTTCGTCCAAATTTATATGGGCATGCACTGCTACGCCGAGACCCCCTGTAACTCAGAGAAGCCACGGAGGACTCTGAAACTTCTCCCAGCCCTTAGTCGACATGAGGGTGAGTAGATAATGAGTGAATTTTCAATTTTGGGTGAACTATCCCTTTAATTACCTGTTGATTATCTGGCTAATCTACTGTAATCTGTTTTATCGTTTCAAAACTAAGAGATCACAATGCTGTGGTAAATTATTTCTTATTTTAGAGTGTAGCTAAACCTAGCAGTGCTACCACCAGCAGCACTCTTTCAATGCAGGTTCACCTCCACATGTCCGTTCTGAATGTGGACATGAATCAGTTCAGTCAAGTTTTTATCTGACGCAGCCTTCAAACAACTTTCTTTTTATTTTCTGGATAAAAAGGCACTGCTTTTACCAGAAGTTGTCCATCCCACTCCCCCCCCCCCCAAACATGGTCAGAAATGATGGAGAGATGAAGGCAGCCCAGAGACGTCCTTGAAGAAATTCTGCTTCACAGAGCACATGACCTGAGGCTGGAGCAACGGTTCACCTTTCATCACAACAATGGCCCGACGCAAAACAACCGAGAAAACACCGGAGTGGCTTCAGGACAAGTGTCTGACTGTCCTTGAGAGGCCGAGTCAACGCCCAGACTTTAAAGCCCATAGAAGATCTGTGGAAAGACTGAGGACGGACTTTCACCGACGCTTCTTGTCCAATCTGACGGAGCTTTAGAGGATCTACCAGGAAGAGTGGAATAAACTTACCACATCTAGGTGTGATACGCTTGTAGTTACTTAAAGGAATAGTTCACCAAAAAATGAAATTCAGTCATTAGTGATGCACCCTCATGATGATGAATACTCCGGAGTAGTTTTTTATTCCTCAAAGTGCATCTGGAGACCCGGGAGGCCGGTTCGTAGTCCAACAAAAACTTTATCTGAGAGTAATAGGGCCCGACACAAAAACCATTTAATATTCCTCCATGCTCCTTGTCCACTGCAATCCAAGTGTCCTGAAGGGATATAGTCCAGAGTTTATTCGAAACAATGTCATTTAGGACATTTTTACAGCCTAAACAGTCCTGTATTGAATTGCTCTGCTCTGCATCGGGCACACGTACATCGTGCCCGATACAGAGCAGTGTGGTGGAATATGAAATGGTTTTTGTGTAGATTATGGACGTTTTTGTGTTGGGCCCTATTACTCTAGTTTTTGTTTGACTACGAACCGGCCTCCCGGGTCTCCAGATGCACTTTGAGGAATAAAAAACTACTCCGGAGTATTCATCAGCATGAGGGTGAGTCACTTATGACTTAATTTCATTTTTTGGTGATCTATTCCTTTAACCAAGAAGCCAGAGACCCCTTACTGCTGCCGAAGGTGTTTCAAGAAACCACTGAACTAAAGGTGGAAGACTTTGGAAATAAGAAAAAACATGTTTTTGCAATTAATTTGACAATATTGTTGTGCAATTATGCAGAAAGCGAAGGAGTCTGAAGCCGTTCAGATGATGAATCACAAACATATTTCAAGAACTTTATGTTGTCACTTATTAGGGTTGGATGAACCTCCCTGTTTCAAGTTAACTGCACTAAATGTTTAAAGACTTTTCTGATGGTGTTGTGACAGCTGGCTACAGCGGCAGACAGGGGCGCCACTCTGATGTAGGAATGAATTGAAATAACAAGGCCCATTATTTATCATTTCATTCTTTATGCAGGAAAAATCTGACCTTTCTGTGTTTCTCGGTCCTGCAACAACAGCCGACTTTGTACATTTCGTACATTCTATAGTCGATCCAAACTGCGGTGGAGCATTGCCTATTAAACACTCGCCTCCCTCTCTGTGATGATATTCTGAGCACATGGCGCATGGTGAAGAAGAGAAGAGCTTAGGGCCTTCAAGGATTCCCACTACTTCAGAAAACAGTAAATAATACATTTTATTGGATTTGAGGCAAGAGCACCACACTTTGTAGAGGAAAATATCATAATTCAAGTATGTGTGATGCAACAGGCCACAGCAGGGACACGCAGGGATAAAATAAATGCTTAGAAACGGTATCAGTGGAGCTTCAAGTTGTCATTACCGGCTGAGATAACAGTGATGTCCTCTCGAGCCCAATACATAATGTCATTGTTCTTCCTCTTCCTGCTTTTAACAGTTTCAAGCCACTGCATAATTGAATGTAAAAGCAGTATTACTCCGTCTGTGGGGACAGACTACTAGAGAAATGTCAAAAAGCTGGACTGGGCTGTGCTTGTTGTTTTTTTATCCCTTCTTTTTCCCTTATGTTTTTTTTGTTTTTTTTAAAGTCCCACCACATCACTGAGCAACTGTAACCCAGAGACTCAGAGGGTTGGCTCCTGGAGCGTGACGACGTCCTCCGCTGTCTCTCCCATCCCCGAGAACCGTCCTGATTTATTGTCATTCGCCGTCATATGAGGATTCGAAAGACTGGTGTAGACTTCTCACCCTCGGGTGGGAGGTGAAAGGGAAGTGACAGTATGCTGTTTGTGTCTGTGACTCCGAACACAGCGCCAGAATGATTGTTTTGCGTCGGCTCAGAAGTTATCTCATTATGTGATTGATTTTATGGCTGAGGAGTTGGGAAAATGAGACAGTGAGAGTGAGTAGAGGGAGTAAGGGAGGGAGGGAGATGGGACTGGTGGTGAGACAGAGACTAAAGTCAGTGAACTCATCCAAGTATTTTCATTGGTCATAGTCTGGTCCGGGCGTCTCGACTGCAGCTGCTCCGGTCATCATGTCTTTTGATTAAATATCAAAGGCAATCCATAAAACTGTGATCCTGTGAACCTCTCATGGAGCATGAAAGGCCAGCGCCGTCATACGCAGCACATGTTCTGCTGAGCTCGAAAAAGCAGACGCCCTGGTCTTCAGCTCTGTATAATGTCACAGACAGACAAACAGACAAGAGGACGAACGGACACTTCATTAATCCCCCGGGGGAAATTGTCAACACTAGGGGTGTAACGGTATATGTATTCGTCCCGTGCCGTCACGGTACGGGGGTCACGGTTCGGTGCACACAGTCACACGACGAATACGTCCGAGTGAATATTTAAAAAAAAAAAAAAAAAAAAAAAAAAAAAGTCGAGTCCTCACTCCAATCTAGGTGGCGGTAATGAGCCTCGAAGCTTCCAGCAACCGTCATAACAGACGAAGAAGAGAAGTGATGAGAGTGCTATGTGAGAGTGTTAAACCAACACTAAGTAACTTTTCAACCTTCATAAAATATTTTCATAACTTTTGTGATGATACATCGACTTACAACAAGTTGAATGACACCTCTGTCGTGGTCTGAGGGGGTCTGTATCTCTTTCTCTGGCACTAAGCAGCTGTGAGGAGCATGGTAGGAACCCGGCTCTCACTTTACTTTCACTTTTGCGAGTCACAACAAGGAGGGAACAGGCAAAACGGCACTTTAGCAATGGATTATGTTTGTGTTTTCACTTTGAAATGATCCACTGGAAACAGAAACTTAGTTTTGATGTCTTCTGTTAATTTTAATGCAGGATATTTACAGGGCTTCACGCTAGTGTTCATGGGAAATGGAGTCTTCCTTCAGGCAAAACACTACCGCTTTGGTCCACAGGCGCCGCCAAACTCAACCAAAACTGCAAGTTCTTTAGTACTGCTTTAAGTTAGAGGAGCTGCCTGCTTCATTCATGTCCCCGTGTGGCTTCTCAATGAAACACAACGGTGCCGGCAAGCAGCTTGCGACTGGTCGACCGGACAAAGTCCGGCGGCACTATTTCACGGATGCGCGCTGCGTCGCTAGAAACGCATCAAACACCCTCCCACATGTCAATCACTGGTGCAAGGAAAAACTTGTGTGCAACAACTTATCCCGCTGCTTTTAAGCCTCTTGACATGAACACAGACAGGACCAGAAACACCATCAAAGCAATTGGCATCTAGTCTATTAACTGTGTAAACCAACATTGATGTTAGTTTGCCAGTTGTCAAGTGCAAGTTTTTTTTTTCCTCTAGAATTAATGAATGGCATTATAACACTCCTAATGCACTTGTTTCAGGCTATTTTATATTCTATTTCTTTCTACTTTTATAACACAAGACTGATTTTAGTTTTACATTCAATTAGTGTCTGTTGTACCGAAACCGTACCGAACCGTGACCCCTGAACCGAGGTACGTACCGAACCGTGACTTGTGTGTACCGTTTCACCCCTAGTCAACACTGAAATGTGCTTGTAGTCATTCTTGTAAATTCTTTATAAATGTCCCTTTCACCCGCGGACGCCCCAGAAGAAGACCAGTGCACGTCCGTGGACTTGAGCCTGACGGCCACAGAGGACTGAAGAGCTCGTCCATGCTGCTCTGATGAAGCTCCCCGACCGCAGCACAACTGATTAAACATTTCTGAGCCAGATGGTCATACATTTTTCACTCTTCTCCTGGCAAGAATTAGTTTCTGACTTGATTCATCGACATGGGAAAACATACATTAGGTATTTATAGACACCAGCAAATAGCCCAGGATTTCAAAAAACTACAGTATTGTAAATGAGAGATTTCCTGTTTGCAAAACACTGATATGACAAAGAACTGTGCTGACTACACACTGCAGCTCTAGTTTGCACAAAGGTTAAGCACATTATTGAAGTTAATTAAACCATTTGTGAGCAACATTATTTGCTTGGGGAGAGGTTGGTGTTTGCTGAATATTAACTTAATTTCCTGACAGACATGTAGCTTCTTTACTGAGAATACTTGTTCCGCTCTGTTTTACACATCAAAGTCGACAAGTCTGCTGAACAAAACAACTTTGTCCGATGAATGCAGCATCGTTCGGGGCTGAAGAGTTTGAAAGTGAACCTTGTCCTGAATAGTTTTGCCGTAGCTTCGGTTATGTCTTTGAGACAGAGTTGTACCAAAGTCAGGGAAGATCTAATGGACAGACTTAAATCTCAATCAATAATCGTCTCAGCGACAACAAACACACACCATAATCCCCAACTTCTTGTTTATGACAGATAAGACTACATAAATAATACGATATATAAACGTTATCCACCGCTGCATGGATTGCCTGGCTTCATTGAAAATATACAGTATGCAAATGCCCGGAGGGAGGGGAGGGTAGGTGACCAGACTTGCATACTTCCCCTTTAAAGGGAACATATTATGGAAATATCACTTTTTGAAGGCTCTTTAACATATATTTGGGTGTTTGTCTTGCCTTCTGACCACCAAAATGTGAGAATTTACAAAAAAAAAAATCTGTAATTTGCAGGCTCCCTAGATTCAAATCCATGTGGTTCCCTCAGTTGTCATCTAGTGATGTCATTAGTTTTCAAATTAGCATAATACCACCCCTACCTGTGAGTAGAGGGGGCAGGATGAGCAGTGGCTAATTTGCATTTAAAGGGACAGGCACTGAAATCAGCCGTTCTGAACAGGGCTGTTTAGAGAGGATGAAAAGAGCTGTGATGTTTGATCCTTGGGGTATTTTGACCGAAGCATGTCACAGACACCAGGGAACTATTCTAATTAGTAGAAATGGGGCATAATATGTCTCCTTTAATTCATGTTTATTTAGTTTTATTTGTTTAGTCGTGGTTGTGGCACATCTTTGACATTGTGATTCTAAAATAAAGCAGCACATCATGATGTCTTGTTTATAACTTGTTTGTAACTTATTAGCAAAGCATTTATCAGTAATGCAAATGTGATTAACTGTGCACCTGAATCTGAAATTGTTCATTAAGGATCATCAGTCCTCCTTGTAAAAAATAAGTTCATCTGGAGCCCTGAGCTTAGCATGTTGGCATGTTTGAAAAGCAACAGAGAACCAGGCAGAACATCATCCAACACTTCACACAGCTGTGACCTACAAGCTTTTCACGACTGGTGTCTGCAGATGAGCAGCCTCCTCACCAGCGTGGACATTGAACACAACGCGGCTCTGTGCATGTGGTGGAATACACTGAGATGTGGTTCCAAGGTTTTAGAAGGTGAACGAGAGGCTGCAACACAACTCTGAGAAGTGTTGCTTTTGATCGACAGAGCCACATTCATTATTCAGAGCCTGATTTCAGCTTTAAATTAAAACACATTATATATTATAATTGAAATATGAAAGTGCCCTAGAAATACATTACTGTAGACTCGGAGGCAGTGGGAGGAAGCTTTGTCTGCTGCATACTTTTCACGCTTCTTTTGTCCATTAACACATCTATGAGTCATTGATAAGTGCATTTTTTTCCCTTTTTTACAAAGAGCACTGAAATGGCAGGACTCAAATAAAAAAAAAGAAACAAGACTTGACCTCAATTATGCCATATATTTTGCTGCTGTCAACAAAACAGATTTAATTGAGCTCAAATTGCATCTGGATATTTGGAGTGCCACTTTATGTGTGGATTTTATAGACGTTCAGATCAGTGTTTTCTCAAAAGGATGCGTCACTTATTCGGTCACAGGTATGTGTGCATTCTGCAGCCACTCTACACTTTCTGCGACTCCATTTTTTCCTCTCTTTTAAAAGCAGCCAACCACGGCGCTAACAAGCCTTTAAGAGAACATTATGAATTATAATTTGAGAGCATTATGTGCTAATTTCTCCAGGGGTAACGCGAGTAGCCTCTGTGTGTGTGAGGCCTTTTTTTTCTTCTTTTTTTCTCTTTTCTCCATTGCTTCCCCTCCCGGTGAACAAAGTCACAACAGAGTGAAACAATAACATTTCTCACTGTGCTGCTGCAGCCTATATTTTCACGCTGCGGTGAGTGGGAGCCCGGCGGACCATGCTGGCAAGTCAGAATCATTCGAGTCATTTTTAGTCTTAAGCATTATTCCGACAAGGAAGACACTTATTACCACAGTCAGGCAGTTTCCACTCAGTCAGATCCCCAGACACCTGCCTGCCCTACAGGACATTATTCCATGGATGGTGCTTTAAAGCAGCACACACACACTCAGACCTAGTATATACACACAACCCGTGACATACACATGCATACATAAACATGCATGAATACACAACCAATTGCACACAAAGACACACACACAGATAGATTCATTTGCACACGTGAAATGAGCACCATTCTTGCAGAGCCGCCCCTGCCACAGCCAGTCTCTCAGCGCGCGCCACAGGAGGGTGATGTATATATTTACCGCCTTTAGAGTGGATCAGTCATGGGGAAAAGCTGCAGTAAAGCTATATTACTTCAAACAGTGTTGTTTTCACACCGCTGACCGCTTCTTCAACCAGATACTCCGCATTTGCTTCACACGTTTCTCCGGGTAGATTTACAGACTTTGAGCAGCGTTAAGCTTTTATTTGACAACTAGAGGCCAGGAAGTAAAAATCCACATCAACTTCATCATTAACTCTATCTCATGTTTTTGTCAAATCCTCTCAAAGTCATTTGGACACTCATATTTTATTGACCACTGCCTCCAAAATCCGCTGTACAGCTATAACATTATGTTCGCTTTCATTAATTCATCTGCTAATTATTTTCTCCATTAATTAACGTCACAAAATGTGAAAAATGGCTGCTACAAGCCCCAGGTGACATCTTCAAAAGGTCTTGTTTTGCTCAGCCAACGGTTCACCATCATGTATGAAAAAGGAAAAACTAAAATCCTCCACACAGTGAGTAAAAACGATTGTATTGTAAGACCTTATTCGATTAATTTTCTGTTGATCAATCAACAATGTGTCTAATTTTCAGTGAACACAAAGATTAATAAATACCTTTTTCTTTTTTAATTAATGTAGATTTATGTATTTATAATTTGTTTAAAAAAGCAAAATATTACTCAACTTGAGCTTACAAATAATTCACATTTATTGATTTTGCAATTTTGCTGTAAGGAGACCTTGTAGTATAACATCTCACAAAAGTGAGTACAATCCCTCACATTTCTGCAACCGTTTTATTATTCTCAAGGCACAATACTTTAGAAATGAAACTTGGATATACTTTAGAATAGTCAGTGTATAGCAGTATTTGCTATCCACAGAAAATTACTCAACACAGCCATTATTGTCTAAATAGCTGGCAACACAAGTCAGTACATCTCTAGTGATACCTGTACATTTAAACATGCAAAGCCATCTGTCCTGTTCATCATGTCTGTGTTTTTGCCTGCTGGGCTGGATCTAATGTGTCTATTATGGATTAGAGCTGTTAAATTTAGTACCAATTCTCTCGTACTGGCCACTGGATGTTCAACAGGGCGCCTCATGGTAAAGAAGCAACACACTGAGCTACAGCTACAGGTGGCCAAGGTGATACAGCGGCTTTCCAAGACGGGCTCCACACAGAACAGGACCTCACCTGGGTCGACCAAAGCAGTCGAGTCCTCGTGCTCTGCGTCGTATCCAGATGTTGGCTTCAAAAAACAGATGCATGAATTCTGCCAGCATTGCTGCAGAGGTTGAAGAAGCAGGAGGTCAGCCTGTCAGTGCGATGATCATACACCGCACACTGCATCAAGGCCGTCTCTATGTTCACTGTGAAGCTATACTGCTATACAAGCTGTACTGAGCTGACTATAAGTTATATCCAAGTTTCATTTCTATAGTATTGTCCCTTGAGAAGATATGATTAAATGGGGGTTTTACTCACTTTTGTGAGATACTGTAAATGCAAGGAGAATTATGGGAAATAAGTCTCAAAATATTGAAACCAATTACATGGAGATTAAACATTTGGTTGCCTTTAGGCAGTGTAGTTAGGTTCAAACTATTCAATCCAACTAAACAAAAATTGCAAATTCAAAGCTGATTCTCATTTGGATCAGCAACACAAGTTACTTTTTAAAGGGCTAATGCATGTATTTCATATTGTACCTCTATAAAGTTGAGGGCAAAAGAGAAAAGCACTTTAAAAAACGGTCTAAACGTTCAGTCCCTGCAGCAGGTCGAGCTCCAGATGCACTGAATTTCACATTTCCTATTATGCAACTTTATTTTATCTTTCATCAGAAGTCCTGCGGCTCCTCGACGGCCACTTCGCCCAAACCCCCACATCTCCCGTCTGTAAATGCAGGCTCATGCCTTTAAAAAATTTAAGTGGGCGTCATGGAGGACTCTCTCTTTAAAGCCTCAGAAGGAATTATACAACTGTTTTCACAGGATGAGCTGCACTCCTCGTGACAGAAAAGTAAACTGAATCTCATGAGTGAAATCGGTGGAGTGCCCCTTTAAAATTACATGCGGCCAGTCGAGCAGAGTTCACCACAGTAAGTGCACCGAGTTTATCTCTTAAGTGCTGTTTGAGCAACACATCACCGTGAGGCTGCCAGGTGCACGTGAAGGCGCCTGCATTCACAAGATTTGGTTTTGAGCTTTAATTCAACCAATCAAGGAGATAAAAGTCCCTGAGCTTGAATTAATTATAGCGTATGAATTAAAGACGTTTAAAACGCTCAGTCCGCGCGTGGTTTTATTAATTAGTGATGCACCACCAAGTGACAAGTGTCGTTTAAACCCCCGACTGAAAGTGACGGCTCAGCAGCGGCTAACATAAAAAGCTGTGTGCTAATGCTAAAGCTTATTAACGTCAGAGGTCAGCGGTTCTGTATCTCAGCACAACTCAGTGACTCACCACTGCACCCAATTAATATTTCATTTTCACACACAAAGGCATTCTTCAATACTCAATAGTATCTAACCCGGTCCACTCGCTGCCATTAGAGTATCAAAGTGCGATGGCCTGGGCCTGGTCATGAGGCTCTCGCTGCAATGCATTAGGGGGGAGAAAAAAAAAGTCCCTCTGCCTTGTTTGAAGTTACACCGAGGCGTTTACACTTTACACGGCACCACCCATTGACCTTAATTGTAGTGGCGATCACAAGTGAGTCCTGTCACGGTGGACAATTTAAATGGCACCTTCCTCAGTACAAAGAGACTTGATACTGTTCACTGCAAGAGGGGAAATCTTTTTGTTAACTGAGGTGAAAAAAAAAATGTGATTAAGAGAAAACCTCTTCTTTCTAAACTAGAATGTTCTTTTTCTTTTCTTTTTTTTTTATCATAGCTGTCCCTCCAGTTTGTAGCGTGCACTGAATCAAAGGCAAATATAGAATCAGTGCAGCTCATTTCATGGGAGGGTATCATCGTCTAAAAAGTGCAGCTGTTGGAGGCGTGAAGCACGACGCAGCTTTTAAGTGTCTTGGTTTCTGATGGCAGATTAAGAACTGGCAGGATGGTGAAACAGAGAAACTGTGGAAAGTGGAAAAAAAAAAAAAAAGAAGGCAGAGGAGCTCTACCTGCTGATCTAAGAACAGTGTGCACAGAGTTCTGCAACTAACTCAAACCAAGTGTCTTTAGGAAATTCGGTCTTAGGGTCAATTCTGCAGCACATGATTTATTCCTAAAGCAAACATCCAGGGACAGCCATTCATCAATATCTGGAACATTAAAAATGAATCAGATTGCTTTATATAATGTGAAGAAGTTGCCACCAGAGAACTATTCCCCCTTCTCTGCAGCTTTTACCTTCCTGTTTTGCAAAAGGTTACTCTGACTGTGCATCAAAACTTACACTCATTATTGGAGTCATGAACACCCCAGACATGATGCATGTATTTTTAGACTCAGTGGGATGTACCGTCTCCAGAGATGTCACCATTTCATTATTAAATTGCCCATAAACCAAAGAAAAATGATGCTTCATATAAATTCAGAACTTGGCTGAGAATAATCACATTAAAAGAAAAATGTATTCAGTATCAAAGTGCCTGGAAACCCACGGGTAAACTGCACAGAGGAACTACTAATAGCTAATTCAACGCGATCTTAATGGTGCCAATTTCCCGAAATGCAAACAACAACGACTAGAGTGTTGTCTGAGATGTGTCCGACTCAAAAAACAAACAAACAAAAGAACATGGGTACAGATGAGCTGCTAGAGTGGAGCTGATGTCAACGGTCTCTGCAAAGTAATGCAATTATTGTAAATCAGTGCAAGTTTGAAAGTGGCCAAAGTTTAGAAAATGTGATTCTTAGCAGGGGAGGATATTGCTCTAACATTCATCAGGTGGACAGAGACTGTACTCCGGCTGAATGCTAATGCTGTTCCAGTGTCTGCTAAAAGTCTAAGTGAGCTATTGTTGCGCTGGAATAAACTCTAAAATGCAATCATATTTCAGGCTGTGTCAATTAGCTTTTATTTGTTTGTCTATTCCAAATGGCCAAAGACAAAAAAGTTTTTTTTTTCTTCAGAGAACCTGTCATTATTCAGGATCAATGCTGTGTTTGGTGAGTGGATAGAAAAAAATATATATATACAGGTAATACTCAGAAAATTAGAATATCGTGAAAAAGTTCATTCACTTCCCCATGATTGCGAACTGTACTGAACCAGACAGAGAGCTTTTAAAGGCTCAGGAACCCTTTGCAGGTGTTTTGGATTAATTGGCTGACAATTTGAGCTACAACATTGAACTTTTTCACGATATTCAAATTTTTTGAGATTCTGATTTTGGGGTTTTCATAAGCTGTAAGCCATAATAATCAAAATTCTAACAAATAAAAGCTTGAAATATCTTGCAATGCCTGTTATGAGTCTAAATAATATATTCATTTCACCTTTTAAGTTGAATTACTTAAATGAATGAACGTTTTCACGATATTCTAATTTTCTGAGTATTACCTGTATATATATAAAAAGATTAGAGACTAGAAGACATGTTCACTCACTTCCCTTTCCTTAATTCTCTAAGATAATATTTGACTCTGATAACCAATATATCTGCATTAACAGAAAACTCTAATACCCTCCTGCTCCTGCTGAGAGCTCAGCTTTAAACTTGACTGATCTGGGAACTCAATACTAGTTGCTTTCTGCAACATTTTTTTTCCCGCAAGATACAAACTTTTTTTTATTTTTTGTGTGTGAAGAAGAAGAAGAAGCTGCACAGTTTGCAGCGACCGATAATGCAGCCTAATGCACGCGGCTTTGTGCTGATGATTGGCTGTCTGTCAGTGGGTTATCAGATGGGAGTTTCAAACTGAATCCTACGAGCAGCACAGAGATACGCAGTACGAGTTTTCAGACACATATCCCATGATGAGAAACGTTTGGTTCATCTTTACGCCTCTGATACGGGGCAGAGCTGATACAGAACTCAGTCCCGTCTGCTTTGTTTTTATGTCACTGATCGAAGTTAATCCATTTTTTAGAAAATAAAAAAACATGTCAGTTTTTCTCTGCCTCTGTTTTATTTTTAATATTTCGCTGTTACTTGTCAAAGCGTTCACCAGGAATAAAAACAAAAAAATCTAAAGAAAAACTTTTGAATACCATTTTTCTTTCCTTGTTAAATCATTTCCATATTAAGGCATTTCTTTTTTCATTTTTTTTTTTTTTACAATGCCCGTGGGTTCCATTTGAACAGAGCCACTGAAGTGTGAGTTGAGGATTAGAATATAATCTCCGACTCCTCACAACTTCTGTGCAGTGCTATCATTTCCAACTGCAGAGGAGAGGATTTTTTTCTTTTTTTCTTTTTTTTTCCTGTTGGTGGTGGGCCAAATCCATTGCGTTTCCATTTTTCAACCTCTCCTGCTGCCCTTATCCAATTCAGGGCTTATGATTGTAATACTAAAACAGAGCGAGTTGTCAAACCAGAAACAGCGATGATGAATGCCCCGCTGCTCTGTGTGCTTGTTTGTTTTGGGGGTGGCGTGGGTAAGGAGGGGGGAGGGAGGGGAGGGATGGGAGCGAGGGGCAGAATTGAAGTTTATGCTTACTTGTTGAGGTGCATTTTCTCGACCGCAGCTGCTCTGCTGTACTCTCGCAGGCAGCATTGATTAAATGGAATAGTTCTGTTATCTGGATAAAAAGAGGAGAAACATGAGGATGATAGTGGGCAAGGGAAAATAATGAGTTCTTTCATCTTGGCAGTGAGGGCGTCTGCGTCTTTCAGACTTCCCAGGGAGATGTACACAGCTTAAGGAAACGTTTAATTAGAAAATGTCAACCTTGTGTCTGCGTGCTATGTGTGCGGAATAATAACATTTTTGATGTTAATATGACAGCGCGTTTCCTTTCGGCTGCTTTCAGACCAACTCAAAAGACACACAATCAATTGATTCTGAAGAGGGAGAAAAAATAATTACCCACCTACGTTACTGTCGCTGCTCTGAAGAAGACAAGGAGCTGTTAATGATTCTGTGGCACTCGATGTTTGCCACGTTTCGTATTGTATCAGACTAAATCACAGTCCTGCACCAGCGCTCTGCCCATCCATATTAATGTGGGTGAGACTGGCTCCTGGTGTGAAGGTTAGAGACGATGTAAACAAGAGCGGTCAGAGGCCGTTATGACTCACGGGGCAGATTTTGTGGCCGGTAACACTATGTCACTTTACACATATCATTCTTTTTAATGCTGGTTTTTAGTGTCTATTGGTTGTTTTAATGTTACATGTTACTGACTGATTTTAGGGCTGCAACAATTCATCGATTAATCGAAAAATAACAGATTATTAAATGAATCGTCAACTATTTTGAGTCTTTTTTTAAGAAAAAAAAGTCAAAATTCTCTGATTTCAGCTTCTTAAATGTGAATATTTCTGGTTTCTTTGTTCCTTTATGACAATAAACTGAGTCTCATTTTGGTTTGTGGACAAAACAAGACATTTGAGGACTTCATTTTGTGTTTTGGGAAACACTGATTGACATTTATCAACATTTTTTAACATTTTATTGACCAAAAAACGAATCGATTTATCATTTACATAATTGACAGATTAATCGATAATGAAAACAATCATTAGTTGCAGTCCTAATTGATTTTATAAATGAGCAATGTCAAAGATGCAGTAAAGTTTTCTGAATCTGCATATGATTCAGTCCAAATCTCTCACATGTCACAATGAAACTGAACTATTTGGACAAGAACTAAGAGTAAAATATAAATGAACAGAAAAGGACTAATAAGTCTCTGTCCCCTCAGTGCTCTCTCCCTCATTAAGACACAAATGGCTCAGTCTGCACCTGCACTGTGGTTTTGATCACAAGCTAACGTGGCTAATCGTCTTGACTCCTGGCAGCCAAGATGGGTTTTTTTTTTTTTTCCCCTCAACATCAAAGCTAAACCTGGATCACCAAAAAAGAGCCAAATGAAAGGAAAGACATCAAAAAAAATGAAGGAAAAACAACTAAGGACATTATTTTTTTTGCCATGAGGAAAGGTGAGCTGGCTACTGTTTTAACACCGCTCAAAGCTAACACGGCGGTTACCTGGTTACGCGTCTTGCAGTCTGAGCAGCTTAGCTTGCAGATATTCAGACGGTATTTACATAACAGTGAAGCGCAAGGAATAAATGCAAATGATCCGTGTGTGTTAGGACAGAGGAGCAGCGAGGGCAGAAGCTGAATTTAGATAAGTGCAGCAGCAGCATAAATATTTATTGACAAAGTGATACAAGGGATGATGTGTCAATTTAACAACACGCTGATGATAATGAAGTTAGAAATAGAAACTTGTGGCAGCTGCAGAGCGGGAGGCAGCAGGTTCACCCTCCATCTGATCACACTGTTGTTGAACAATAACAGATTTAAACCTGTTGTTATGAATCCTGAGAGCAGGTCAGGACACTGTTATCAGATCTCTGTGCTTCGGTGTGGCTCCACTCTTAAAGCACACACAGATCTGATATTCACTGTGCTATTCAGGCCTATACAACTGAGTTTGTGAAGTTTGTGATACAGAATATGTCCTTCAATATTTCCCTGTTTGTCCTATGGTCCTCTACGTGGTGTCTGTGTTTGTCTCTCAGGTCCCTCGGGTGCTTTAAGGTGGTCACGCTGCAGGTGGACGCCGCTTCCTTCATCTGCCTTGTTAATCCTTGTTAAAACACACATAGATCACAATTAATGGCCGTTGCATCTGCTTTCTCTGAATCCCTCTTTCGTCCACTTAGCCGCGGCGACTCCACCAGGACCCGTCGTCCCGCTCCGAAAAAAACACTATTTAATTTTGTTTTAGTCTGGCTTTAGCTCGTCCTCTACCAAGGTAAAGGCCTCGGAGGAACCCTCAGGGGTTTCTTTGAGAGGATGACCACAGGGGAGCCTCGGGAGGTTTCTGAAAGACTTCAATTATTAATGATTCAACAAATCTAAAGAAGCACTGGTTTTTGGTAAATATTAGAAGATAGAATAGTGAGAAACGCAATTATTTACTGGTTAAGATTGAAAAAGAGTTTCCAACAAAGCCTAGGTTGTTGTTATTCTTCCCTACGCGGATGCACCATAGGAGCCAACCAGCGGGCGTAACAGACCTTTGTTGTCAGGGTAACTTTAACATGGCCCATAGGAGCATGTGAGCAGCAGGTGAGCTGGTGCAAAGAAAACCAAACAGGTCGATTCTCAAGTCATATTTCTATCTTAATACGGCATCTTTTACAGATTTCATAGCTGGCACAGCTAAGCTAACACTTCCTCTTCCCTCTTCTTGCAGCTAAGCTAGGCTAAACTCGTCCCTGGATCGAACACAATGAGATCAAGTGATTCTGAGTCGTCCCATGCGGTGTTCCCCCTCTGGTTTCTGGAGGGCTTAGACACACAGCCTTTCAACAATGTAACAGCTCTGGCAACTTTAGCAAAAAAAAAAACCTCCCTGTGCAGCTGGAGGCCTGTACACAGGTCAGCGTCTCAGTGGGAGTAGTCACCGGCCAGCTCACCGATCTGATTCCCTCTCTCAGAAACATTTTCTCTCACAGTTAGCGGTTTTTTTTTTCCCTCTTCGAGCTCGTCGCCTGTGACAGCTGTAATTTTGGGATGGATTTTTATCTCTGGTTTATTTCTGCAGCGTTGACGTTGGGTGACGTTATCGTCTGATTTTTACTGAAAAAAATCTCCTGCAGGTTAAATATTTTCATGGCTGACTAACTCAGAAAAGAGGCAGACTGACTTGAAAATGCCTGCTAGCCGACCGATATCAATCACCCATGATGCATCACTCTTGTTCTATTCATCATATCATATTTGGTATTTTTGGTATATTTGTCGTTTCCTTTCAGTGAGTGTTTCCTTATTCATTTGCGCCTCAGTCTTAAAGGGATATTTCAACATTTTGGCATTTTCGCCTATTGCCATAATCCCTATAGTTTTAGGAGTAGGTTCATTACCTTTAAGTAATACGTGTACGAGTATGTGAGCTGTATGGTATATCCACGTTTCCTTCATCAAACTCATCAAATACACAATCCAACAACTCCAAAACGCTCTGGTGGACAAGTTGTGACCTGCATTCACCACGCTATGAATTAATATCGTATAATTATGTAACATTACGACACATGAAGCAAATACTCGGAACTACTTGTGCTTTTGAAATCACTCCGCCCGGCAGCTGCGTCTGGAATGTAGTTCCGGCTACACATTTGCCTTGAAACAACTCTGTCTCGTAATGTTACATGATTATTTCATAGCGTGGTGAATGTGCAGGTCACAACTTGTCCACCAGAGCGTTTTGGAGTTGTTGGATTGTATATTTGATGAGTTTGATGAGGGAAACCAAGAAATCCCATGAGCCTCCGTAGCGTAGCTCTGAGCAGCTCATATCTCTGCCCCGCCAATCAAAAAACAGCTTGCACCGACAATTAAAGGTAACGAACCTACGGCTATGACTATAGGGATTATGGCAATGGGCCAATTTGCCAAAATGTTGAAATATCCCTTTAACAATAATAACAAAAACCCCTGTCATCTTGCTGTTTGTAAGACAACAAACAAGTGTGTTTCCCAAAATGTCACAGCAGTCCTTTCAGGTGCTCCTCCACTCCTCTGAGGGGCTTTGATGAACCTCGGTTTTGCAAAGTGTGTTTCCACACGCAGACACACACACAGCCTGCTCCACCGGCCGCTAAAACCAAGTTAAACATGGAGACAGTGGGAGCTTATTTATTGCCTCCATAAAAGCCGGTGAGTGCGAAAGGGAAGACGGAGCGGAAGATGGAGGACGAGGAGAGACGGAGCAGCTGCAGTAGTTTGTTATCACCAAGCAGGAAGCTACATAGGAGGGATAAAGTACGCCCACGCACGCACACACATGAACACACAGTCACATGTAAGCGAACAGTAAGGTGGTTGTCTAAAAGATTCCACTTGCAGATAAGCACATATAATCACACAGACACACACCTACAGACAGGCATGATGCAGGCGCACACACACAGTCAGTATGTGATTCATGCTGTACTAAAAATTTCACACTTCCTCATTATGCCACGGCCACAAGCAGACACACACACGGCTACACGTTCACACACGACGGCACAGTCCAACAAACAAAGTATGGGTGATCACAAAAAACCACACACAAAAACACCATCACCCACTCAACTCAACACCACTTTCATACAAACAATTTCCCACTTACCACTCGGCCTCAGCCAATTTCATAGCAAAAAAAAAAAAAGGAGAGGAAAAGAAAAGTCCCTGTTCAGGAGCTGATAGTGAGAGCATCATGGCTTCCAACTGCCTGAAGATGAGAAAGTTCAGCTCAGGCTGTTGGATTAGTCCCCCTTCTCTTTGTAGTGTTGTGTCCTTAACTTATAGGGAGCGGTGCCGGATGGATCAGCAGAGACACGACAGGGTGGCAGCTTCGCCAGCGACCTGTCAGAGCCGGAGCGCTCTCTGGATCATCTGAAGCTCTGACAGCAGGACAGAGGGGTTTGTCACTTGGGCATGAGGCGGAGGGGCGGCTGGCTGGCTGGCTGGCTGTGGTGTTACATGTTGGGCCGCTCATTAAGGCTCCATTCACATCCAGGCGACATGAAGGAGACGGCTGCAGCTTTTAAATCAGTACGTTTGCATGCACAGCTAACTCGCCTAAACTGGTCCTAGGTTACATGCAACAGGGAAAATCTAATAATTGACAGTGTCTCTTAACATCATCGTTCCAGCAGGTTAATACGGACCTCTGTCCAGCTGACTTTTCTGTCACCTAGTAAATAACTGGATATAAATAACTACAGTTGCTGCCCGGACTTGCCGGTTCAGACTGGGTTTGGGCTGAAAATATGAAGGCTACAAATGACTCGAGTCGGTCCATGGACTTTCTTTTGTAAAACACATCTTCTCTTTGGTTGCACTGCATGAAATGCACCGACGCTGGTGCTTTTTTTATTTTTTGGGTTCGCTCAGCACTCAGAGATGATATCATCCAGGTCAGAGGTCAACCTACAGCCCCTAACAGGTCACCCTGGACTCAGAGGGGGATTGCACTAGCGTATAACAAAATATTGGTGAAATGAACAAGTTTTGCAGCAGATAATGTGTTATTTAGAGGCTGCATTCCGCTGCCCTATAGACTTGCATTATATGGATATACGCGGCTCTCGGCTGGAGCTAATTTCGTTGGAACGACTTGTAATGATATCAAAGTTATCTGGGGGAGTAAATGATTGTATTTTATGCTAGAAATAAGGCCCAGATTGTAAAAAACGGCGATGACCCTTTAGGCCATAATTTGTTTTATTCAACTGAATGACAGTGACACCACAGGAGAGAGAGCTGCAGCCACAGAACATGCAGGGGTGTGCAGATGCATCTGGCGCTTCTCAGCGCACAAACAACACATGCAACAGTTGGATGGATTACAAAGAGTTGATACTGACTCCCGGACGGTGCAGAGTCAAGAAAAATATTCTGTTACTTCTTTTTTTTTTTTATTGCCTTCACATTGTGCAGGTTAGTTTTCCCACCCGGCCTTACCAACGGCTCTCTAAGACATAAAAGCTTCTCTGAGACCCAGAGAACATTTTGCAAAGATAAAGCCGACTGTTTGGCCATCCATAAACACATAACCATGTTTTATTTGTAGGGGCAGCGTAGTGTCTCACCTGGTGGAGCAGTGCGCTGCCGGGGGTCCGACCTGTGGCCCTCTGCTGGACGTCGTCCCCTCTCTCTCCTTGGCTGTCGACACGGGGAGGAAGGATGCTCCAAAAAACACCTTTAGGAAAGATAAAAAAAATAATAAAAAAAATTGAAAACACAAAATTGTTTGTTTGCAGTTGGAGGTGACCTGTCACAGTTTTACTGAGGTCTATTTTATGATAGCAGCTTTTTGGTGCTTCAGGAGGTTTTGTTGTTGCCGTTGGCACCTGGGGAGAACTGGCTGCAGGCCAGGTGAGACGGAGGCGTAAGTGATTGTTGTTCCAGACATTTCCCATTGTTTCTAAAACACTGTCTGATAGTATCATTGCTTAACGTCGGTGCGTGTGTGTTTTTGTGTCTTGATAAAAATCTGAAATTCAGAAAATGCTTCATCTAAACTGGACTTGGGGACATTATCTGAAAGGCAGAAGTGTTTTGTAGCAGTTTGGACTGTCCACGCTGGAGGAAAAGCTTGCAGCAGAACAATGACACACTTTCAGGCAGGTATTCACTTCTGTCTAAAAAGCAACAGAAGGGTTTGTGTGCAAAAATAAAAAGAGAGCAGTTCAAACTCAGCCTAGTTTTCCCCTCCACACACACACCATGGACCAATCACATGGCAGCGTCTGATTGTTCCAGAGAAGCTGCAGAAATTGTCGGACACAGCTCAACTAATTGGGAGAAGAGTGGAGGGAGGAGAGGGTTTCAGATGCTGTTTGACGATCTGACGAGCTCCTCACTGACGCCTTTACGCTGCCAAATACCCCCCCACCCCCCTCCCCCCTCCCCCACATACACACACACACACACACAAATGAACATACAGCGTGAGGTGGGCAATTACACTGGCTGCGCCTCCAGCAGCAGAAGGCGTCTTTTTCTAATTGATTCCAATGAAGTGTTTCACATGCCGCTTATGTGATTTTGCATGAGTGAAAGGAGCAGAGGGAGGAATTCTTTTTTATTTATTGTGTCTATTTTTTATATATTTACACATATGGTGGAGAGAAAAACACAGTGTGTGTATGTTCATGGACAAGAAACAACAGTGTAATCCCTGCAGCATCACACTTCATTAAGTGGTTAATTCTCCAAGTTTTCCAGTGGCTGGATCTTCACTATGGATGATGTAATCTCGACATCATTTCATTTCAGTTATTGTTATGGTTCCAGGGGACCATTATCGCTGGAGGATGGGTGGACTATTATATTTGGAGAGGGGGGATTTTAATGCCTTTATTTAACAAGGCAGTGTAGACAGACAGGAAACTGGAATGATGCAGCCAGACATCGAGTCTTTTCACATGGAGAGGTTATGTCATCGTCACAAATAAGTAACGTTTTTCATATTTCATATTTGTTGTTGTAGTGATAGTAGAGACAAACAGCTCAATTCTGTCGTGGCTTCATTTACATTCATGTTGTGGCTGTTTGACCCCTCTGGGCCACTGTATCACACACTGGCAGGAGGTCAGGTCGCCTTTACACCACAGCTGTTTGGTCCAGTTTAAACAGATCAGAGTTCATTTTCCAAACAAGTGAACTCTGGTCCTCCTGGAAACGTGGGTCTCGGTACGCTTGCAAGTAAAACTCTGGTGCAGCTCAGACCAAACCCAGGACCAGATGTAGGATGTGTCGCAATACTCATCAGAGAGGAAGGACAACAAACACAAAACACGTCATGGATCGTATTTTCTTCCGGCGCTGTTTTTCCATCATTTTTCTCACTGTAAGGTTGAAATAGTCTCCATCGCTGCCTGACCTGATGGTCATGAAAAGAACAAACACAATCCCCAGAGCAGCTAACTTAACATGCTGCCCATGATTTGCTGTTTGTTTTCCCGGGTCAGAGGGAGGGATTTCCGCCCTGTTCACCTGTGTGACGTTGTTCAGAAACTGTGAAAGCAGAACCGAAACAATGTTACGACTTTCTTTCTCCCAATCGAACCGAGACCCCGTCCACACGGATACCGGTTTAAGAGAATACGCATACGTTTTTTAGTGTTTCGGCTTTTCGTCCCGACGGAAACAGTGTTTTGGGAGGCCTGACATATGAACTACAGCGTTTTGAGTCGTTTTCAGTGGATCCGTGTGTATGCAGATATTTCTTCAAACGATGCCGTGTTTATGGAAAATAATTTCAAAACAAACAAGAAAAAGATTGTTTTGGGTGAAGCTCAGTTCCTGTGTGGACAAGGCCTGAGTCTTCTTGGTCAGGTGTGAAAACGACCTTCATCTGGGTAGGAAAAATGAAATAGCAGCACTCATTAACACTGTAGGGGCATTTAACCCTGAACACTGCAGTGGAGCAGCTCAGTGTCGAACAGGTCAACATGTGGCTGCACTGGGAAACATCCAGATGTGAATGTGTCACTGTGTCAATGTGATCAGGATGTTCCTGTAGGAAAGGTGGGGCCTGAAATAAATTCAGGTTTTTGGTGAAATAAGTTGAGTTGAACCAACAGCCGAGTGATGATCTGTCTGTTTGTGTGTTTATTCTTCACTGCAGATGTATCTGCTCTGACCAGTAGGTGGACTGATTACAACCGACCCCTGCCTCGCACAATCTGCACGTAGAGTTTTATCACACAGTGCAGCCACAGAGCCCCAACAAGCCACTGCTAAATAGCTTTTGTCAGGAACGTCCCATTCAGAAAGATAAAATAAAGTTGCTCGCTGCCGAGAGCCCACACCCACGCAGTCGGCTGTCTGACTTTTAACTTGACAATTTGTCACAGCTCATAACGGTTTCCAGTGAGGAGCAACAGTTCAAAATCAAGCCAGAGGAGCGAGTGAGCGAAACAACGTAGTGATTGGGGTGCTAATGATGTGCCTTTTGTTTACTGCGCCACGGCCTCACACACATGCACACGAGCGCGCACGCACACACGTCCTTTGATATTCACACAGAGATCCCTCTGTCAAACATCGGCTCGTTTCATTTTTAATGCCGAATGCGTCTGGCTGGAGTTTTAACACCGTGACAGCGCTCGTGTCACTTTGCAGATTCTGACAGGCTCACGGTGTCAAGCTCAGAAACAACATCATGTTACAAGTACAACACTCAAACCTCACATACTTTAAATATTACAGAATAGAATCGGATCGGCCCGACACTCATTAGTCATTCATGATTACTATATAATAATAATAATAATCATCATCACGACAGTTCCAACTATAGCTGTAGCTGTAGCACAACTGTTTTTTGTGCATCCATTCATGATGTGATGTATTGTATTGTGACCTTGTCAGCATAATGTGCATTTCATGAATAGTTTCCTTAAAGGGCAATATATAGCGACTCAATTCCACACTCCAATAGAACGACAGACTGTAAATAAATAGTGACACATTCACAGCCATAAAGAAAACTAAAACAGCAAAAAGCAGCTCTAACGGACGACAACTGGAACACAAAAAATAAAAAATAATAAAACAGATTTCAGCTGGATAAAACCAGGTCTTTGATGTCCGACGTCACTAAAAGCCAGTAATTTATATAAATAAGCGTTTTTATGACCAACAACCAAAATGATTATAATGAGTCTGTGTTTTCTCGAAGGAGGAAATAACATAAATAAACTGAAATCCTAAAGACTGAGCGCATGCAAT
Source organism: Trachurus trachurus (assembly GCF_905171665.1). Taxonomy (NCBI): domain Eukaryota; kingdom Metazoa; phylum Chordata; class Actinopteri; order Carangiformes; family Carangidae; genus Trachurus; species Trachurus trachurus. The sequence goes on along the minus strand of NC_139907.1, from coordinate 5,607,983 downwards.
TACAAGACCTGCTCAACATGCCGTTATAATTATTCATGATTTTTGCAACAGATGTGTGTCTCTTTGATCAATACCACATATGTAAACTATAATTCCATGCAGTCATTACACAAAAGTCCCGTAGTGCTCGTGTGGTATTAAGTGCTGTGATTTATTTTTATTTATATTTAATTATTTGGAATGTGAGTCATGGACACCCAGGCAGCTGTCACACTGTGAACATCGTCTCACCCCAGGCTGCATCTCATTAGCATTGCAGACGTCTTGTTTTTAGATACGGGGAGCGAGTGGAACTAAACCACTTCACAGAGAACCAATCTCTTGCTCCTGTTTCGCCACAGTGGCCCATCACCTGCTGCCAAGAGCGCTTTTCAGGGGGATTTTTCCCGCTCCACTGATGCACGGTAAGGAGAACTTCCCCGTGGGTTCGTCTGCCCACTTTTCATGGTGGAGGACGGACGTCTCCTTTTACGGAGGAGAGGGGCCTGGCTGCAGAGAGTCAGCATCTTAACAAGAGGATGCTTCACATAGTAGAGTTTGCTTCATGTCCATTCACAGGGAGACAGGGTCTATTTTTGACTTGATACCAACCTGACAGTTTCTCTCACAGTTTGATACCGCAGCTCCTTTGTGGATTCTCATCAGAAGTACTCAAATGCTTGACTTAAAGCCACTGAAAAACCTATTATCTCAAATCGGTTTCATATAATAAGCGAAGTGCGTCTGGATGAACACGATTTTCTGCCAAAGTCAGAACAGGTTTTGGTGATTTCACATGAAATAAATCTCATCTCTGAGCTGTGTGGGCTGGACAAGATGCGATGACAACTACAATGAGTCATTAGATCAGAGCGTTGGACGTATTTATGCAATATGTGATTTTGATTATCGTATATTAAATCATTATTATTCTAAATCATATGGAAAAAGGTTTCAGGGGCTTTAACTCAAAGTATTAAAGTGTTGATATGTCGGGCACGATTCGTCAGCTATGAAAATTTACATTCTGGGATGTTTGTGTTTTCAGATCAGTTGAAGGTTTCCACGGGTCGTTACTGGCAGAGGAAACGTCAAGTCAACAAGACGCCGTCTCATCCAGCTCAAACAGAGCAGGAGCACTAATATTTTGTTTTTTTTATAAAATAAAGCTTCTCACCAGACCATCAGCAACATTTTATGAATTTATAAGTTGAAACAACATCTTGAAACTGAATAACTGCAAACGAGTTCCTCCTGCCGGGCAGTGGAGCGAAAGCAGAGATTCTCAAACTGGAAAACACAAATGCAGCGGGCCCATTCCCTGGATATGTAATATACAAAGTATTATAATAACTGTGAACATTTGTTAGAGGCTCAGAGCTGCTCTTCTCAGTAGTGCCCAACTCCACCAAACTTCCAGCTAATGTAAAAATGAGCAAAGAGATGGAGTGTGAAGCACCCTAAATTACACAGAACTTCAGGCTTTTACAGGGCACTCATTTAAATACTTGGAAATTCAAATTACAACCCTTGATCATTATTGGAGGTTATTAAAAGAGTCAAGAGTCAAGTCCTTAGCTGAAACTTAAATAAACTTATTTTATTTGTCAAAAATAAGTTACCACATGTGGTGACTTGCCTGATAAAGGGTTAAAGCTTTTATAAATTAGAAACTGAAACGTTAATCCAAACCTCTTTACAGGCATGAAGGTGGAAATCAGCTACAAAACTGTTTTTATATCACGCCATTTTAATATCAGAGTCTATGGAGACTTTGCTGCTTTAGGAGCCTCGAGTGGACCTGTCACTTGATTATAAGCAGCGGTTGTTAATCAATCGCTGTATGAAAACATGTGACAGGACTTTATGAACGAATATGTAGAAAGTTACTCACACCTTTGCTCCTATCAGGCCCCATCATATTTTTTATTTTTTTCAAAAAGGGGGATTTGTAAAATTAATTAATCTTAATTAAATGACTAATTGAATGTGTTGGGGCAAGGTGACATTGGCCTGAAAAATGAATGTGATCCTTGGCTTTAATTGAAAGTTTTCTTAATTCTGATTAAGCTCTGTGAGCTTCAGGGACATTTATTCCCTGGGAGGTGGCGACCTGCTCCTCTGAGGAGACCAACAGGGCTCAGGAGAGCTTTTCTGTCAAAAAAAAAAACACAGTATCACATATATTTCAACAATGACACACAGTGCACAAGCCCCTCTGAAGAACTGAACAAATACCAATTATTGGACAAAGTCTTAACTCACCAGATACAATATCCAACGGCACTATAGAAGTGAGTCTTGTGGAGAGAGTCAGTGAATTTCTGTGATGAGTAACAGAGAACATGATACGGATACGTATGGCAGGGGGATTATGGGATTTGGTAAAAAAGTAGACATTAGGGAATACGTTCATCCTGCCCACCTGGATTCAGACAGACAGGTGTGAAGAGACACATGTAAGAAGGGAGAGTGCTGGAGTGTAGAAGCAAGACTTTAAGCTTCATACATGCATGTGTGTGTTAGTGTGTAAGTGTCTCTGTGTGTGTGAATGTATCTGTAAGATCTGTGTCGGTTGTGCGCTGGTGCGTGTTCACAGACATCTGACTCATTGAAAAGCCGCCCGTGATCAAAGCCGGGACAGACTGAGACGGACAGACAGCGGAGGACAGGATGAGCCAGAGATGGATCCGGTCCAGTCCTCGCATTAGATGTGTGTGTGTGTATGTGTGTGTGTGTGTGTGTGTGTGTGTGTGAGGCAGACAAATCACCGGGGCCAACAGCTGAGACGACGCAAACTACAAAAAGAGTGAAGTGCATTTAAATGTGATGACGTCATGGAGCACAAAAAAAAAAAAAAAAAACACCTGCTCGACCATATTTGAAAACAGAAGGCGTGCGTTCCCCTCCCTCGCTAGCCTTTGAACGCCACACATCTGGGTTTCTCTGCGCCCAGATCATGTAGGTATGTTGCTGCTGTTGTGTAACGCGGCCAGCAGGTTGCCAAGAGGTAGAGAGGCTGAATTATAACCAAAACATGTTTATTTCATTCTCAGCAGCCAGCGGGAGGTTTTATCCAAGCGCTAAGCTGGTGAGTATTATACCTTCATGTGAGTAGGCATGTTGAACCGGTGCTGATTGGGCCGCTGCCCATGTGCCTGTGAAGGGGCCTTAAGACGGCATACACAAAAACACTGTAAAAAAAAACTAAACAAAAAAAATAACAGAGGCAACATGGAGACCTCCTGCTGAACTCCGGCCCCTGAAGATGGATTCAGCTGCTGTGCCCAAGTAATTACGCATAACGTGTGCACTCAGATTTCTCTTCTTCATAATAAATGCACTGTGTGAGGCCAGTCACAAATTGTGAGTGCTTTTTTCCCCCCTAAGGTAGGACACATGAAGGAGGAACAAAGAGCCCAAGATGTCAGATGAATCAGAGCAGGTCTCAGCACTGGATTTTAATTATGTGGTGGATGTTTTTGCACAAAGAGTCAAAATGGGGAGAAAAAAGCTTATCCCAGCAGATTTTGTGTTTATACATTTGACTTCGTTACCATGCAGGCATGTGTAGTGTGTCAGGATTTACATGTAGTGAATGATAGTGAGTCACCAAGTCAAAGACATGAGGATCAGACGGTGACAATATCTCCATCTGCAGCAGACCTGTCAACAAACTGTGGCTGCTAACGCACCACCACCACTGGAAGCTACCAAGTTAAATCCTATATAAAACTCACACAGTCAACTTGGCTTGTTTTTTTAAAAGGGTGCTATTCACTGTTTGCATCTTCACTCTGAAATTAAAGGGATAGTTCAACATTTAGGCAAAGTGGCCCATTGTCATAGTCCCTATAGTCTTAGCAGTAGGTTTGTTACATTTATTTGTTAGTGTAAGCTACTTTTAGAACGGCGGAGCAGAGTCGTGAGCTGCTCAGAGCTACGCTACGGAGGCTCATGGAATTTCCTCTCCCTCTAAAACAACTCTGTCTGGTAACGTTCTGTTATTATCTCATAGCGTGGTGAATGTGCAGGTCACAACTTGTCCACCAGAGCGTTTTGGAGTTGTTGGATTGTGTATTTGATGAGTTTGATGAGGGAAACCAAGAAATCCCATTAGCCTCCGTAGCGTAGCTCTGAGCAGCTCGCCGCTCTGCTCCACCGTTCTAAAAACAGCTTGCACCGACAATTAAAGGTAACAAACCTACTGCTATGACTATAGGGATTATGGCATGGGCCAATTTGCCAAAATGTTGAACTATCCCTTTTAAAAGAAGCATTCAAAAACTATTTAACTACAACTACAAAGCACTAAGGCTGACCCATGGACCAGGCCTACTCAGGTGGCGGCCCAGGGGCCACATGCAGCCCAGAGGCAACCTCCAAGTGGCCCAGACTGTGAATACTATTCTGTTATTTATGCACTTGGAGGTGTGCCTGGATTTAGGTATGAACAAAATGTTAAAGCAGAGTTATGTATTGCTACTTGCTCTTTTTCCATTGTCTTTATGCACCTTTTAATTTGCCCACCAAATTTTGAAAGGGAACAATGAATAAACATTACTTGTTTTCCAATACATTTTAATTTGTGCTAGTTTTAAAACCATCATTACCTGCTGCTGCTAACCAGCCGCTGAAAATGTCTGGCCCAGATACATTTCTTGGTTTGAAATTCTGGCCCCACTGAATGTTTAATTGATTCGCCCTGCAGTAGACCTACGCAAGAATCAGGGGTTTTTCTACACACTGAATGCTGTTGTTGCTGGATGTGTAAAAAGTTAGCCATGTTAGATAAGATGTAATATTACACCAGTGTTGTTATTATACAGCTTGTTCTGCTGCCCACAAGGGCTCAAAAAAGATCCTATAATACTGAAAAGACTTTGAGACTCTCTGTGGAGGCCTCATCCTGCACCAGGGGCTCAGTTAAAGTCATGCTAAAGTTCAAGGAAGTCCAAGCCTTCACCTGAAGCAGTGTTTTTCAACCTTGCAACCTTGGGGTCGGGACCCCACGTGGGGTCGCCAGGAATTCAAATGGGGTCGCCTGAAATGTCTAGTAATTGATACAAATATTTTTTTTAACTAATTATTATTCTTTTTAACACCACAGATAATCTTAAACAACTGTTTTCTATACTTTACACTTTCTCAAATATAAATCGAGGTCAAATAAAATGCAACATATAAAATCTGAGCTGGCACATTTTGATTGACGGCCGGGGGTCGCCAGAAATTTGTGATGTCAAAATGGGGACCTAAAGTCTGTCCATAACAATCATCATGGTGCACAGCTAATTTACCGTCATGATTCATGCTTTCCTGAGTGATAAGCTGAGTGTTTATGTTTGGCCATGAACTGTGTGATATTTGAGTTTAACTGTTGCACTTCTGGCAGCTTCTTGTCAGTCATGTAGGTTTGATAAACACGTGATTTTGGATGATTAATGTTGTATTCTGTTGTGATTAACAACAGTAAAAGGCAGTGATGTGCTGTGGACAGACATTGGATACTGGATAGTGTGTGTGTTGTGTTGTTCTGCTGTTTAGACTTAATGTGGAAAATCATGTTTTGACAAATTACGATAAGAGCATCAATCAATTGAATTAAACTTTAATTGAACAGAGTTAGTGCTGACAAAGTGCTTTACAGGTGACGGAGGATTATAGAGTAAAGCAATGGGATATTAATGCACAGTGTTTGTGCAATAGGCAGCAAGTGTAAGTGTGTGTGTGTGTGTGTGTGTGTGTGTGTGTGTGTGTGTGTGTGTGTGTGTGTGTGTGTGTGTGTGTGTGTGTGTGTGTGTGTGTGTGTGTACAGGCAGATGGATGACTTGCAGCACTGGGGGAAGCCACGGTGCCCTGCAGTGGGCGCTGCTCTGCACTAGTGATGGAGACGAGCTCCATCTATTTCCTGGCGGTTTCCATCTTTAAAACATGTTTGCACTTCATGTGCAAATCGTCTCATGTGGCGGTGGGGCAGTGGGTTAGACCGGCGACTTCTGATTTGGGTTCAGATCTCAGCAGAAGCGTTTCTATATAGCTATAATATTCATTTGCTGTGTTTTACATATGTGAATTATTCATGTCTTCCCACCGTGATATTCTTTTTGTGAATCATGAGGAGATTGACGTGACTGTTTGACTTTGGCATGCAATATTTTCCATTCATTTTGGAAGCCTCCGAATAAGGAAGATGCATGTGAGAGTGAGGAAGAGGGAAAATGAGTTGTTGGCACTCACTGGAATAATATCATGAGTAGGTGAAAGGGACTTGTGTAAACAGGGAAGTCGAACGCATTTCCTTACTGTAAATACAGCAGTGAACAGTGGCCGGTAACCACTTCTAATAGAGCACCGCTGTTAAAAAGCGCCCATGTTTCAACAAGGACGACTTTATATACCTCATTGTGAAACATTAATTCACGTTGCAGGTTTGTCTGCTGCTCAGTTTTCAACAGCTACTTCTACTCTCCTGTTCTTCTTATACAGAAACATAACATATGACATTTGTCTTTATACTGAGTGATGTCGCCTATAGTTATCATCAGCTACATATAATATGAACATATACATTCTAACATAACAAAACAAAAATGGTAAAAGATGCTGCAATCACATAAAACACTTAATTTATGTTTGCAAATGTATTAAAATAGCATAGTTTACATGTAATATATGGATATTATAATTAATTTTGATGTACAGTATATTTACATATTTACTGGTGTGAGATTTTGACAAGCTGTTTATAACATACACCGGCTGGCATTGAGTCAGATATATATTTATGTAATATATGCAAACATATGGGCTGCATATATCAATGTATGGATGGAAATGTTCCCATTTCTAATAGGTTCCATGTATAATTTTTACATATGTGATTTGGCTCATGTGTCTATACATACACTCAGTATATACCAGTGCTTCTCAAAGTGTGGGGCGCGCCCCACTGGTGGGGAACGGAGACATGACAGGTGGGGCGCGACAAACGGGAGGAAATTTTCAATGTCATGCCTATCTTACTGTAAATGCTATTGACAACAAAGATAATTCACTCTAAACAAAACAGCCACACACAAACAAAGTAATAATGAATAGCTAAAATTATTAAAAAGCATTAGGAGACCGGGAGAAAAAATGTAACCTGGAACTAAAGTGCAAAAACAATGATTGACGTCGGGATGTTAATTGCAGCGGGGCAACAAGGCAGCAGCAGCAGCAGCAGCAGCAGCAGCAGCAGCAGCAGAGAGTTTCTAATAGAGACTGGCTCTGGTAGCAGGCTGCTGGGTTCACACCGGAAGCCGAAGCACCGCGAATAGCGCGGAACAGAGACCGCTTCCCTTCAGTGCTCAAGTACCGGTTGTGTAGTTCAGACCAGTGGTGGAAGTCGGGCCCTGCAGCGATCGGTTCGGCATCTGTTCAGTTTTGTGCGCGAGCCGCGAGCGAACGCGTCAATCTTGGCAGGAAGTCACACATGAAACAACGAGAGAATCCGGTCAATTGTCAAAATAAAGCACTTTTCAAAATAAAACACAGCGATTGACAAATGCGATCATATTTGTGTGCGTTTTGTAGCTTATGTCAGACTCGAGAGAGATGAAAACACACACGCACGCACGCACACACACACACACCACACACCTCAGCTCAACATTGAGCATGACTTGAGGCAGTTTCAAGCCTGCAACCCCGAGGATGTGCAGGGAAAGTTCACTTGTTCATATTTTTGTTTTTTGCACGGATTGCAAATGAAACACTGTTTCATTATTTGACTACTGTAGCCTACTTTTACTTTTCTGTTTTTGATCTGCACTTTTATTTTCTCTTTTTGAACTCTGTGTTATTTCATGTTTTTGATTTTGACTCATGAAATATGACTGATACTTGGTGCTAGTAAGTTCAATAAATTTGAAGTAATTTTTGTTGGGGCGATGGGGGAGTGGGGCTTGAAAATCCCCACTTGTTAAAAGTGGGGAATGGCGAAAAAAGTTTGAGAACCACTGGTATATACGGACATATTATACTGTATAGGTACAGTATGTGTGTGGGTTACTTGGATGCTATGACGTAGTGAACACAAGCCGCGATTTGACGGCAGACACTTTGACGCTAAACCTGAAAATGACACTGAATATTTAACAAAATGAAAGTTAACATTCACACCCTTATAACACGCCTGCTATCACTTTAATTACTAGGTGTGTGGTTATATGTTTTTAGTGTGAAAGGATGGAAGGATGGATGTGTAGTAAAGACAGCTTGTACTGCTCCTCCTCCTCCTCCCCCTCCTCCTCCTGCTCAGATTTAGTCCAGCTGTGCCGAGATACTTTTCAGTTCAGGTCTCGACTTTATGAACATTAACTTATTCATGCAGGGTTCAGTTTGGTTTTCCACAGGTCAGTTTCAGATCAGGTCTGAGAGCGTCTCCTCCTGACACCCAGTTACCACAGAAGCCCTGCAAGGCATTTAATGTGAAACAGCTACAGGAGGAGTTAACTGAGTCACTGGGGTTTGTGATGCATTGCTCGCTCCTCTCTCAATAAATATTTGAGAATCATTTTATGCACATTTTTTTTTTGTCTCCCATGTTCAGTGTTTCAGTCGTTGCAGGAGAGAAATGGATTCACATGTGAACCCGGCAGAGAGAGAGAGTGTTGCAGGCGACGGCCTCTTATTGAATTTCCTGTGTCATTTCCCTTCACGCTGCTGCACAGTCGGTGTCATGCCAGCATTACGAGCTGCTGGTACAGTATCCAGCCAGATGGAAATAAGCTATAAGTCGACACATGAAAACACATGCATGTTAAAGATGAATTAAAATTGCCTGCTCGGGCGAGGTACATTCATTTTGTAAAAAAAAAAAAAGAAGGAATAAATAGAGGATTTCTGTCGAATCTACCTGAAGTAAAATCTCACAGTTAAACTCAATGTGACCTGGATGACTGGTCCACGTTGTGTGTTAAACATCCCAGATAGGCTCCCTCATTAACTCCATTTGTAGCGCTTTGCATTGTTTAATCTAAACGTGCTTTGCATATCTGTACTTCATTAATTGCAATTATGTGTGATGTTGTTTGTCTTAGCAGAGGCCCAATTACCCGTCAGAGGCGCTAAAGGTTTGAACTCTTTAGCTCCGTTGCAGAAAAAGTCTGGTAATCTGTTTGCTTATCTGCTTCAAAACACCAACTAATCTGCTTAAAAACACACCTTTAAGAGTTTGACTGTGCAGTAAAAAGCTGCATATTGTGCTCCTTCGGGCAGCTTTTTGGAAAGGTGAGAGCTTTTAACAGACTGAAAACACGGCCACCGCTCTCATTATCTGCCCTTCACTTTTCTGAAGCACTCTGGGAGGATGTGTGTGTACGTGTTTGTGCGTCTCGGGCCTATCTTTCCTGTTGTTCGCGCTGGTGAACGGTAATCTGAATGAATAATTAATTTGGCTGTGAACCAGTTATAAATGAGAGGTTTGGTTTTCCTTTAGCTGAACTACAAATGTGCTTTGATGTTTCGCACCAAGGCTGACTAAGAGCAAAAGGAATAAAAATAGAAGACAGCTCCGTTACAGCAGGTTCAATGACTGCGCTCCCTACAGAGGATTTTAGAGAGGGAGAGGATTTGAAGCTAATCCCACCAACAGAGTACAGTATGAATGAGGGCAACGGAGTGATCCCCGCTGCATCTCAGAAAAGTTGCTCAATGACACTGCTGTCAAAAGCTCTTAACTGATCAAACTGGAAAATTGGTATTTAAGGCTAGCAGTATTTATAGGAGCTGTAAGCCTCATACAGATTGACAGAAACAAGCCTGCGTCACAATGGACAGTGATTTTTTTTTGCAAATCTCCTACATTAGTAACATATCCTCCTCCGAATCACAATGGGACACAATGCATCTGAGCGCTGCCTTTGTCGGCCCGAACCCACATAACTCTATAATTCTGTTTAGATAAAAAGGGATGTTTATCTTTCGCTCCCAGATACGTGTCCAACACATCAAACGCTGCTCCTGTGAAAACCTTCAATTTAAATGATTCTCAGCTGTTAGCTGCAGTTTAGACAGGCAACCGTATTCCTGTGGGTTTTAGAGAAACCTATAAAAACTCTGACGGCTCAATATTTTTAGCTCCTAGAAAGCTTTCATTTAAGCAGCCACAATGAAAAGGACTCCTTTCTTTTTTCCCGGTTTCATTAACATTACAGAACACTGATGGGGTAAAGACTGTTTGGGTTCTGGCACCATTTAATAAAACCTCCTCTAGACTGATAACAGTTTCTATAACATAAAGAGTTTTTCCACTTATGCAACTCGGCACTGATGTTTATTAGATCCACAGAACAAACTCAAACAGACTCTCCAGGATAATGAGTTATTGGCAACCCAACTTCCTCTTTCTGCTTTCATGCTCTTGGATGTTGGTTACTGTTTTTCTTTCTAGCTCAGGTTAATTGAAAATTAAATAACCACTAATTGGATGTGGCTTTAGAACTTTCTCTTTAAGTCTCAGTATTGTGGGGTTGATGTTGTTTTTCTTTTTCAACTCATCTGAGAAACAATAACCTTTACAGAAAGTAATCCAGTTGGTAACCATCCTGAGGCTTTCAACCATGGCACTAGGGACGGAGAGATTCACCGATTCAAGTCGGTGGTCCAACACTAACGTCTGTGATGCAACTGCACCAGTAGTTTCAGTGTGCATCAGATACGACTGAAGGCTAAATTCACAATGTATCTTTCCCAGCGTGTCTGCATCGGTTATAGCCATGGTTACCATCATGTTTCTGAGGCACACTGAATGCAACATCACTGTGTCTTTACATTTTGATCCGTTCTGGACCTGTCTGAACAGCCCCTCCTCTCCGTGCACTATACTGCCGTTAAGGAAGGCCTCTCATTATGGAGGCTTTGCTAAACGCTGACCCAAACAAAGCCGGCCCTGCATTCTGTTTGTTATATCCCAAATGCAACATGCCCGCCTTGAACAGGCTGTATAAAACGAGCTTGAATCAAAACACGATTGTGCGTGGGAGGAAGGATTGTTGGCGCAGAGAAGACGGCCGGCTGAAGCGATCCAAAGTTCACAAATGCTGAAACGAAAAAAATGGTTTCTTCACTGTCGTCTCCACAAACAGGAATTGCATTTAAATCTTTCTCAGCTATACAAGACATCTTATAACTGGGTCATCAGTGGGGTTCTGAAAAGATGCAGCTCTAACCGGGTTTTCTCTTTTCATATGTAAGTGAACATGCATAACTAAAACCAGCTCATCTTTAAGTTTATGTATCTGGATCTTGCTGCTCTGTGCTGCTGATTAACAAACTTACATATTAGCTGTGTGCTTCTTAAGTTTAGTATTGATCAGAACATCTGCAATGATGAATTTTGGCACCAGATTGTTATTGGTCATTTGATTTTTATAATTTTTGGTGAAGAAAAGAGGACATTTAAAGGGATAGTTCAACATTTTGGCAAATTGGCCCATTGCCATAATCCCTATAGTCATAGCAGTAGGTTCGTATACCTTTAATTTTCGGTGCAAGCTATTTTTAGAACGACGGAGCAGAGCCGCGAGCTGCTCAGAGCTAAGCTACGGAGGCTCATGGAATTTCTTGGTTTCCCTCATCAAACTCATCAAATACACAATCTAACAACTCCAAAACGCTCTGTTGGACAAGTTGTGACCTGCACATTCACCACGCTATGAGATAATAACGGAACGTTATGAGACGGAGTTGTTTTAGAGGCAAATTCATGCAAAAACGCTGATGTACGTTTTGTCAGGAGCAGTTTTTCAGCAAGCAGTCTCTGCATTTATCTCTAAAACAACTCTGTCTGGTAACGTTCTGTTATTATCTCATAGCATGGTGAATGTGCAGGTCACAACTTGTCCAACAGAGCGTTTTGGAGTTGTTAGATTGTGTATTTGATGAGTTTGATGAGGGAAATCAAGAAATCCCATGAGCCTCCGTAGCGTAGCTCTGAGCAGCTCGCGGCTCTGCTCCGCCGTTCTCCTACTCCTAAAACTAACTAAAATGAACTATCCCTCCTTTAAGTTTTAGTCTCATGTTTGTTGTGCAGTTCTTATGTTTATGGCCTCTCAGCTGTTGTGAGGTGAGTGCAAAAGGTCAGAAAGTTTATATTTCCTCATCATTCACATATTGTCATAGTGTTTGTTTTAAACAGCTACTTTTCAATTAGTTTTACTTGTGTTTTTATTGTGTCAGCGAATATTCTTTTAGTTTTTTGTTGATGAAATCAGCTCTCACACTGGGAGCACACATTCATTAGAGAGCTTTTTCTTCTTTTTTTTTTGCAGTACTCTGCATATCTGCAAGGGGGGCATAAAACTATGCTGGGGCAATAATATTCTGGAGGTGTTGTACAATTATAAAACGGCAGCGAAGCAGGTGGCCCAGTTTTCAGAGGGCCTGTCCTATATGCAGCGGGTCCCAGCTTAAGTTCAGTCTCCGTTACAGCCGCCGTTGCATCCATCAGCCGCTGTGTGCCCTGTCAAAGTGTCCTTGAGCGAGACATTAAACTCTGAGGATGTAGGTCACCGTGTATGAAAGTGTCAAATGCGTGGTTTAATTGCAGCAGACACAAAGGTGTATTAAAAAAAAATGGCACCGTCTCTTTAAGGGAGTCCACGGCTCAGCGTCGCCCGGCTGCACAGAGAGGCCGTGATGAGCCACAGGCGGACTCAGTCATGATGAGGACGCCATCACGGCTCTGCTCTCACACCTCCTTCCTCTCAATGCTGCTTTAGCCCTTGACACCCATCACCTTGAGTCGCTATCAAAGTCTGACACTGATGATACGTTCCCTGAGCAGGGGATCCTGGGAATAGACCTTATCCATCATCCTGCTCTCCTCCAATAAAACCCCTTTGCCAGAAAGCACAACAACATGGGGCACTGGACAAAAGAGATTTAACACCTGAGATTCAAGGATAACTAGCTCTCAGTAACCACATATGGAGCCGGGGGCAACGCCGAAGCCATTACAGGCCAAAAAAAAACAGCAAAAAGACAGAAACACTCCAGTAACATCTTTGGAAGTGATCTCCACAGGGAAATGCTCCTCCGGAGGAAGAGGAAAGTTTTAACAACAGAACATGGATTTAGTTCCTCTCCTCTTGATGAGAGCTGCTTTAATGAAACATGCAGATGAAGCCAACGCCGTTGAAGAAAATTTTCGGTGCGTGTTCCCTGAACTTCCTCTGCACTTCTGATTAACTCTCAGGAGAAACCTTTTGAATGTTTGGGAAGACTTTTGAGAACTTGTGAAAAGCCACATTAGAAAGATATGCTAATTTTATGTGGGGGAGGAAATGTTAGTTTTGTTGGGGAATGGGTACATTTTGCTCTGATAACTAAAGTCATCATAAGACTAAAAGTCTGAAATAAAAAAAGGGTCCACTAACAGGCTCCAGAGACGACAATAGTAATTATGTTGTTAAAACGTGTTGGCCAAAGGAAAACCACAGTGGTTGCTCGACAATTAGCTCAGTGTTACCATTAGTGATGGTAGAAAATGTCAGGTTTTCATGAAATTAGAGTCAAGAGAAAGCCATCGGGTGACTGTAATTAAGTGTTAATGCACTTTTATAGCAATTTGCATATAATCCATCCATCCATCCATCTTCCACAGCTTGCTCAGGTCACAGTCTTTGGCCTAGCAACCCCCTCAAACTCTTCCTGGAGGATCCAAAGCATCTCCAGGCCAGATGGGATCTAGCATGGTCTGGGTCTCTGGAGGAAACCTTGGGGGACAGAAGTCCAAAAACCAGCTACTGTTGACTGCAGAAGGAAGTCGTTCTTCAAGATGTTTGAGCTCTGAGGAAGATATAGCTCCATATTCAGGCAGTTGAGTATAAGTATATCAAGTGTGCAAACCGTGAACGTGACCGTGTCCCTTTTGAACTACACTCAACATATTAAAAGTCTGATCCCACTCGACCTGCAACAGAAATTAATTTCAGCTGCTTGTATTTGCAGTCTCATTTGTTCATTATCCAATAACAGCCCAGAGCTCATGGAGATAGATAAAGCAAACCCACTGCTAAATTGAAAGTTTAACCTTCATGCTCCACTCAGAGAGGGAAATTCTCATATTGCATCATGTGCACAGGTTGGCATTTTAGTCCAAGGGTGGCACAGCAGTAAAGAAAAGGAAGAGGCTTTGATATTCATATGGTAAATCTGAACATTTTTTGCCTTGATGTTAATTCAATATCAGTGCTGTCCATTTTCGGTAGCTTTTGGGGAATCAGTAGCACATTTCTACATATATCTCAGTTGATCTATATGATTGATTTCATCCTCTGAGATTCATGAATACACAGTAAATATCTAAGATTATGTCCATTCGTTTTAGAGATGTCAGAGATCAGAGTGATTTTAGGCCGACGGCGAGTTCAAGGGTCATTAGGAATCATTCTCTGAGAACTGCGATCTATACCAATTTTCACGTCGAGTAGATTTGATTGGACGGTGTCATTAGAGGAGCACACCAAGTGTCCAATCAATGAACTGATTTCCCATCATGTAGGCCAAATACTAGCAGGATAAAGAGAATAGTGGGAGGTAGCTGTGATTTTCTAGGCCACGATCTACCGATGACACTAATGAGTCCTGTTTTTGTTCTGAGCACGAACTTACTGTGTTTTAACGAAGCTCCTAGAGAACAAATGTATAAACTCCAACAAACACAATTTGACATATTGGAGTTTCCTCTAGAACTTGACATTGTGTATGAAAATAAAAAGATAGTTTTTGTGTTTTGACATCAGAGGGAGGGCCATCTCGGTTTAAAAGAAAATTAGATGCTTTCCAAACAGCAGATTGATAGGTGTGCTGCAATGCATTAGGGGAACTTTCTTCCATTAGAGGCCACAGAAGACAGTTGGAAAAAAAAAATCTTTTAATAATGATAACTGTGCATAATTGAGGGGGCTGGGAGCTAATGGCTCAAGTGTTAACACAACTGTCTGAGCTGCATTTAAATGATGTACACTGAAGACGTATTTGTATCCTCGCAGGCCGCAGCGCTCAACACGCAGGCCATTTCATGTTGTTAATTCTTTATAGACACGTTTTCAAATGCATAAATATCAGAGAGCAATGACATGCCTCTGACAGGATGTCTCATCATGGATGCATCGCTGAAAGGATCTATAGAGGCACAGACTGCAGGTGCCCAGGAGGTCCCAGCCCTGATTTTAAAGCAACTTTTTCTGTTTGTAAAGTCAACAAAGTGGCCACAGAGACACACAATGTTCACAAATAGTCACAAAAACACCAAAAAGATACGGTGAGAGCACAATATCAGCACAGAAAGGACCACAAAGGGACTCAAAATGACCATAACTGGTCACATAAAGACCAAATACACAACATGACCATAAGCAGACACAATATCAGCACAAACGGGACCACAAAGAGACACAAAATGACCACTGAGAGGCACAAAATAACATCAATAAAGACTCAAAACTACCCCACAAAGACACAAAATGACCAAGACTCAATATGAACTCAAAATCACACAAAACGGCCACAAAGAGACACAAATGAGGATAAATCGTCACAAAAAGATAATAAATGACCATAGAAAGACACAATATCAGCACAAAACGACACAAAATAACCACAAATAGTCACATAAACACTATAAAGAAGACACAAAATGACCAGGAGGCAACAGTAAAATAATCACAAAGACCACAATGAAACACAACCACAACATCAAACAGACACAAAACGAAGCAAAAAGTTGCGTAACAACTACGGCACAATGAGACACAAAACAACCCACTAACCAGGAGGAGACGGAGCGACTACAAAGAGACAGCCGCAATGTTTGTTGTCATTTTGTGCGTCTTTTCTTCTGTGTAGGTGGAGTGTGTGTATGACGACGGGCCTATTGTCCCATAATCCATCTGTGTGTGATGAGCAGAGTCATGAATGTGAGGAGGAGTGGATGTGAATGAACACACAACAGCACAGTTTAGTGGAGTGTGTAGCTGCTGCAGAGCGACTGTGTTTCTGAGCCCTTCATCAGGTCGGCCGTCGCTCAGCGATTCTGACGTTCACACTTTAGTTCATCAGCTCCACTAACAGCAGCTCTGGACCCACCAAGGCCACAGCTTCTATTACCACTACTGCATCACATGGGCTTTTATTTTCCTCATCGCTTTAGACTTGATAGAAATTATAAATCACAAGTTTTTCCTCGCTTCTCGTTGCTACAGGTGAGAAGTTAAAGGGATGTTTAAAATATTAACTCATGGTCCAACGCACCGTGACGTAGAGTTACACCCCCCCCCTCGAGAGATGAAGTCTGCTGACCGCTAGCTTCTCTAGTTGTAGCAACTTTAGCAAGTCTATTTTCTCCACAGCGATCAAAAACCCACTCATAGCCATGGCACACGTCCAGGCACTGATAAAACACGTCCGAGTCCGACTGGCAGCACAAACATTCAGTTTCAGCGGCGATTGGCAGGCAGTGTCCACACATGACCACTTCCCCAGCACGAGACTCCAGCGGCAACTGTCCGTCTTTCACTTTTCTCCTCCATTTCCTTCAGCTCGTCTTTGGTAAACTCCGACGTGTGTTGTCAGTGCCTGGACGCGGAAAGTTGCTGCATAACGTATAACTGGAGGAGAGTGGGTGAGTTGTTTTCGTCTCTTTTCAATAGAAACCAGGCAAAGCTATCAGATGTTTGATGCCTTGTATTATGTGCTGGGACCCTGTTTGTACTGTTGATGACGAATGGGGCTGTTCTGAGCATTATTTGTGGCTATGAGTGGCTTTTTGATCGCGGTTTACGCACGGAGAAAATAGACTTGCTAAAGTTGCTACAACTAGAGAAGCTAGTGGTCAGCAGACTTCATCTCTCGAGGGGGGGGGGGGGGGGGGGGTCTAACTCAGTGTCACGGTGTGTTGGACCATGGGTTAAATTTACGCCGGAATAGCCATTTAACACTTGGATTGTTCATCCAATCTGAGAAAAGTCAATTAGAGAAAGTGATGATCGCACTAAATCAACCAAGGAAAGAAAATAATTATCAAAAAAAGTAAGTAGTGCAGATAAAAATACATTATCAGTATCAAATTAATAAAAATCATCAAATAACTAATTAATTATTGATGCTCGATGATAAAAAAGGGCACGGGTGTAAAACACGTGGTGCCAATCAGACTGGGTTGTGGGTTTGAGTCCATTTTGAACTGTTAAATTAAATAATGTCATGTATTACAGTGTATGATGGGCTGTGCAGAATAGGCTAAAATCCCATTATTTGGCTGGATTTGAATGGCACGTTGGGATGCTGCTGCTGACATCTACATCTCCAAGCTGAGGATTTGATTGGGGTTCGGTGGCACATTATCAAGAAGCGTTTAGCTTTAAGAGGCTGGTTAAAAACACAAGGAAATACGTATTCAGCGGAGGTTTGTGGGAGCAGTTTAATCTGTAAACCCTGTGGCAGCACGGATCTGTTTCAAACGATTTTACACACTTTCGACTGCTGAGGCTCCGTCGCCAAGTTGTTATATTGCCAATGGACAGGTGTCAACGATTCCGAGAGGGCTGCAGTCTGCGAGCGCTTCCAAAACTTTGGATTAATAAAGCTTAATTATAGCAATCCTTTGATCTTATAATACGAGTACTACGTCCTTCCAGGGGCCCTTGAAGTGCCCAGCGGTGCTCATGCAAAAACACACTATACTGTGTCACTGCACGGCACGCAGCATAATTAAAAGCTTTAGATGGATCCCGGTTACATGATGATGTTTCCATATTTCGCTGTCAGCTCCCTAAATACAAGAGGAACGATGATGCAATCCAATAAAAACACAGGAAATATTCTCAGAAATCACCATAAACTTGAGTATACACCTCCCTCAGAGACTTCTCAAGCTTCACAAACACAGTAGTATTCACTGCAACCACAGGTAAATATGATACGATATGACATCTGCTCAGTTTATCCATTTGTGAACAAGTTCAGCAACACTTAAGCACAGGAGCAGCTGGCAAATGAAGTTGCTTTCTTCACTCTATTTTGATCATAAATCATTTCAATCACCAACCATGGGTAGTCAGGGCAGTGAAGGGTACGTTTACCCCTGTAGACTTGACTACACATCAACCAAGAGGTGGTCGATCGTGTCAAAAACATCCTTTCACACTCTTTCTAAGTAGAATTTCAACCAATGACCTGCATCATTTCTACACAAGAGGTGTTTTTTTCAAGAATATTAGAAAGCAGTATTTCCTCTAAGTGGAATGAAAACAGTGTTTCCATCGTCACATTTAATTGGAATGACATCAGCTTTATTCAGACACACTGCGAGCCGTTACCATGGGGACAAAGATCTAGGTCCTGATGGGTAGAAACCGCTTTTTTTTTCTTTTGTGGGTTAAGACTTGATTTTAAGGTTCAAGCTGCAATCAGATTAAGATTGGGTATTGCGTTGTGATAGTTGAGGGTAAGAGGGCAGTGAAGGCGACATGTATGTGTGTTATGTGCATGTGTGTGTGTGTGTGTGTTTCTCCTGTATGTATTCTGCAGTGCACTGCCACCGCTGATGAAATTTCACATGGTTCATTAATATTCACTGCAAATCACGGTGATTACTTTGTCTTTGGAGCATGACAGCTGGTGTCAGTGAAGGGGTACTTGAAATCATTTGACGGGGGCTGTGGGGCTGGGCCAGACTGAAAGGTTGGGAGCAACAGTGACAGATGGAAAAGCAGCATTAATAGAAGCGCCCGCACTAACATTATGATATAGTTTTAACTTGTGTTACCATCAGTGACTGTAATAACAGTGGTTCTGGGAGCAGCATGGAGTCTGCTGCCTGTGCACAGACCCAGCAGGTGAAAAACTCTTAAATGACTGCGACTGCAATCATTAAAAAAGATAAGAGTGACTCATATGATATGAGCACACATGCAGAGAGTGTAAAAACACAGAATGAGACGACATATGTAGGAAATGAAAATGCATATGAGTAAGAAAATATATGCACGGTATGAAAATAACAAGCAGGATTGATGATTACACCTTATTGTTCCCACAGAGAAACTCCTTCATCACGTTGGTATACAACAACACAGCAGAGAACATGTACAGTAAATACCAGCCACTGCCTGGAAGCCACAGTAAAAAGGATGGATCAAGATCAAAAGCCCTGCTGAACGAGAACTAAAAAAAGAAACGTGCCCATGTTTTATGTTTTCAGACATGAGGGCATTTCATTTCAGACGGATTGACTGTGGTAAGCTGTAGGTTACAGGAACGCCTGAGGTGGAACAGCAGTGGAGGTCTGCTACACAGTGGTGTCTGGTGGCTTCAGTTTTGATGGGTATTGCTGCAAATAGCTGACTATTGATGATCAATAACTCGCTGGACTGCAACAAGTTTGATCATCTGTTATCATTCAGTCATTTATCAAGCAAAAATGCAAAACACTGATTCCTTATAGCATCATAAATCAACCAATATAATCAATCAGACTTGATTTCTACAGCACTTTTCATACAATAATGTAACACTAAATGTTTTATATAATAAAAATAACCCATCCACCCACAATCCCCCTGCCCACTAATACAATATAAAACCAAAACAGGTTATATCTAAAAGCAGGAAATTAACTAAGGAAACGCTATCGGTGATACGATATGGGGAGACAACAGAGATAAGTAAAAGTCAAGTGATAAAAATGAAGTGTAACAGAAAATGACTAAAACTGTGGCATATCAAAATAAGTTAAACCATAAAAATAAAAAATGATTAAAAAAAAAGAGAGAATATGATAAAATAAGTATAAATAGTAGAAGAAATAAAATAAATCTAATAAAAAGAAGCTAAAGCATATGGTAAGAGATGAACAATAATACAAGAAAACAAAGAATAAATAAGTGAGATTCAATTAAAAGTGAAACTAAAAAAGGTAATTCTTTAGATTGCTTTCTAATAATTGTTTAATTGCTTCAAGCATCAGCTGTCCAGCTCTCAGCTCTGATCGTCCTCATCCAGCACCAGAGTTTCATCTGGACATAAAACGTGTGAATGGGCTCTCCAACACTAATAACAGCAGCTAGATGCCAGACGCAGACACAACACTCTCCGTCTTTGTGCTTCTCGAAAAAATAGAGTGTGTGGTGTGGTGTTGTGTTGTGTTGTGTCTGGGGAACAGAGGTGGCCGAGCCACTTTGGCTGTAAACACTGAAGAGACTATTGTATTTGTGTCTTGTCAGAAAAACATGTTGGGTTTTTCTTTTTCTTTTTTTTTTACGGGTGTGTTAGCTGCAGCACAGTTAGCATCTCAGGAAAAAGGTTCCATCTGTGTGTGGATTACAGGAGGAGCCGGTAACTACAGTAGTAGTTGATACAGCATTTCATTTCCCACATACAAAGGAATTGATGCGACTTTGCTGAGGGATTCTGTCCACAGCTGCAGTGGGAGAAGAGAGGAAGATCACATGTAATGTTGGATTACTATTTGATGTCATTGTTCTCTGTTGTGTTGTTGTGTTCCAGCTGGATTCAAACTGGAAATAACGTGGTGATACATGTAGGACTTAGAGGCTTGTGTGTGTGTGTGTTGTTGTTTTTAAAAAGCCTCCTCTGTGGGTTTGAATGCATCACCTCAAAACTCTGTTTACAGATTTAGCCGCCTTGTAAAAAAAAACACGTCGCCCAAGACGAGACAACA
The DNA here is from genome assembly GCF_905171665.1 of Trachurus trachurus. NCBI lineage: Eukaryota > Metazoa > Chordata > Actinopteri > Carangiformes > Carangidae > Trachurus > Trachurus trachurus. The sequence continues at coordinate 5,587,273 of NC_139907.1, read as the reverse complement.
CGCAGCCAATCATCCTCCTTCTCCGCCGACGGCCTGCCAGCGATAAAAATCCGGCTCCTTCTCCACAGCCAACGTACAGACAGACAGACAGATTTAGGTAAACTGTCACCTCGCGGCTCGCCATCTTCACGGCGCCCGCTGTGGGCGTCACCTTGCTCCTGAAATTAAAAGGCCACAACAGGCGAGGTTATGAGCGTCTGCTGCGAGGCCCCTCCTGTGACAATGAGCTGCCTGAGCGCAGCACAACACATCGACAGCAGCCGCCTCGTCTTCCAGCCCGTCGGAGCTGCAGTGACTGAGAGGTTTGATCTCCGTGGGTGAGTTGGTTCTGCGGGACGTTCGCGCTCGATTCTGAATCGTTGCTGCTGCAGGACGTGATTTTTTTTCTTCTTTCCTTTAGATTCCTACTCATCTCTCTGCTGGGACGTAACCCACATCTGCTAACATCTTCACTGACAGTGGAGAGGAAACAAAAAGCTTGCCAACGGATAAACAGAATGACATGTGATTGTATAACTACCTGCATCGACTACACACCTGTCCATTTCCCTCACAACCGTTTCAAAGGTACAGTGCATGTTCACTTGTGACTGATCCCAGACACTTCCCCGCACGACAGTCAGTCGTCCTCCTTCACACTGACGGTGAGTCACTCAAGCTGCCGTCAGAGCCGCGGCTACGGGAAGGTAGTCAGGTGATTATCCTGTTTTCAGACAGTCACAGCAACACTAATTATTCAAATCTGAGTGTTCACATACAAATCCAGCCTGGGATATTGTGTCCAGTTTCTCCTCGTATCCCTGAAAGATCTGCAGCTTATTTGCCGTCTATCCAAGAGTTACTGTCATCCATAGTGCGGACGCCGTTAGCTTATCATAGATTAGCATAATGACAAAATTTGATTAACTATGCTTTTTTTATTCACACGTGAAGAGAAACTTGTTTTTGGACCAATTTGGTGCTGGATCTAATGCTGCATTCATGTGCTGTCAGAATAATTAGAAAAATGAGATTCACACTGCGAAGGCCAGGTCTACAACTTGCTGAGTTGTGCATGTAACAACTGAAGAGACATAGTTAATGTTCACTTATAGTACAAATTCACATGTAGAGTATCGATTTGCAGCAATAACATTACTTCCTACTAATAATGATGGAAACAACCATGAATCTGTCGTTTTAAAGCTCTGAGCTATAAAATGCACCACGTCTTCTTTGTAGTGTCCACAGTCCAACTTCAAAGCACATGAAAGCACCAAAGTCAAAAGAATAACTTCCCAAGTCAGGATATGAGACTCTCAGAGGAGCAAGTGAATGCAGCACATTTCTTGGTGCAACTTCCCAAAGTGTTGCTGTTGCATTGAAGTTGCAGAACGCAACGGTACAATCAGAAATATATACGGCTATCCATAACCTACTCAATCCCATCCACTGATGCTGCTCTGCGTGGATGGAGCTCTGCAGGAAGATGACATTCATATTCTTACGGAAGCAGCTGTCAGGAGCTGCAGCATCAGGACCATTTGAATCCCTGAACAAATGGGAGATGTGGGCAGCGATTCAGAGGTTTGGAACCAGGATGAACCATGAACACATGGATTACTCAGGACACCAAACTAAAAATAGCCATTTGTACATTTCTATTAAACACCTCTCTGCGCTATGCTATAGGCAAACTGTGTCGCAAATCCATTTCCTTTACTGCAAAGAAAGTGAATGAGTGCATTTTCCCCAAAACTCGGAATTATTCTTTAAAGAAAAAATACATACAGTAATTTCATTCACGCTGGTGATAAAACACCAATTTGTGTCAAACGAGACGGAGAAGGTGTAAATCAGAACCAGCACACATCTAGTGTGAAAACTCAGTCGGTTTCTCTCTCAAAGTTAGATGAAAGGGGAAGAAAAAGAAAATCGATGAGAAATGAAATCACCGGTCACGATGACGAAACCTGCAGCGATCAGCGATATATAATATATAAACACCTCTGCTCTCAAGATATTCCGTGTCTGAAGCAGGAGGGGGGATGTTCTGTATCGATTTATTGCTGATCGTGGCCGACTTTGCAGAGCGTGAACTTGCATGGGAATTCATTACGGAGCTCAGTGAGTCAGACTCTTTTGGGATCATGTGAAACCGACAGTTGTTGTTACCGGGGTCTTTCCTCATATAGCAGTTCATCTCGCTGGGACCTGCACCACCAGTGATGTGATGTAATACAGAAAAGATACACGGAGTAACGCCCTGGAAAACCTGTGATAAAACGCAACTGGTTTTGGTGCTAAATTGACTCGCTCTGGATTAGAGGATGGGATTCCTATCGAGGCACACCTGTGCAAATAATGCAAATCTCCCCTGACATAACTCCCTATTTTAAATTGGGGCTTTTGAGTTGGGGGGAGAGGGTGGGACCATCTTATCTTGTCAGAGGCAAGAGGGATTCAGAATGAAAACTGGGGGTGCGTTCACTGTGAAAATATTGTACAGCGCTTTTCAACGCTGAATATATATCCTCCTGCTTCTCCCATTTTGCTCCTGTGAGATATGTTCGCTGGCGCTCGGTGCATATAAAAAGGGATAAAATACAGTATTCAAGAGAGCGGTGACAGGTTCCACCACACACTCGCACTTTAAAACCTTTGTTTTCCTTGTAATTTGATCATTACTGGAAGGGGGGGGGGGGGGGGGGGGGGGGGGGGGGTGAAACACTGACATGTGCTGTAAGGCATCAACTAATTACTGCAGTGCCAAAGCTCTGACAGATTATGCAATGCACCAGCGTTTCCATTAAATAAACATTTTGTTAAGGTTTTGGCAGCCGCATGTTTCCCTGCTGCTACTTCGCAGCTTATCCACAGATTCTAACCTTTGCAAATAGAAAACAGGAGGAATGACAGCTCGTCTTAAAGTCTAGAATAAAATGGCAAAGGTTTGTTGGATCTGTGTGTGTGTGTGTGTGTGTTGTGTGTAACCATCGCACTCAAAAACAGGTGTAACAGACGACATTAACGTGTGGGTGCTGTGCATGAAGGACAATTCACGCCTTCTAAATGACAAATCTCATCCTCCGACCATGTCCAAGAACGTCCACCTGGACCCTGATGAAGTCCAAAACGTGCGTCCTCATGGACTGTCCACATGCTAAGAGTGCCAACTGCACATGCTGAAGACAACAAAGTGGATTCTCACTTTGAGGAGCAGCTGTGTGACGATCTGGTCTGGACCACACGGTCAAATCACGATTTCTCCTTTTTGGTAAACCACCAAATGCACAAAGACAAAGACTGAGCTGTGTTTAAAGCTTTGAAAGTATCACTACAACATCATTTATACACTTTATAAAATAAGTCAAAGTTGGGAGAGACAGATGATCAGAACTTATGTGTCCTAACTTATATAATACCTTATTTTTGGATGGATTCAACCCCGAGCTGCCTGGGTAAATATGAATTCCTGCAGCCAGTGGCAAACTAAATATCTTGTTGTTTGTGTTGTTCTGATAATCAGACACGCTTTTGAAGATTTCACTTCTTTTCACCTCAAAATTTGAAGCCCCGTCTTAAACAGACAGTTTTGATCATCACCTCTTTTTGGCACAACGCTGTTCAGACGGAGAAACAGACAAACATCTGACAAACACAACAGCAAAGATGATCAGACAGGTTGCCAACAAACAGCTTAAATCAACATATCTGAACCGCTTCATTTGAAAGGAAGCGAAAAGACACGACTTGAAAGCGGACCCACCTAAACACAGGTTATAATCCATCACGGCAAAAGGAAAACTGCACCAGGACGCTGGTCTGGAAGCTGTGATGGATGTTCGCACCAAACAGTCTGAACAGTCTTTTTACAGTTCACACTTCTTCTTTTCTTACTCCAAAGAAGTTTGTCTACTTTTACTGATCCCATGTTTCCAGATTTCAAACAAGAATGAACAGATTCTCACTTCAACTCGGTTACCTTCTTTCTCCCGGGTTTAAATAAACACTACTCACAAAATTTCTTGGAAATAAAATGCACTACAGGTGAACTTAAATTGACCTTCTCTAAACTTTTGAATGCACATGTCCAACTGTTCAATGTTTCATGTAACATAACATGCTGCTCTCTAACAAGGTGATTAACCACAAAGATCACAACAAGTGTCTGATCCATAATGACAGTGACAGAACCTGGACATGTCGAGGCTACAGACAGGACGATGTCAGAGGGAAGTGTCCACCGAGCTCAGAGTGTCATCATCAGCAGGTTGGACAGAGACACAGACAGACTGGAAGAGTCACAGCAGAGGAGTGGACGTCCTTAGGTCACATGACAACTTACTGACACATTGACATGTTTCTGTTGTGGTATACCCACCACTGTTTGCATCCACGTATGTTATTTATTCATTCTATATACAGAACAGCAGAGGCATATCACTCATACATGTTCCCTAATGTAACCACATACCTCTAGTATGTTGAGAGTCATCTTGTGTTTTCACCACTTGCGTGTCAAAAGGAGGGACATGTTGTAGAATATGTGTGAAAACTACAAGATGGTCTGTTCATACAATATCAGACTGATATTACTCCCTTACATTACTCCCCGATATTGTATGAAGACGTCATGGACACAACTCTAGTAAAACGGATGTTCCAGGTCAAGGACTCTTAAGAAGTGAACTGCAATCTGCTTATCTGACCATATTCAGACTATAAGAAGCCTGTGCTTCCATGCAGGGGTGGGTTTTTTTCTTTGGATGTTCCCAGGTTGTTGATTGTGTATCTCAATAAACCCCGGTTGCTGCTGAATGCTGTTTCGTTCCTGTCGTTTCCGAGTCTGAGTGTTAGTCAGCTACGAAAACGACAACATTGTTAGCTTTTGTTTCAACACATTGTATGAGATAAAGAAACTACCATCCCATACTTCTACTTAAATGCCCTACTTTCATGATATGTCACTGTAGCATGAACTTTTTCCATAATTTTCACCCACAAGTCGAATATATATATAACTTTTTGTGAGTAGTGTTTGGGCCCCGTGCTGTGAGCCGTCAGAGTTCACATCAAGTGTCTCGTTTCCACAGTTGTGTGTCACAGGAGCACATGTGCAGTCATTTGATTTGAAGCTTCCAGACCATTAAACTTCCATTTCTGCAGCGTGTTGGCTGAAGTTTAAAGAAACATCCATCAACTCACGTTCATCCGTAAACTGTCAGCTGTGCAAACACACAACAAAAAGGTAACCACCACCACCACCACCGCCGCTGCCACGGAGCTGCAGCACACTGGAGATATATTCTTACAGTTATAGTGGCTCAGCCTATACTTTAGAGAAACTTCCATCATACTAATGCTAACAAAACCTGAGTATTATGCTCCTCAGCTGTGATGAAACCTGGCACTCGGGTGCATTAGAATACATTAGAGATAATGAATTCCCCCTCTCTCCTGTTTTTCCCCGTCGTATGGGAGCTGGCCGGCGAGTTGAGGTGGCGGAGTGACAACGCTCGCACTTCTCTGCATTCATTTTTTTTCTCTTTCCTTTTCATGTGGAGAGCGACGCCGTCATGCTTGTGCCTCGCTGACAAATGAAAAATATAAGGTTGGTGACTACTTTTCCTATTGTTTCCTCCCCGGACTCCTCCTGTGATTTAAAGACGTCTATCCGGGACGCCTCGTCTGCTGCTATACCTGCTCATTATTATTGCTTCCCACATTTCTGGAAGATTACAGGCTTCTCATGCAAACAAGACAGCTACACAATGCCGACAGACAGACTAAAAAGGGAGCTCGGAAAGGTAATGGGTCGCAGTGTAACGAAAAGAAAACCTTGAGTGCTCAGCCACACACACAAACACACATACACACAGACAGAAACACGCCGTCATTTGCAGAGTTTAACATCTAATTTGTTCCTTTTCTCCGTCTCTCACGCTGACAGTCAGTCTCAGCAGGCAAAACACTCAGGTCTGCTCCCAGCTTTTGTTCCAGCTTCACCTGCAAACGCTGAATCGAATTTTGCACCCGTCCTCCTCTGTGGCCCTGCCCACCGCAAAAAACACAACAACTTTTTTTTTTTTTTCTTTTTTTAATGCACATGCACGGCACCAATGTTTTGCCGAAAGTGATTTTCCAATGAGTTTGTCCATGTGTAAGAATGTGTTTTCCCTCTCCGACGCCGCCATACGTCGGCACGGTGTGAGTGTGTGTCTCTGTGTGTGTGTGTGTGTGTGTTTGGGAGACAAGGCCATCCATCTCAGACAGTCCCATCTGCAAGCAGCAGCCTTGTTTACTTATCCCTCAACCAGAGAGCAGCAGCAGCAGCAGCAGCAGCAGCCTGTCCACAGGTAAGCAAGCAGCCAGCGCACAGGACGAGCTGGGAGGACCGGGGGGAGGAGGGGGAGGGAGGGAGGGGGTCGGCTTCTGTCTTCATCCGGGGATAAATCATTCTTCTTCACGCCGACGCCAAACTTCCACACCTTTCTCTACGCTCTCACGTTCAGCTCGTGGCTCTGGACTCATCCTTCCTCCTCTCCTCTCCATTTTTCCCCACGTCCTCTCACTCTGGTTTAATTTACTCATCTTTTCCAGAGCGATCTCTTCCACCTCCTCTCAGTCTTCCTCCCTCCTTCTCTCTCTCCACAAGCCCCCACCTTTCCACACCGTTTGCCATTTTTCTCTCTCTGCCCTCCCACACCTTTTTTTTTCCTCTGCTCTGTTGCTGTCTACTTATCTCTCTTCTTCACCCTCCCCAAGTTTTCTTTCTTATCTAGTCAAAGCATCTTTCAAACCCCGGGCCCCTCTCCTCTCCTCTCCTCCCGTCAGTCTGCGTCGCTGCCTCCCCGGCCCTCACATTTCTGCTCTTTTACCGTTTTCTCACCCCCCCTTTCCCCTCCTCTGGGTCTATCGGAGGACGGGGAACAGCCGGCGTGAGGCTGATGGGGTGAAATAGCGCCCTGTGATGAATATTCATGCCGTCCCGCCAACCGCTGTCCCCAGTCGCCGTGTCGCAGAGGCCTCCAGCCCACAGATGCCAGCGTCTATTTGTCACAGGCGAGACGGGGGCCCACGGGAAGGTTTTTCTTGTGCCAAGGCTGAGGAGGGGATGAGAGAGGGAGAGAGGAGGGAGCCCCGCCCACTTCATCTCAACCAAACACATCAAACGGCCGTTAAAGAGACTGTGAGGGAATGACAAAACCGTCCTTGACGACTTTTCCCGCTCTCTGTGACAAACAGAGCTCAGCTCAGAGTTAGAAAACTTTAGATTTGTGATGAGTTTAGAGAGGTTTTCTGACAGTCTGGTTAGAGAGGCATCAACCAGGAGACTGGACCTGGACAGAGACCTTTGGAAACAGTGACATAGATCTTCATAGTCGCTCACTGACTAGGTCTGATCGGCCTCGAACAACAGTGGTAACAGCAACATGATGTTTTTACCAGCAGCTGATGAGGAGTTAAATTCTGGATTTGAACTCTGCAGCTCATTGGTTCCCCTGAGGCCGTGTGCACAAGTAGAGACAGAAATTCTTTTTCATTCTTAAAAAGTCTCAAGTCTTAAAAAGTTCAGAGAAATGTCTGCGTGCACACGAAACCACTGAAAACGACTTGAAACGCTGTAGTACACCTGCCAGGCCTGTATGTGGCGCTGTAACGCCACAGAAACACACCACCATAAACAGAAGAAGACAACGTGGAGCTTGTGCATGTGCGTTTAGTGGGGCGGCGCTTAGCTCATTTGGTAGAGCTGCCGCCCCACGTTGAATGTCGAATCCCGCATCGGGCATGTCATTCCCCCTCTCTGCCTCCCCATTTCCTGTCTCTCCACTGTACTATCGATTAAAGGCAATAAAAAGCCCAAAAACTATACTTTAAAACAGTGCATACACAGTATTATCCGCCATTGTGGCTGAGGTTACAGGTCAGAGAGTTGGGGCTATGACATCATTGTTTCACAAAAGATGCCTTGTGGTTGTCTACATGAAAACGGTTTATTAATACAGTTTTCCGCCTCTCAAAACGCTGGTTCCATGTGGACGAAACGCTGAAACAATAAAAGTTGTTGTATTTTTTGCGACCAATCAACTGCAGAGAAAACAATCTGCTTCCTGTTTACACCAACATGGACACGTCTGGTGCCCGTAGCTGCACGGCCGTCTGGACGGAGATCGTTTTCATCTGAATTCAACATGTATAAATGGAAACATGGAGTAGACGTAGCCTGAGTCGACTCCATCCACTGAGGATGTCATAGGAGATAAATGCATTGGGAGTCTGTGGCTGCAGCTGATGAACAAATCCATCAATACATTTGCAATCAGGTATATTTGATCTGCAATTTGTCAGAAATTATATTTCCGTGCAGCTTCAAGGGTTTGTCTTCAAATTGCTGTAAAATCTATATATATTCTGTTCATCGTAACACAAAGAAAAGAAAGACATACTATAATTTAGCTGGAACTAGGTAATGATTGGTATTTCTGTCAAATGACTGTTTTCAAGGCCACAATAAACATTGTTTCTAAAATGTGAAGAGACTCATAACAGTCCATGCTACTGATACAGAGGAGGAGCCAGCTGATCACCAGAGACCACAAAACTTATTTGGATGAGAAAACAAAAAGCTTAAAAAAAACAACAACCTAGAACTCAACGCATTTGAAAACTCCTTTGTAAACAGACATTAGCTTCTGCACAGCAATTTCCTCACTGAACTTTGATCTGCTACACTTCTGTCTTCTTTCTAACCTTTACTGAGTGCACGCTCACTTTCAATTTCACCTCCTGGTTACAAAACTTTGTGGCGTGTGACTCTTTCAAATTAAAGCGCTGTCGAATGGCGACCCCTCGTCAAATGCTGCATATGTCCCTGAGCTCTGAGCACTTCCACCACCGCACTCTTTTTCACTCCTTTAACCTCCCGGGAGAGTTGCTTTAACATCTTTATAGGAGTGGAGCTGGAACTAGCGGGTAATTAAAAGAAAAGACAACAAAATGACAGAGTGAGGAGAAGGAGACTCGGTGTGGAGCTGCACCACCTGTGGTAAAAAACCTGTTTCTAAAGTCAAATTGACGTATAATCACCAAACACATGAATGAAAGACTGAGCTGTTCAGCTATAGACACAATCACGAAGTAACAAGTGATTTCTTCATTCCCTTCAAGAGAAAGGATGGCACACAGCAAAGGACCTCAAGTTGGACTCAAATAGGGGTGCAAAATTCCGGGAATTTTCAAAGTTGGAAACTTTCCATGGGAATTAACAGGAATATATGGGAATAAACGGGAATAAATCCAAAATTTACAAAATGGAAGGTTGGCCCTTAATAAGAAATTAGTAGGCTAATATTTTACTCAACATTCATGTTTTTGTTGTTCAGTAAAAGAATTGATTGTTCATACAAGAATTAAAACTTGATAAAGTTCTACTCACATGTTTTTTAATTGTATTATTTTGCATGGATGTCTGCTTATGACAAAACAAAATGTACATTTATGTTTGGATATGATACAGTTTGTTTAAATTACCCCCAATTTCCAGTTAATTCTCATAAATTCCCGAATAATTCCTATAAATTCCCATAAATTCCCATGGAAAGTTTCCAATTTGGAATATTTCCAAAATATCCCCAGCTGAACTTCCCGTGGAAAGTTTTACACGGGAACAGAAATTTACTGGAAATTTTCCACCCCTGTGCAACCCTAGACTCAAACCTGTGACACCAATCCAAAGATTAAAGATTAAACCAAAAGCACAAACTCAAGTTACAAGCTCCATCTTGGATCCACAATAGTGACTGTAGCTTCCTATGTTGGTCATATCATATACATCATGATATATAATATAGGACAACGCTCTCTTTTCAACACACATCCTTCTCTTTCTTCTTTCACCTGACTGATGACCAGTCCCTCATCTGTTTGCTGTGTTCATCACCATCGTATTAAAGTCAGCATCCAAACTTTTCTGTCACATCCGTTTTTAAACCTGTCCTACTTTCAAACTGCCTTGTTCTGGACGGTCACTCACTGCTGTTTCCTCCACGGTTCACGCCCCCCTGGTGCTGTGGTGAGTTTTTGATTGACAGCTCCAGGGGCACATTCAGATGACTGGTATTAGGCGCCACCTGCTGTTTGGGGTGTATATTGTTACATACGTACAAGTTTCAACCTCAGATAGAGGACGGCCTGGCATGTTCAGATATCTAATATGTGGAATTATTCGGATAATAGGTTTCAATCATTCTCACTTTACATCCAGACACCTCTACAGAATGACCAATAGTCCAGATCTACCTTCTTTTTTACCTTGTTTCTCTTCTTAATCAGTCCTATCTGAATATTTAGGGGTTGGATGTGTTGTTACCTTGAAGCTGTGATGAGAATCCGACGCTATTTTCTGATATTTCTCATACAGATGAATGAATAATCATTGTTACAGCCGTGTGGAGCCTCTGAGCGGTTTTTCCTGGCTCCCGTCATGTCAATCATCCTGTGACACCTTTGTGGAGCCTCAGCCCCTGGGGTGGGGACTATATTACTTTAATATTTAACCTGGAGGTTTGTGATTGTTTGACTGCTCGGCTTCTTTGCCTTGATTTAAGAAAGAAAAAAAAAGAAAAGCACCCACAGTGAAAATGGTTTGCATGGCAAACATTTTACAAAGAGATTCTACTTCAGACTCGCAGACACGATTTTCTCTGAAGGTGCTGTGGACGGCGTGGAGTAGGAATACTGCTGCTAATGGATAAAAAGAGAGCAGGGTCAGATCGGGGGAAAACGCAGACATGATTGAGGTTCCTGCCCAATTAACTGAAGATCACTTAAATGGTTGGCGAGCTGAAGAGGTCATTATCCTGAAGAGCTCTGAAGAAACCCATTAGGGCTTTCCAAAGCTGGACCCGTGACTCCTCCACTTTGAGTTTTTCTCTTTTTTTTCCACGCCAGTAGAGCAAAAAAAAAGAAAAAGGAAGAAGACAAGACATATGGCTGATTGTGGTCCACGGAGGCTGCTGGTCTGTTTGTTAAACGCTGTACATCCACTGACTCTGACGAACATGTGCAGCCATGCATGTACACTGTACAGCGTGCCTGTGTGTGTGTGTGTGTGTGTGTGTGTGTACACATCCATCACGCGCTCTAAACTACAGCACATGGTGCAATCTATGGAGGAGCTTTATCCTTTAACACTGAGCTAAGCCAAGAGAAACACCGGAGAACAAATCAATGTTTTCCACAAACCTAAACACTGCGCACAAAACAAATCCAGGATGTATCGACTTTCACGTTAGCTCTGCAAAAGACATGGTAAAATAAACAATGTACAAAATGTTTCCCTGAACAGCCACAGCAACGTGGATTGCAACATCAATATATACAGTTGTTAAGGGACTGGGCGTAAAGTCTTTTTCAAGCGGATCCCTCATCCACACAGTCTGCAGTTATTATCCATTCATGTTCGGCGGCTCTACATAATCACGCTCCTCTGACCGTGAACATCACAGCAGCATCTCTTCTATTAGTCACGCCGTCCCACCAGCACGTTCCACACAAAGCATGTCTGCCTCAGCCTCCCCCGAATCCACAGCATCACCATCATCATCTTCATCATCATCATCATCCATTCCACAACATGAGTCAAATCTAAATTTGTTTAGAAGGGCTTTTCACAAAACAGAGCCATTTACGAGTGGCTTAAAGAGCAACAATGGGCATAAAAATCAAGATCAAATGAGAGATGTGCATTAAGCAGTTTGTATCCGAGGCCATTGTGAGCGAGAGCTGCTAATTTGTGCTTCCACTTACGCAGGATGGCTCGCATTCACCGGGATTTTCAGTAAAATCATCCCTGCAAATTTCAAAGTAACCCTGTTTTATTTATTTTTTTGTGTCAAACGTGCTTTGATTATCTGGGCTGCACACAAAAAATAATGATCACTGTGCAAAATTAAATCATGTGCATTCAAAGATTAAACTCAAGGCCTTAGGAGTGTGGTGCTCTGATTATGAATACAACAACTCAGTGATAAAATACAACAAAGAACATGAACAACTACTGCACCTATGTACAACTCTGAAGTACTTGAGTATCAACGTGTTCAACCAAGTTATTTTTCTACTTCACAACATTTCAGGGACAAATATTTGCATCACATCAGTTTGACCTCGACTAAATACTTCCTTTGCAGATCTACAATGAGTTTCAAAACTATGATTCACTGTTGTAACACAATTAATTGGTTAAACTTAAACTACCTTTTGCAGTGTAAAGTTTTTATAATGCGCCCCAAGCTGCAATGATAACTTGATTCATCAATTCAAACAAAAATGTCCTGTGACTATTTCGATAACCCTGATGGCAAAGCCTGCACAGTTTTTCAGATATACCGTAATCACAATGCAGCTGTTTGTTTGGTTTTTTGATAAGCAAAAATGTGTCACTTCACAGTAATGCACTGTGAGCATCATGAGCATCATGAGCCGCAGCCTATAAACTATACTCTCCAGACAAAAAGATACACGTTTGTGAAATTTAATTCAAAAACTGAACTAAAATCACATAGGGCCTATTATAATATTTTCCATAATAATCCCAATATGATCTGTTTGGCCTGTAATGCAGACCTTGGATTCAAATAAAAATAAAAAATCACCCAGCAGATATTCAATGATGGAAAAAATCCAATATAACATAGCCGAGCATGACACACTATCGTTACTTGCACTCACATGGTTATGTAAGGTACATAAAGGAAATCCACTTGCCTGTGTTACAGTGGTTTAGAATGAGTCAAGGAAAGAGGCTGGAGCTGAAGTTAAACTGTAGTGGAAAGTGCAAATATAAACATTTCATGAAAATTAAATCCCACCACGGTTAAAAAATAAACAGTTTGCTCATGTGTGGGCTTCCTCTAAAGAGCCCTAGTGGCTCTGGCCTCCACCGAGCTGCTTCATTCACTTCCTCCTCCTCTGCCAGCCAGGTGTGTGGCGTGGCGTGGCTCTGGGTATAGTATTAACTCTGTTGGTGATGAAACAAGGGCCCTTTTCAAGAAGATAATTTATTACTACTAATGAACTGTTCATTTGTAATGGCGGCGCATAATGGTGATGAGCAACAGGAGTTCATAGTTTGCCCACCTTTATATTCCTAACCACATCTCTGGCAGCACAGCCCCGGTAGAGACATTGCCATATGACCTAATTATCTCTCATTAGTGGCCTCGGTAATTACAGGCCCCCTCTTTTTTTCTTTTTTTTTTACGGCTCCATCTCCTCTGTCTCACATAGGAGGGGATTTCAATTAGGGCCTTGCTTTGCAACTCTGTGTGCCTCACTTTCTCAGCTAAGCCACGCTGTCACCTGTGTAGCCAAGCATAGCCAAGCGGCAGGCAGCCCAGCTCTCCCGGAAAAGAGCGCAAGCGTTACTGACTGCGGCTCGGTTTTTATTCATTCCATATCAAGCGCCCATCAACGGGGACATGATAACAAGACAGCTCGGAGAGGTACTGTATCTTCTTCTTACGGCAAAAACAGAGAAAAAAAATATATAACCTTTTATGCCGTCTTTCTGCAAGAAGCACATCATGAAAAATACATAAGAAACAAACTAGCTATATGCAGCGCATCTTCCTGTCATGAGTAAATAGCATGTGATATGCAAAGTCTCGTGGTTCTGAGTGACACAAAAAGGCCTCCATCAAGCCAAATTCGTCAAACATAACTAGGGAGGAAAAAAAGAAGATTGAAACAGCCGGCGTTATATTATTATTCAGCTAAAAGCACAGTCAGAAGAGGAAGAAACAGGAGGAGGAAGAGGAGGAGAGACCGCCACAGAGGAGGCTTGAAATTGTTTGAGTGGCCGCGAGGAATTACTCCACAGTCCCCCTCCACTTGTGCTTATCATTTATCTCTCACTCCAACCGAGGTGCCGGATCAGTCACCCTAATTAACAGGCCGGCCAGAAACACCAATCAATACTGCAGAGGGATAATTAACCCTTTGTGTTCTCAATCGTCTCTACAAAAGGTGAAATTGAAATTGATTGAGATTACCTTTTGTTGGCTAATTGTGGCCCCCTCGTTGGGGTGAAGGAGGGTCGACTAATGGCGTGTGTTGTGCGTTGCGTTTCGTGTTGTGTGCGCTGTTATCAAGGAATCAGTGTTAGGGAATGGGTGTTAGTTGGAGAGTTGCACCAATGAGGAGTAGTGAGTGAGTGACTACACTGTGGAATATGTCACCTGAGGACAGCTCTGATTTTGAAGCTGCATGGGAAACGTGTGAACAGTAATTACAGAAAACAGCAATGAGCTGTAGGAAAAGTATAAGTTTCAAAACTTAGGCTAAAGGACAATTCTGGGCAAATTCAACCTGGGGCTATAATTTCCTAATATTTTAGGTCTAAAAGAAGGATTCTGAAGATTTTCTTTTTAAATGCTCCTGTTCTGCAGTAGCTGTGTCTGTCCCCGCATCGCCACAGCAGTGTATAATGGGCGTGGACAGATTTTACGCCGTTAAGGCTGTTTACATCCCACAAAACCACAATTTCTTCCCACAGACAGCAACAGATAGCTATTCAAACACACACCAGGGGTTTGTTTACTTCAAGCAAGCCGACATGTTTGTAAACAGAGCTGTAATACAAAATCTAGTGAAGTATTGTGCAGACTCGCAAAGTTTCACGTGAGTCAAGTTGACGGCTCGCAATCATCCTTTAAAATGACCCATGCAAACCTAATGCTCCTCAGCTTTGCATGACCAGGGCACATGAAAACCATGTCTATAAAAGAATTGAATTAATGTGACTGCTTCTCTGCTGCTCCTGCATATAGTAGCACAGCACAGCATCACTTCAAATCAAGGATCAGGCCAGATAGCACCAGGCTACTTCAGTCCTCTGTTCATCTGCTGGGCTCCATTTGTCCAACACAGCTGCACATCAATTAGGATAATTACTTGATCCGTTACTGCAGTTTGTTTGGTTTTTGCATCTTCATTGCATCTATCATTAACACTTTAATCTATGTAGCCTTTTAGTCTGAAGCCATAAAAACGCGAGTGAAACATAGTAGGCCAAGGCTGCACAATTCACAAGTGCAATATCCAAATCAGAAGCTCCACCCAACAAAAACCACATCATATCACATCATACATTTTACTTATAGGCTAAGTAAAAATGAAAAGCAAAAATTACCAAACTGAAACCATATAGCCTTTTGCATACAGTGATATAAATTAGGCCACAAGCAGACAGCCAACACCTATTATTCATATCCAAGAAAAATCAACAATCAAGCATCAGGTCTCAGCTCAGGGAACCTACCTTGAGGATGCAGGTGGACGACTCCATCTTGTCTGGGCCTCGTGTCCCTGTGGCGTCAAGTCTTCATATCCAAACTCCATGAAAATCAAGTTTCTGTATCCAGCACTTTGTAAATCCAGTGAGCCAGGTCCCACGCCCTGGTGTAGAAAACAGACGTCGCGCGGGCTGGTGTAGCCTCGTCGTGATGTCTCAGTGACCGTCTGCGTCCTTTCCTCCTTCCGCTTGCACCGCGTTGAGCTTCCGACGTCGGAGGAGACTGGCGGGAGAACTTTGCACACAGGTGTAGTCAGGTAAAATGGTCCTTAGTAACCTGTGTGTTTAACAATAATGTATCAAACGGCGCAAGACGAACGGCAGTTGCATCTTTCTTTATGTCTACAGACTACTACTAGGCCTACGGACTAGGCTACTCCCTGCGTTGCCTGGTTTGGACCGCAATCCCGCGCGTGGCCGTCTGCCATCTTGGACAGGTAGGTATGGCAACCACCACACGGACAAACTGCATGACTTTGACAAAACAAAACAAAAAAGAGAGACTTGTTTATAGTTTTTTAGTTTTTTAGTTTTTTTTTGCATAGTTGCATTATTATATTTTAGGATAAATGTTTCCCATGCCAAAAAAACATTTTTGAATTAAAATAATTGATTGCAAGCAGCATTGACTACACAACTCTATTGTTGTTTGTCCAAGTTGTCTTTTCATGCAAACGCATTGTTAAACTCACCTCAAAAAGGTAACACATAACACAGAGAAGTTTGTTAGAGAATCAACTGTGAAATTATGAAAGAATAGACTAGTTAACAATAAATGAACTGTCTGAGAGTGATTTATCACCTTTATAAATCAGATAAAAACACTAAGATTCACTTTAAAAGAGTTTTATACGAATTGAATGAAACTATATCAGCTGAAGTGACAACATGAGAGGACTTTCATGTCTTTGTGCTGTTGGTATGCAACTCTGGTTCATGTGACGTGTATCATAGCTACACCACCATTGATTTGATGTGGTAGCCTACTTGTGTCGTATGATCATTTTAGTGATGTGCCACTTCTGCCGCTGTTTGAGCAGCTGCTTAGCACAAGAAAGCGATCTGTCACCCCCTCCTCCACCCTCATATACCATTACTTTTTTTTTTTTACAGGAACCTTACAGGCAAGAAAGATGTACAATTAATCTTTCTGCTGTTGCTTTACTGTTAATCTGACCGCGTTCAATTCAGCTCTGTGCCAATGCTGGAAGTTGTTGTATAGTAGTTATACAGCATTTTATTATCTTAATTGTCTTAAATAAGAAGAAAGAAATCATCTATCATGGTTAGTCTTTGTTGTTTTTCTGGAAATGGTGCGTCCCCATCATGAAAGATTTGGACATTCTTCATAATTCACAATTACAGCCAAGGAGGTGAATTATTCTAGGACAGCCATAACTGCATTATTTGTTCAATAACAATGCAAATATTTTCAGAGATGCTTGTTTGCCTTTTCATATCCACACTATTCGGTTTTATTAAGCGAGAGGGAAAATCAGATTTCCTGAACTTTCATATTCCTTCTGTGGGCTGTTGTGCAGGATAAGCACATGCATGACCCTGGTGTTTAATATGAGCAAACGGGATGAATCTGTGCTCTATCATTAGGGAGGCTGGGATGAACTTTATTGCCACTGCCCAGCTCGCTGCTTGAAGCTGATTAAACGGGTGAGTTTCAAGTGATTTTACAGGAAAATTTCTTAATATAGGAATTCCCCGTGCAAATCAAAGAGTGAACATCCCTCTATGGCAATTGAGCCGTATACCTTTACCATACAAGACCAACTTAGAGCTGACCAAAGCAATATAAGATGAATCAAGTGTCAGCACCTTGTTTAACCAAGTCAAACATTTAAAAAAAAAAAAAAAATCTCTAGATCAAGTCTGAAAATTTGGTCACATCATCATTCTCCACAAATATCTCTCAGGTTAATTTAAGAATAATCTTACAACAATTTGCTGTAAAATATTAATCAAAGCTCAAATTATCTTCAAAAGAAAATATGCTAGAAGATAATTAGAGCTTTTAACAATTTAAGAAAAATATTTGCTTTAATTTGGGAACAGCAGAGGAAGGGAAAACCAGCAATAAAATCTCTCTCAGTTTTGAAATTAAAATTAAAATGTTTAATGTAATCAAATGTGGACATGTAAAATTGTGAAAATCATTTTAAAAATGTGAATTAGAGGTTAAAAATGAATGATTTACATAATCGAACAGATACTTCCCAAGTACATTCAATGATGTTGAGTGTGAGTCAGCAAACAGGAGGCTGTGGTTTGAAACGGCATCACACTGGAGGCAGGTAACGGCTCTGAAACCTGCTGTAATGAGCTGTGACAGTCAGAAAGCTGAGGACAGACGTTTCTGTCATTAGAGCTGAAGGTAAAGAGCAGTGAGCTATTAAATATTGCTGTCTACACCAGGCAGGGAAAGGTATTATGAGCTTGATGGATACCGCCCCTAATGTTAGCACAAATTATAAATCCATCCCCGTTGTTGTTTGGGAGGAAATAAATTGAAGGGGCCTGTGAAGGAAAAACAAACAATAGCTTACCTGACCATTACCACCTGGGGCGGCGCTCTGGTTGTGGCATTGGATCAGACATATAAGTCCCATGGGAGCTAAAGAAATTCTGGTTGGTGGGAGGCGGCTATTACATTGTTTCATCAGGGCCAGCACAAGACAAACCGAGCAGTCACATTATATGCTATAGTTGTTTTAGCACAGGATACAGATGTATGGTTACTTTCTCAAGAAAATTAATCAAAGTAATTGTCAGTTTTCACCAATTTAGAGTGGGTTTATTGCAGGTGAGGGAGGTGCAATAAAGAGGAGTACTAGGAGCTAAGAAGCAGTATCAAGAGTAAAAGGAGGGGGGCAGATCAGGACATGGTGGGATGGAAAGAAAAGAACTGGGACCATGATGCGTCACTTCTGAGTCAGAGGGAGGACGTCACTAAATCCTGTGTGGATGTAATGGATCAGGTCGGGACAAGACTGCATGGGATAAAAGTAAAAAATAAATAAATAAAAAGAAACTGGGTTGAGACGAGAAAAAATTAATTGTGACTGGGCAAGAAGTGAAGAACTTGTTGCTCGTGTTTCATTCATCCTCAACCCCGACAGACCTGAACCGATTGAAGAAGGATGCCTCAAAAAGCCTGAAAGAGAATCCAAAGTGAGTAATGGATCCGGACATGACGGGGTTAAAAGTCATTAAATTTATTTGGACTGAGAAGGAAGAGAAAACTTGTAATTCTGCATCTGTTCTGCACAGTGATAGAAGGAGGACGGTTATGAAACCTGAAACGGGACAAGTCACAAACTGGGACAAGATGGAGGCGAGGCAGAGAAAGTGAAAGAACTGGGATGGGACGGGAATAAATGGTAAATGGACTCTACTTACACACAGCCCATTTCCAGGCTTATTGACCACAGCACATCCCATATTCACCTATTCATACATCACACACACACACACACACACACACACACACACACACACACACACACACACACACACACACACACACACACACACACACTCACACACTGATGGAACTGCCATCCGGAGCAATTTAGGTTTCAATCTCTTGCCCAAGGACACTTTGACGTGCGGACCGGAGGAGCCAGGGATCGAACCACCAACCTGATTAGTGGGCGGCATCATGCTCCACCTCCATGTGCTACATAATATAGGCTGATACGCAAACTGATAGAGGGAGGAGCACGCCCTGTAGAATCTGGAGCAGAGCTAAAAGTGATAGATTGGAGCGAGCCAGGGACAAATGTCAAAGAATTGGGGATAAATCAAATGAGATCCTCTGCTCAGTGCTCACCCTCACAGACCCACACTGATAGAAGAAGGAGAAAACAAACAGGATTAACCCTCCTGTTGTCCTTATGGGTCAAATTGACCCAATCTGTTCCCTTCCTCCATCCTTCCTTTCTCCCTTCCTTCTTTCCACAATCCTTATTCCCTTCCTTCTTTACTTCCTTTCTCCCCTTCATCCTCACTTCTTCTTCCTTCCTCTTTTGATCCAATTGACCTGATCTGTTCCCTCCCTCCATCTTTCTTTCCTTCCTTTTCCCCTCCCTTCTTTCCACAATCCTTATTCCCTTCCTTCCTTCCCTTTGTCCTTACTTTCTTCCTCTTTTGATCCAATTGACCTGATCTGTTTCCTCCCTTCTTCCTTCCTTTTTCTTCCTTCCTTGAATGAATCTGTTCCCTCCCTCAATCTTTCTTTCCTTCCCTTTTCCCTTCCTTCTTTCCACAATCATTTTTCCCTCCCTTCCTTCCTTCTTTCTTCTTCCTTCCTTGAACAAATCTGTTCCCTATCCCACTATCTTTCTTTCCTTCTGTCTTTCCCTTCTTCCTTCCTTTTTCATCTTCCTTGAACAAATCTGTTCCCTCCCTCCATCTTTATTTCCTTCCCTTTTCCCTTCCTTCTTTCCACAATCATTTTTCCCTTCCTTCCTTCTTTCTTCTTCCTTCCTTGAACGAATCTGTTCCCTCCCTCCATCTTTCTTTCCTTCCCTTTTCTCTTCCTTCTTTCAACAATCCTTATTCCCTCCCTTCCTTTCTTTCTTCTTTCCCTTTATCCTTACTTCTTCCTTCCTTTTTGACCCAATTAACCCAATCTGTTTCCTCCCTCCTTCTATCTTACCTTCCTTTTTCCTTCCATCTTTCCCTTCGTCCTTCCATGTGATAATGCTTTGGACAATTGTCGAGCAGGAGGCCTGTGGCAAGTGTTGTTGTGGGAGATTATTAGTATTCTGTTAAAGATGTGGCCAATGATAAATAACTTGGAGGCATTTGTTTGAGTTTTGGAGGCTACACACACACTGCGCCCAGATGTTTCTTATTTGTTGAATAATGGGCGGTGGAGAAATTAAAGGAATATGGAGGAGGCTCCAGAGATTCTACCCCCGGTAGAAATTATGAGCTCAATAACTCCTAGATACACCACTGCACCCATTCACCTTGTTGATTTGGAATAAATTGTATAGTGAATCATAAAGGCCGGGGCTGTGGCCAGCTCTGGCCACTGCTGAAAAAGGCATCAGTCAACACTGTAACCTGTGATGTGTTCAAATAAGGTCGCAGCCATTTTCAAAGATATTTTCAAAGCAATTACTAACACATAGGTGACGGGAATGCAGCAGCCCACACGCACACACACACAGACACACACACACTCACAGGTAATTATTAAGCTGCCATTAGAAATGAATGGTGTCTACTGTGTATTCTCAAACAGCCAGACATCACAATCATGACATACAGAATGTGAGAAATTGTTTTAATACTTGTTTACCTCTCAACCTTTACAGACGATGGAGAGCCTGGCGTTTCAGAAATGTTGCAGGTTGCTCTGATGAGAATTCGCATCACATGTAAAGCTCGGACGGCGCTTTAATCTCCTTAAATGTACGCCGTCACTAGGCGGCATGAGACATGACAGCTGTCATCCAACATATCGGAGGGTTCTCTCTGTGTGAAAGGTAATGGCCGGTAAGGAGAAAATTGGACAGGTTTGCTTTTAGAGTGCATTTGACCTGCCCGAGCTGACGCAACTGACACCGGGGGCCGCTGCTGAGTGACTGCAGCTTAGTGAGAGATGACATGACAAGCACATAGTGCTTTCTGCTGCACATCCCTGGTGTCATAAGTGACCCACTTTCCTCTTCTCTAATTGCAATTCCCTCTTTAAAACTGTATTACTATGCACAAAGGAGGATTCAATATGCACCTACAATCTGCAGCGGCTGCTCACACACGGTGCGAGAGGAATTTGTCTTTGTTGTCAACGGCGTACAGTTTGTTTACTATGTGCAATAGAAAAACCTATATATTTACAGTGCTGTCCTCATATATAAGCAAGTATGTTGCTGTGTACATATATTATGATCACATCCTGGGAGTAAAGTGGCCCACATGGGGGCACAGTCGCAGTAACAGTCACTGTCAGACCTGCTCCTTCTCCACAAATGAGACCACCTGACTCCAGAGAACAAAACTCGTGGTGCATTCAGGCGCCGTCTTTTCTGTGCTATCATTAAAAGTCAACAAATTCCATGTTTACCCATTCAGAGCTGTGACATTTAACCGCAATATAATGACAAATCCATCAATGCATGATCCATTTTATTGTTCCATTCTGTGAATAAATACACATAGATGTCTGTGAGCCAAACAGCCTGGGTTTCCATTATTTAAAACCTCTCTTTTTCATTGGTCTAGTTCAGGTGACAGATGAACACATGCATCCAGATTCCTGGTACATACAATGCGTTTTTATGATGGATCTCCTCCACAATGCTCCATTAAACAACTTATCAATGCACAATGGACTGCGCTGATGCTGGGGACTATACAGTATGTCATATAATTGTAGGAAAGCGAAGGCTGCGTTGCTTTGAAGTCAGACTTTGACTTATTAGTGGGTCCAGACCCTAAATTGGGCCACAATGTGTTTTTCTTTCACACTCTGCTGAAACTGACTCGGATGAAGAAGAAAAAAACAACAAAAGAGTGTGAACACAGGAAAAATGTTATTATTAACAGGTATGAAAGGGAATGCTTTTAATATGAAAAGGCCTTTCAGTCATGCTGTAATTTATGAGTGAATGCTGCATGCTTTCTCCTGGGTCCTAACTGCAGAACCGGGTGCATCAACCAATTGCTAAGTGGCTGGTAGAGAGAAAACCTCCCACACTTCCTGTTTTCCTGCTGGGCCTCACTCACAGGGGGATTCTCCACGAATGAATAATACATCTTCTCCATTTAATTTGGAAAGCAGCAGTAATGAAGCACTTTTGCACAGTATTTCCCCACTCTGGGCTCTCACATGCCATGAGCGCTGTGTGGTTGAATCTGGAGCCGTTAATGGACTGTGGTAAACTGGTGTAAGGAGGGAAAAAAAGCTAGAGACACACATGATATTCATATTTTAAAAGGGGGTGCAAATTGACTGATTTATTTAAGCAAATTAGCTCTGAGTGGCAGCAGCCCGAAGATCAGAGAAGTGATCTTGTGACTTAAAGATCGCAGGCTTGAATCCAATCAGTGGGGGGAAAAGAGACTCAGCCCAAATTTGTAGTTACTGAAAAGCTTTTTGATTTGCGGTGCTGTGGGGACAACTCCGCTGGCACCCACAAATTTGTGTTGATTTCCAGCCCGAAGTGAGATATCAGTCTTATTCTGAAGTTTCTATTGATAGCATTTTTTTTTTTTTTTTTAATTTCATTCTGTAATATTATCACTGAATGAAAATGACTGTGTGAAATGGAAGATGAGAAAGTCGGAGAGTTTTATCTGCAGCTCTGCAGCTCTGTGCAGATGTTGAGTCTGTTTTAGCTCATTGCATTGGTTTAATAGGACATTTACTGGATGATTTAGTCATTAACAGTCTCTTCAGCTAATTTCAGCTGTAATAAAGTGGCTGTACGTCACCTTGACCGCAGACACATTTAGTTCCAGACCACGGATGTCTTATAACACTAATAATACATCCATGTTCCAGACATGTGAGTCACCCCCTCCAGTAATTTGAATGGACGGTGTTTATGATGGAGACAGCCAGCTGAACTCAGTTCAAGAGGCTTATTCACAACACGAGTGAGCGAGAAGTCCAGGACTTGTGTAGTTTTAGCTGAGGAGTGGAGCAGAAGGTGGTGGAGGCTTGAGGCTTGACTGGGGCGGACGGAGAGAAAAGCAGGCAAAGCAGGTTGGCAGCAGCTGAATAGGAGACGGTCAACAGAGATCGGAGTCAGAAGTGAAGGTGAATTAGCAGGTAAGTACATCACTCTAGAAAGAACTTGACCCCACTGGGTTAAAAACAAACTGGCGACGCCGGCTGGAGAGAAGAGCCGGTCTATATACAGCTGGAGGTAATTGCTGATGAACCACAGGTGTGTAAAGTTGAATGCTGCAACATGCCTCACCTGTTCACACACAGCCGTAGTCCAAACAGTTAGAAAACCAAATGATCTGCCAAAGCTTTTAACAAAAGTATAGTTACTAATGATAAATTGCAATCAACTAGGATGGATGTGATCAACATGACTGTACAGGTCGATTTTAAAGGGATAGTTCAACATTTTGGCAAATGGGCCCATTGCCATCATCCCTATGGTCATAGCAGTAGGTTTGTTACCTTTAATTGTCGGTGCAAGCTATTTTTAGAACGGCGGAGCAGAGCCGTGAGCTGCTCAGAGCTACGCTATGGAGGCTCATGGGATTTCTTGGTTTCCCTCATCAAACTCATCAAATACACAATCCAACAACTCCAAAACGCTCTGGTGGACAAGTTGTGACCTGCACATTCACCACGCTATGAGATAATAACAGAACGTTACCAGACAGAGTTGTTCTAGAGGGAAATTCATGCAAAACCGCTGATGCGTGTTCCCGTCGGGGACAGTTTTTCAACAAGCAGTCTCTGCATTTGCCTCGAAACCAACTCCGCCTCGTAACGTTCTGTTATTATCTCATAGCGTGGTGAATGTGCAGGTCACAACTTTTCCACCAGAGCATTTTGGAGTTGTATATTTGATGAGTTTGATGAAATCCCATGAGCCTCCGTAACGTAGCTCTGAGCAGCTCACGTCTCTGCTCCGCCGTTCTAAAAATAGCTTGCACCGACAATTAAAGGTAACGAACCTACTGCTAAAACTATAGGGATTAGATGGGCCAATTTGCCAAAATGTTGAACTATCCCTTTAAGTTGTTTTGTGTAAATCAAAGTCTGTTCCTCCAACAATATTTTATTGGTTTGTTTTTAACATTGTATTACAAGTGTATGTGTCCTTTATCTTATTTGTAGCTACACTCCTCAGCTTTAAGGGATGGGCTCTCATAAATGTGCATAAAATGTCCATGTTTATTTATTCACTCATCATTTTAAATATGCGTGAGCAAATAAATAAACTAAACCAGCAAAGCCACCGTGATAAACTTTGAGTTATGTTTTATATGAGACTACCTTCACCCTCTACATTCTGATTTATTGATACACTTGAACATATAACAAATAGCTCGATTAAACCAGTTTGTGTAAATCTGCCGGTGCCAGCCTCCTGCACGGTTATCAATGATGCAAATAGCGCGAGGAGCCGGGAGATGTAGTGTGGGAGTGTTGGTGTAATAAAGGGGTATGACCCATTAAACCCTCCAGGCTTGAGTAAAACAGAGTGACACACAGTCCCTCTGTAATTTTACCATAAAAGAGTCAGCCGTTCTCAGATGTAAATTTACTGAGGAGGTCGTAACGTTTTACAGCTGCTATACTCTGTAAAAGATGTGATCACATTTTGCTCAGAGCTGCAGTGATTATGATACTTTTTTACCACAGGCAAGTCTTAATCTCACCATGATCATTTTTAATCACTCTTAAAATTACAATTATTGACCTTGTGCAGGTTATAAAGAAGCAGAGGGTTTCCTGCTGTAACACTTCTTGTTGCTGATCAGTTTGCTTCTGGAGTTGCAGCTCTCAGGGCCACCATAGTTGTTTCTGAGAGGAGGAGGAAGAGTATGGAAGTATCTGTCGTTCTGTCCTCGATTTAAATAATGGTGAAGAATAATAAGACTGCCGTCTGTGCAGAGGCAGATGGCATCCTGTTTGCTATGTAATCCCCCCCCACAAGTCGCTCACAGAGCATCAGGAGCATGTGGCCTTTCTCAGTCTAGACTACTTTATCACTTAGCTTATTTACAGATCGAGGAATCAATCTGTTGGTGGAAAAAAAACGAAAAAACAACCAAAGCGAAAACAGAAAATCGAAGATATGAAAGTCCTTGTTTTCATCTCTCTCTGTGTTATTTAGTGGGATGTTTCCTCCGCAGACAGCGCTGCTGCCTTCTCTTTGGAAATGAGCAGTCACACTATAGAAGGAGCTTAATTAGGGAATGACTGTCTTATATTTACTATTAATTGACAAGCCATACCTATAGAGAGCATGCAGGCAGGCACCTCATACAAAACCGGTTGAGATGTGGGGAAAAGACTTCTTTTTTTCGGAGGCTGTGGAGGAAAAAACATGAAATAAATGGCTTGAAATTGGAAATCTAACGCGATTTGAGATGCTAAGAGAGAACATCTCTCTTCTGATGCTTGATAGACTGGATGAGCCGGGGAGGGGAAAATGCATTTCTCTCCCTGTATGCTCATATATGTGTGTGTGTATGCATGTGTGTGTGTGTTTGAGAGAATCACAGCAGGTGTGATTTTCAGAATTAAAGGAAAGAACCAACATGCAGAAATTATGATTGTTACACTTGAGCTCGCCTACATTCTGCGCTTCAAACATGTAATCTTCCTCCTACACCGCCAGTGAAGAACAGCAGAAATTCACAGATCACTCAGATCTGTTGTGACACCTAATATGAGTGGCGTTTAGCTGTTATCACTGAGCATTCCTCAACCTCCGCTCTAATAGAAACTCCACTTAGCTTTCGCCTGTGAGAGGAATATTTGAGATTCTAGGGATGTATGCATGAAAGGGAATAGAAATGATGTCTAATGTATATGAATGGGAGCCATGGCGTTCAGGTATTTCACGCTGAATGCCCTGACAGAGGCTCAAGTGAATAAGTTGTCATCTTGCATTGAAATTCATATTGTATCCCTGGCTGGAGCTGAGCCCATTTTCTCCACTGTGCTCTCGCCATGAGCCGTACAATAGTTAGGGAGACGTCTAATGAGGCAGGAGAGAAAAAATATTAAGAGAAAAATCCTTAAAACTCAAGAGTTGGCATATTGAATGGCCAATGTGGATGAGAAAAAGCCCTCTGTCGGATGGAGCGTTTGGAGCCGGTGGGTGGGCGAGAACAAAACGCAGGGAGAAGAAAAGATTGAGTGAGTGACTGAGATGGGCTGTGACAGTGTCAGCTTTGGTCTGGTCAGGCTGCACGGAGGATGAGTGGATAGGAGGGCAAGCTAGGAGAAGAAAGGCAGCAGGAGGAGGGAGAGGAGGAGGAGGAGGAGGGGTGGTTGAAGGACGCCGTCAGAACGGGAGGATGGAGACGATGGTTTACGGCTGGTTCACATCTTGATCCGGAAAATCTGTGCAGGACAACCCGACCGCTCGCCACCGCCACCGCCACGTGCTCTGCAGGACCTTCCCTCTTGTACAAAGCAGCTCCCCAGATTTTAGCCTTTGATCCACTGACACCACAGTTTGACCTTTGGGTCCCCGCGAGGAGATCCCCCCCCACACCTCCCCATCTGGTAGTTTTTTTTTACATTCAGCTGCTGAAAACCAATTTGCAAAGTTGGTGAATGGTACAAGATTGTTTTTTTTGTGTGTGTGTCCTATGAGAATTTTATGTACTTCAGTTAATGGCCTTCAATTTATTCCCTCTGTAAGTGCTATTGAAGCCCGAGCGTATTCAGGTTTTCATTTCAGCTTCACATTAAAGCTTCTGATTCCAGCGGCGGCTGCTGCCTCCTGCTAATCAGGGAGTAATCACCTGCAGGTTTTTGTTGGAATGAAAATAAATAAATAAATAAATAATAAACTTAGCAGATTCTTGGGGATTCACCAGCATTTAGCCAAGAACCGCCACTCAACCTTAAAGGGATAGTTCAACATTTTGGCAAATTGGCCCATTGCCATAATCCCTAAAGTTTTAGCAGTATAGGTTTGTTACCTTTAATTGTCGGTGCAAGCTATTTTTAGAACGGTGGAGCAGAGCCGCGAGCTGCTCAGAGCTACGCTACGGAGGCTCATGATTTCTTGGTTTCCCTCATCAAACTCATCAAATACACAATCCAACAACTCCACAACACTCTGGTGGACAAGTTGTGACCTGCACATTCACCACGCTATGAGATAATAACAGAACGTTACCAGACAGAGTTGTTTTAGAGGTAAATTCATGCAAAACTGCTTATGCGCGTTGCCTTCAGGGAGAATTTTTCAGCAAGCAGTCTCTGTATTTACCTCGAAAACAACTCTGTCTCGTAACGTTGTGTTATTATCTCATAGCGTGGTGAATGTGCAGGTCACAACTTGTCCACCAGAGCGTTTTGGAGTTGTTGGATTGTGTATTTGATGAGTTTGATGAGGGAAACCAAGAAATCCCATTAGCCTCCATAGTGTAGCTCTGAGCAGCTCGCTGCTCCGCTCGGCTGTTCTAAAAATAGCTTGCACCGACAATTAAAGGTAACAAACCTACTGCTAAAACTATAGGGATTATGGCAATGGGCCAATTTGCCAAAATGTTGAACTATCCCTTTAATGCATTTATCTTCTAACTTTAACCCCAGACTGGCCTCCTCCTCCTCCTCCTCCTCCTGAAGACAGCTAAATACGCTCATTTTGTAGCATGGCTGCGTTCGCCAGCCCTCTGATTTCCTTGTTCAATTATCCCGGGCAACTTCCTCAGCCCTCTGATTTCCCCTCTTTCTAATCCACTCATGTTTATTTGTACCCTGTGATGTGAAACATGTCTTTATTGATAATCCTGCCTACAAACCAAGCTGTGCTAATGAAATGTAGATACACCATACAAGCACAGGGGATGAAAGCGAAACGTACACACACACACACACACACACACACACACACACACACACACACACACACACACACACACACACACACACACACACACACACACACACACACACACACACATGCACACCAAATCTGCAGATACTGTAATTTTAATCTCCACTTGACATTAACTCCTGCATTTTATCAAACAGCTGTTTGCAGGCAAAGATCAACTTCCTGTGCATCACTAATTAAATGGAATTACAAACTATTCCCCCACACACATGAAATATAATCTCAACGCTGTTTTGTTTGAAGTCTACCAGCTCATTTTAAATTGTTTCAAAGCAGCAGCAGCAGCAGCAGCAGCAGCAGCAGCAGCAGCAGCAGTGTTCGTGGTGTTGTAGCCGGGTGGATTTCTGCTCTGGTGTCACTATTTTTTTGTGTGTGTTATCATCAGCAACACACACTCAGGCTGTCATCAGCTCTGACTGCACACTGCCCCCTAGTGGAGAAACACTGGACTGTCAGGCCTGACTCTGCAGTTTGTTGTCAAAGTTTAATCGAGAGGTCGTAATGAGGACGAGTTGAGCTGAAGGAAATGAAATGTTGTGTTTCAACGTCATAAATCCACTCTACAGGTGTTTTCTGAAGATATTCATACAAACTATTGGAAGTCTTAGGAGATGAGATGCAAAAATGGTTAAATTATTATCTACCTTAGTGCAGCAGTAACAATAGACAAACAACGGACTGGACAAACAAGTGCAGGAGAACAGAACACAAAACAGATAAACATCCAGACACCAGCGAAAAACCAGCAGCTAACTACACAAATATAAAGTTAATCAAACAAACACAGCCACTGTAGAGCATATTGTTTGTTAGAGTTGGTTTTACACTGGACAAACTCAGGAGGTTTGCAAATGTAAATGTTTGTGAATTATAACATGCTTAGGAAGGTGTGTATATAAGCGATCAGGAGGAGTGGGAGTGAAGGCAAACACTCAACATATAAGACAAAAATACTCAACAAAGTGTTGTGTTAAAAAAGAAAAACTTATTTGCACTTTCTCCCTCAAAGTAGAAACAAAACCAGGATCAAACCTGTGTGCACATCACGCTGGACCACATGGCCACTTAACGACCTGTGATGGTGAAAACAGTCAGAGTGAAGCTCAAACATCCAACTGAAGCAAACAATAAGCCAAATATATACAGAGCTGAAGGCTACAGACTGATGAGCTGCTGATTTTCACTCTGACTGGATATATTTAAAGTTTAACGACACCTACACCCAAACAAAACCACTCTCAACTCTAAAAGGGACAAATTATAATCAAGAAGTCTATGTTTTTTTTTTTTTTTTAATAATAAGGTTTGATCTCTTCTTTCAATTGATATTCACTGATCTGAGTATATACTTTAAAGGGATAGTTCAACATTTTGTCAAATTGGCCCATTGCCATCCCTATAGTCATAGCAGGTTCGTTAATTGTCAGTGCAAGCTGTTTTTAGAACGGCGGAGCAGAGCCGCGAGCTGCTCAGAGCTACGCTGCGGAGGCTCATGGGATTTCTTGGTTTCCCTCATCAAACTCATCAAATACACAATCCAACAACTCCAAAACGCTCTGGTGGACAAGTTGTGACCTGCACATTCACCACGCTATGAGATAATAACACAACGTTACCAGACGGAGTTGTTTTAGAGGTAAATTCATGCAAAACTGCTGATGTGTGTTGCCTTCAGGGACAGTTTTTCATGAAGCAGTCTTTGCATTTCTCTCTAAAACAACTCTGTCTGGTAACGTTCTGTTATTATCTCGACTCATAGCGTGGTGAATGTGCAGGTCACAACTTGTCCACCAGAACGTTGTGGAGTTGTTGGATTGTGTATTTGATGAGTTTGATGAGGGAAACCAGGAAATCCCACTAGCCTCTGTAGCGTAGCTCTGAGCAGCTCACGGCTCTGCTCCACCGTTTTAAAAACAGCTTGCACCGACAATTAAAGGTAACGAACCTACTGCTATGACTATAGGCATTATAGCAATGGGCCAATTTGACAAAATGTTGAGCTATCCCTTTAACATCTCAGTCTTATATATAGGTGTTAACCTGCTGTGATATTATAATAATAATACCTCCCGCCCTGAGGTGAAGCTGGACTCAGACCTACAGGTGGATGCTGCATGGGACAGGCTTTTTTTTTTTTTTTTTAAAGATACTGTGGAAGCAGCAGGAAGTGAGAGCTTAACTTTCAGGTGAGAGTTGTAGCAGCAGCTTCAGGAGTGTGAGCAGAGTGCTGACAGCTTAAGTACTCCGCCCTAATGAAATGGGTGCACTGGATGTATCTTGCAGAGAGAGAGGGAGAGAGAGAGAAAGTGTGCCATGTGTGTGAGCGGACCCGAGATGACTGCCTGCACCAGCTCGCAGGCTTTGTTTTATTCATAAGGTCGGTCACTGATGTTGGCTGATAAGGTCTGGCTCACAGTCGGTGTCCCAGTTCATCCCAGGGGTGTTGGAAAGGGGGGTGGGGGGGTGAGGTCGGGGCTTTGTGCCACCCGGGCCGAGTTATTCCAGGCCAAAAAAGTGGGAAAATATTTTGTTATCTATCTTTAAGGAGCTGGTTTTGGAGCAGGAAAGAGCCAAACTGTTGCCACACAGTTGGATGCACACTGAAGGAATGACTGCGAAGCTGCTGCTCCACCTTCATTAAACCATTATCTTATATCCTGGTCTCACCCATCATTAGCTTCTCTCTGGCAGAAGGTTCATTAGGTTTTGTAAAAAAGAAGAAAAAGTGCTCCCACTAAAAGTCGTCACATTGTCTTTACCTCACCTTCAGGAAAATATTATTTCTGCACTAAGATGTAGTGTTATCAGTTCTGCTGGCACCAAGGTTACTGAGAAGGAATTAAAACCAGATGTATCTTCAACAGATGATTGCATTGACTTTATATTATTATTTATTGATCAGAGGGATGAAAAAATGAACAGAACAAGTGTTAAAAAGTAACCAGTTGGATTTTATAATGTTGTTTCAGATGGATTCCCTGTTAAATTTTTTCATTTAGCCTTTCTATTATGCACTTTAATTTTTATAGTCGTGCCTTTAATTTATTTAGGATAGGTATTTAAAGTAATATGATTTTGACTTTTTTTGCCCTGTTTTGGACCAGGTTATTAAAAAAAGACATGGAAATGGAATCACTACACGCATTATGTATGTAACAATTATCTGTGTTATGTGCTAATAAAAAGTAGAATTTTTTTTTTTTAAAGTCACATTTCCTTTACTTTTTAAAACTTTTAGCAAAACATTTTCACACAAACTTCCTCTTATCAGGTCGATTTCCTCCCCAGCACACTGACACTCAGAGACCACAGCGCCCTCTGCTGCTCCCACCGTGGAGCCGCTCACCTGAGTCACCACTGTGTTTTTCAGCTGGCAGGTGTTTTCATCCAGCTGGTGCTGAGTTTGTGTGTTGTTTCCCATGAGAGCTTCACAACCCTCCACATCATTCTTCACTTTAAATCCCCCTGTGCCTTGTTTTTTTTTTTTTTTTGGGAAACGTGTTATGTCCTTGATTGCAGAACACATGAGTTTCAAAGAATACGCCTTAGGTAATACTAGAAATTAGTTTTATTTTTTAATACAGGAAAAAAAGAGAGAGAAGATCAAAGCAATCGATGCTGGCAACAAGGCTGAGTTTTTATGTTTTTTTATTTTCCAAAAAAGAAAGAAAGAAAAAAACAACAACACCGCTTTAATTTTTTGATTTGGTTGCCAACACAAAAAACAGAGGTTTAAGAGGCTTTTATGAGGCCAGGAGGAGGAGGAGGAGGGAAGTCTGGTTTCACAGGGAGACGCAGTCAGAGGTACAACAGATGTTCACGAGATACGGGGAAAACATCGGTGATTTGTTGTGTCTGGATGTTTCCATTTTTGTTCTTATCATCATTTCCTGTTTTCTGCACGCCAACATCTCCGCATACATCCGGGGCGGTTTTATAATACTCGGTGTCGTCTCCTGCCTTTTCCGTTGTCCTCACTGTCTCCGAAAAAATCTGACATTTTTGGTTCAATGTGAGATTAAACTGCTTCGACTTTGATTTTTCTTTGCTCCATTTTTTGCTTGTTTTGTTTCTATGAGATGAATCATACCTTGAAGTGCAAAGAAGAAGAAGAAAAAAAAAAAATCCTCGTTCTGGGTTCCTCCTACTCCTCGGGAACAAAAGCTCAGTTAGAGGTCATGATCAGGCAGTAAATGCACTTTGAGAGTCATTTACACTGTGAACGTGTCAAAACAACAGGTCGAGTCTGGCTGCTCAAGGTCACGCTGTGACATTTCAAGTGGTGTGATTTAGATAAATCGCAGCCTTTGATGCAGATGAGTAGGTTTTAACTGTCCTCTTCAGCTGCACTCTTTAATCTGCCACATTTTCCTTTCCACTCTTCAATTTGACAAACAGGATTTGAACTGAAGCCTCCCACACACAGTAAACAGTCAACAGTGAGCTGCAAGTGGCTGAGGGAGATATTTACCACTCTATGTGTTCGCCACCTCACGCAATTTGAAACAGCAGCTGCCAGTAACGGGCTCCTCTGCCGCCGCCATCGAAGGTAAACAAGGGTCTGTTTGTCCTGCCTGTTGGAGAGCGAGCAGATGCAGCTATAGCAGCGGTCCAGCTCAGACCGTGGGCGTGGGCGTGGGCGTGACCTCACTTGGCCATGTAGGCGGCCACCTCCTTCTCCAGGCTCTGGGCGAAGCGGTGGTTGAGGAAGAGGAGCTGGCCGTGAGGAAGCAGGCGGCTGAGCACGGCGTCGATGCGGCTGCTCCTCAGCAGGACCTGGAGGGAGGGGGAGGAGGGAGGAGGAGGAGAGGTGTGGTTAGAGACCACCCCCATGCAGACTCGTTAATGATCCAAGTTAGTTACAGGTCCTAATAAAATCTATACAGCTGCCATCTTCTTTCATTACTGTTGCCCTGTGGGTTTATTGTGGTTTCCATAACATGTAATGAGCTGCTACTGTTGAGATTTGACTTAAAGGAGACATATTATATGCTCCCTTTTCCACAAATTGAAATAGTTCCCTGCTGTCTGTGACATGCTTCAGTCAAAATACCCCAAGGATCAAACATCACAGCTCTTTTCATCTGCTCAAAACAGCCCTGTTCAGAACGGCTGCTTTCAGTGCCTGTCCCTTTAAATGCAAATGAGCAACTGCTCATCCCACCCCTTCTACCGGTACTATTACTCACAGGTATAGTTGGTATTATGCAAATTCGAAAAACTAATGACATCATTGGATGACAACTGAAAGAACAGCTCATAAAACTACATGGATTTTTTGGGGGGCCAGAAGGCAAGACACACACCCAAATATACAAAAAAAGAAGTAATATTTCCATAATATGTCCCCTTTAATATAACTGACATCAGTCTAATTAGGCCTTTGAACATGTGCAGACACTGGTCTACAAACACTGTGGGTTCCTTTGAATACTGTGTCATTATACACTGACCAGCCAGAACATTAAAGAGGAACTATGCAGGATTTTTACCTCAACTGTGCTACATGTATTTGCCTTAATTAAACAGCTTCAGAGTAATTGTGATGGTTAGACAAATGACTTGTAACTTGTTCCAGGGAGAATGGAGGCTCTCTGCCTTCCACCTAGCGTCTCTTGGCTGAAAACCAACCTTGTAAGATCAGAGCCTCCGACCCGGTGTCCCAGCTCTCGTCTCTGCGGCACCGTGACACAAACGTATCACGCCCCGTAACCCGTAATCTCTTGTTTAACAGATGAGACTACAGAAATACACACATTGTAACACGTATATGATAAATAACGATATCCACCACTCCATGGATTGATTTCTCGCCGGCTTTGTTGGAAACAAATGCACATGGCCAGGAGGAGGGTTAGAGACACAGAGGAGAAGAGACCGGACTTGCATAGTTCCCCTTTAAGACAAGTGAGAAGTGACTGTTTTAAGAGTTGAGAGTCATTTAATTGAAGCTTATTTTGAAGTTTCAGGGTTTTCTTCCACAGTGTCTTAAGCCGGTTTGATGTTACAGCTGATGACCTGTTGGAATCAGTTGATGAAATGTCACCACAACTGAGGAACATGTTCCCACCCTAGTTAACAGAGGATTTATTGGGGACTATTTTCTGCAGCGGATTAGAACAAATCCATTGTTCTATAGCGAGTATTTAGAGCAGCAGGACCCAGGCTGATTCATCACTATAACTCCAACTCCGAATAAAGTTGGAGCCTGGACCCACAGGACCCAAAACTTCAACTTTTCAATGGATCTTTTCAAATGCAAACTCATTAAGAGTCATGATGTTAATATTTCATGTTTGATTTTGTAAACCTGAAACAACTGTTTGTTGTTTTACCAAGGTCAGAAATAATCTTTCCTGCTGTTTTCAGATGTTTTCCTCTACATTGTGCTCATACTAATACATATTCCTGACCTGGTTTAGGCTGTGGGGCCTTGGAACAAGTTAATCCAACCATGAAAACATGACAACATGTTTGAGATTTAATCATAATAAACTCCAGCGCATTGATGGTAACGGTTTCACCCACTGCAGCTCACTGATGTGTTTTTAATGCTCACACTGAGTGAGACGTATCAGGCACCGAGTCAGTGTTAGCTCTGATCTTTTCACAGGATTTGTTGAATATCAGCACATTAATCCTTTAAAACCAAAATAAAAAAACAGTTTCCCAAACACAGTAAACTCCCCGATTAGAAATCTTTTCCCTCTAATCCCCGCCTCACAGAGCGGCCGGCAGTAAATCGACACAATCGCCAGCTTGTTAAATTCAACTACAAACACTGGCTGCGAAAGAGAGGAGTGACAGTGGACTGACCTTATTCTTCAGCCAATATAGTGAAACCAGGGAGAATTCATTTGGAGCCTTTATTTCTCATGTGTCAGCTAATCAACAGCCTGAAGGTCTCCAAAGGTCTCAAACTTCTACACTTTAGGTTTTAAAACCGCAGCTCTCCTGCTCCACCCGGAAACAATCACCGTCACTTCCTCATTAGTTCTTATCGAGCCTCGACGGCCAGCGGTGAGAGAGAGACACATGAATAATGAATCAGCAGCTGCTGAAGACGACCACAGCTGTCTCGTCTTGTCACGTTGTTCCTCAATTGTGTTTTTTTTTTGTTTTTTGCAACTGATCAGCTGCAGAGAAAACAATTGGGTTCCTGTTTACTCCGCTCAGTGTACACGATCGCTCAGGTGTGTGTGAGCGTTCAGGTTTAATAGTCTGAATGGAGATCGTTTCAGATACAGAGGTGGAATGATGGAGCTGGATGGAGATGGTTTTAAATTGAAAAGGGCATTTTAAAATGAAAACATAGGATGGCAGACGACTGAGTCTGGTTCTGCTTGTGGTTTCTGCCTCTGCGACTTTATTTATTATACTAGGAAGTCAATCCTGCTGCTGTTTACCTACATGTTTACACACCAGTGCTGCTATTTACCTGTATGTCAAAGGCGCTGTTTACATATCAGCACTGTCTAACACACACATGGCTCTAGCTTTCATTTCACTTTTAGCTTCAGCTTGTTTTCATTTATTTGAATACACTGCTCTTCTCTATTTATTCTATTCTATTGTTTTTATTTTGAGAAAAGCCTAACCAATTTCCATTGTACAGTGGGCATTAGGACAATAAAGAGCTTCTTCTTAGTGGGATCTGTTGGGTCTCTGTGAACACCGTTACAAAAATAACGTCTACATTTTCTCTTTTTGTAAATTGCCTTGAGATAACTTTATTGTTACTGGCACTGAATAGGATAGAATAGAACTGAATAAAATACAATAGAATATCTTGCACGACAAAATTAAAATGCCAAACCAATCATTAAAATCATATAAAACTACAAAGGAGCATAAAAAACAGCTAAAATAAATAGTGTTCAAATACATTTTTAAAGACACTTTACATCAGGCGCTGGTACTTGGACTGCCTTTTAGTTTTATGTTTTGTTTTTGTGTTGCTCCTCCCTGCACAGTAATTGTGTGTCTGTATTGTCTCAGTGTCATTTTATGTCTCAGGTTTTTCCTTTGTATTTTAGATTATGGTCTGTGTCTGTTGTGAATGATATGTCGGGACTATAGATGGAAATGAGCAGTTATAGCTCAATCTGGTGCAACTATCTCCTCATTTCTTGTAAATGATTCATGTTATTGCACACTGTCCCTTATAAATTAAAGGAGCATTATCGCAAATCCAAATTCTTAATTCGGCCACTAGATGGAGCCAGGCGGAGCTTATCAGATATAAACAAGTGGGCAGCTGTCAGAGAGAGAGAGAGCAGCCTCGTTTAGTCCCCCCCCCCCCGCCCCCCCCCCCCGCCCCCCCTCCTCCTCCTCCTCCTCCTCCTCCCTCCTCCCCCCTCCTCCTCCCTCACCAGGCTGAATGAACGTGCAATCGCGGGAAAAAGAAAACTCGCTAGTGGAAGCGGCAGCTCTACGTCGCGCACAACCACAACAACGACAACAACAACAGCAACTGCAACTTCCTCCTCCTTAATAACGCTGAGAGGACAGCTGAAGAAAGACACGGGACGTGGAGACAAAGTGTTCTACCGAGCGATTCAGTGACTGTAAGCAGCCTGACACTGCTACATTACTATTTACTGTTGCATTTTTCCGGTTCGGAGGTCGGATTTGCGAGTTCCGAGTGCAATTGAACGCAGCAAGCGCCGGGCCGGCTTGGATCATAACAAAGACAAATTCTGCATTTGCCCCACGGACACTATACTGTTGGCGATTTTTTTTGTAAATTTAGTTATGGCTCCCCCCGACCCATCTTTTGCATATTTCAGCTTATTTTATGCTATTACTGCTGTATTTGCGATAATGCTCCTTTAAATAAACAATACAAAAATAATAAGAAAAAACCTTGATTTGACACTAACTAGACCATTTTTTGTAAGTCTCAGTCCAGTTGTGACATCAAAACCACCACAAGACTGAAAATGTCTTCACATTTCAAAGTTAAGCGTAAAGGTAGTATGCGGGCCATAAATAACCTCTCTATCTCTTATAAGAGCTTGTTTTCAAATCTAACACTGCCCCACCCCTCATCTCTGTTTGGGCTGTGGTTTGCTCACCTGGTCCATGCAGTGTCGGGCCAGGTTGCGGAGCGTCCCCTCGGCCAGCAGCAGGTTCTCGTGGGGCTCACACACCAGCGTGAAGCCCAGGTGCTGGACGCCCAGCCACAGAGCGCTCAGCTCCGTGGAGAAGGGCTCGCCGGCCCGGAGACGCACCACTCCGCTGGACGCCTCCTGCAGAGCCAGGGCCTCCTCGCCCGGCAACGTCTCCACCAGCACCCGGCCCGAAGCCTCCCGGGACAGGGAGACGGCGCTCCTCACCTGCCTGGGTCACAGGGGGGAGGGGGGACAGTACATGTCATCAGTGGAGGGTTAAAGATTTCAGATTATTAATGTTTCCTGTTGTGTTATTATGCAGCATTAGGATTGGTATTTGTTTATAGGCCTACATGAAGTGTCAAACAGCAGAACAGAATTGTCTTCCTCCGATGGTGATAATCAGCAGTTGCAGAAAGCTACACAAACACCCTGTGAGAGATTCTCTTCAGTTTCTGAAAACAAACGAGACGGATGCAGAGATGATTGACAGCCTCTGTCGGCCTCTCTGATGCACTTTTACATTGTGTGTGTGTGTAGCCTACTGTCGGAGAATTAGCAGAGAGAAGACTGGATGCATCATATTAGAGCAGAAAACTAGAGGATGCTGCTCAAACAGAGCTCATTTACTCAGTCTGGAGACAAAATAAAAAATCCAAATTAAAACATGTTTGTTATCCTGTCAACAGCCAGACATGGACTAGGTAACATTATGTAGGAAGACACTGCTTCTCCATCCCACTTTATTTATCAGTGATGTTGATCTTATGGTCACAGCATCTTTTAATTGAGCTTTATCTGACATTTTAAGCCCATATGTGTGGGCTCTTTATAATCCCCATGGTCTGTGTTAATATGATTTATGCAGGTTATTTATAATATCATGTATCAGGATAAAGCAACACTGCAATATAAAGAAGTGTTTCCATCATTTAGCTGCAGGAAGAAAACACTACACATAATGATGGTGTCTATCTTTCCTGTCTTTCACAGCATGTGGAGGATGTTCATGCATCTGTGTGATCTCTGCAGTGACCAGATTTAATAGAAATCCTCATTAAAACACAAAGGAACCTAAAACTTGAATCTCAAACCATGTTTGTAGCCTAGTGCAGGGGTCATTTCTGCAAACAGCTTTCTTTGCACACACGTCATTAACCTGACACCTACAGACATAAACAAACAACTGACTGTCTGTCACCTCGCCACCACCGACAGCTTCTCCTTCTGCAGCAGCCTCCTCTCCTCCGGGCTCAGCTCCCCGTGCTGCTCGGTCAGGACCGCCGCTTCATCCGGACCGAAGACCCGGGAGTAGAGGAGCCGGCTCTCCCCGGGGGACAGGCCGCTGACCGGACACACGGTGTGGATCAGGAAGCA
The DNA here is from genome assembly GCF_905171665.1 of Trachurus trachurus. Classification (NCBI taxonomy): domain Eukaryota; kingdom Metazoa; phylum Chordata; class Actinopteri; order Carangiformes; family Carangidae; genus Trachurus; species Trachurus trachurus. The sequence continues at coordinate 5,548,859 of NC_139907.1, read as the reverse complement.
CCGAACCATGTTGGACGACACTGATCTGTCACTAACACCCAACAACACTCAACATGTTCATGTATTTTCACTGTTTTCTCACTTACTTCCGCGTTGATCAGGTGATCTGTCTCGGCCACCGTTGCTTTGCGTTTTATCAACCAGCAGATGGCGCTCCTTCTATATTATTCATAGACTGTAAGATATTATTACCGGTATATTAGTCACATAGGCCTATGTAAAGTATCTATATTACGTCCAAGTAATAGGGAAATGTTGATGATTATGATTATCCAAAAATACTGCTGATCATTTTCTTGATTGACTAATCTATCACATAATATGTAAACAATGTCATAAAGTAATGAAACAAGTTCAAATCATTAAAAAAAAAAAAAATCAGATGAATGATGAAATAAAAACACATTAGAGCCCAAATTGGCAAATTAAAATGTCTTGTCTTATTTGAGTAACAATCAGTAAACTGAATATAACCTACTGCATATATTTGCATTGACACTTTTTTTTTAATCTTTAAGTTTCAGCAACACACTTCCCACTATTCTTTTGTTTGTTTTGTGAATCATTTTACCAAACTTCATTCTGATGTCTTTGTGGACATGGACTATGCATTGGGCTCCAAAATAAATGTACAGGTTTAAAAATAGTCACAATGCCCCCTTCTCAAAAGCTGCGGTTTAATTGCTTATCTATTACAATACATTCATTTTGGATTGAGTTTGGTTGATTTATTAAGTATACAACTATTTTGCATATTCAAGTGAGTCAGATTGACCTCAAGTGAACTGGATGGAGCTGAAACACCAAGTGCAGTAAAAGTTTGAGAGAGTTCAGAGCAGCGGTGGATGAAAACTGGGCAGAGAGACAGAAGGCGGCTGCAGAGAAGCTGACATCAGAGATCAGGGTGTTTCTGGGTCTCAGCAGACAAACAGAGGCAGCTGTTAATCCAACAGCTGCTGCTGGTCACGCTTCTTTACTCTGAGAGGCCCTGCTCTCTCTATGTGTGTGTGTGTGTGTGTGTGTGTGTGTGTGTGTGTAGAAGCTGCAGTGACGGAGGGAAAATAAAGAAAGAAACATTCACCCCGCTTTGTTAACATTCACTCTGCTGTCCCCTTAACCTCTGCGCCCCCTGCCCCTCTCAGACCCACTGAGACTGAGAGACAGTGTAACAAGAGCCCAGGATGAGGCGGCTGCAGCCGTTTGAGGGGATTTCATCTTTATTTCTGGATGAAAACTTCCTTTCTTGTCGTCTTGTTGACATTCTGTCCGTTGCGGCCTTACAGCTGTAACAGCTGGATGAAAGCAGCAGCTCATGTGGCTTGGAAATGTTGGTCTGGTCGGTCCACCATGGCTGGTCCTGAATGAAAGATCTCAAAGACTTCTTTACAAACTGCATCCAAATGACTTATTCCTCCTGCACCGCCGTGAGATGCACATTTCTGAATCTGGGTGAAAATTCTTGCCAGTTATTGGACACTTTGATACATGCATTTTAACAAAAAGTGAATTTTAAGATTAAATTTCATTCAATATTTTGTCTTATGACCAAATCCTTTCAAAACCATCTTCTTGATTTGAGATTAATGTTGCAAAATAAATCCAACAAAAGTCAGTTTAGTAGTTGTTCTGGAGCCCAGTATGTAGTCACACAGTATGTTTGAACTGTAGTTGTTAAACTGTAGATGTCTCTGTTGACCTCTGGTGATGCGATCAAAAGCTCCACAACAGCTGCCGACAGTCACTAACCTTAACCTATATATTCACTAGATGACTGATGTATTTTTCAGACTCTCAGACTCTATTTAATAAAACACAGCTCATTCAGTATTCAGCCAGACCCCTGCAGTGAGGAGTGGACTTGTTGAAACAGCACAATTCACAGAACAGACACTGAGGGGAACTGAACTGATACTGCAATCTTGTTGCTGCAGAAATTGAAGGACAAACCTTTTCATCTTGGGAACATAAACACACAAATGACCAAGAAATGAACAAGAGATGAGCTTTAAAAGACTTTTCTAGCACCACAGCTCCTAGATGGAACCTGCAGTTCTGACGTTTCATTTTGTCTGGTCCAAAGACGACCAAACAAAGCTTGTTGTGTGACTTATGTTGCACAGTTTACCAAAAGAAGGCCAGAACCTCTTTATATCTAGATCAATATCGTCACTATTTTTTTATTCCTCCTGTTTTGGTTCCAGGTCACTGCAGACTGATATGAGCGGCTGAAATGACTCCAACTTCAGTCAAGTGGAGTAAATACAGATTTAAAATGAGGTTGGCTGCAGTTTCGGATCTAATCCTGGTTTGATTTATGTAGGAAACCTCTGCAGGTATTTGGCCTAGTTGCATGGAGCTTTTCATCACATCAGGTGTGGAGGAGAGGTATTTCTAACACCCACACTGTGTGTAATTATTAGCCCAGTCATTACTCTTCAGTAATAAAGGAGTGGAGCTCTGCAGGTAATAATTAGCCCAGAACCGTTTGGGGATTCAATGTGAAAATGAAGCCAGATTTTAGTCATTTTCTCCGCAGCGGCTACGTCACGAGGATCTGATGTTCAGCTTCGAGGTTTCAACTTTCGAAGCAACAAGAGCCGAGCAAATAACATGCAGCTGTTTGTGTCATATTCACCACAAGAAAAGTCTGAGCAGGTTTCAGTATTACTGAGCTGTGAGTCACAGCTCCCAGTGTTAAGAAACCAGCTGAATAAGAACAACAACAGGATGTGGGTGAAGGGCGATCAGCCGGTCCGGACCAATGGTGTCGAGGCCCGCGATGTTTGAAATAAAGGAAGCCGAAGACGACGACCTGTGACACCGGCCCAAAAATATCTTTAGAGTCTGCTCTGTATTGTCTGCAGAGGGAAATGAAAACATCCTCCATGCACACGACATGTCTGCAGAGAGGACGAGCACGAAGCTGAAACATCAGCAAGAGAAGAGAAGAAAAACCTTCAGTTTTTTCATTCAAGAGGGAAGTTCACCTCACTGAGCCACCACCACCTCCACCCTTCCTTTGAAACAAGTGTCTCCACACCCTCGGCAAGTAGCTGTGGGACCTTGTTTTACAGGCGGGGTTGTCAGTTTACTGTCAGTGTCAACAAGTCGCAACACACAGAGGTTTAAAGGTGACACCCAGGCTGCAGCTTTGATCGCAGTGAACCGGCAGCCCTGTGTGTGTGTGTGTGTGTGTGTGTGTGTGTGTAGGAGCCCGGGGTCAGGGTGTTAAACAGGACAAGGCTGCAGTGAAGAGGAGGTGGATTCACAAAGGGGAGATGGTGATATGCAAAGGGGTGGGGTAGTTTTTAGAGCCACTCTGCAGGGTGCTGGGCTGGCACAGACCTGTCTGTGATCACCAACACACTGACACCACAGAGTGTAAGGCAGCTCTGCTTTATATGATATGACAGGAGGATTTGAATCAGAGCAATGATGATGCAACTGAGGTCAATAGATTCTCTTGAGGACATGTCATCGGTAACACTTTATTAATAAGTTCACACTATTAAGCATTAGTTAAACATTAAATACTGAATTCATCATTTATAACACATGAATACTCATTAGTATTCACCAGACATGGTGAAGCAGCATTTAGTTGTTATGCTGCACACAACTGGAACAAACACCAGCAGAACTGAAATCAGCCCCAACTTTAAGCACTTTTAAATCCAGGTTATAAACATTTCTCTTTTCATGTGCTTATAGCTGGCCTCTTTTTAAGAACTTTAAACTTAATCTATTTTCTTTTATTCTTTATAATAAAGCACATTGAGTTGCCTTGTTATTAAATGTGCTGTATAAATAAAGATGCCTTGCCAGTATGTAGTATATAAACACAGTTAAACATGTTCTCGTCATTGCACTGACTGTATTTATAATGTACATATGCATTATAAATGAAGAATTCAGTATTTATTAATGCTTAATAGTGTGTACTGATTATAAAGTGTTACCCATGTCATCTTTACATACTTTGTATCCCTATATTTAATACTTAGAACTAGTAAACACACAATTACAGTAACAGACTACAAGGTAGATAAAAAGCATTTGTCAACAGTTACAACTTCTTCTATGACAACATGATTTATACTGTAACATTATATATCTGTTGACAAATGCATTATTAAATGCTAATATCTGCCTAAACTACTACTAAGAAATACATGTGACTGATCTGACCTGGAAAATTGAAAGTAAGGCAGCTCTATAACTACTTCAAAAACCTAAAGTAATTTGACTTTTTTGTGTAGAAAATACATCAGACATTAGTTATTATTCAAAGCAGAGTGTTTTTACTTTAGTTTTACCAACTTTAAATCAGAGGTTTAAGCAAAACTAACTAAACAAGCAAATAACTCATTAAGACTATTTATTTCCTGGAAAGCTGTCACTGTAACATTTCAAGAGTCTCTCAGTTAATTTTGTTGGAACTCTTTTACCTCCAGTTTCTAATTGGATGGATCCAGTTGTGAAAGAAAACAAGAGCTGGCCTGGTTTCCTTTTCTTTCTGGGGGCCTGCCAGGGACTCATCTACATTTTAAAACCAACTGTTGAAGTGGAAAAAAGGAAGGTGGTATTGAAAAGCTGTTGCAAGTGTTGCATTAGGTATGCCTCATCTGAAAGTGTGAGGAGGCCCCTTAAAAACCTCGGCCACTGCTTCATTAACCGTCTTGTTCAAAGGTCTGCAGCTCAGTCATGAATAGTGGAGAACCATTGACAAGTACATGTAAAGATCACTGGGACAAAAATCTGGTTTCCTGACGTTTCCTTTTTCTCTTTTTCTTTCCTAAACTATGTTCACACTCTTTACTTTTCTGCCAACACGGATCCTTTTCCTTTTCCAGGGTTTAGGGGAAAGAATTAAAGCATCTTCGGTTGAGTTGCTCAAGACGACCAACAGACAGACGCTCGCCTCAGCTCAGCTCAGCTTGAAACTGTTGGCGATAAATTCAGTTTTCAGACCCTCAGTCAGAGGAATGCAAACAAAGGCTCACGCTCTCTCTTCCCACAGCCACATGGCCGCTGGGAAACTGCCCCGTTTCAAACTTTGGTGAAGTGCCAGGAGGGAGGGAGGGAGGGAGGGGGCAGAGCTTCTATAACTTCCACTCCGTCACGTGTTTACAGCACATGGAGGCTCGGATTTTTTTTTTTCTCCCTCCTGCAACAGAACTGTTAACCTCCTGTCAGGACATGTCAGGCTGCCAGGCGCCGCCTCCACTCCACACACATGCAGGAATGTGTGAGTGTGTGAGTGTGTGTGTGTGTGGGCACGTGCTGCAGCAGGGAGGCCACTCCCAAAGACCGCTGCAGAGGGAAAATTTGAAAAAACAGGAACTGCTGCATGTGTGCGGGAAAAACGTGCCGAGACCAAACAAACCTTGCAGATACTACAGATGTGTTGTTCTGACAGTTCAAGTCCAGTTTGTTTTGACTGAACTCAGCACATCAGGAAACCCGTCGCCAAGGTTCCCACACGGTAATCTGGAATCATTTACAAAAAACCTGGAAGCGCCACAAGACTGAAAATGTGAACTAATCGATTCAAATGGCTCAATTGTGTTGCCCCAAAACAGAGAAGTGGTCACAGGTTCTTGCCAGATTAAGTTTTGCATAGGAAATAAAACTGTCAAACATTGTTTCAGCTCAATTAAACAGAGATTTGAAGTATTTACAAATCACTGAAAATTAGCCTGAGGACTGTAGTCAACCCACGTCAAAACAAAACATGTTTCGAGTCTGACTCATCCGATACAGACACAGAACGTGACAGTGTAATCGTCGCGCGCTAAAGAGACTGGTTTTACTGGATTTAGAAACGTGACGAGGAACTCACACAGAACCTAGAAACCTACTTCGTGCCTCTGATGTGGAGATCAAACCCAACTTTAGAGCCTGATGTCAAACCTCAACACTTTGTACCAACTATCTGAGTTTCCAAGGTTTCAGATAAGACTTTGCCAGGTTTTACTTTACTATTTATAAACTTGTTGCTGCTGATAGAAACAGGGCTGAGCTTCTAATCTGAATAATTCTCTTTAATTCAAAACGTAAAATTCAATTTGTTAGTTATTTGACCAGACAAGCTTCACCTTTAAAAAGTTATTTAGCCAATATTGAATTAGTATTTTATTTAGGCAAAGTGCTCACACACGTTTGTGTTGACAGTTGAGAAGCTTTACTTCTTTTTGTAAAAACTACAAAGTTATACCATCAACAAAAACCTTGGGTGTATCTGAACAGACTCAGTCCTGCACAAGAAAACATTCACAGCACAACAGTTACATTCTCACAATCAAAAAACTTCAATACTGTACATTTGAACGCACTTGCATCTTTATTTCAGCAGCTCCCCCATGAGCCTGCACCAAAATATTCAACCCGCCCCAGTCGTTATAAACTGACATCGTGTAGCTCTGCAGAGTGGAAGACATTTTTATCTCTGAACATTAAGGGACTGAAAGCAAAACAAACGTTGTTTTTCCTCAAGATTAAAAATCCTCACACACTTGCTGACCTGCAGCATCAGAAAAAATCTCACTGCAAAGTTAACAGGTAGCTTGTTTGCTTTGGTTTCTTCTAAAAATAAAAAATAAAAGAACAGCCCAAATATTGCAACTGATCAAGAAATAAAAAATGTCTCTGCATTCATTTTACACCTTTACAAGTTGTCATTAAAACATCCAATTTACATTTCGGGGGGATGCCTAGAAAAAGGCATGCTTTCAACAAATCACTGTCTGAACGGGGACCAACAAAAATTCATTAAAACGAAATATAAAAAGCCGTATCAAAAACAAAAAGCACCTCACCAATTCAGGTTTTTAAATTAAGTGCTTAAATAAGATGGAACAACAAACAAATGAAAAATAACAATAAAAAAATTAAAAAAGAAAACAAAAAAAATCCAGTGAGGAGACTGAAAGACAAACTTCAGACTTGGCGGCGTGGTTCGGTGGCTGTTTGGAAATCTGGCAGTGATTTGTGCTCGCTCACGCCAGCGCAATGACAAAAAGGTAAAAGGGGCAGTAGGTCCGAGTGGTTTTTAAAACGATCACAGAAACAAATCTGTTGACTGCGCCTCAGCGACGTGTTCGTCATTTCTGGTCTTTCCCTCTTTAGATTTGCATAAATAACTAACTTTGCTATAAGTTTAAATGAAACTTTCGGGGACTTCAGGAAATCCCTTTTTCTGTTGGCGTAATCCCAATAACTTAGTTCCTCATCGGGTCGGGGTCGAGGCCTCAGTCTGTCCGAGGGGGAGGAGGAGGAGGAGGGGGAGGAGGCAGTGTGTTTCAGAGGCAGTTTTAGTTATGGAGGACGAGGTGGAGGAGGCGCTCAGAGCTTCTTCAGCAGGCTGTACATGTGCCTCTTGCTGCGCTCCCCAGCCCAGGTGCGACTCTTGAGGCGAAACTTCCTGAGGTCCTCCTTGAAGTCCTCGTCGAGCATGCGCCGGTAGGCCTGAGGTTCACATTGTGACTGCACAGGAAGAAGACACACGTTTAGAGCACTGAGGAGCTGAAGAGGGCTTTGTTCAATGACACTTAGCAGCTTTTCTGATTTTTAAAAGACCCAGATGACTTTAAAGCTCGGAGAGGATAATTTTTTTTGTTTTATTTTTTTAAATTAATCTCACTCTAGTTTAAAGCTTCAAATGTACGTTCAAGCTTAAGTCTCTAGGGATAGTTCAACATTTTGGCAAATTGGCCCATTAGTCATAGCAGTAGGTTTGTTACCTTTAATTGTCGGTGCAAGCTGTTTTAGAACGGCGGAGTAGAGCCGTGAGCTGCTCAGAGCTACGCTACGGAGGCTCATTATGGGATTTCTTGGTTTCCCTCATCAAACTCATCAAATACACAATCCAACAACTCCAAAACGCTCTGGTGGACAAGTTGTGACCTGCACATTCACCACGCTATGAGATAATAACACAACGTTACCAGACAGAGTTGTTTTAGAGGGAAATACAGAGACTGCTTGCTGAAAAACTGTCCCTGAAGGCAGCGCGCATCAGCGGTTTTGCATGAATTTACCTCTAAAACAACTTCTAAAACATTCACAACAGTGTGGTGAATGTGCAGGTTACAACTTGTCCACCAGAGCGTTTTGGAGTTGTTGGATTGTGTATTTGATGAGTTTGAAGAGGGAAACCAAGAAATCCCATGAGCCTCCGTAGCGTAGCTCTGAGCCCTAACCCTAACCCTTATCAATGTTTGCTCCAACAATTACTTCACCATAGACTGTATGTTTCCTGAGCAGCTACTGAGTGAACCTTGTGATTTGTCGACAACTAACCTGAAAGTGAGGGAAGAACTCTTTGTATCCGTCCTTGAGGATGTAGAGCTCGGGGTAGTGGAGCTTGGGGTATTCGTTGAGGGCGCGGTCTCGCTCCCGGACGAAGCGGCACATGCGGGGGCCGCGCTCCGACGAGAACTCGCAGTGGAAGATGATGATGACTCGTTTGTCCGGGCAGGACGGGACGATGGGGGTCTTGAGGAGGAAGTCCTCCACCTGCTCCTCCTGGTGCAGGTTCAGAGCTCCCTGAGACCACAACCAATCACACCAAACAGGTTAGCCCATCGCTAAATATTTGATGCATCACTTCAGTAGTTTTGAGCTTTTATTTTCTGTTTATTCAACTATTCTATAAATCTTGATAAAATTCTTCAAGTGTTAGTTGCGGCTCTGATTCTTTTATGTTTGCAGACGTCAACTCACCTTGATGTGTCCTCCCTCAAACTCGTAGGGGTAGCGGCAGTCGATGACAATGACTCGTTCAACTAGATGGTTGAACTGGTCGGTCAGAGCTGCCACCATCTGAAGAGCACAGACGAAAAAACACACTTTAAAATGATGTACGACTTCAGCAGTAAACGAAAAAACTGAGAATTTGTTGTCAGAGAAAAAGAAAAAAGAGCAGCCGAGCGTCTCTACTCACCACTTCTGGGTTAATGTACTTGAGGTCTTGATGTTTACCCTCCACTGTCGGCAACACAAACGGCTGGAAGACAAAAAAAAGAAAAGAAAAAAAGGTTAGATTAGATTAAATGGGTCATTGCACAGTATTTATCCAGCAGAGATAAAAGAGACACGGCTGTGAGTTCCTGCAGTCCTCCTCACCTTGGTGAAATCTCCTATCAGCTCGTTGGATGCGTCCTCACTGTCCAGCAGCTTCTCGATGTCGGTCTGACAGAAGGACTTGGACCTCTGCAGCACGGAGGAGCTCTGGGGAGGACGAGGAGGAGGAAGGGAGAGACTTCAGGAGGCAGTCGAGGAGAAAATGAGGTAATTCGATATCGTCTACGAGGAGCCGGGGACAATGGCCCCGGGGCTCGGGGGTTGTTTCAGGAGCGATTTCTCTGTTCTCACTCGGGAGTTAGCAGATGGTCGGTGGAGGCTGGTTTTTAAAGCTGCTGATTTGTTTTAACATCTACATTTAGTTTCAAGAGTTTTCTGTCTCTAGCAGTTCATCCTCTGTTAGAAGAGTGTTTCGAGCCAATAGTTAGGATAAGAGCTCCAGTTAACTGTACTGATGTTTACAGGCAGGATTAACTTTCCTCTGAACAAACTTCAGCTCGGTTTCATTCAATAAAATCAGGCAGAGTAGTGAAGACTCACCATCCGTGGAGACTCTGGGTTTTGCTCGAGGGTGGTGGGCTGCGTTCCTGCCAGGCTGCGCCGTCTCTTCACCCTGACCGGCGTGTTTTCATCTCTGGGGCAGTCGGGGCGCTTCGCACAGGGACGGGACACCGGGCTGGGCATGGAAGGGGAGCGGAAGAGGCTCCGAGGCCGACAGCGAATCACAGGCTGGAGGAGGAGGAGGCGGCATGTGTCAGTATAGAGTTGAATACAATCAAATATCGGCAGTGTCCATTATCGGCTCCTACGATTCAGCTTTTGTTGTTTGTAGGTGAACTTACCGAGTCTTCTCCTGTGGTGTCGGACACCAGCGGGGCGGTGAGCAGGCTGGCCATCCCCATCGGCATCCCACAGTTGTTCTGGAGAAGACAGAGAGGTGTTGTTGCATGAATATTTAGAAACAGTGCTGACATTTGCTCTTTAATAAAAAAAGAAGTGTGGAGGAGGAACTCAGAGTTTGTAACGAGAGACCTTACCTCCATGTTGTCGTCCAGGATCTCCAGGAAGCCGTCGTCGTCGTCTTCGTTAGAGGTGAGGGAGGAACGCCTCAGGAACATGGGGCTGGAGTCGTGGAAGTCCAGATGCTGGATAGGAGGAGGTGAGGAAAACTGGAGGAAAAAAACAAAAAAAACACAAGAGTTTGAATCATCTAGAGCCAGGACTTAACGTTCACACACACACACACACACCACGACAGGCTTGATTCAGAGGGTGACGTACCATGAGGGCTGGGGCCGAGCTGGGGCGACGGGCAAACGCGTCTTTTGATTGTCCACAGTTGAAAGAGCGTACGCGACACTTCGCCACCGGCATGGCTGGTTTCTTGAATTCAAAGCCCTCCTTAGAAATGAAAAAAGGCAACATTTTTTATATTAATTAATGTTCAACATGTTTCAGAAAGCATTACCAACACTTAGCTGTCTTGACTGGCTACTCAAACACAATATTTCTGCAGACATTTGTGTTCCGTTAGTGACAAAATTCTATAAATTAAAGGCCCCATGCTGTGCACTTTTCTCTGGGTTTATTTACCTGCTGATATCCCTAACAAGATGTATCATTGGTTTTGAGTACCTGTGATCTGCTTAACATCGTCTATATTGCCCCTTTCTGTTGCCTCTTTCTGGAGTTCTAACAGGCACAGGTCATTTGGCCAATCAGAAGAGAGAATGAGAACCTCTCCTCTGATTGGCTGACTGTTTTAGAGTGGCATGTGGTCGGGCCAATCACAGGCAAGTAACTGAAACCTAAGCTGCATTCATAGAAATTGAAAAATAACAACTGGTCACGGTGGGCGGAGTTACCTTGTGTGTGACATCACAGAAAGGAGGAAGTGCTATCTGCTCGTCTCAAATAGAATGTTCCTACAAATGGGCGGTGTGTGTTTCTCCGTTTATGACCAGTTTGATGCATGGGACAGTATATATGTGGCCCAGAGACCTCCCCAAGCACGAAAAAATAACCAAAATCACATTTTTCATGCCATGGGGCCTTTAAGCAAATATTTTAAAAGTCAAATGATGCTTTATTATTAACGTGTATTGAAGCTTCTGTATCCAACCAGGAAAAAAGCCAATTAAACATTCTGTGTTCTACCAAAGAAAGCGCAGCGCTCACCTCTGGCATGTTCTCTTTGTTGTCCTGTTGAGAGGAGGAGGAGGCGGCGTTCATCTGGGAGGGTTGTTGGCCGAATATTCCGTAGCGGTGGGAGTCGTCCTGTCCCTTGAGAGACGGACTGAAACCCAGGAGCTGGGGCTGAGGGGGGAGAGGAGAGGGAGACAGTCAGCAGAGGTTCAGCAACTAGAAACAGGCACTTCTGTGATGATTCATACTGTTAAATTAAAGACTTTGGGGTCTTTTCTTCCAGATCAGGCAGAAGTTTTAATGTTTTTACATGAAATTTTTAGTTTTTTCCCCTTTTTGCAAAGTCTTTCTTTTTTATAATTCAAACTGAATTAGAACAGAAACAGCAGGCCCAATCTTGCAGCATCTGACAGCACTGAACATTAGCCAGAGACTAAACCAATTTAAAAAAAAGCACAGAGCTGTAAACACAAAAAAGAAAATCTGCTTACTGGCAATGAGTTGATTCTTCGAATTGGCATCCTGCTGTAATTGATAGAAAGGAGATGGAGCGATCAATACAAATCAGATCAACTGTTACGTTTGTGTAGTATAATCCTCCCTAGAGAGCAATAAGATCAAATAGGTAGAGAGGCAATAACGGCCAAACACCGGTTAATGATTTTAGAGTATTGACGGTGAAGCAACTTACTCTCGGCTCGACTGGTGAATGTCCTTTCCAAAACTGTAACTGGAAGATGAGAAAAAGTTCAGAATTGGTTGGAAATTTGTGTGAATATGCAACAGATTTTTAAAAAGATAGCGCTGTTATTCAAAAGAAAAAGGGAAAGTATCATGTCTTTGTAATGAAAAAACCCACGGCAGCGCGGAGCTGAAAGGCTTTAATTGCCAGTGGAGACGTTGTGCCGCCTTGAAACTACAAAAAAACCTGCGGCTCTATTGAGAAACCAGGAGGAACGGTTGGACGGGAGGAAGTCGGCTGAATGCATGGACGTAAGAGGTGGACTCTGCACTGGAGTTATGCCCACCTGTATGCTAAGTAAGTCGAGTGGAGGGCTCAGTGTGCAGCACAAGGACAGGAGAGGAGGGGGGGGGGGGGGGGGGCAGGGGAAGGGATGCAGAGATCAGCTAATCTACCATATGCCTGCTAGAGCCGGCGCTGCCAACCCCTTTTTCTTGCAAGGGCCCTTTGTTTGCCGAGGGGGGGGAGCGTGTCCCATTCAATGCAGACGAGAAGAGGGTGGGGGTGTGGGGGTGGGGGGCAGTTCTCTGGGGGTGCCCTCATTTCAATAGACGTGATGCTGAAAAAAAAAAAAAAAAAAAAACCTCCTGCCCCCTTTTTTCCTATTGAAATAACAGTGTATAGGAAGAGTGTGCCAAAACCCAGAGGGGGTGGGCTATCATTAAAACACCAAGCGTGGGTCACGTCCTCCCCCAACCTGCCTGCTAGGACAACTCCTAGCAACCAAACAGCTGTAAAAAGGAGGTGAATGGTGAATGAGATCTTGGAGTACCAAATGCTGCTGTAAAGGAACTCGCACAGAAGGCCGCAGCAGATGTCTGCAGGGACTCACCCAACGGAGAGCTAAGAGAAGAGAAGGGCCACCCAAGATTAGGCAGCTGAGGATGTGCTGACAAAACTGATAAAGATAAATACTGAGCACAACTGGTGTGGCCAGTTTGTATTTTGTCTCGCCTGTAGGAGCTGATACAACTTAGTTTAACAAAACTAACCAATACAAATAGTCAAAAAACTGCTAAATTCCAGACGTGTTCTTTTCACTTTACTTCAAAAAACACAAAGAAAGTTAAGCCGGCGTGTCTTGATGGCTAATCTTCTTAGCAAAAAAAACTGAGTGAAGCTGCAATCTTAAAGCCAACGGTAAAACAATAATCCTATAGATGAGAAATGGGTGCTGGGCTCAGCTGAAGCCAAGCACAGGGCGGCGGTGGAGGTGGGGGTGCATGAGGAGGGGGCAGCAGAGGTGGGGGGTGGGGTGGGGGGTAGAGGGGGTACAGCTCACAGGCTGATTGATTAGAGAAGACATGAAGAGGACAGTGCAACTTACGCATCATCCAAATCAGCATCCATGGGACTCGGGAGATCCATGCCAAGGCCTGAGGGAAGATAATTGTGTCATAGGTCAATGCATGCACCAAGTGGTTCAGCACAGGACGGGACACACGCATCATCACAAACCAGCTGATTACCAGTGGAGAATAAATGTAGCTGGTGAATTTTGTAGATTAAAACAGTTGAATTTTAATTTAAAGTGCATGAAAATAAATAAGGCTGCAAAGGAATAGTATCTTCCTTTGTCCAAGCAACAGCCCAAAAGACAAAGATATTCTATTAACTAATAATTAGGTTATAAAAACAGCACCTAAAATAGATTTTCATTTAAAAAACGATCTAACAAAGCAACCATTGACAATTCTCGTCATCTCATGACCACATTTCACGTTAAGGTGCATTACTGAGATCAGATCATCAGGCCCTCAGGCAGCGGTTGTAATGGCATCAATTAACACAGACAATGGGTTTGCAGGGAAACTCACCAGCATCAGATGAGACGTCAGAGGCAAAGGAGGGAACCTTCTCGAGGGGGGCATGCTTTCTCCTTTTCGGGGTATCACATTGACTGTGTGGGAAAAAAAGACATAGAAGAGGAAAAACTGTTTGTATATGAACATTAAAAACACAAAACTCTGCATGTTTTGTTTAGGTTAAGGGCTGCGATAAATGCAAAGTGTGGTACCAATAGGGTTGCACACGGCAGCAGCAGGTAGAAGAAACAACACGCAAAACTGTGATAAATTATAATAATAAAGATGATGATAATACCTGCCGAGTCCACCCCAATTGTTCAAGTCCAGGGCCAAATTGGTGACGGGAGACAGGACACCCGCGGGTCCGGAGGAGAACAGGTCCCGGCAGTGCGGGGTCTTGGAGCTCAGCTCGGGCAGGGTGAAGGAGGAAAGCCCGGGGATCCCGTCGGGCCTCCTCTTTGCAGCGGCATTACCGGGACTGGCGCTGCCGAAAACATGAACGGGCTCCATCTTTTTGTTGTCCAATGTGCGTAAAATCCCGCGGTGGTTATTGCTTTTTGTTTAAATTTCGGGTCGGGCAGTGCCAATTGGTTAGCAAGACGGTCCAAACTTCGAGCTAACAAGGGAGCTAACCAGTTAGCGAGGAACAATTTCTTTTTTTAAGAAGACATTTCCGAACCGTGCGACGTGAAACTCCGTCTGGGAAGTGACTCGGTGGCTCCGTGGGGAGTTAAACTTTAGCTCAGTCCTGCTAAGTTAGTAAAACCACATAGTTGTTGTTTGTGGCAGAGAGCAGCGGCGCAGCGTACTCCCTCTGTGACAGCCCCTGGTTTCTGAGAAAAAGACACTGGAGCTGCTTGTATTTATGTTCAAAATACTTTTGCTGCAGCGCCAAACTGGCAGCCAATCAGCGTCCGCCTCGATTCCCTCGACCAATCAGAGGGCGCGCTGCTGCCCTCCCCTGCTGCTCGCTGCTGTGTCGTCGCCGGATGAGGGAGAAGAAGAAGCAGGATGTGACACAATCCTTTAAAATTTTTCATCTTTCCCCTTCTCACATATCTTTTGTTCTCACCCCCTCCACTGTGGGCTGAAAGGCTGAAACCCTCGCCAGCGAATGCACGAAATATGAACCTCTTTTTCAGCCATTTTGGTTTGGTTTCAAATTCGCAGAATAACAATTAAAGGCTTCTGATGCAGAACATTTGGAAAATGCTTCTTTTTTTTCTAATTAAAACACTCCTCACATGCAACATGTCTGGTCTGTGCTTGCAAGCCTGTGTTCAAGTCTAGCTACAAACAAAGACACAATGTATCTAAGCTGAGGTCCCACTCATCACTCAATTGTTACATCTTCTTACTTTTGATCTCTGCTTTTCAACATGTAGTTTTAGTTTAGACATGTTTGCCCAATATTTGTAAGTTTAGTTTGTAGCCTATATAGGATGTGTTTAAATGTGGACATGAACTGCATATTTACCATGTTTATTTGTAAATTTATCTCAAATTGCTTCTAGAGAGAGATTAATAAAATAATAATTACAGTGAATATAGAAATATTCAGATACAAATGGGTGGATAAAGTTGTCAGCACATTTGCTCAAGTAACTGTTTATGTTGTAGAAACAGAAGCCCTGCACTGAAAATCAAAAGTAAAAGTGTCTAAAGCAGAAAAAAAAAGTATTGTGTGTCATGACTGTAGCATTAGATCATCATAGTGGGGCCAGCGCAAATAGTGTTTTCTTAATTTCATCAATTGATAATTTAGTTTGTAAAAACCCAGGAAATAATGAGAGAATACTTTTCACAAAGACCTAACATGAAACTTCAGTTGAAGCTGAAGAAAGGGATTTCATATCTGCTTACTGGGTTATGTAACCTCTACCAAAGTATCATAGTCGACTTTTCATATAAGTAGCCTATAGTAGGCTATAGTGTTTGGAGTTGTAAGTAAGAAGCACATAGCTACTTCAAATTTGTGCTCAAGTTACAGTAGTGCAGTGTAGCCTACTTACCATTTGAGGTAGGCCTAGTGCTCTAATTTAAAAAGTATAGCTTACTAAAGTGTAAAATACTCCATTAAGAGTCCTTACTGAAGCATAAGTACAGTAGTAGTAAATCTAATAGATTTAAAGTGTCTTTGTGTCATTGCAACATCTTGGTAAAGCACATTGTGACCTGACCGTGTGCATGCAAACCTGTAATGGCTGCCAGCCTCATACGCCTCCCACACACCAAGTGACTCAGACAAAAGACACGATTTTTCCTGATGTAATGAATACTTCCCCTTTGCTGTTTCTCTCCCTTTCCCACCAGCGCGCACACTTTCGTTGTGTGTCTGGTTGTGCAACATGCTCCCATTTGGGTATAATAAAGATTATCTTACCTTCTCCCCTACCTACCTTCTTAAATCATGTCAAACGTAAAATCTTTACAAGCTGTAAAAAGCAATATAAACTCAGGAAGAAAATAGTTAAACATCATAAACCGAGAGGATGGTTGTTTCAGAGAGTGTCTAGATTAGTAGGTGAGTGATTTGCATTTGTGAGTGTGTGTATAGTTGGTGAGGGAGATCGTGTCTTTTAAAGTGGTTTCAGTAATGTCTCCCCTCATTAAACATGACTTCCTGCCTCATCGATGAGTAAAACTGAAACTTGCCGATAAGTTTCAGTAACCATTTCAAAGTCAATTAAAACAATCTTGTGTCCATTTTTAAAATGTGTAAATAGAAACCAGATTACATCTCTGAGCTATGGTTCATTGAGGAAGTGTAACCCACAGGGGTTTGCAATTGTTTAGTTTATGTTTTTAGTTTTTACTTGGGCCTGTCATTGCTGGTTTGGACACTGCCCATCTCTCTTACAGCTTGGTTCAGATCCTGAAACCTGTAAAATCTTGAATTGTAGTGTCAGAAGTGTTTTCTTTGGTCAAGTCAAACAAAAAAACACACACACCTGTCTTCAACTAGTTCAACCAGACCGCTGAGGCAGTCCAGCCCACAAAACCAGGCAGATGTAAACAGTAAAAACACCTCAGGATTATGCCTGGAGGTTTCCTGGACATTTTATGTTAGTTTGTGGCTCTGCGACTTCTCAACTCAGGACCTCTTCTCCCATCAGAGGTCCTAGTTTCTCATGCACACTCCTCCTAAGGTGTGCATGCGTGTGCAGCTCAGATAAGGTATCAGGCAGCGCCCGCTCTGGCACAACAGCTCTGTTTGCTCTCATGCATCTTTCAGTATTGTTTTTAGCAAACCTGAGCGGGCCGTGAGCGGGGAGGTGCACTGACCTTTGGCTTGTGGAATAACCACCGTTCAGTTCTGTCTTTGTTCAGGTAAAGTATCTGCATGATTGGCATCACAGATGTAAATAAGGTTTAATGAACTTCCTTGGAGAGGTAAGAGCACGGGCCGGTGACTCCGGGCTCCACACCCCACATCTGAAAAGAAGAGACAAAAGGTGGGGAGAGGGAGAGGGAGAGAGGGGAGCAAATCCCTCTGAATAAAACCTCCTCCAACCTCCCGACACCTTCTGTTCCCACCAAACCTGCACTGACTCCCCGCTGACAACTGCTTTTCGTTTTTTTTTTTCTACACAGGCTCACACCGAGAGACGCATTAACGACAAGGGAGCGGGATTTACAGTCTGCTCCGGAGAAGACTCCACATCACAACAGCTCCGTCCTCGCTGCAGTTCAACATGCTCCCATGATCATTAGTGTTAGTTACTGTCCTATAAATGTAGGGGGAACAACGTCCTTCCAGTCATTTGACCCTCATGGCTTCACATGATAATTCAATTAGTTAACCATGCAAGCAAACCATGCTGATGTTTTGTTTTGACACATATGAGGTTTTGAATAGTAGAGTGAAATCAACCTTTTACACTTTCTTAAGTGCTGCTGTAAAAAAGTTATCTGTGGATAAATTGAATTACTACAGTGAATCTTATCTGTATTTATCTCTCACTGTGACTTGCTTAAACAAACACTGTGTAGTTATCTGAGGGAAGTTGTGGAAACCTGTAATTAGGGCACTCATATAAATGATTCTTCCTCACTGATGGTTTCAACGAATGGTTTATAGGCTATTATATTGTGTTTTTGCCTTTTTATTGTTATGTGGTGCTGGGACAAACACATTTCCCTCCTCGGGGGATCAAAAAAAGTTAATTCAATTCAATTCAATTCAAACACTCAACAGTCTGTGCTGTTTTCAAACCATACATTTACAGTTGTTGTATAGGGTGTAACTGCAAGGATGGGGGATGTTTGTTTACACACACACACACACACACACACACACACACACACACACACACACACACACACACACACACACACACACACACACACACACACACACACACACACACACACACACACACACACACACACACACAGTTGCTCAGCAGTAAAGTCTTGTAGCTCCGTTCTCAGGGTGACCTTTGTGAAAGATGGAATTTGTCAACAGGAGCTGCAGCTGTTTGTAAAAAAATGGCCTCTGAATGTGACAAATCAGGCACCAAGAGATGATTCAGTGTCTCACTCCAGTTTTATTCTTGGTGTCAGTGTAGAAAATATCTGAAGATGAATGTAGGCAATCATCTGACTCTGACTCTCCATGCACTGAGACCAAAACAAATTAAATTCTCCTCAGATAAATCAATGTGTAATCGCTGTACAAAGATCCTCAACTACAAGTCGAGTCCTGGGTTGAAAATAGCGCAGAAACACAAATTAAAAGCACAAAAAACAAGCAGTGGTATTGAATTATCAGAAGTAAGCTCTAATTATTCTGCTGTACATTGTGTTTTTTAATTATTACTGATGCAATATGAATTTAAATATTGTAGCTGGTTGAGAAGAAGGAGCTATAACCAGGGCTGTTGCTAGGAATTCTGGGGCCCCTGAAAGAAGACTAAAGTGGGCCCGGGACTTTTCCACTTTTTTTCTTAGACTACGCATGTATTATCATTTTTTATTTAGCCTACTTTGTTTTGATGCTAATGCAGCATTACTATGAGTATAGTCAGGGTCTTATGCAGAATAATTCAGTCATACAAGGATTAGACTGTTTTTTTGTGGGCCCCACTGGGCGCTGTGCCCCTAGAATTATCATCACCTTTCTTCCCTATACAACAGCCCTGAATATAACTTCTTAATAGTCTGCTGAGCAGCTTCATATAAAATAATAATAATAATAATAATAATCATATTTTAGATGTTGGACATAAAATCATAATCAAACAAGTTTTATACTTCTCAGACACTCAAACTCTACCTGAAATGTATCACGGGATAATATGTAAACAGGCATGCAATAGAAATACGTAGGAGTTTGAGTGAATGTGCGTCCCAGTGCTGGGTTAGGGAGGGATCTTCTTACCACAACACTGGACAATTGACAGCCCTACAACTTCAGTGCAGGGTACTAACGGTTGATGACCAGCTAGATTGGACACTTAACTCAAGAATTTGCATTTGTCTCATCTGCATTAACATTAACACTAGTTCAAACAGGTCATTAGCACAGCAGCAGCAGCAGCAGTAGCAGCTACATTACAGAGCTCCCAGACTGTCACATGCACACAGGAGACACCACAAACGGATGACACCACCATCACGCTCTGCCTCATTAACATCTCACACTGTTGCTCGCAAGAAAAATGACTTCATTCTGCAGCAGTGTGTGATGATAGGCTGTGTTTTCCCCGTGGCGTGATCACAGAGGTTTATGTCTCAGTCCGTGTGAGATAAACCACTTCATCAGCGGCCTGTTGGAGTTTCTCATGTCAGATTTGTTACGGTTTGTGCAGGATGTTTATCTTGAATTTCTCATGTAGTCTCTCTCCTGTTGAGCTCAGCATAAACAAATCCTCAACTTTGATCGCTTTGCCACACAACAATCAAAGTTAGGCCCAATAAAAGTAGCATTGATTCAAGCCCTTTAACCCCTCGTAGCTTAACGTGATTCTTAGGTAAAGATTAAATAGATATTGGCCTATAAAGCACCTTCAATCACAGATAAGTGTTGAATGATCCCAACGATACAAAACTAACAAGTTTCTCATTACTTTACAGTGATGGTGCAAATCGGCCTTTGGTTTGATACACACACATACACACATGAAACATTTCATGTGTGTGAAATTGAAATTTCATTTCAATTCAAAGCTCCGTCTGATTGGAACAATCTCCCATGCCAGCTTAGGTCTATTACTTCTCTTCATGGTTTCAAAGCATCACTTCTAATCCATTTGCAAACTCCCTGTTCTTGTTTCTGATTTTATTTTTCATTTATTTATTCAGATTTTTTTTATTCTTTAATTTATTTTGTTGTTCTAGTCTTATTCTTATTTCTCATTCATTTCCCTGTTCATATCTCTGTTGCTTCTTAGATTTTTATCGTATAAACTGTAATTTTTGTGACTTTTCCCATTTGTAAGCACGGATATCACTAAATTGACTACTAAATTGATATCTGGCCGTTTGTGGATTAGCTGGGGTTAGGAGAGCCTCTGTGTGTCTGTGTGTTTAAGTCCTGTAATGTGTTTCACTGTATTTCTTTTTTCTTTACTTGACTTTGTATTATTGTATCATTTTGCGGAAGGAAGGACCCCCTCAAAAATGAGATGATTCATCTGGGCTATCCTGAATGAATACATTCAAAAATTCAAATTCAAACACAACAGATCTGCATCAGCTGAGCTTGCAAATGCTTATCTGAAAACACCAAACCAAAACAAAAAAACACTCTTATCTGAAAAGTCTTCTGGCAGGAAACCACAAACCCCGAGATAGCATTAGCTTTCTCCCTCTCTTTGCTGAGCACCTTTTCTCCTGTATGCTAAGCTAACAGCTGCTAGCTGTGCCTTCATATTTACTGTACAAACATGGGTGTGTTATCAGTTTTCTCATCTGCCCATTGGCAAGAAGCTAGATAACTGCTTTCCTCCCTCTAAATGTCAAACAGCTCTTTTCAGCTCACGCAGAACTTTGCTCTGTTATTAGCTGGAATTCCTTCTCTCAGCGTTTCTGGTTTCCCTCCCTCAACTCAGATAACAGGGTTTTCCAGATAAGCATTTGTAAGTTGATCCAATGCAGATTTTGTTGTCAAAACATTTTGTTTCTTGTCTACATAATGAACTAAAAGAGGATTTGGGGCCACGACTTTAAAGCGATGACACTTCTAATGAAGGGATTATCTTTTTTAAAAAGTCTTCTGACATTGCTTTGTTTTAATCAAGAACATGAGTTTCATTCCTTCAGCTGAAAACACAGATGACACCAGCTGATGTGTCACGGATGTTCTGCTCTCTACTCCACCGAGGAATGACGGGTATGTGTTTGCATGGAGACGGTCAGTCAGCCGCTGACCCCCCCTCCACCTCCCGGGTCTTCATCCATTACCATTGTTCCCTCTTTTTTGTCTCCACTAGTGTCAATGCAGACTCTCCCTTGGTAAGGGTCATCCCTCCACTGGTCAGCAGCAACCAGCACCACCACCACCCCCACACACCTCCAGGCTCAGGTCAGGTCGGGCTGAACATCTGCTCATGGAGGAGGCCCGGCAGCCGGCAGATGGACGACTACGCAGCGGCGGCGGAGCTAGGGCTCGAGCCTCCAGCCAGGAATTCTGGAGGGAAAGAGAGACAAAAGATGAGGAGGGGACGAAGACGGGAGGCTGAAGAGGGAGTGTGAGGGGGTTAAAGAAAGGAAGAAGGAGGAGGAGGAGGAGGTTTATAGAGTGAAGTGACACATCCTGACAGGGATCTGAGTGTATCTTAAAAGAAGAAAGGAACCACAGATCAATATTCAGAAACATCATTTTAGGCTTTTTCCAAAAACTCGCTTTATAAAAGATGATGATGATGAAAGGGAAAGCAAATGATAACTGCTGATCTTTAATGGAAAGTATTACATTTTTATTTATAACACGCTTTTACAAGTGCTCAAAGACGCTTACATTATGTTTTAAGCTGAATAAAATTGTTCTATTTACATTTCCTTTATCACATTTAAATTGTGGACTATCTTCATTTTGATTTTGTGATGTATTATTTGTTCACCCCCCAACACCCACTGGCCTGTTGGCCCCATTGCTTCTGATAAGGGAGTTAATCATACAAGTAAAGTTTATCATTATTTTATGAACAATACAAACTCAAATAAAGAAATCACAGAAAAACACAATAGAAACAATATAGATATAAAAAAACGTAATAGGAAATTCATTATATTTACAAATTAAATGTGTGATATGAAATAGAAATATCTGTGTCTTTTGAGCCAAATCTGTAATTTTTCACAACAAAACAATAAAACTTTCCTGATTTTACGCTTGTTTTCAATTTAAAATGTCAGAAAATTGATTGTTTAATTCATTGATGATCAGATATTTCACTTTATATTGACACCACAGCAACAGATTGTTTCAGTTGTTAGTGAGAAAACATCAGTGTTTCAAAGACGTGACCATCTCCTCTCAAATGTACATGTGTGGTCAGACCTCCGCCCGTCACTGTGTGCTGTGAATTTACAAATGTGAGGCAGAGAGGGGCTTGGTGCATTTGTGTAGAGCAGCCTGTTAAGTGTCTGTCTGATGATTCCCGCTCCAACTGAAAAACAGCCTCACTGGGAGAATTTGTGTTTGAATACACTCAGCAGCAGTTTAAAGCCTTTAATTAGCTGATCTTAATCTATGCAGCCTGTGTGTGTGCAGCTCACACTCTGATCACCACCATCAGCTATAGATACAGTTTTATGAGCAGGAGCTCCTCATAGTGCTCAAGTCAACGATCTTTGACTTCTCCTTTAATAACTAATGAGTTTGAGTATATTTGATAGAAAATAAGGGTGATACACACATAAAATAAGTCACAACTCCCCCATTTGTGTGCATTAAAAAAGCAGCTTATAAACTGTCTTTTTCTTGTCTTTTCTTTGATTGTGGTAAAAGCACAACAGCAGAAGTTTAGCAAGGAACCAATGGAACAAGAAAAGCAGAACAAACCAATCACAGACATCAGATATGCAAATATATGCAAAAAAAAAAAAAAAGATAAGGCCCAAGAAGAAAAGAAGAAACTCTGCTGGGCTTTGTGGAAGAATTTACCTAACAAATATATTATGGTAACCACAACCCAGCATTAAAACTCCTTTACTCTGTTATTCTGACTGTAACACACTGTAATTTAATTATAAGCAGCTATGAGGACGTTTTTATGTTTAATTACTTACTGATCATAACTCCTCTTGGTAACTGCTGCCTAGTTAATGAATGATTTATATTACACTATATCATAACTGAAAGCACATTAGAAAAATGAACAAGCAGCAAGATGGTGTGTGTCATAAACCGCTTGAATACAATGCAGTCAGAGATGGGTTTATGCTCCTGACGTCTCACTCTGTTATACCTGCCTGCTTTTCTTATGCAAATGATTTTTCGTGTCTCCATCTTGTTAATGAACTCATAGAAAAGAGCGACATCCTGCCTGTAAATAAGCCCCCGTGGTAGTGAGAGAGCCCTTTTGTTTGACTGCTAATGTGAGTGATGGGCACGCGTGTGTGCATGTGTCTGTGTGTGTGTGCGTGTGTGTGTATGCATGTTGCGTACATCTTGAATATTGTATGGAAAGCAGTTGGCAGCAGTTGGGCTGGTCCATCTGTCAGCGGCAGAGCTGGGGCCTCATTTCTAAAGGATCAGACAGAGAGTTATTAATCATGGATGAGGTCAGGGATTAAAAGTTAATAAGTTCAACAAGTATCAAAGGTATAACGTTATTAAATGTTCATAAACTCAACAATTAGCTGCCCTTCATTATAATGTCCCAAATGATTGATGCTTTATTAATAGTGGATTGACAGGTTTTCTTTTTAAAAATGCCATTCATCTCTGCAGGGGTTAAACTTCCTGTTCAGGTATAATTTCATTGTTTAAGAGCTGCCACCAATTTGTTGGTGTGCAGCAGTGGAGCGTTTGAGGTCAGAGAACAGCTCCTCTGGGTGTTTTGACTGCACACATTTCCTGAGTTATAGTTACCATGAAAATGTGACCTCATTATTTAATATTTCACAGCAAAGATCACGGCACGCACCCTGCTTCAAATACTGTACAAACCCCACATCCTCTGAGGTAGCACAGCACAGCGTTGAGTAAAAACCCTCTGACAAGTCAAAATGTTTGCCGTCTTTTCAACTCAAAGTGGAAACTCAAAAGTATGCAGTCATTAAACATGAATGTATTGTGTTGAATGTGTTGTGGTATGCATGTGTTTCCTGCTAAATAAATGAAGTCAAAATCAAAACCAGATTTTCCTACTTGCCCTGGAGGAACAGCGTTGACAAAAGTAACATATTCTCTCCACAGAGGGATCTTTCTTCACTCTGTTGTTTATACCTGTGAGGCTCAGGTTGGGAAAACGTTCGCACACTCATCAGTCCTGTTAATTAAAGTAATAATTTAAAGGTGAAATTAGAAATTTCCTCATGATAAATTCACACAACAAACACATCCACAAGGCAGCATGTGACAGCTGCATCACAGCCTTGTCTGATCAATCACTTATAGTACGACGCCACCTGTTGGTTATTTGTGGGACTGTAGGTTTGGAGCAACCAAACATGGGACTACAAAAATACTGGACTACAAACATGGTGGCTGCTCTGCCATTTTTTCCCTCCTTTAGACACAAGAGCTCCAGTCCAGAGAAGTCGTAGAGAGACATGCAGCTTAATTTTAATTTATACAAACAATGTTACCACTGGACTCACCCACATTGTGTGTGTGTATGATCATCAATGACACATTTGTAACAACATAAATGTTATAAAATACGTTGTAGTTGCCCAACATATCTGGTTATGATCCAGTAGTTATCAGCCATTTACTTCCATGTCTATTTGTTGATTATACAGGATCAATAAATAGAAAACGCACAACTACAATAATGTAAGACTCATAGAAATAACTGTGCTGTTTGCTGAAACACACTTTACGTATGAAATGCTGTTAGTTTACACCAGTTTGGACTCACAGGACTTAACCTTTTGAGATTAGATGTTTTATTATTATTATTATAAAAAGCTAAGCCACAGGTCTCTATAGTTGTGAAGTGTGAAGGAGTTGCATCAGTTTATAAAGCAGCTCTAAAGTCAGATCAGTGTCTGCTCCACGTGCAGCTCCTGTATGTATGTCAGCCTGACGACACACTGACCCACATACCGTCTACAGTAATGGAGTGACTCATGACAACGTGACTCATAATGTGTGGTTTGTTTATCACCACAGTAACACCTCAGTGATCTGTTGTTATAAAGTGTGAAGTCCTAAACCTAAACCTAAACCTAAACCTGAACCTGAACCTGACAGACGAGGTTAAGTTTATTAAAGTCACATTTGAATCAGAACTTGTGGCAAATTAATAAAATTAAGTCGATGGCTTCTTGTGAATTTAGACCTCTATGTGAATTATTGATTATGAGATTATGAGTTTGTTTTAAAGCTGCAGTAAAAGTCTGTCTGTGTGAAATAGTGTCTCCTGCTTGTTATTGGTTTGTTCTCTGGCGCCATCGTGTGGAGGGATCAGGAATGACACTGTGATGAGGTTACAACTGCTTTTAAAGTAACATTGCGGAGTTTTTCGGCCTTAAAATTATGTTTCCGGACTCATTGCAATGGTAGAAAAATGGTTAATAGGATGAATGGTGCTGCCGCTGCAGCCTGAGCGGGGTCGCGGCGGCTGAAACTGCACTATGTAACTTCCCTGCACGGGTACGAATCACCTCCCCCCCTCCCCTCTGCGTCGAGGGAGAGACGTGGTGGGTAAAAGCGAAACTTACGGTTCCCCTCCGGTCGTCGTCGCTGTCGTCAACCGTTTCATAATTTTTATTTTCTCTCAGTTTAGTTGGAGAAACATTTTGGGGGTTCTGCATTTTATTTCAGACAGATTTGATTTTGACCTCACCATGAACCATTCAAGGGGTTTAAAGGTCATCTAAAAAAACTGAACCAGTTTTGTTTTTGTTCTCTACAAAAAACTTATGCAATCACATGAATTACACTTTTGAGTTCACACTTTAAAAAGACACAATGTTCTCATGTTAAAGCAGAACTATGCAGGATTTCGGCTGTAATTATTGTGGCTCAGAGTCACTGTGATGGTTGAGTGACCTGTTATGAGGTGAATGGGGTCTGACCAATGCGCTCACCCCCCCCACTGGCTGAAAACCGCACTTGCAAGATCAGTCCTCCGTCTCGGTGTCCCAAATCTCATCAATGGATAGAACTATCGCGAGAAACTGCCTTACGGCAGTACGAGATAAGAACGCAGATGACGTCATGCATGTCATGAATCGTGATTGGTTTGAGTTCGGAAAGTCGGAGGAAACCATGGAAACATGAAATGTTTAGAAGTTCGGCTTGTGGCTAACACGGAGCTAATGCTAACACAGACACACACACACACCATGGATCTTTTATAAGATAATGTAATACATCATGACACACACACACACCTTCGCGTTTTGGAACCTTTATTCATGTGTGTGTATGTCTGTGTCTTTGTGTCTTTGTCTGTGTGTGGCCGTATTAGCGTTAGCTCCGTATTAGCGTTAGCGCCGTGTTAGCGTTAGCTCCGTGTTAGCATTAGCTCCGTGTTAGCAGGGCTTAGCAAACCGCTCTCTACCTTCAGCAGTAAACACAAGCACGTGTAGGGAGGGGGTGGAGGAGGTGGTGGCGGCGAGTTTTTTTTTTTTACGACAGTGACATGTGCCTCCTAGAACTGTGGGGGAGCCCCGGAGAGGGAAAAAAAGAGAAACCAACGAAGGAGCGAGCTATTTCCGGCCGAGTTGCATAGTTCTGCTTTAAAGCAATACTTACCTTTCTGGAACTTTTGCACATTTCTTTGTCTAAGTTAAAATGCTATTAATAATCTGATGATACATTAAAATGTAAGAGAAACCCAACAGGGTTAAAAACTCATCATTTTTTAATTATCATATAATTCTGAGAAAAGTCTGACCAATAATATTATTCGGTCCGATTAATAAGATTTGAAGAGCGACCGAACCTACTTAATATGTAATCACTTTGCGCACCCCTCTCCTCCTCTCCCCCCTCCCGACCAGGAAGCAGTGTTGCCAACTTGGCGACTTTGTCGCTAAATCTGGCGACTTTCCAACCCCTCTTGGTGACTTTTTTTGTCAAAAGCGACTAGCGACAAATCTAGCGACTTTTTCCCGTGATATTACAAACGTTTCTGGACCTGAAATCACGTTATCACAGCTGTTTTCAACGAGCAGCGGCGCTGCCGCGGGCACTCACAGGTATTCAGCCTACACACAGTAGTGTCACGGAGCTGCCTCCGCTGCATTCAGAGACGCACTGCTCCACGCCACAGACATGAAGAGCGCCGCTGGCCGCTGGCCGCCGGCGCACCCCCCCCCCCCCCCCCCCCCGCTGAGATAATGACGTCATTTAGCGACTTTTAGCGACTTTTACGACAGCCAATAGCGACTTTGCTTACTGAGGAGTTGGCAACACTGCCAGGAAGAACGCTTATTGACAGAGCAGAGTAGCAGGACACAGAGAGCAGAGGAGACTAGAGTCACAACACACTAGAAAGAAGGTTTTTGGAAATAAATAGTTTTTTAAAAGACCAATAACTGCAGCCGCAGCTGGTCGCAGAGTTTCATGTCTGATATTGTAACGTTGATAGTGAGCAGCCCCGAGTGATACGTAAACACAGGAAGTCACATGTCTATAAAGCATCCAGTGCTAACGGCTAGGGGGCTAGGCTACTGTTAGCTCTGTGCTAACGGCTAGGCTACTGTTAGCTCCCTTAGCTCTGTGAGTTCTCAGCGGTCCGGACCCGGTTGAACTCCGGACCGGCGCGGCTCGACTCTGCTCGGTCTGGATTTATTTTCGGCCTGAACCAGCGCATCAGGTGGCGCTGGTCCGGCCGCCAGCCCGGCTCGTTGAGAACTGTAATCTGTAACAATCACTTCCCCTGCGTCTCCAGTAGCAGTAGGCTAACAACAGTTTATTATAAAACTCATCAGTCATCATCACTGAGTCCGTTTATACGGGTTAAAACTCCGGTGTTGTGTTTGTTTGTGTTGTTCCCGTTTCACTCGCGTTCCTGTTCTGTTTACCGTTGCCATGCCAACGCATGCAGCAGGGAGGGAGGGGGCTCGTGGAGATGCAGCAGGAGCGAGAGGTGGGTGGGACTTGTGAGGGAGGTGGAGCTGTTGATTTTCAAATGTTTGTGCTGTGCTGAGTGAAATGCCAGATCGGTAAGTATTGCTTTAAAGCAGTACTAAAGAACTTTCAGTTTTGGTTGAGTTTGGCGGCGCCAGTGGCCCAAAGCGGTAGTGTTTTTCCTGAAGGAAGACTCCATTTCCCATGAGCACTAGCGCGTAGCGCCGTTAACATCCTGATCTCCCAGTGCATGGAAATTAACAGAAGACGTCCAAACTAAGTTTCTGTTACCAGCGGATCATTTCTCAGTAAAGTGCCGCATTGCCTGCTCCCTCCTCGTCGTGACTCGCAAAAGTGAAAGTGAAACTTAAGTGAGAGCCGGTTTCCCACCATGCTCCTCAAAGCTGCTTAGTGCCAGTGAAGGAGATACAGACCCCCTCAGGCCATGACAGAGGTGTCATTCGATGTCGATGTACCATCACAAAAGTTATGAAAATATTATATGAAGGTTGAAAAGTTCGGGTGATTCTTACCCATGCAGGGAAGTTACATAGTGCAGTTTCAGCCGACGCGACCCCGCTCAGGCTGCAGCGGCAGCACCATTCATCCTATTAACCATTTTTCTACCATTGCAATGAGTCTGGAAACATTATTTTAAGGCCGAAAAACTCCGCAATGTTACTTTAAATTGGTTTGACTGATGAGTTTTTGACAACCAATCGCCAGCTTTTGTTTTCTTCCCTATCCCATCTTTAACAGTTTGCTGTACATTTGATTTGCCACAACAGGAAATGCAGGGGTGCAATTAGGTCCAGGTTTGCTTTTGTTTTTAAATACATATTTTCACTTTCACAGTTACTGATATATTTTTCTAGTTCCTTCTTTGTTTAAAAAAAAAAAATCCCTAGAGTTATTGTTTTAGTCATCTCTGGATTAAGAAGTGGTTACAACCTGTATAAAAAAAAGAGTAAGTGGTGCATGTTCAGGTTTCTCACTCTCTTTAATCTGTCTCTACCTCGTTCGTCCACCAGATGTCACCACACGTCCAGCAGACAGAGGTGCAGCCTACCTGAGCATCTCTCTGAGTGTGTGTGGTCCTGTTTGAAGTGCTCAGTCTGCTCTTGTAAAAACACTAAATTAGCCACTGTGGCCCCCCTCACTCTTTGCATAAGTTAAAAGAAGGGAAGTGAGGTGTAATGTGCCTTGAGGTGGGCTGTCTGCACTAATTATTGCTCCCAGCTCTCAAGAGTCCATCGCAGCCACAAAGTCAGAATATCTGTCTTTGTTTGGGCTTTTCTCCAAGGAGACGGCTGCTTTGATCTGCTGCTTCAGCCTCTGGTTGTCTTCTGCACAGTTCAAAGTGACACGGACGCCAACAATAGATACGACGACCAAGGTGGGACGACTGTAAAGCTCGTCACTGCTGAGAGGAGTGCAGCACGCTAACACACTGTTCATCTATGGAAAAAATAAATAAATAAAATAAATAAACTGTTCATCTGGAAAAAAATAATCACAATGAAAGAGGAGGAAAATTCATCAATGTCACCACACAGCTGATAAGGTTGATAAACACTTTCCTCCTGGTTGAGTAATGTTTCCGAAAACCTGTCGTGACCAACGTGTAATTAAATATTTAAAAAAGGTTTGTTTTTAAAGAAAATAAATACTAAATTGATCCCAGAGATTTCAAATAACAAAGACATAAACTATTCAGTTTCAATTTGTGTTAAACACATATATAATATACATAGTATGTATATCTACATCTATTCACATGCAGGCTGGGACAATTCATATCTACCGTAACACCACAAAAAGCATAGCATTTCATTTTATATCCAACGGACCAGTACATCTACACTACTTTGTGTGAACTCAAAAGTGTCCTGGCTATTAGCCCACGGTCCTACATGTCCACTTTCAGGGTTCTTATAGATTATATAGCAAATCCAAATAGTCGTCGAACCAGTTATCCATGTTCAAGCAATTTGGTTTTCTTACTTTCCAATTGTTTAGTAGCATCCTTTTCACCGTGAGGCATGCCAATCTGAACAGGCGCTGTATCACACCAGAGTCCACTCAATTTACCCTATACGTCCCAATATGCACAGTATGGGGCACATTGGTAGATCTATACACAAAATAGACTTCAAGAAATGTACGACATTACACCGTAAGCTCTTTACATCTGGGCCACAGCAGGTGCACTAATGTGCCAGTCCCACAGCCATGCCAACACACATCAGACTGATCACAATTCATTTTCTTACTGTCATTTGGAGTTACATAGGCTCTAAACAACTGTAGCCTATAACTTTTCTCACACTATTTGATAGATAGTTAGAACACTGTAAAATTCTGTAGCGCGCTATAGTCCTACATCTTTCTCCCACTGTAACTAAGTAGTTGATCAAATGTCTTCATTACTGTCGGACAAATGTCTTTACCTTTGATTGCCTCCCTCAGTTCCTTGTCAACAGCATCTTTATATATATATATATATATATTTTTTTTTTTTTTAAGTTAATGAGCCTTGAGCCTTTTCTGCAAATGAAAACACATATCTCACTGGTCTGACCTTTCGGTAACACACTATACAGCGCAAACAGTACACACTATTAAGCATTATTTAAGCATTAAATACTGAATTCATAATTTATAACACATGAATACTCACTAGTATGTAGTTTATAAACAGTAAAAAATGTTTTACTCATCATTGATAAGCACTAACTGTGTTTATAAACTACATACTAATGAGTATCCATGTGTTATAAATGAAGAATTCAGTATTTATTAATGGTTAACTAATGCCTAATAGTGTGTACTTATTACAAAGTGTTAGCGACCTTTCTAAATCAGCTGTCTATTTTCAAGACAAATACACACTGTTTTTGTTTTGTTGTTGTTTGTTGATGGTCATTATACATTATACACTGCATGTTGCCCATAAAGTTGGCATAAAATATATATTTTTAACTCTTCCCCTGAATGATTGTGACAGTGTGATTTATTCTTGATAGAGTGTATATCTTCTTAAAATTGTATCGATCAATCTCTTCCAAACATATCACTGTGAAAATTAAACCACAATTAACCATTATAATAGGAATAATATAAAGAGGGTGTGTCTGAAAACAAAATGATTCAGACTTTACGGGCAACTGTGTTTATTTATATGCTTATACTGTGCTATTAAATATTAATTGAAGTTTCACACAAAACACACTGCAGACAGGTTCACAGCTGGAAACCAAAACAGCTCTAAGTCAGAAAAATGTTACTAAAGCCACAATTTCCATTCTGCAAAAGTCACTCACTGTGTCCATCTCTATTTAATCTCACCTAAAAGACAAGATTTTTTTCTTTCTCTTTTCTAAAATTACACTGTTGATGCTTCAAATATCTCTCACCACCTGCCCCTCGACAGCTCGGCAGGTGTCACCATGGCAGCAAAGCAACTGATCATTTCAGCAATTCCTTTTTTTTTTTTTGCATTTTAAACATCACAATTCTTTAAAATGTGGAAATAAATCACATCTTGTCAGTTGAAACTACTAATAAGTCGTAGTTTTCATTATTGCAATTGATCTGCTGCAGCAATATTTAGAGTTTTAAAGCGTTGTGCCTCTAAAATAAAAACTGAATCATGCTGCAGGACATAAAGACAGAAACTACTAATGACAAATACAAACGCCAATACTTCTCTTTAGCTGCACATCCCACCCAGCTCTTTCACAAACGACACAAAAAAGACCGGAAGTTAAAGGGATAGTTCACCCAAAATTCAAATTTCACTCATTATCTACTCACCCTCATGTCAACTAAGAGCTGTGAGCATTTTCAGAGTCCTCCGTGCCTTCTCTGAGTTACGGGGGGGGGGGGGGGGGGGCAGTATTTGTCCATATAATGGTTGTGAATGGATACCAACTTTCTTCTTCCAAAAAGACACACCACTTTCTCATGTCGAGGCTTCAATACAAGAGGGACATTACAGGCGAGCAGTATGGAGGTATTTGGATGTTTTTTGGTGTGTCTTTTTGGACAAAGAAAGTTGGAGGACTCTGAAAATTCTCACAGCTCTTAGTCGACATGAGGGTGAGTAGATAATGAGTGAAATTTGAATTTTGGGTGAACTATCCCTTTAAAGTCACAACTTTCTTCACTTCATGTCTGACCGACAACATCCATGAAACCAAACCAGAGTGAGGCTGAGAGCAGCAGTCATATAGGCTGAATATGCAGGTTTGTCATCATTTTCCTATAAAAAGGCCTGAGGGGGCGAGTGTGGGGGGTCGAGGAAGTGTGGCAGTAATATAAGCAAACAGAGAATGTGAAGAGAGGAAATGGCCTGTCCTAATAATCACAGCCCAGGAGCAGCAGAGCATTCAGCTCACTAGCTCTCTCTCTCTCTCTCTCCTTTCAATGCAGCAGAGCCCCGCAAGCAGCAGCGCTTTATGGACAAGCCCTGACACCCACAGGAAGTGTAAACAGAGGTCAAGTGTTAAAGTCCAACCCGCCAATTCTCACCTCCATTAAAGCCGGGGGAGCCTCCACAGAGAAGTCAAAGCACCTGGGAAGTGTCTCCTTTAAAACGCTGCAGTGATTGGTTTCATAAAGCAGCTTTATGTGAAATGTCTACATGACGGCTGCGTTTAATGCATCAATAAAAAAACAATCTACTGCTGCAATACCTGGACCACAGGGGTGTAAAGAAATAGATATCTACTTCTACAGAGAATTAAAGATGAAACTGTCCAGAGCTGAGTTTGACTTTTTCTGACAGTTTATCAGCAGCTGAGTTTGACAGCGACCATGATCAACTCATGCATTACTAAGCTTCTGAACCAGCACATCTAAAGCTTGTTAATACTTTACGCCTTGTCTGTGCAAAAGGGAAAGTGGTGGTTCAGTTTTCTGCTCCATATTTCCAGACGGAGGGGAGTGAAATCGCAGCCTGAACTGTATTTCTTAAACTCTATAACTGTTCTTTTAACAGGTGACGTTTTGACCCAGGAGGCAAAAAGGGTTGAACGTTTCCTCATCAGTTTGAGAGCAACCGTCCACTGTTCTCTTCATATTTGTTTCCAGCATCTGACTTATAGACTGGATTTGATGAATGATTCTCTGTCTTCGGAGAGACACCATCCCTCTGGATCAAAACAAACTGGAATAGACATATTTGGCTCATGTCTGTCCATAGTAGCAGCTCTGTGATGTGTAATACAGCACCTCTATCATTTCATTTCATTCCCTTCTCCATCTAAAGCCACAACTCCTATTGGTGCACATGACTGAAAATAATATCTGATAGTAAAAGTTTGCAGTGCAGTTCTTCAACAGTTTTGATTTAGTAATAGTGGAGTCAGAGTGAGTATATTAAGAGATAACGAGCCAAAGTCACACAGACACAAACACAGTGGAGATGTAGAGGACATATTAGACCTGTAGTCTGATCTGCTGTGTAGAAAACACCAGAGTCACGGCCACAAGTCTGAACCAAGTCTGTGCTGCAGTGACATGAGGATCCTAAAATATCTGCACTGACAAAACCGAGAGACTTAGAGCTTATAAACAGTGAATCATATGTTAAAATTCTCAAAAACACCTCAAAACGCAAAGTGTCCCACAGGACGGTGCAAATCAAAAGATTAAAATGCAGTCACTGTTCAGTGTGTTCTGCCCAGTGGTGGACAGTAATGGAGTAAATTTACTTGAGTACTGTACTTAAGTATACATATCCAGAGGATTTGTACTTTACTTGAGTATTAGATTTCTTTGGTACTTATTACTCTTACTTGAATACATTTCCAAGACAAATATTTTTACTTTTACTCGAGTTAATTTCTAGAAAGACTGAAAAGTACTCGTTACTTTCAGGTCTGCTCTTTTTTTTTTCTAAAATACTATGAACACAAGCTGTGTTTGTCAAAGAAGGAAACCCTAACTCTAACCCCTAAAAGCAGCACATCAGTGCAGGTGGTTTCAAAGAGTTAATTCTCAGAAACAAGAGTTAAAAGCTCCTTAAATTCATTTAGAAAAAAATATAGTAATTCACTGATGTGAAAAATAAGAAATTTACTCTTACTCTTACTTTTACTTAAAGTAAATTTAAAAGCATGTACTTTTGGATACTTAAGTACCTTTAAAAGCAAGTACTTTTTTACTCTTACTTCTGCCTGCACTGCACTGATGCTTCTCTTTATTATATCACTAATAGAGTCAGCCTGATATGTACTCAATTTCAAAATCCATCGATTAATAGTTTGACCAATAAAACATCACTAAATAACAACGGCTATTTTTTGACTAAACCTCTGGAGGCTGGAATCGACTGTTTCACTTTTCTTTCTTGAAAAACAACAGTAATTGTGAAAATCAGAGATTATGATTCTGGCCTTTCCAGCAGGTCGGGCTCTCTGCAGCCCGGTGCTGCGTAGTGTCAGACAGGTCGAATACACACACACACACTCTGTTCCCAGGGCAGGACGGTCATGTCAGTCCACAGATACCGTTCAGGAGGAAAGTTAATCCCTCATTAAGTTGTTAATGACATGGACGCTCATTTCTGTGAATGGATGGATGGAGGACTCTCTCTCTCCCTCTCTGGGCCTTAAGTGGCCACTCGGAGCAGCTCGTACAGTAGCTCTTCACAGCACTGGGTGTCGATGCTAATGGCTGCAACACATGTAAATGAAAAACACACACAATCTGCATAGTGACTTGCAAAAAAGATGCAGTTTTCAGTTTGCTGGAATTAGTCGGGTTATTTCACAGTTTAACCTCGGAGCTGGTCGTGTCGATCGATGGAATTTCCTGACTAATGGGGTTTTTGTTCTCGGGACAGTGACAGAAGAGAAAACTGAAAGTCTCACTTCTGTCTCCACTGACAGTTACAAGTTTATAGAACAAAAATTAAAGACACAATGAAAGTAGATAAGAGGAGTCTACACAGCTTCTCTCACAGCTTAATTTGTTATTACTTGGCCTCAATTATGTAAAAACACCACTAAGGCTTCAACTGCAGAGGGTTCAAATGCCTAATTATTATAATGAGGAGCATTAAAAGACTTGAATGACATGCACCTGGACCATAAAGACATGTCCCGTCCACATATGGACTTGTTTGGACAAGATCTGAGAGCTGCGTTTGACAGTCATCACTACATCACTGTGATGTTTTCTTTGAAAATGACACAATTATGTAAAACTGATCTGAAACCTAAAATTCTGCTTATAAAGAACATTATTATAAACAATGTCTATAGCTCAGCACGTATGCTTGCTTTCTTTTTGATAATTTACTAGAGTCCTGGAAAATGAAACAATGAAAATGTGATTGATATAGTGCAGGTGCTACAATCAAATATCTGAATTTCCCTTATACGACATTACATTTCGTTTCATGTTTCACATTTTGTTTCCCTGTGTATTATGTGTCAAAACATTGTTATGGACACAAAAATGGATGTTGGGTGCATGAATTAAAAATCATGCAACGATGTTTGTCACTTTCACGCCAAAACAAGTTAGAGAAACTAATTTTCTGATGGTACCTCCAGAGGTTCTTATAAATTATTCATTATCAAACTCCTATATGAATTTTTTTTAATGAGATTTGGCTCAATCATGTGACTTTCTGTCAGGTTGTCACTGATTGTACAGATGTACAGATGTATAGATAGATAGATGTATAGATAGATAGATGTATAGATAGATAGATAGATAGATAGATAGATAGATAGATAGATAGATAGATAGATAGATAGATAGATAGATAGATAGATAGATAGATAGATAGATAGATAGATAGATAGATAGATAGATAGATAGATAGATAGATAGATAGATAGATAGATAGATAGATACACCTGAATAAATCAATACAACTGACCGTGTGCTCCAGTGTCCTCCCTCTGTTTTCAATAGATAGATACAGTATACTTTGTTGATCCCAAGCTGGGAAATTACAGTAAAACATCTCAAGATAAACCTTTTCTACTAACAGCAGAGTTTTAAAACTATACTGGTGATACATTTCAGTGATTTTCCTATTTCTACTTTTTTTTTTTTTATTAATAAAGTGACTGAGCCAGACAAAGAAAAGTAATGGAAGTCTTGGGAGGTAAATGTGCATTTCCATTGTAATATTTAATCGGCAAGAAATGCATCTAAAAGCTGAATATATTTTGCACATTGTTTGCACATTTGTTCTTTGGAGCAACTAAACTTCAGCTCAATCTGACTCTGATGCTGCTGACTGAAGACACAGCTACACATGTATCTCTCCACAGCAGAGCCTGGATGTGTATTGGAGCCAGACGGAGCGTACCTGCCCCGTTGCTGGACTCCCATTCATAGTCAAGGTGAGGGCCAAGGCCCAACCAGGTCCCGGTAAATGACCCTCAGTCCCAGCAGCGAGGTGACAGAGGGCAGGCCGCTCTGGATCGTTCTGTAAATGGCTTCATAAACTCATTAGCGATGGATGTGGCGTGGACAGGAAAGGCCCAGATTACAGTGCCTGTTAAATGTGTCGGGCAGGTGAGAAAACGATCCCCTTTCACCTCAATAATAATAATGATGACGGTGTTTCTCCATGCTTTTGTCTCATTCAATCATGTGTGAACTGAGCTACAAGGTGAGACAGCACAGAGCACAAGAGTTTCTCTCCCTATTTCTGTAGCTCTCATTCCACTGTTACTGGTCACATCTCCTCATATTTATAGCAGTTACAGTTCAGAGGTCAGAATTTTAATCTCTCCTCATGAAAAATGACCTTTTATAGAAGTATTAAGGCCCATGAATGTTGACTCTGCCATATATCAGAGAACAGGCTTTTATTTGTAAGTTCGAGGTTTTATAAATTATGAAAACTGATTTAGTGACACTACATCCAGGATGAACTGTTGATATTTCACTTTCCTCACTGATACTCTATCTCATTTTTTCAGAGGCTGAACGGTAAATAGGTCAAAGAAAAACTGCCTTTTTTTGTTTGTTTTAACCTTGTGGAATACAATTAAACTTGGCCACTGGATATTCAGATATATTTGAAAAAAAGTGCACAGATAAACTTTTGTAAAAGAAGAAAAAAAAAACACAAGTACAGTTTTACTTTGAGATTTCTCCTCTGTGATACAGTCATTATTAAAACCCCTGTCACATGTTCTGAAGATGATGCTCCATCATTGGCTGAGTAATTTATCACAGGGCATTAAATTACTTCTGTTTAGTGTGTGGAAAGTGGAAAGTGGAAAGTGGAAAGGTGGATGTTTTATGTGATAAATACTGAATAGTTTGGTCCTATTTTGGTTGATTTTCAAACTGCAGTGCAGAAAGTTGCTTTGATAAAAAATGGAAAATGGACACCTGCATGTATCAGTGCACATGAAGCCAACTGATGGCACTTCTACCAGTAATGAAATAAACACTATAGCCTCCTGAACATGTTGCAATGCAGACCTGCAGATACTGACTGAATGAATGAGTCCTGATGATGAGGAGTTTCAAGCTTTTGGAGCGAGAGGCTCATTTGGGAAGGATGGCCCATACAGAGCTATTAGAGAGAGCTGGCCCTCAGCTCTCTTTCTCCTCTCAGGCCATGACTATGAAAAGAGGACTCTCTGGGACAATGGTCCGTGTATTCCTTGTCTGGCTCCAATACACAAGCAGGACATGCTGCCTTCTCATTAGAGGACACAGAGGTGCAGCTTCTGCAGGTTTCACTCATCAGATGTGCAGAAGGAACAGTGAACAACAAAAACAAGAAGAAGATTTAACTCCACTCTCTATAAAATGTCCAAATGACAATGTCCAACACCAGCAAATATATGCATAAGACAAACTGGAGCAGTGTTTATTTCATCCAACACTATATTGGAGCATCATGTTCAGTTATAAACTATATAAACTTTAATTATTCGACCTAAAAACGAATCTTTGACTTGATTATTCACTGTTTAATAGAGACTTCAAGAGTGAATGTGAATGAAACGAGCTTTTCTGCAGGGCACGACAGTAAACACCGGTCCTGGGGTGGGTGGTCCGGTCGTGGAGGCATCAGAAGACGCATCCGTATTGTTCAGAGCGAGTCGAGAAAGTCTGTGTTTGCCCTCTTCATTAGACATTCAAGTGTCAGCGAAGGAGAATAAATAAAACGCACCGAGGTCAAAGGGAGCGAGCGGTTCTCCCTCGGTGTTTAAATGTGTTTTAACAGTTACTTAAGGCTCTGGAGTCGCTCTCTGCCACTTCCAAATGATGGAAATGAGCCTGGAAAGTTTGCAGAGCTGGCAATAATCCAAGTTGAAAGAGAGACTGTCTTTGTCCTCGGGTTGTGTAAGAAAGTAAATCACTTCCTTCAAAGAGGCCGCGCTGCTCTTCATCTCCAAAACCTCCGAGAGAACAAGTGGTTTAATTCTCGGAGGATATTTGTTCCCTGTGCAACTTCTATCTCACAATAAAGGTCTCTTTTCAAAGTGAATGTCCTAATGAGACTGTGTGGCTTTTTTTGTATTTAAACACAATAAATAAATCCAGGCTCTGGATTTAAGGCTTTAGAGCAACTTGGATTGTTTTAGGGATTCAACCTTTTCCCAGTCAGAGAAGTCACTTTCAAAAGAGAGACGGGGACGGGATCAACCTGTGGATTAACACACTGAGTGAGTGAGATTAGTGCAGTTGCAGTTTGGTATAAAAACCTCAGCAGCAGCACCCTCTCTGTCGCAGCACCTGAGCCGCTGAATTTGACGCCTCCATTACGCGGCGCAGTTATTCCAATTTGAAGAGCGACACCGCTGCTGTTAAAAGACACACTCTGAGAAAAGAGCTCATTGATTCTGTACAGGAAAAAGATGATGGACTGTTTACACACAGGGAGGTGTTTCTGAGACAGATAGAAAAAACAGCCTGGAGGAGAAGGCTGAGAAAAAAAAAATCAAAATCGAGAGTAGATCAAATTAATTAAAGCAGCACAGTAGATTCTCTGTAAATCTACAACTTTAAGTCGGCGTCCAATTGTGAAGCGACTTGTTCCGCTGCTTAAAGCATCTGTCGGGGCAGCCGGGACTTAAAAGGCTCCAAAATAAGATGATTTGGTAACATCAAGGCTTTCCCAGCGGTAATGATTACATTTGGACTTAAGATCCATGCAAGAATTTGTAGCCCAGTAAATCTCCCCACTTCCCTGCCCCCACCGCTCTTCAAAAGCCTTGTCATTCAAAGGGTGAGGATGTTTGACAATCCCAGCTTGTACTACTCCACCAATTAATTGGATACGTTGTCGGGATGTTCGTTTCTCTCATCTGCTACTTAGAAAGACAAAGGATCGATGGGGGGCTGTTGACACCTCTGCGTCCGGGCGGGGTATAAATGAGGAGCCGGAGCGGTGTAGCTCATACACTCTCTGGCTGCACTTGGAGCAACAACTCGTTTTCTACAAAGACCCTCGAGATCTTATATTTTTTTCTTCTACTTTTCTTTAAGAACAACATCTGGCAGAATGCAGGTGCCGAACAGACCCGTCGGAGCTTATGGATACTCTGTGCGTAATTACGCACCAGCGTCGCTGTTCCCGCACTACCAAGGGAGCCAGTGCGCGTCTTCGACCAAACCTCCCAGTGGGAAATCTTTCACCATCGACGCTTTGCTCGCCAAACCGGAGGACGCGACCGGCGGCCGGACCAGTCCCTCTCATTGCGGAGTGAAATATCAGCCAGCGGCCGCGGTTCTGCCTCTCAGCGGACACGTGGGTTTACCCATGGCACCGGCACCTTACGTCTACTCACCAAACATGTTGCACTCGGCTGTTCACTCCCAGCCCGGCTACTCCATCTACTGCTGCCCGCCTTTCACCTATCAGTCTACGTGTCGTGGAGCTTTTTACGCACAAGGTAAATTGAGTTTTTCTTCAGATTTAATTGAACCAACAAAGCGAAACTGTCAAAGAATGAAAAACCTTTACGTGACAGTGTGATTGACAGTTTTCTTTCTCTCTCTCTCTCTGTTCCACAGCTTCAATGTCCAAAGTCAACGCAGGTCTGCACTCGTTCAAGAGCAAAGGTGGGAAGTCCAAGCGGATGCGCACCAGCTTCACCAGCGAGCAGCTGTCCCGGCTGGAGAAGGAGTTTGCCCGGCAGCAGTACATGGTCGGCTCGGAGAGGTTCCTCCTGGCCTCCGCCCTGCAGCTCACAGAGGCT
Source organism: Trachurus trachurus (assembly GCF_905171665.1). Classification (NCBI taxonomy): domain Eukaryota; kingdom Metazoa; phylum Chordata; class Actinopteri; order Carangiformes; family Carangidae; genus Trachurus; species Trachurus trachurus. The sequence goes on along the minus strand of NC_139907.1, from coordinate 5,508,683 downwards.
CAGGTGTGTATTTCATAGACTGCAAATCTACTTTTGGACATTTAAAGTGTATCCTCAGACGCACAGATGTAGACACGTGTGCAATGTTTCTAATGTGCATCTTATTTCCTGTCTCCAGGTCAAAGTCTGGTTCCAGAACCGACGCATCAAGTGGCGCAAACAGAGTCTGGAGCAGCAGCAGGCCAAACTGGCCAAACTGGGTCTGGCTGCTCCGCCGAAAAGTCCCGGATCTCAGGGACACGGAGATGAAGGCGACGAGGATGAGGAGTTCTCCGACTCAGACGTGGACATCGACGTGTCCGATGACTCCACCGACCACTGCTAACCCTCCAACACTGGACTTTTATAAAACAAAACAAAAAACAAACAGAGACTCTTTGTGTAAATAACAGCTGAGAAAGGAGGCGTCTGTCTCCAACTATGAATATTTAATAGATGTATAGTTATATATTTAATTTTCTACATTTATTGCTCTTTGTGCAGAGGCCACTTCACGTGTTCATTGTTTGTATATTTGAATGAAATATTCAGAAATATATTTTATGACACTACCTGCAACCTTGTCCTGCTTGTTCCTTTGTATTCAGACACTGGGAGTCAGAGTTTAATAGAGTTTGAGAGATAAAATATGACATCTTCTGTAGAAAAGTCTAATAATTTTTCAGTCATTTTAAGAACTGAACGCACAACACAGGTTCAGGCTGTTTCTGTATTGTGGTGATCTGTGTGCATGGGTTTAGATGCTACACCTGTTGTTCTGCTATTGTCAATCAAATCTGATCAGGAAACACACACACACAGTCCTGGAGCAGACAGAGCAGCTCAGTTTCTGGGTGAAACTCCCATAAAAGTGCTGGGCTTAAAGTGCTTATTATTATTATTTTACTTTGAGAAGATATGTTGATGTTTGAGTGATTTAAACAGATAAAACTCAAAGCATGGATACAGATCCATGTTAAATCCTATCAGTATATCTTTATGAGAAGACCGGTCTCCAGACAATGAGATCCATGTTCACTTTTGCAGCCTCGATTTAACTTTCTCTGTCTTAATATTTCCCTGAGTGTGAGTTAATCTCCACATTAGTTCCAGAAAGTGACTTGGCTCAAAGAGAAAGCTGCCTCCTCCTCCTCCTCCTCTCTAATGTATCTGGGTACAATCATCACTGTGGCCCTGTGACCTCTGCTTATTGCTGCTCCATCTGTGGCCGCTTTAGAGACGCTGCAGACATTTCCTCCCAGGTTTGATCTAACCTTAAGTCTGGGACTGACTCGGGTTCCCCTCTGGTTTAAGCTAAGCAAATAAATAACCCGCTCGGAGGGGATTAGCTGGGATATCTGTAACCCGGGGTGGTAGGGGTCAGTCTGTCTCTGGGCCATGAGAGCATGAGTCTCACTGTTTAATCTGTTTAAACGGTCAATACGCCCGTTCTCAATGGACAGGTCTCCCACATGCCCACCCACCGCCGGCAGGTGTCCTGTCTCTGCTCTATTCAAACTCCTCGTCCTCCCTCTCCAGGCGGAAAGGGACTCACGCTGTCCGCTGAAGCCTGCCTGGCAGACATGAGGGATGAAACGGAGGAGAAGACGGAGTGGAGAGAGGATTGGGATGGAGCAAATGAGTCCATCAGAGCATCTAATTGGGGTGGTGAAGCTGAAAGTCCTGTCGCTCGTATTAAACAATGAGGGCTGATGGGAACATGGACTGTGGGATTCTGTGTCTTTAACTATCAAACACTCAAGACGTGAATTTTGTGTTTGTAAATGTATCTCATCATACTTTATGAGAGCAAGATTTAAGAGGAGAGATTATACTCAAGAGGGTAAGAAAGATTTCTTATATCTAAGATGTTTCTTGTCCATTTTCCTATTAAATCCACTGTAAATGAACCAAAAGGTATTTGGACTCAACCAATTACAGCACAATTTACCCCCTAAAAACACAAGAAACAAGTTGGAGTTACAACTAAATTAAGTTAAGTTTCACCAAAAGGATGAAACTTTACTTAAAACAATTTAGCCTGGGCCTAATTAAATGTGTTTTTCCCTCTTGGGTTGTTTGTTTGAAGATATTTTGGCTTTAAAAATAACATCAAATTGATACTTTGACATGAGTGAAGGTTTTCTTCTATCTGATTATTTATCGACTCGATAATATCGACTATTATCGACACTTTCCAGCTTCAATTATCAACTATTTTCAGTTTTAATCAACTGATTTTTTTCCACAAAAGCATGAAATTCTTATGTTTTTAGAAGAGAACAGCTTAATTTACACTAAATATACAGCAGCTATGTAGTTATTATATAAAGATATATTTCAGAATAAGAGTCTCTGTCTATGAACATCCCTCAGCTCAGTCAGTTCACATCATCAAAGAAGTTAAACAGCAGAAAGACTAAAGTTGGTCACATTGATGCCTAATGGAACATTTACAGGTTTGTTCTTCTTTTGCATTAAAGTGCAGCAGCTCATCAAACACATGAACCCACTGCTGTAACGTCTCTGCTGCCAGACTCAGCTCTGCAGCAAACGGACGAGGAGCCTCAGAGCTTCACAGCAGAGGACGGCGGCTGGTGACAGTATCAAAGGGAAGAAGTTTAATAAACAGTAACAGAGCTGATCTCCTCCTCTGTCTCTTGTCCGCCGCCCCCCTCCCTCCCTCCCTCCCTCCCTCACTGCTCGCCTGATTAGGGCTGAAGCGTCACTGAGGGAGCAGAATTTGTGTAAAAACCCCAGAGAGCCGTTTCTGATGTGATCAGCTGGGAATCTGAGCTCCCTCCTCCTCCTCCTCTCCCTCCTCTCCTCTCTCCACAGTCCAACGTAATCCCATTGAGGGACAGAAAGAAGCAGCCAGAGGCCTGATGGGAAAACCTGCAGAGTCCTGGGGGTGCGGGGGGGAGGCGGGGGTCAGCGGGCTCATCGTCCCAATTAGCACAGGGCACCTTAGCGGCTGGACGCAGGCCAGAGCCGGTTCAGGTTCTTAAGACGCTCCCCAGGCTCCGGACCGAAGCCTCTTATGAACAGACAACTGTTACATCTTCATTTGTCTGCTGGACTGTTGGATCTTAATCAACTCGTCCTGGTAACAGAGACAATAGAGTTTTTATTCCAGTTAGACAATGTTGTGTCTCTACCGGCTCATTAAAAAAAAGATAAAACAACGTCTGAGTTGAAGTTTTCAGATGTTTTATGAGAGAGATCTGAGATTAGAAGTGTTGGTCTGACACAACAACACTCAGAGACGTCACAGCAGTTTTCTAACACTACATAAATATTACTGGTGATGGAAATCTTGTTCAGTCTCTCTTTGATCTCAGATAGATAGATAGTCTGGTCTGAGCAGGCCGTCCTGCTGAAAGGTCAGCTTGGATACAATTTCAGAAATGATGTAGAAACTGAAACTCACCAGCTGTTGATGTGCAGTTAGGTCATACTGGGCATACGCTCTCTTTCTAGTGTGGAAATGACCAAAATCTGTACAATGTCAAACTCAAAACAACCTAAATATGGAGGATTAGTATGTATTTGGTCAGAAATTTCAAACTCAAGAAGGAAGAAATTGAAAAAAGGAGACCCAAACCCATTTCTATTTTTCAATATTAATTGTGCTCAAGCTGCAAGTTTCATTATCAGTGCTTCATTTTTTGATTTTCTTATGGGAATAAATAGCAGAAATCAGTGAAACACACCAGCTTGGACATATAACTTGAAACGCTTGTTTTGTCTGACCAACATTTTACAACTATAGATATTACTTTTTACAAATCCAAACACAAAGTCACTGGGTGTTTAGTTTTTTCTTGAAAAACAGTTCACGCTGTCCTCGACGGGAATTACAGCTCTTTAAATGTTAAACTTCATCTCTCTGCTGATGAATCCATCAGTTGTTGCTGATGCTCAACACTTGATTTACTGTTAGTTATATTTACTATTACTGTTACAGGAGGATTCCTCAGTGTCTCTGCATCGTTCAGTGTCCTCTCCCTAAATGTAAATGTTCCTGTGGTCATATGACTGAGCTCAGCTCTCAGCCCCTCAGATTGTAATGCAGCTCCGAGGAGAAGGTGTGAAAGTTCTCATGGAGAGCAATAACCTGCAGCTCCAAAGGGGGAAACACTGCACTTCATTTGACCATCGCGTGTTTTAGGGTCGGCGATTGTAAAATAAAAATAATAAAAAACCTTCCTTTGCATTTTATTTGCAGAGTCGAGGGCCATTCTACTCCATCTAATAGTCATTAGCTTTCATTACAAGCGTTTGAAGTGGGAGCGGGCCTTTGTCTCGTCGTGAAAAGGCCGCATTTGAGACGCACAATGACTTCTGACACGGGCACTGACGAGACCAGAGCAGCCGCAGCAGTGACGCGGCTCGTCCTGAGGGGTTTGGAGAAGACGCTCGTTTTCTCTCAGGAAGTAGCAGTTCCTGTTCACATTCAGGGACAGAGACGGAACAACACGAGGGATTTAGAGAGAGAGAGAAAAAAAAGCCCAAATATGAAGCAGCGCGGGAAGACCAGACTCCAGGAATCCGCTGCTTCTCCGATTACGCACATCCAGTTGCGCGTCTTTTACGCACGATGATTGTGTCTTACAATACATCCCTGCAAAATCAATTAAGCTACTTTTACGTATCTAAAGTACGTTTTTGTCTTGTCAATGATAACTAGGTTTACCACAAATATGGGAAATTGCAGTATTTGGAATCTGTATTTCTACCATCGTATAAAAAATGTAAGAAACTGACTCTGATAAACCAGTTGATACGGTTCAACTATATCTTTTCTGAGTGGGAGCTCCTGTACTTTTCTCCAGGCCTTGTTAAATGCGGGGTGTTTGTTTATGCTGAGCAGGGCAGGCCGGTGGTACAGGTGGCTAAACGACCCCACTTCTCATGCAGGTGGCACAAACGCAGCGACGTGCTACTTTTCCCATCTCGTTATAATGGGGTGAAATTTTCCAAGTATTTAAGTGGAATAGATTAGCTGAACACACAAAGCTAATGCGAAACAAAATGGCCAATTAGTTTATTAATGAACGCGCGGGAGGTGCGGGAGGAACTCACGAGCTCCTCAAGCAGCTGGAGGTGGTCGGACGGTTTTAATCAACATCATGGAGACGGATCAGCTGGGAGAAGACTGGAGAGATGATAATGACAGAAATGAAGCCTGACACCAGAAATTAACACAGAGTATAGCCCATAATAATCCCATTTAAATATTTTAAGTATTTTATTCTAGGATAATTGGTGGCGAGTTATTACTGACTAATATGCTGTTATATTTCGGGATAAAATGGAATTGAGGTGCATTTAGGCTTTTGATTATGTATTTTAGTGAATGGAAATGTATATAGATGGTCTCCTTTGACAATGGTGTTTATTTATAAGCATGAAAATATAAAGAGAATCAAACAGTAATTTATGTGGAGCTTAATCTGAATATTTACATCTGTTAGAGTCGTAACGATTTATAATTGACACAATAATGAGATTGAATATGGGATTTATCACCTACTAAGTGAAGTGAATATTGTGTCCTCTTTAGACAAGATTTGTAGGAAAATTGAAATAGTTGCATAACATTACATTACACATTGGTTGGGTTGGGTTAATTGAGGTTGATTATTCTCCTCTGGCTTCCTTTGACCTCTGCAGGAGACAAAGCTGCTCTGCCTCATGTGAACCACTGGGTGGCAGCATTGGCCTAAAAACATTAACCGCAACTGAATCATCAGGTTGGGTGGAAAAGTGGATGTTTTGACTTTTACAGGTGAAATGACACATGAAGAATCACACTGCAGTGGGTTTTCAGGGGCCTCTACTGCTGCATACAAAGTTCATTACAGAACAAGATCACAAAAGTGAGTGTAAAACCAAAGATTTAGCACAGCTGCTACTTTATGAGGTCACTGAGAACATTTTTGGGACATATCGAGGAAAAAAAAAATTAAAAATGAAGAAACTATTTAACCTTTATGAATAAATATTTGCTAACACAACAACTCCAGATGTGTTTTTATATAATCTACTGGAGATTAAATGTGTCTCGCAGGATGTAAAATCACTGTAAACTCACGACCAGAGCCCATGTGTAAATATTTTAGTCCTGTATAAACTTTCTCCATTAACATTGACCAATGAGCAGAGAGAGTCTAGTCCAGCAGAGGGCAGCACTCATCCTACACTGTGTCTCTTCTGAACCAGTTCAATCTGACCCCAAAAGAAACATTATGGACATTTTTAAACTGAACATTAACAAATAGAAGAGTGAATGTGAGTGTGTGTTCATATTATTGTGCTAAAAATATTTCATACAAAGCTGTGTGTGAACAGTTTCAATTTTGTTTGGAGATTTGTCCATTTAAGGTTTTACATGAGCACAGGTCAGTCATTTAGCTATAACACTTTATATCCATATTCCCCCCCCCCCCTGTATTATTGGACAAAAGTAAGAAAAAATGTAACGTTTCGGCAGATTGTCAAACTTAACTAAAACCCTGTGTCTTTTAATTGTTTTATTCACTTATTTGCCCTGCGATGACTAATTAATTTTAACATAACATGTTGTCTGTTTATGCAAAACTGTGCTGTGGAAAAACATAATAGCCTCTTCTCCATGTCACTCATCACCAGAGATCAACACTAAACTTTATGAATCAGTGATCTAAGCCCGTTTCAAACTAACTTTTTTTTGTTATCGTAATTGTTCACTGCATGATTTTAATGTAGTTGTTAGGATCTTTTCCCCTCTGACTTAACATGAATAACTTCAACAACCTGGGAAATATTTAAACCAAGTTAATTCAAAGTTTTTAGTGTCTCTATGATTAAACGCTAAATAACTAAATAAAGATGAAGTGTTTCCTGAACTCACCGTCCTTCATCATGTTTTGTTAACTATTCTCTCTCTTGTTTACTTTATTGGACAATGTGTAACCAGAGTTACAACTGAACCCGCAGCAAAACAAAACCATTATTAATATATAATCTGATCACATCTATCTATCCATCTATGACATCCATGTGAATGAACACAATATAAAACATAATCACTCCATTTCTGTTCAATTGGTGCGTTCAAGGGCATTAAACCACATGTAGACTATATCTACACATCAAGGTCACTACTCAGGAAATCTCACTAATATCAAACTATTAAATAAAGTAGAATTAAACATTTGACCAGAGACATGTTGTCCACTGAGGACAGACTCCTCCGCAGCCTCGGGGGGAAACCACCTCCACCTCCAGCAGCTGCAGCAGGTTGTCTACGGAACAACGGTGGACTGCTCCGCTTTGTTTTTGTTAATGCACAGCGGTTTGATCATCTATTAACCAGCGGCGATCAGGGTCAGTGCGTAAAGGCGCACAGAGCTGCTCCACCGTTAAACCCGCTCAGCCCTCCACTTCCACTTCCAGTTCCTCCTGCTGCGGCGCTCTCAGGTTAAAGAGGAGGTTTAAATAGAAAATCCTGCCACAAAGACTTTATTTCCACACAAACATTGTCCAATAGTTTAGAATTGTTTTTCATTATTGTGCTCTTTCTAATCTAAATCACTTCTATACAATTTATGGTCACTATGGGATTTATAGAGTAGTTTTAATATAATAGTTTGGAAAAGAAAATTCAGTTTAAATGAAAAGATGTGTATCCTGAAGCACAATAACTTCACTGTGCTTTATTTTTTTGGGGGGGAGAATCCTTTTAATTCTGTTGTAATAACCGACGTAAAGACGCGTTTTAATGGAGCCGAGGTGATTTATTGGCCTGTGGCTCCTGTGAGTCACGCAGCAGAGGAAGTGTGTGTTTCCAGAGAAGCTGCTTTATGGACTCAGTCAGAGCTCGGAGCCTCCCAGAGAACAAATGTAGATGTTTATCAGTCCACACGGTCCTTCACTGATGACCGAGCTCAAACCAAACCAAAACACACACTCAGACACACACATACATACACTGTGTCAGCAGCAGCAGCGCGCTCTGGACTCGGAGACATTTCACAGAGGAACCAAGCAGGCGCCGTCTTTAGGAGCCTTTAGCTCTAAACGCCTAATCAACCACTTGTTTTACCTCATAATTTCCATCGGTAATGATTTTCTAATGCAACCTCCGAGCAAAACGAGCGTTTTAGGAGGTGAATGATCAACCTGGTTAGTGGTTAGTGGTGCAGCATGGTCATGGAGGCAGAGCGCCGGGGGACGAGCCGCCTCTGCAGGACCACAAACACTCAGTCTGTCGCCTACCTGCTGCTAAACTTGTTCATAATCCGATTCTACTAAAACTCTGTCAAATGATTCTCTTCATACCAGTGAAACGATGCGTCCTTACTTCTGTTTTTCCAACATGTTGCGCTTTAAATCCTGAAATTATAGAAAAGTATCTAAAAAAAGAAGAAGAGTGAAATGGTCTCAGGTTTTAGCTCCAGTGATGAGGAGAGTAAAAACTAATAGAGCTTATATGACTAAATGAATATGCACATATATGCACTTAGAAGATATTTTGATGACTGGATCTCTGGTGACATTCATTTACACTTGGTTACAAACGGCGTTTAATATAATGTTCAATGTTAAACAACAAAAGCTCAACGAACGACCACATTATACATATTATTATCATTATAATAATAATAATAATTATTATTATTAGCTTGCTTATCACAAAAAAGACGAATAAAAATTCCAATGCTGTCCACATTCCTTCTTTTCTAGTCAAATAGCGACAGAGACATTATGTCCGACAAACCTATACATAATAAGAATTTCTAACTACGGTGCTGAGGAGACATCGTAAATATTATTAATAAAAAAGAAAATCTGACCTGACGCAGCTTTAGCTTGATATAAATTAAATGCTAAAATGTGTCGAACAACACTAATAAATAAAACATGAAAAAAACGATTCATTTATAGACTGAAATAACAGGAATTAAAGAGAAAAAGAGAGAAAAATAAATAAAAAGATCTTCGCTCTGCTCGTGTTTCAGTCCATTCACTCAGGCCTACAGCTCCACATACTGCTTCCAGTTTTTAAAAAAAAAAAGGAAAAGAAAGAAAAAAAACGTGTTATGGTTGTATAATGATGATGAAAAGGCTCTAAACTGTTGTTAAAGCTCTTGGGAAAACATCAGGTTTAGTTGAGGGTGAAAAACTCCACTTGTCTCCACTTGAGTCATGGCTTTAATTTCTTGTCACACAGACTTTTTGAGATCCTGACACTGCAGGAGGAAAAGCAGCGAGTCTGCTCTGAAACAAGAGGAACTTTCTCACCCCCACCGGCAGATTGTTTCCCCCTTTAGAAACAGCAGATATTAAGGCTGAATGGGACACACAATGACCCATTAATTGGAGCACACATGTTTTCCCAGCGTGTCTCTGTAACTAAGCTGGCCCCGGTCTTGTGTGATCTATGAAGCAAAAGGTACTTGAGGAGAGACCTATTGGCAGGTGCTCTGGTCCAATCAGCGCGCTCCGTGCGCAGCGTCAGGCTGCATGGAAGCTCGGAGGCGCGTTTACTCGGTGCGCACTTGTGCACAGAAACCCTCTGCGTGCGCACGGAAAGGACTCCATGGATCGGGCCAATTTGCAGCACTGTTGAGTTTGTGTGCACGAAAAAAAAAAAAAAAAAAAAATCCTCCACACGCCCTCCATCTTTGATCACCATGCATCTCTGAGAGGGGGCTAGATCTTTCTCCAGCAAGAGGAAGGAAAGGAAAAACCACCGATTACTTTTCTTTTTTTTTCTTTCCCTTTCGCCGGTTTCTTTCTTTCTTTCTTTCCCGAGATGATGTTTTCCTCTGCGGGGAAGCGCTGCTTCACCATAGAGTCTCTGGTGGCCAAGGAGAACCCTCTGACAGCCGAGGAGCCCATCCGCCCCACGGCTTTAAGTTACTCCAACCCGACGACAGATGTCTTAATGAACGGTTACCAGTCCGCGCCGGCTCGGTCCCTGTACCAGAGCCCGGACCTGGTCTTCCCGGAGACCGTCAACCACCCCTCCCTCACCGTGGCTCCGCACCAGCTCGGAGGCTCACACCTACAGCATCCGCACTTCTTCGGGACGCAACACCGAGACCCGCTCAACTTCTACCCCTGGGTGCTACGGAACCGGTTTTTCGGACACAGATTTCAAGGTATGTGATGTGGAGATATGAGGAAAAAACACAGAGGACATATTCATTCCTGGATGAATGAATGAATGAATGAATGCATAAATATGAAACATAAATGTAGAGCTTTACTGTTTGGTGCAATCCAGATTTCACTTGTGGTGAAGTTGCTTCAAGTTATTGACAAGTAGATGATTATTGGACATGATATTCTCACCAGGATATGATTGTCCATATTGTGAATAATCCTCCAGTTAAACAGTAACTCGCAGCCACAGTCAGTGTAAACCACAGGGCCGTGGAGCGTGGAGCTGCTCTCATGTTTCCACTCTCATTCGCCCTGCAGCTCCTCTCACAGAGCCACAGTCAGGAGGAGATAAGCTCTGAGCACAGATTTTTTTTTTTTTTACTACCCCATACATAAGAAAACTGGCCCTGGGTTAGAATAAAATCGTGCACAAAAACATCCAGACTATAGAGGCAAAACAGATAACAGCCACGATAATAACTTCACTGTAGACAAATACAAATCTGAAGAAGATCCAGCAGCCTGCAGTGATTTATCTCCTGCCTCATGAATGTTATATGACCTGTTATAAACTGCACTTTTAATTTTTAATTGTGTATTATTGCATTTCTAAAGTCATGCACAGAAAATATATTTTTAAATAATAAAGACAGGTTGATGCATGCAAATTAAAATATAAGATAATTAATTAATATCCAATAATAAGACCTGGTAGATTATTAGGGTGCACAAATGAAATAAAGGTGATTTTAAACAATAAGATAGAGCTAATAAAATATATGCAAATTAAAAATAACCATTGTTACTATAGTTTCCAAATCACAGTCAGTCGCCTCCTGCTTTGTGCAGAAGCAGCGACGTCCTCCTGGAATATTTTACCCTGAAATAAACCTCCGTTTTCAGCTTCACCTGCTGCGAAAAACACCGTGAAACAGATCAGAGTGAAAATTAATTCTCTGTCAGTTCATTATTAGGCGCCATGAAAAATTCTCGCTCAGTCAGAAACACTTCATCATCTGGATGTATCCTATTGCTAAAGTGCAGGGTTGTAATATAGCAGCTGTAAAGAATTATAGAAGAATTTAGATAAATAAATATGTCATATTTATATCTAATTTATGTTTGGTTGTTAGGTATTTGGACACTTTTAGGATTAATAGTAATCACAAAGGTTATAGTCACAGAAAATAAAATGTTGATAATTTTTCAGTTTTTATTAAATTCGCCCTTTTTAAAATATGTTTTTATTTTTTTATTCCAGATAAATGATAGTCTTACATTTTGTCTGTCTGCGCAGCGCCATGTTCAAATGGGCCCAAACCAGTGAGCGTAATGACAGACAACTAAAATCACGAGTTTGTATTATAATAAATACAAATCAACAGAAAATGAATATTTGATGGAAACACGTTGGTCGCTTTGTTATTATTGAGTTTAGCCATTAAAATAAAATAAAATAAAATAGGAATTAGACAGAAAATGTTTCTATTGGCAAATATTCACCAGCAACATACCTGTTTAGTTTATGTTTTATTGTTATACAAAATAAAATACTTTATAGGCGAATAATAAATAAATGATTAAAAAAAAATATGGACGATTTTAATTTCTTTTGACCTCAGCTTTACATTAACAGCCACAGCCTGATGTGGTCATTCTCATAGACTGAGAGCGGCTCCATTAACACTGTTCACACTGTTTCTGATTAGTCACCCTGTTCTCACACACTGACACGCAGCGTGTGTGTAGTCTACTACTCTATATAATAACCTGCACTGTCCAGACCTCGGCCGGTGTGTTAACATGGTTACCTGACTGACTGACTCCTCCCTGCTCCTCTGAATCCGGCCTCAGGTAACGACGTGTCCCAGGACAGTCTGCTGCTCCACGGCCCCTTCGCCAGGAAACCCAAGCGCATCCGGACGGCCTTCTCCCCGTCGCAGCTGCTGCGCCTGGAGAGAGCCTTCGAGAAGAACCACTACGTGGTGGGAGCCGAGAGGAAGCAGCTGGCCAACAGCCTCAGTCTGTCTGAAACACAGGCGAGTCACCACCTTAGTCTCATTTTAACTTTAACTGAATGAGCCTTACAACACTAATAATGTCTCATAATTAACATTTAATAAGGGAAACCAAGCGTCTGAATATTATATTTATTTATTTATTTCAAAGCCACAGTATTGAGGTTAGAAATGTTAAGAGCAAAAATAAAAGGATAACAACAATAATAATTACAATAAAAACAATTAATATCATAATAATATATATAATCAATTAGAAAAAGTAAAAAAAAAAAAAAAAGGAAGCTTAATTTACAGTATAGCAATTAAGTATAATTATTAATTTAATAGGTAGCTATAGTAGTTTAAGAAAAGCTTATTACGGGTCACGTATAAGTCCTTTGAAATACAGTTTAATTGATATTTACAATAAGGAATGATCTTAATATCATATATAATGGTCTACTACTATAATAGTAAAATGAAAATGTTTTATTTAAATTGGGTATATGAAAATAGTGAAGTATTTTATAATAACATGCAGTGTAGCCAGTTTGCAGACTCTTCCTTTCTCCATCCACAGGAGACATCCAGTGACTTAAAGAGCCTCTTAAATGTGTTTTTTTATGCTATAGGATAAAGAAGAGTAAATATTATTGATGCTGAACTTTAATGAGTCCACACTATCTGAGTCTCAATTAGGCCTAATAGGCAATAAATACAGAGAGGCAGAGTCAGCAGTATGTGGATGAACGCTGCCTGCAACTTTGAGTTTTGTGTCAGTCAATAGGAGGCTTGCAATTAAGCAGCAATTATGCATTATGCTAATTATAACAACAGTGAACTGAATGTTAATTAACTCACATTAAGTTTATTTGGTCTTGTGCTGCACTAACAAGAAGGCAAAAGCATTGAGCAGCACAGATGATGGATATAGTTATAGTTAAATCCACAGAGAGCTGACTGTTATTAATGAAAATAGAGTGAGCACTTAAAATATCTCCATCAACAGTGAGAGATCACAAGTGACCAGGGCTGTGAAGCGGTCACTATCAGAGCAGAATGTCACTTTAAACAGGTGGGAAATGCAAAAACATGGATCAATAAAATGTTGCATATTAGTTGAGAAACTACCTTCACATGGGAATGAAATACTGCTGCAGCCTGTGTGTGATGTTCTACTAGAACATAAAGATAAAGTGTATATAGGAGGAAGCTCAGAGCTCCTGCTGCTATTTAAAAAAAACATGGATCCATGACCACACACACACACACACACAGCTGAGCTCCAAGGTCACAGCAGCAGCAACAGAAACCAAAGAGGAAACTGGAAATCTGTCTGGACTGGACTCCAAAAAGAAGTGGCCATTTAAGATTTCAATATAGTTTAATATAACAATTGAATTAATTTTACACAAAAGACAGAGTAAAGGGTAAGAGAGGAAATAGATCCATTAAAGCTGACAGTGGTTTTAAAGTGGGTGTATATACAAATAATTTGAGACTAAATAAGAACTATAATATAGTGTAGCAGTGGTTTTTAATCGGACTCTGAGTCTGTCATACCAACACACACGTTAGTTAGGTTGTTATGGAGGGAAACTCACAGGTCTGACTCAAACAAATAGGTGGTTATTTGGGGAGTTTTTGTTAATTTAATGCTTTTAAATATGAATATTTATTGCTTTTATCTGTTTTAAATCGTTGTTTTGATTATTATTGATCTGAAACATTTGAACTCAGATTATCATTTTTTCATTTTATAAGCCAAACAATTCATCATGTAATGTAATAACCAACACATGGGGTCCTTATAGAACCAAAATTGAATATATCACTCACTGAGCGTCTCCTCCACTGTGTCGCCATCATTAAAGCCGTGTGTTCCTCCCTCCGTGCAGGTGAAGGTGTGGTTCCAGAACCGGAGGACCAAGTACAAGCGGCAGAAGCTGGAGGAGGAGGGTCCGGACAGCCCGCAGAAGAAGAAGGGGAACCACCACATCAACAGATGGCGCATCGCCACCAAGCAGTCCAGCTCCGAGGACATTGACGTCACCTCCGAGGACTAAAAGAAAAAAAGAAAAAAAAGAAAAATGATAAACACAACCTCTGTCCGACTCCCTGACAGCGCTGCGTCCGCTGCTTCTGACGCACCAGAGGACCAACAACACTATTTATTATGTAATATTATTAAGTATAATTAGACGCACTAGAGGCACGCACACACACACATACACACACATGGACGAAATATGTGATCACCACACATCTCTTCATCGAGGTGCTACACTCAGTGACACTGGGAGAAGGAGAAAAACACAGCATCTTATTTAATGGCATCCATCCTGAGTGACTGAGGAGGAGGAGGAGGAGGAAGGATGCCTCCATCTTTATTGATCTTTGGTGTGTGACAACCAAAGATGAAGAGAAACAACATCAACCTCAACCATAGTGTTTGGTTTTTTCTTATTATGATTTTTTTTTTTTTTTTAATTGTACATAGGCCTGGTGTAAAAGGTTGTTTCTGAAAGAGGTTATTTGTTCCATTAAAGCTGTTTTTACCACCTGCTCAGGTCATTAACACCTCATTGCTCAATCCACCCCCCACTCCCCCACTCCCCCACCCCACTTTCCCACTCCGCCACCTGTGCACCGTGTTCACTTCTACACGTCTTCTTCCTCAACGACGACAAGGAGGAGGAGGAGGAGGAGGAAGAGGAGGAGGAGGAGGTGTTGTGGAGAAGGAGCTGGAACAAAGCAGGACATGAAATCTATCAGCGTCATTTGATTTTCCAAACTTTTGTGACTCATGGTGATGAAGATGCTCAGAGCAGCAGAGGCGATCGATTCACGGGCAGCTGTGCGTGACCGTGGGACAGTCAGAGAGAGAGAGAGAGAGAGAGAGAGAGAGATTGAGACCTCTGGTGTCAGGGGCGAGTTGTGCCCAAAAGAAGCCGCGAATCAGGATCACATCTCCATTTGTGTACAAAAAAAAAAAGTCTGCAAACGTATAGCTATAGCTACAGCCTACTGAAACATACTTTTCAAGCAGAACGTGTAAAAGATGTTTTAGAAATAAAAACAAAAACTATTTCTCTGATGGGAAATGTATAATGTTTCTATATGATTCAGCTGCTCTTTTCTTTTTCTTCCTCCAAGCATCTCCATCCATTCATTGTGCAGCTGCAGGCATCACTCATGAATCCTCGGGTGAAGGTTGCATGAGCAGACCGGGGTGAAACCTGCACATACTCAGGCCTCATGCTGCATGTGAGGCGGTCAACAGTTCATGCAAAGAGGATTTTTAAAAAAAAATTCCCGCAGGTTGTTTCATGATGTAAACTAGAGTCCTTTAAAGAAAAAAAAAAGAAGAATAGTAGCTATCTGCAAAAACTCAAAATCTTTCCAAGAATATTTGTCTTATTTCTTGTCAAAATGTCTCATTTCTAGTCAAAACTAATCTCTTTTCACTTAAAATAAGCCTCATCAACTAAAAATTAACTTGTTTTTAGATAATTTTCATTTGTTTCAAACAAATTTTCACTTGAAATAAGTAGAAAAATCTGCCAGTGAAAGCAGGTTTTTTATGCTTGTAATAAGAAAGAAAAACTTGCTCCACTATCAGATTTTTCTACTTATTTCAAGTAAAACTATGCTTGAAATAAGTAAAAAGTGTCTAAAAACAAGCTACTTTTTTAATGTGACGAGTCTTATTTTAAGTATAATGAGACTTGTTTTCACTAGAAATTACATTTTTGACTAGAAATAAGACAAATATTCTTGGTAAGATTTTGAGTTTTTGCAGGGAAATGAAACATCTGGAGGGGAAGTTTAGGAAGAGTCAGGAATGTCGCAGGACAGCTGCACAGGTGTGTGTGTGTGTGTGTTACGTATCAGCCGGTGAGTCCCATCCACAGGCTCCGAGCTCTAGAGGAGAAAAAAGAAGAAAAAAAAGAGGGAAAGTATAGTCAACACTGTGCGGCCCCCTCCTCCACCAATCATCTGTCAGGAGAAACGGAAGGAATCTCCTCGTGAGCCCTGACGTCTGTGACCCCTGATGTTTTTGTGAGTCAAGAGGCGGAGAGAGAGTCAAACACGCTGCAGTGGTCTCACCTTCTTTTCTTTTTTTTCCAAACAAAGGGAGCACAATGTATAGGTACGTCAGACATCTGCATCTGAGGGGCCACGGGCCTTGTTTTGAGTTCCCAGGACATCCTATACTCAGCGCAGGTGCAAATATATATAGGCTCTAACAGAGATTCAGCATTCCTTATTGTCCAAATAAACACCATCAAAGGTTGGATAGACTCTCATCAGTAGCTACAGCAGCTCCACAGGCAGGTGTGGCCCCCAGTCACAGAGCTGCGACTCTCAGCTGTCTGCTAGGAAAACTATTAATTGGGGAAAGAAGGAAAAAAAAAAAAATCAAGCTCGTCTCCCTAAACACCGCGTCTCCTGTCGCCTGAGTCAGCAGAGAGAGGAGGGATGAGGATGATGATGAGGATGAGCAGGAATCCAAAGTGAAAAACAAAGCGTCTCAGCGGAGGAGCAGAGCCGAGAGGAGGAGGAGGAGGAGGAGGAGGAGGAGCAGACAGGATCCCGCTGCTGCAGCAGAGGTGTCGGAAAACTCAAGTGAAGCACGACGACCCGCTTTTCTCAGCATTGTTCCACTGCGTGTTTTTTTTCTTCTTTCTGTGGGACGTCTGACTGCAAAAAAGAAAGAAAGAAAGAAAAACTCCTACTATATAAATCTGCAGTAACACGACACGATCACATGTGTTTTATTGTTGTCTTATGTCAGGTGATAAATCATGCAGCGCAGTCACAGTTGTCACGTTGGATCAGTTTCAGTCGCGCAGCAGCAGCATAACACACATGAAGTACATAATAGATACAAGACTAATTACTGAAAGACTCTTTTTAAATTATTTTGGAAATGACTGACAAAACAGTTGCATCCTGCTCATTAGTGGAATTAACTAAGTGGAGATATCTGCCTACAATTCACACTCTATGTGATACACAGAGATTTAATTTCCCAAAATGTAAAAGTTGAACCTTCTTATTATCCCATTATGTCCATAGTTAAACTGTTGAAATGTGGTTTTTACACTTAAAGGGATAGTAGCATTTTTTTTTAAAAGTGGGGTTGTATGATCTACAAATAGCCCCCAAGTACTTTAATTGCAGTAGAAGACTCTCTGCACTCCTCCCGTTAGCAACGCCAGCCCATAGCCCTGCCCAGAGATTTACAACATATAGTGTTGTGAACAGACCCAAAGAAACAGCCTACTTTCGCGGCCTAAAAGAGGTTTTACCTGAAAAAAATGACACAGTTCCATTGTTCGCTATAATATAATTTTTTCCAGTCCTTCGAAGTCCTGCAGGAAATTATATTAGGCCGCTGTTCACAACACTGTATGTTGTAAATCTCTGGGCAGGGCTATGGGCTGGCGTTGCTAACGGGAGGAGTGCAGAGAGTCTTCTACTGCAATGAAAGTACTTAGGGGCTATTTGTAGATCATACAACCCCACTTAAAAAAAAAAATGCTACTATCCCTTTAAAATGTCCAAAAAGACTGTCAGTTGATGCTGATGAGAAGCAAGTTAAATCAGATTTAGGTCACGGTTTTGCAGTGGTGTATTTGTTTGTGTTGGTCTCACCTGATTTATGTGCCACAACTTACACCCTGCAACCCCCCCCCCCCCCCCCCCCCCTCCTCTGATCTGCATGTGGCTTCTTGTCGAATTAGGCCTCATCGCTGCAGCCTACCGTGCTGCGTTCCCCCAGCAACCGTGCACAAACACACTAATCACACAGATCATGACAGGAGATAATAGTCTGAAGACAGAGAGTTTATATAAATCAAGTGCAGATACAAAGACAAAGAAAAAGAAAAAAAAAAGAGCAGCAGTTTTTCAAATAGGAAACATTTCAGGAGCAAAAAAAAAAAGGTATATAAGACTTCTGTGTAGCCAAATTACACATTTCAAAGAGTTAAATTCACTTTTGCTGAGTTGGAGGTGAATCTGCAGGAGCCTCCAGATCCTAGTGAGACCAAGCCAAAGCAAATAACTGGGGATTTTGAATAATGGTCTTTTCAATACCAGCTTTTGTGGTAGCAAAAAAAAAAAAAAAAACCCAAACAAACTGACTGTCACATTTTAATTGGATGAATTCACCGCAGATACGGATCTGTTTTGAAAATTAATACAGTCCCTCAGTTCAGAGTTTACTCTGCTATCTGTCTCCTGATTCCCAAAGTTTGCATAGTGATACTTTTTGCAGAGTTATCTGCCGTTACCTGATACCTGGCTGGAAATGTTTTACTACAACAACTTGGCTTCGGTTTCTGCAGCGATTAAACCTGAGTTTCCGCCCAACGTAGAGTCAGAGTATTTTCTGACTTTCTTCAAACTTTAAACTTCTTTCTCGTGTAGTTCTGTAAGTTTTATCTTCTAAAAACATGTGCGTTAAAGAGAAAAAGTCACATTTTGATTGAACAAGTCACAGTTACATTAAGAACAGAGTGGCCTGTGCCACAGAGCTGCAGAGACAGTCAAGTGCTTCATATTAAAAGATTTGCTTCACAGTATTTGCAGACACAGTATCGACCAATATGTTTTCTTCAGGGCCGATACCGATACTGATTATTAGTACTGATATAGAACCGATATAGAACCGATATAAAAATTAAGGAGAGCATATATGGGATTAGATTCTTTTTTTGTACACTGTGAAAATCTGTGATGAAAAGACTTTCAGCTTTTAATTTATCCAATTTGTGATCCAGTATGGCATTCATGTCAGAACCGATTATCATGAATTGATAGTCAGAGAGTTCAGCCAATATAAATAAAAACATTATCATATGAATTAGGTGCATATAGGTTGATAAATGCAGGTTTTTGTAGAATAACACAAACCGTGCTTCAGTGGGACATTGTTACACACCCAAGAGTGGTGACTTCAGGCAGAGAGGCGTCTGCATCAGAGCTAAAGGAGCACGTTTTAAAATACATTTTAGCGTTTATCATTGAAAAAAGCAGCCGATCTATTTCTAATTCGCAGTCTAACCCCATTGTGATCCACCTGTTTAGTGTTTACCATTACTGTGAAGGAGGAGAAGAGGAACCTAAGCTTACTTAGCCTCTCCAATATGAGCGATAACGTAGCAGACTCCGTGTTAAAAGGTGAATCTGACGTTCACTTTCCCATATCACAATATGTCATCGTGTTATTTCTTAATTAACAACCACTGCCTTGGTGTAAACAACATGTATTCCCAACATGAACCTCCCCGTCCTCTGTAAACATATGCTAAATCCTCTGAGGCCGGTGCAGCCAATTTTTTTTTTCTTTTTCTCTTTTACCATAATTCATTGTGTGGCAGCTTGAACGTCGCCGAGGAGCAGCAGCAGGTCGCATCTTCACGTCCTATAGGGGGACGGGGGGGGATCACTCAGTCACAGGCCTTTATTGTATGTCAGAGTCTTGCAATCTGTTGCCATGGCGATCTCCGGCTCTAACCGATCCACGCTGATCTGTGGGAATCAAAGCAAGAACAGGAAGGTCAGCGGTGCACGTGTGGATATTTGGCGCGAGCCGTCAGATGTATAACAAGTTTACATCCTGTACGTGAGCGTGCTGCGTTGCACCGCCTTTAATCGTCCACACGAGCCGCTACTTAAAGATCCGAAGTGCGTTTCATTTGTAACTAAATAATTCTTAAAGGCTTTAAATGTTCTGTATTTACTGCTAATGTGCAAAAAGCCAATTTGGCAGATTAAAGTCTAATTTGAGGTTTGCATCTCCTAATATTTGAACCAGAGACAGATGGCTGTTGGAGTTGGAGGCTGAATCCTAATCAGACATCTTGGTAGGTGTGAAATGGGGAAGTGGGACAAATTGAGTAGGCGGGGGGTCCAGGGGAGCGGGGCATTCATGTTGCTTTTTGGGGAGTTTTTTTTCTCTTTTTTTTCATCTGCTATGCTTGCGAAAGTGCAAAAAAAAGGGACTTGTGAGAGAAAAACAGGCCTCGGTGTGGAGCGGGAGGCAGCTTTTCACAGGACTGTTGGCGGCACATATGTCTGAAGTTTGTTGCCATATGGCTGTGTGAGCTATTTCCAGTGGTAATTAAATCCTAAACATTTTAAAGCCAGAGCCGGTTGGCTTGTGTCAGCGGAGTCATTTGGCAGAGAGAAGAAGGAGACAAAGAGAGAGAGAGATGGAGTGGAAAAACAACAACATCATGGCCACCACAGCCATTTAAAGGGATAGTTCACCCAAAATTCAAATTTCACCCATCATCTACTCACCCTCATGTCGACTAAGGGCTGGGAGAATTTTCAGAGTCCTCCGTGCCTTCTCGGAGTTACGGGGGGGTCCGCGCAGCAGTATTTGTCCATATAATGGTTGTGAATGGGACTCACTTTTCTTTGTCCAAAAAGACACACCAAAAAACATCCAAATACCTCCATAGTGCTCGTCTGTAATGTCCCTCTTGTATTGAAGCCCCGACATGAGAAATTGTTCTGCCGGTCAGTGCAAATCACGCGAGATTTGCACTGACACAGGAAGAGCAGTGAACTGAGACACTGGGAGCTTCCGCTACAAACAAGCTTAAAACATAGACTTATTTAATTTTTTTCAGAACAATTTCTCATGTTGGGGCTTCAAAAGAGGGACATAACGAGCACTATGGAGGTATTTGGATGTTTGTTGGTGTGTCTTTTTGGACGAAGAAAAGTGAGCTCCGTTCACAACCATTATAGGGACAAATACTGCTGCGCGGACCCCTCCGTAACTCAGAGAAGGCACGGAGGACTCTGAAATTTGAATTTTGGGTGAACTATCCCTTTAATGAAGTAGAAGAACCATGCATGAGCGAGCCAATGAGGCTAAAGTTAGATCACGGCCTGCTGCAGCCTGGATGGCTTCAGCGACTGGAGGCGAGAGAGAGAAGGCAGATCATAACAGAGCAGGTTCTGTCTCAGAGGGCTACGCCTCATTAGCAGAGAGCCTCCGTGAAGTCAATGGGAAACGTAGAGGGAGGTCAGGAGACCCCGGTCATCAACATCAGTCACTGACACAGAGTCGCAGCAGATCTGAGCCGAGCTGTCTGCATGCAGAGACAAAAAGGAAAAAGAAAAGAAGGAGCTCCTGGGATCGGCACAGAGGACAAGAGTGACATGATTGCATGGTCTTTGTGGCGCACAACTGATTGTTGGGAGATCTTTGTCATCGCGCCAAAAATGAAAGAACCTGGTGTGCTTCATCTCGGAAGTCAGATTGTTAACACCGGTGATCAGGAGCTGCCAGTGATTGTAAAAAAAAAATTATCAGTCAAGTCATGTGTGGAGAATTTAATCTTGTCTAGCTCCAAGGAAGACGCTGTGTCTCACGTCTCAGCCATGAGATCGGTAGATGGAGGAAGTGGTTTCCTTCAAAATAAAAGTTTCCAAAACAGGGAGAGGTAGATTTCATTTC
Organism: Trachurus trachurus; assembly: GCF_905171665.1. Taxonomy (NCBI): domain Eukaryota; kingdom Metazoa; phylum Chordata; class Actinopteri; order Carangiformes; family Carangidae; genus Trachurus; species Trachurus trachurus. The sequence continues at coordinate 5,487,062 of NC_139907.1, read as the reverse complement.
TCATGAACTGTGATGTATGAATTCTGCAAGAGCAGCATCCTATTTTACTGTCTGCTTTGCTTACTTAATTACATTTCTAATTTGTCTCTGTATTATGCAAAGTAGCCTAATGATCTTGTCTCTACACCATGATTGGTTGTAAATGTAACAGTTGCAAGGGGGTAGGTTCCTCACAAGCCTTGGCTTCTTACCTATCCTTTTCATATGCATGTCTGTCATTCATACGAAATAAAACAATCAATCAATCTATGTTTGCTTGAATATTTTTTTAACCAGGGTTCATTTTGAAATATGGTTTCCAGTACAACCTCCAGTCTCTGTCATGTCAAGGAAGCATGAGCAGACACAGTGATACACAAACTGAACATCGATAATAGAAACCCCAGAGTGCAGCTGGTTGTTGCAGTGCAGAAGCCTCAGAACAGAAACTAGAGAATGACGTCCTGTTGCGTCTGTGAGGAGGACAGATGTGTTCTGTACCTGTGACATCTGGGGGAAGAGGCTGATGGCCAGAGGCAGAGCCAGGCCGAAGGCAGCCAGACACACCAGGCTGTGGACGGGCAGGACGAGCCTCCGCCGGCTCTGAAGGAGAGGCAGCCTGGTGGAGGAGGAGACACAAAAAAAAGGTGTGTTCAAGTCAAAAAAACAAAAACGTTCACCCAAAACTCACTCATCACATTTCAGAGATGGAGGAGTTAAAGAATTCAATGCACTTCCCTAGACCAATCATCACGGCAAACTACTGTCTCCTGGACTCTGAAGCCTTCAGGAGATAAAAGCTCATTTTGTTAAATGATAAAATTTGAAACAATACCAAAGACAAGTTCAACATATTTGTCAAAAACAATTTTAAATGTTGCCAAATAAGGTCACAGTCGCTGGTGGAAATGATCTTTCTGATAATTGAGGCAGAGTATTCAGACTATTTAAGGATAAAATGTAGAAACATCAAAGCTCCTCGACAGGAAAACGACATTAACAGAGAAATAAAATAAAAAGTCAGGTAGGGTTACAGTAGGGTCTCTGCCTGGAGATGATTTTACAGAAATAAAAATAACTGCACACACACTAACATTCAGGGCGGAGCAGGTTTTGTCTTTAGCGCCGTGTCTTCACAGCCCACTTACTCTCTGAAATGAGGTGGATTAGTGTTTAATTATGTCGTGGGACTGACACATTCCTGGGAAGTGGAGAGATCAAAGTTTTTTTTTTATTACAAATGTGAGAATATTAGAAAACACATATTAACCCTATTGCATGACACATATTATTGGATTTTAGGTGGTTGTAGTTCTCTATGGGTTCTTTAAAGGATAAACATGTGCAAGTGAATGTCACATTAACACAATGAAGCCTGTTCAGAGTTCAATATCTTTCTTTGCTGCACTCATCATAAACATAAAAGGAGGTTTGCATCCATTATCAGTCATAGTCATAGTCTAGTTTATTGTTATTTGGTTTTATCCTTCCACCTATTGCAGTAGCTGTGTAGTCTCTGTTTGATTAGGCAGATTTATTTTTTAAAGGGCTTTTTACATGGCTCCTCCATCTCCAGAAATACATTTCTCCTCCCTCCTCGCTGCCCTTCGTAGGATAATCCCCTCTTCAGTGTGTGGGACAGCGAACTCAGCAGGAGCTTGAGAAAGAGCCGCTCCATCGCTCCTCCACCAGCGACGCCTCTCCCCCTAACGAGGAGAGCTACTGCCTAATGAGGGAGCTCATTAACACATATGGCTGCCATGGTTTAATTAGGCTACACACACACACAAATGTGCAGATACACATTTTTAGGGAACTGGATTACAAAGAGAAAAGTAGAGTTGTGAGGTATGTGAGATGCAGAAGGAAGATTTGGGCTCATGTGGAAGTCTGAAAACCTTCAGATCAGGTGGAAAACTTCATTTTATCTCAAATTAATGATAGTTTCCATGCAACAACACTGCTGTGCTGCATTCACTGACTCTTGGATAACCTGACTGGTGGTCGTGCTCTGGCTGTGTCTGTCACTGTGAATAAACCAGTTCACAGTGAAAAAACACCATCATCATCCAGTAAAAGTAGCTTCAATTCTACTGAAATATACACTCCTACACTAACAGACAGGTGTGTGAAGGGGGTAGGGGGGGGGGGGGTTCAACATGAAAACAGAACAGAACAGGATTTAATTGTGTATTTTTTTAGCAGCTTTAGCTTTTCTTTGCATTATGGACACACTGATGTAGGGCTGCAACTAACGATTATTTTCATTATCGATTAACCTGTCGATTATTTAAATGATTAATCGATCAGTTGTGTGGTCAATAAAATGTTAAAAAATGTCAATCAGTGTTTCCTAAACCACAAGACGACGTCCTCAAATGTCTTGTTTTGTCCACAAACCAAAGAGAGACTCAGTTTATTGTCATAAAGGAACAAAGAAACCAGAAATATTCACATTTAAGAAGCTGAAATCAGAGAATTTTGACTTTTCTTCTTAAAAAAACTACCTAAACCGATTATTGGATTATTGAAATAGTTGACGATTGATTTAATTATTGTTCGACTAATCGATTAATTGTTGCAGCTCTACAGTGATGTGCAGCAGGTTTAATCCAAAACAGATTTCCCTAATAAAGTATCCTACATTTATTCTAAGTCAAAAGGCTAAAATAAAGGCTAGTGCATTAGCAGCAGAGAAAAGCTGTTGTTTTAATACTGTAGCTGATCTAGAGAAGATGACCTCTTCTTCAGTTGTTAATAGATGTTGCAACAGGACGTTGAAGAGATACTTAAGTGAACAGGAGGAAACCGTTACTGTCACAAACACAGTAACTATGACACAAGATGATAAACATGTCTCCTCCTGCCACTTATATAGATCAATATGACGGACGACCTCTAACTAACTTACAACTCTAAAATCCTTCTTCCATTTTCTGCACGATTGCAGTGTTAAGAATTTATTTTGTGTCTCATTTTCATCATGGACTCGCAGCTAATTGTGTTTTTTGTCAGTTAGAAAACGTTAACGTGCTGAGTCCATCTGACAAGTTCGGTGTAGTTGACGAGTGAAACGTTGAGACTGTCTGACTCTGCACAATAAACAATGTTTCACCTCATGTGTGTAAAGTTTTTTCAGCTGCGCCGCTTTATGAGTCTTTATGCAAAGCTACGCTAACGTCCACTGACCTCATGTTAATATAAATACGTACTGTATGGTCGATGTATATGCAAATAACAAAAAAAGAGGTTACACTGTTAATCTCATCTACGCAAATTTCTCAACAAAACAAAACAAAACAACCCCGAATCGTTGTTTTCAGTCCAATTGTGAGGTGAGAAGCCGCTGTCACTGCACTAAAGCAGCTCTCAGCGGTGTCATCCATCATTGGGGGGCCGCCCAGGGACCCATCTCTGTCCCCTTGTTCTCGCTCCATTGAGAGCCAGTGAAGGCGAGCTGACATGGAGGATAGCTGAGCTGCTTACTCGCCTGCATCTCCAGCCAACCCGACCTCCTCCTCCTCCTCCTCCTCTACCTCGCTCTCCCTCGCTTCCCCATGCAGCGTTCACTCATCCAGCTGCCAGGAATCCCAAACACACCTGGGCAGCTGTGGCTTGGCTGCCTGAGCCCGCCCGCCCGCCCGCTCGGAGCAGTCAGGACAAGTGCTGTTAATATGGAGCCGCATTCCTGGGCGCACCGCAGGCACAGTCAGGCCATCGATCACGGGACGTCCGCATAAACACGTTGCATCATTAAGGCGTCATTACAGTCATATCACACAGTGGTGGAGCTGGTTCAGTGACTGTGTGGGCTTATCAAACTATAGCAGCTCTCAGCACAAAGCAGACTGAGACGATGTTGAGATATTTATAATTTTGACTCAAATTTAGGACCAACTTTATTATTTATTTCTTAATTGTCATTTAATTAGGAGTCATTTGCATTTGTGAATTAATCTGACTTTTATAATAGCTGAACACCAAAAAGGTTTAGTGCCTTTATTGCTGCAATTAAAGCCATAATTAGCTTTTTAAAATGGAAAAAACAAAACAAACTACTTTATAGCAGTGATAATGACAGCAGTAAGGCTGAAATCATTTATTGTTGCTGTTGCAAACAATGCAGGCCGGGTCTCTTTCTCCTCCGGGGGAACATCATGTGTTGGATCGTATGCAGTTAAAGCAAAATCAGAATTTGAAAGAGACAAATGTTTGAATGCGCAATGGATAATGGAGCTACCTATAGAAACATCAACTCCATCAATAGGTTCAAGTTAAACATTTTGGCAAATTCACCTATTGCCATATTCCCTATAGAAGTAGGTTCACCTTTAATTGTCGGTGCAAGCTGTTTTTAGATCGGCGGGGCAGAGACGTGAGCTGCTCAACTAACGCAACAGAGCTGCACGGTACTTTCGCCTTTCCCTCATCAACCTCATCAAATACACAATCCAACAACTCCACAACGCTCTGGTGGACAAGTTGTGACCTGCACATTCACCACGCTATGAAATAATCATGTACCATTATGAGACAGAGTTGTTTTCGAGGCAAATGTGTAGCCGGAACTACATTACAGACACGGCTGCTGGGCGGAGTGATTTCAAAAACGCAAGTAAGTGTTTGCTTCATGTGTCGTCATGTTACATTCGTTATTATTTCATAGCGTGGTGAATGTGCAGGTCACAACTTCTTCACCAGAGCGTTTTGGAGTTGTTGGATTGTATATTTGATGAGTTTTGAGGGAAAGTACCGTTTCGTGAGCAGCTCACGTCTCTGCCCCGCCGATCTAGAAACAGCTTGCCCCGACAATTAAAGGGATAGTTCACCCTAGAATGATATTTCGCTCATTATCTACTCACCCTCATGTTGACTAAGGGCTGGAAGAATTATCAGAGTCCACCGTCCCTTCTCTGAGTTACAGGGGGTCTCGGCGTAGCAGTGAATTTCAATGCAACGGTTGCAAAGGGACACCGGAGCTCTTCGTAAAAAAACACACACAAAAAAACATCCAAATACCTCCATGATGCTCGTATGTAATGTCCGTCTTGTGCTGAAGCCCCAAATTGCGTAATTGTCCCGAAAAAAAATTAAATAAGTCTATATTTTAAGCTTGTTTGTAGCGGAAGCTTCTCGTCTTCTTCTTCTTCTCCTCTTCCTGGTCCGTCCAAATATCGCGTGATTTGCGCCGGCGTCAGTGCGGTTACTGCGAATCACGCGAGATTTGGACGGACCAGGAAGAGGAGAAGAAGAAGAAGACGAGAAGCTTCCGCTACAAACAAGCTTAAAATATAGACTTATTTAATTTTTTTCGGGACAATTACGCAATTTGGGGCTTCAGCACAAGACGGACATTACATACGAGCATCATGGAGGTATTTGGATGTTTTTTTGTGTGTGTTTTTTTACGAAGAGCTCCGGTGTCCCTTTGCAACCGTTGCATTGAAATTCACTGCTACGCCGAGACCCCCTGTAACTAAGAGAAGGGACGGTGGACTCTGATAATTCTTCCAGCCCTTAGTCAACATGAGGGTGAGTAGATAATGAGCGAAATATCATTCTAGGGTGAACTATCCCTTTAAAGGTAACAAACCTACTCCTAAAACCAAAATGTTGAACTATCCCTTACCTCAGGAGCCTGAGAGCCAACTGTCTGCACGACAAACACATGATATTTTAAATTAAAGAAAGTTGGTTTTGACTTTACTAATCTGGATTTTCTTCTGTCTAATATCGTTTGATTTACAGTTTGAATCCTGATGTTGTTTCTCTCTAAAGTCTGTGTGATGAGGAGTTTCTTACTTTTCCAGTGCAGCCATGACCATGGGCGGGAGCAGCAGGATGGGCATGGGCAGCACCACTCTGGTCAGGGCCGTGTCCAGAAGAGCCTGTGATAGACAAAAATCACAAAATGACTGAATGTTAAAGACAGCACATGATATATTTACAGCACGGTGAAACCAACATACATGCTTGGCAGCTACTCTGGACGTTCCCACCACGTTGCCGTTGTCATCAAGCACATTGATGCCCTGCGACAGCTCCGAGTGTCTCATGAGCACCACGTTACAGACGTTGGCGCTCGCTGTGGAGAGAGAGGTATTGACATATTTTATTATTTCACAAATGAGCATATTGTCTCTTCACCCTCTGGCTCGGGTGCCAAGGAAGGTGTCGGGGCTCTTTGCAGCGAGAGCACGAGGAGAGGAGGTTTAAATGAAGGTTTTAAACTGTAGCATCATGAGTGAGTGCACTGGTAATTTATGGAAGAACAGACGACGCTGAGCTAATTAGAATAATATCAGAACTTCATCAAGTTTCCTGTGATAATGAAATAACTATTCAAAGATCATGACGAAATGTTCTGGCAAAACTGATTAAACAGAACAAACTGTTTTCTCAGGATCATGAAATAATTATTCTGAGAATTAAAACATTTTTAGCGGCGTTGGTGTCGTTGAGACTGAAATATCTACTGGATTCTTTCCTGTCAAGTTTTTCTATCTATCTATCTATCTATCTATCTATCTATCTATCTATCTATCTATCTATCTATCTATCTATCTATCTATCTATCTATCTATCTATCTATCTATCTATCTATCTATCTATCTATCGGTCCAATTTGATGGCTAATTAGAAAGTAGAAACCCATTAAAAACATTTTTTCTTACAGTTCCTCTATTTTAGCTTTCCATTTTGTACCTTCTCTTTATCTTTGCTCTCTGGTCTTCAGTGCTTCTTCAGTGCAAATTTATGAGATTCATGATGGAGATTCCTCACTTCCTGTTATTATTGTCATATTTCTGCTATTTAAAAATATATATTCCTGATTGTTCTGTGTTTAGGGTTGATTAGGTACCGTTATTTTCAATGCTTTTATTCTGAAAATCCCTTTGGTTGCATTGATGGTAGGAAAAGCCCTGTGGATGGATGGATGCACTGACATGTACTATGTGGGTCAAAGGAGATGTTGATGATACCCAAGAAAACGTCTCATCTCATTATAAAAATACGTCTTTTAAGTTAAAATTCATAAAAACTAACCTTACTAATAATACAGAAGAATTTATAACCACTGAAAGACCATCACTGTAACCTAGACAACCAATGAGATGATGCTGTAATGGTTTGTGTGACTTTGACTCGAGTCAACAGTCACAACGCAACAAAAAGGTGAGTGACGGGTCAACAAACAGCCGTGTTGTTGTGATTTATTCACGAGAGCCAAAATGAACACAAATGTATGTTAATGCAGATGATCCTTTCTCCTTGACTCTAATAGGAATAAGAAAAACTCATTTTAGAGAGTTTAGTGGTGGCGCCGCGAGCCTTTTTAATTTAAGACAACAGCGTTCAGAGTTATCTGTGCTAAGGGCTGCAGGGCTGCCGGGTCGCTTTGTGAGGGGAATTCAATTGACTGAGCAAATAGCTCTTTTTACCTACAAGGGATTTTTTTTTTTATTCTGCAGACCAATTAATAAAAGGCACAGATAGTAGGATTTTTGGAAAGGAATAACAAACATACAACAAACAGATCTAAATTTCTTTTAAAAAAAGACCCAACAAACCTATTTGTAATTAAAATAAATTAATAAAAGGCGTCAAAGTAATTAGAAATTTTAATTGAATAATGAAAAGCCAGTGCAGCTAAATGCTGACTATGTGGCTGTAATTTGTAATTATGTGAAATAATTACATTTATGTACATTCTAATTGTCATCTAATAACTGGTGGTACACTGATGGAAATACATCCAAGAACTTTTCGCATAATTACTTCCTAAATATCACAAATAATGACAAATATTTTCAGAAGACGACAAATTAATTGTGCCCATAAATTTCTGCCGGCGACGGTTTTTCCCTCCAGTGAAGGTCTTCATAATCTAATTGAGTGACAGGCCGCTGCTTGATTAGGTTATTACAAATAAATCTAGCCTTAAGTAAGCAAACAAAATCAAGCGGGTGAAAATTCAAACAGCACTTTGCTTTCGCTCGCTTCAATTAGCCATTTTAATTACCTTTTATATAAGGCTACCAAAACAACAACAGCAACAACAATGAACAAACAGAAATCAGGTAAATGAGGCCTTGACATAGACGCCACTTTAGGGGTAATTATCCAATTTGTTTGCGGCAGCAGAGTTATAACGAGCAGCCAATTACCAGGCAAAGGCTGCGCTGTAGAAACCTGTTGATTTAATTAGAAGAACCGCCATGGTAAGGAAGGGGAGGGGTGGAGGGGTGGAGGGGTGGGAGGGGGGCAGGCAAACAATTTAATTATGAGCCAGCAGCCTGGGGCATTCTGGGACACGGGTCTATACCCCTGGGTGTGACTGTGTGTTTGTGAGAGAGTGGCATGAAAATCATCAGCCTTGTGGCTCCACACACAGAGCGGCTGACAGAGCAGAGCGGCTGCAGGACGCCACGGAGACCAGCACCGAGACAAACGGCTCAGGTGAACTGGGCTGCAGGTCTGATCATCACAGAGCAGCTCTGAAGGAAAAACACCACGTTAGGAAGATGAAGAATTACCTAACACCTCTTCGTTGTATTTACAGAGTTATTATAAGAGGGAAAAACAAGGGGGAAACAACATTAAATTCTGATTTATCTATTTTGAACTGACAATCTAGTGGTCAAAGCTCCAGTTTCTTTGTTCATACTTAAAATAAATAATTAAATCCCAAAGTCTTGTCAGCTTCATGTAGTTTTAGCTCATTCTAATCATAGCATGCTAAACATTAGCATGTTCCTCCTCTAAGGAGGTAACTGTTAGTATGATATCAGCTGTAGCCTGTTAGCTGTTTCATTCCAGACCTTGGTATCAAACTACTAAACTAAACTAAAGGGCCACTTACTGGTGTTTTCTGCAGCTTTCATTCAGATTATCTGTCATCATCATAAAATTGTGCAATGCAACTGAATGCAAAGCAAATCAATGAACCTCAGGTTAGAAGAAGAAGAATATATCAAATGTTAGTGTGGTAACAGTAGTGTTTTAATGTCATGACATGATAAATGCCATCATGCTAAATCTGAATGCACAAGGTTACCACGTTTAATCTATTCATATGTTAACATCCCATAGTTTCCATGTCAGCTACAAGCATATTAACATGTTAATAATTTCCCTTAGCATGCTAAAATGGTTTGTGTATCAGTGAAATGATCTGAAAGTAATTAAATTGTGCTTTACTACTTACTTACTATTATTGTGCATATTATTTTTTATACTCGGAGCACTTGAAAGTTTGAACTTTACATTTCGTTGTACTAAGTGTTGTACAATGACAATAAAGCTATTCTGAAATCAAACTTATATTAAAAATAAAATAGTGTATTGACAGACACAGAATCATCCTACTGATTAAACACTGGACCAGATCTACAATGTGAACTCATTTACAGATCAAAGGGCCACGTGAGTCTCAGGTTGATGAGGAGGTTTCTTTTTTTTTAACTCACCCACTGCTGGGAAGGGGACGAACCTCTGCACCAAAAGCCTGGTTGTTGGGCTGAAGCGGTTTGCTCTCTGGATTAACACATTCAACCCCACCTGCAAACCAGACACACATGAGCCCGACTCCAATTTTACAATGGGGGAGAAAAAAAACAAAAAGACAGAAAGATGTGCCTGGAGTGAGTAACGTGTGGGATAAGTATGTGAATAAACTTGATGGTTCAGAGACAAATGAAACCAAAGTGTCAGAAACGGGAGAAAGGTGACATCTCTGTCTTTGTGCATAAAGGATGAAACAAGCAGCTTCTCTGTGTTTCTCCTCTGACGGAGGAGCCATGTGCTCTTTGATAACACACCACCACCACCACCGAGCCGCTGCAGCCGCCGGCTCTCCCCGCCACAGTGGGGGGGCGTCACCAGAGCGGACGTTTAATTGGAGAGCTCCTGGCCCCCTCCCGGCCTGTCGTTCCACCCTCCACACACCCCGAGAGTGTGGTGTGTGTATGTGTGTGTGTGTGTGTGTTTTGTCTTTCTTCTTCTGCTTCTCCTGTGCTTGTTGCCGTTGTCAGAGCAGCAGCAGCCGGATGAGCGCCCAGCGGGATCAGTAATTGGCTCGGTTTGAGCCCCATGTCCACACTAAGGCTTGTGTCAGGCAGGTGTGTGAACATGCATTATACTCTTTTGACATTTGAGTCCTTTGATGATATAAAAAGGTAAGAAACACTCAGCTGATGAGGGTGTTTTGAAAAGTTGTATTTAAAAGTTTATACCGTCAAAATCATTCAAAATATTTGGTTTTTAATTTAAAAATATACATATCTATATGTGGAACAACCTTCAGACCATTAAACTCTGAAGGCAGACTAATATCTATATCTATAAAGTGACTCATGGGTATAAAGGATTAATGAGTGAACTCACAGCGATGGAGACGGCGCTCGTCACTGCTCCGACGTATCCCTGCACGAATTTGGAAACTGGAGCTGGCTGAAGTGAAAGTGAAAATGAGAAAGAAGCGAGAAAACAAAAAGACGACAGTTCAAGCAGCTCAGCAACACACAGACACAGTGTTTGTTGTCATCAGTCGCTTCAGTGCAGATGGTGTTGGTTACCTTGGAGGCGTTACGGTTACTGTAGTTAACGCAGGCGTTGTGACTCTGGTTTAACCACTGGTCAAAGAGACAGAGGAGAGGAAGATGAGTTAGAGCATGTTACTGTCAGTGATTTATTATTGTGTATGATTACAGGTGCTGTTATTTACATTTTCAGTATGTCCTTGTTTATTATAAGGTTTTAGATCAGGGGTGTCAACCAAACTGGCCCGCCAGATGGTCCAATCTGGCCCATGGGATGAATTTGTGTGTGAAAAGACAGAAGAGGCATAATATTGTTGAACTTATTTTTTTAACTGTAAACATCTTAATAATGAACTTGTACTTCTTTGCACTAAAGCAAAGGGACATTTTTTTCTTTATTAATAGGTTATAATGATACTATTTAGACTGGTCCGCCCACTTCACATCAAATTGCGCTGTATGTAACCCCTGAACTAAAATGAGTTTGACACCCCTGTTCTAGATGTTGTATATCTTAGGGAAACATATCTATGATTAAATGAACTTGATATCAGTGACTGAAACCTTAAAATGTTCTAGAAAAAGCAGAAAATTAAGCTCTGAGTTTAGTTGAGATCAATATTTTTATGATAAATGGAAGTATTTTCCCAATTAAAAATCCAAATTGAGTAAATGTATGAAATAAATACACATTTTTCATGGGCGCAACCCAGATACTTAGCTCTGCTGCTCACCCCACAAATGCATGTTCCTTACAAGTGTGGCACCATTTAAAAGGGTAATAAACAGGCTTTCCAACGCTATAAGATTTATTTCCAAGATGCATTGTTACAACAAAGAAATAATCTACCAAACACAAATTTCTTTTTGTGCAAAGTTTATATACATTTTTTACTCATTGTCGAGTGGTTGAAATGTCGATGTTTATGAACTGTTTTGTCTTGTGACACCACTTAGAGATTTCTAATTCTGTTGTTATCGTTGTCACTTTGGCGTCTTCCTGTCGTATTATTGTATTTCTCCACCTGTCACGTCACCTGTTTTCGAGCATCTTGCCAGGATTACTGTTGTAAACTTTGGATTGAAGGCTGGGAAATCTACAGAGATGTTGATTATTGTCTGTCGTCTTTATAAATAAATGAATGAATAAAACAAAAGGAGACGTGTCTTGATGGTATCGTCTCAGTCAGGACGTGGGATGCATTTACCTGCCAGAAGATGGTCGACAGAAGTGTTTGGTTTGGGAGGAGCAGGCCGACAACCTGCACAAAGACAAAAAAAAAACACTTTACACACTCACTACAAAACATAAAAACAAACAAAAACATATGAAAGATCAAAAAGAGAAATGGACAGAACATATTTATGTCAGTGTACGATATGTAAACATTAAATGTGATCTTACCACCGGTGTGCCAAACGGGATAAACCCTGTGTAAAGACAGAGTCAGTGTCATCACTTCCACTGTTTGATTTGAGGTTAATCTGTTGTCAGGTTTCTAAGATCTCATGTTTCTAATCTCTAAATCCTTCTACTTTTATTCTTCAGTGTAGATTTCTATGCTCACATTAGTCTGACATCTACTCTGTATTGGTCCTAACATGTTCATCCCTCTGTTTCTCCTCCCACATTCATCCCCTTTATCCCTTCCTCAGACGCGTCGTAGTCGTCTGCTGAGGAAGGTGAGACTTTGAGGAGGCAAACACAAGTATTTTGGTCCCGACTCAGAGGCCGCGAGAACTTCTCCGTCACCGTGGGAGAGAGATTTTAATCAGCACCCAGCTGAGAGTGACCTTTTCCAGGCCTGAGACAACCTGAAGAGCCCTGGAGAGCTGTGACAGTTCCCAGGGTGAAGGACGCCTCCAATGTTGGACCACATAACATAACAAGACCCCGGATCTCCCACTCCCACTCCCACAGACAAGGGCGTCCAAACCGAGCTATACTGTACCTGACATCCGAAAGGGCATGAGGATCTTCTCCCCCGTGTCAGGGTGGATGATGGCCTGTAATGAGAGCGCAAATGATCTGAATCAAGACGATGATGAGCTCACAATCATTTGGGTTCGTTAAGTTCAAGGGAGTTTTGCTGTGGAGCTAAAAACTGGAAAGGAAACTTTTACATGTTACTGGAAACTAATTATATCATCTATGTGAGGTGAAACTACTGAAGACAAAGTGTCAAATAGACATGGAAAAACAGGTAGTGGCTCCAAGTCCCACTTACGCACATTTGAGAGCTGACACTTGTGCAAAATAATTGATTACTGCGCTTTCTTCTGTTGTAAAATATTATATGATTTGAATTTGAATAGTTTTCTTTTCATTTATGATGCTTCTAATAATTATTTTATGAAGCACTGTCTCTTGAATAACAGTATAGACACTCACTTCACATCAATTCTGTTCATTGGGAATCAATACATCCAATAGTAATTAAGTGACTGATCATATGGTATACGATGCTCCCTCTGCAGATTTTCCTTTGGACATTTTAAAGGGATAGTTCAACATTTTGGCAAATTGGCCCATTGCCATAATCCCTATAGTCATAGCGGTAGGTTCGTTACCTTTAATTGTCGGTGCAAGCTATTTTTAGAACGGCAGAGCAGAGCCGCGAGCTGCTCAGAGCTACGCTACGGAGGCTCATGGGATTTCTTGGTTTCCCTCATCAAACTCATCAAATACACAATCCAACAACTCCAAAACGCTCTGGTGGACAAGTTGTGACCTGCACATTCACCACACTATGAGATAATAACAGAATGTTACCAGACAGAGTTGTTTTAGAGGTAAATTCATGCAAAAACGCTGATGCACGTTGCCTTCAGGGACAGTTTTTCAGCAAGCAGTCTCTGCATTTTCCCTCGAAAACTCTCAGTCTCATAACGGAACGAGTTGTTTAGCTTGCACCACCAAATAAAGGTAACAAACCTACTGCTATGACTATAGTCCCTATGGACCTCTGATTGTGTCCTTAATAAAGTCTTATTATTATTATTATTATTATTATAGGGATTATGGCAATGGGCCAATTTGCCAAAAATGTTGAACTATCCCTTTAACTTTCCTTCTATTAGCGGTGAACGAGGCCCATTGTTCTTCCAGGAAATCCTGACATGTTATTGAGTGATGCTTTTATTTTGACGTCCTGTTGACATGTTAATGTGTTTACCATGTTCACCAACTCATGCTCATGTTTGCTCCAGTCCAGCTGAGGCTCCATCAGCAGTGAGCAGTTTTACAGGTATTAAATCAAACTAATTGAAGCTATTTGATTTTGATCAGTTTATGATGTCAACAAAAGGCAAAGACTCAATATTTATAAAACCTGAGGGGAACATGAATGTTTTAAACCATATAACACGACAGTCCAAACACTGTTGGAATATTTCTTAAAGCAGAAGTAAGCGATCCGGTCGTTTTGGCTAATGCTGCGTTCCAGGCAGGCTTTTGAAACCGTAAATTACAGCTTCAAGTCACAACTTACGATTTTGTAGCGTTCCAGGCAACCCACTCGTGTTTTTCCGACCTGTTTTACCTGTGAAAGTCACTATAACGGCCACTCGTAACTTCTGACCCGTGAACTCGTACCAGATCGAACTGGTACGACTTCACAGGTCGGAAAAACACGAGTTACGAGTTTCCTTGAACGCACCATAACAGTCCTCGTCCCTACGTCGCCACATTCACGGCGTCCCTTGGCTGCACACACAGCCCTGCATGCCGTTCTCTCTCCTCATTGGATAAAAACTGTAGGATACGATAAATGTTTTCTCCTCGGCTCAGAGCAGAGCAGAGGGACTGAGAGACCCGTGTTTCAGTCCAAACACTCTATGTAAGTGATTGCTGTCGGAAGATATAACTATTTAAGACTTATATTAACACAAATATATCACTTACTTCTGCTTTAATACTTAAATTAAACTCACATAATGTCAACCTTATGGTGACGTTTGAGGGAAAGTCAGGAGATCACAGACGACAGAAGGATTTCATCTGCTGGGGATCATCATGTCAACCCATCCAATAATAGTTGAGATAATTCAGTCTGCAAAATCATATTTTATCCATCCATCCATCTAAAGTCCAAGTTTAAACCTCTAGTATTATGATGATTTATTCAGCTTAATTCTCCTGTCACACTGGCGGCATTGTATCTAAACATTAAACATGTATTTCAGATATCTATCTATCTGTTTGCACCTGAATCAGCTGCATAAGCACCGATCAAAGTCTCAGGGCCTGAAGCCTTCAACACGGATGCATTAGAGCTGTCTGAGCTTTTCATCTTTACTCTTCAGGCTTTTTTTTTTTTTTATCCTTAACATGTTTTCTTTTTTTTCTGTGTCGATAAGCGTTTTTCAAAGTCGCATCATACGTGTGCACCAGAGACAAACGACAGAGCGCCGTACTCTCCTTTCCTCTCCTCTGCTACCAGATGAGATAAGATAATGACGGATAGAAATCTCTGGCGAGGAACAGAAGGCGTCCGGCTTCTTCCTGATGCTTCTATGCAGAGTCGTAAACTAAAGCATCATGTATGAGGGCACTATCATGTCTCAGTGAGGAAACATGGCCCCACACAGCAGATACACACATCCATAACACTGAGGATCTACTAACATGACATTAACCGCTTTAAAAACGCCATTCAGATTCCTGCTGGATTAACATCTATGTGTCCTGCTCTTGTTGGATTTGATTTGATTGACTAAACCCAACGACTTCTTCCCATCTGTGTCACAAATATAAATCTGTTGTCATGGTTCTTTCTATATTATTGAACATCATTCTCTGACAGGCTCGTGCCTTCAGTTCAGTGATGATCTCTCCGAGCTGTCTGCTAATTGGCACATGAGTTAAAACCACTCGCCTGCTTCGGTTGTACTTGTTACTTCCCCATTAAAGCCGTTTTTTCTTTTCTTTTTTTAAATGCTGCGTCTCCATGTTTCTGTTGACTTTGTTGTAAACTTGTCGTATAAACAGGTGAATCCTGAGATGAGGCACAAAGACTGGTGTCAGATCTGTTTGCTAATTCTGAATCAGTGTGAGAAAAACTTTATTGATCCCTGCAGGGAAACGGCTTCATTGCAAATGCTTAATGCTCACTTGTGTTACATTGTGTTGCTTCCCAGGAGCCAGGGTTGTAACACTTTGCAAAGAGAAAAGAAAAGCTACTCTACATCAGTGATAATGATAAAAAACACTGTAATTAGATTAAAGGTGCAAAAGGCACATGTGCAAAAAGTAAAATCTAATGTGCAATGTAGAATAAGAGCATGGACTTAAGTGCAAATATTGCAAACAAAGTAGGTAAATAGTCAATTAAGGCGAGACTCTACAGGCAAAAACAATTTTGAGATTTTGGGCTATTTTTCTTCCTTATTCCTTCAGAAAAGTCAAAAGAAATGGTAGAAAATCCACATTAAGGTGGTTATTTTTCTTCATTTTGTCTCTTTCGTCAGCAGATTTTTCCTAAATTCACCAAAAGTTAACAGCTACTGTGACATACTGAGCTGGTTATCTGACCCATGTCGTGTCAGGTATCATTGTAAAGCTCTCTCTCTCCTGAACAGTTATGTAGGCTCCAAACATTGTCATTTCCACCGTAGCCGCAACCAATCATAAAAGTACGATTTACATTAACAATCTATGGAATTTTACAGTACTTTAAAGGCCGTTTTCTCAAAATCAGCTTTCCTCAGACTCTGAGCTAGAAATCTCCACTTCAGCAGCACTTACAGACACGAAACCTTCCAGTTTAATTCCTGTCTATATTCTGAAGGTTTTTTTTTAGAGGGGATTGTTGATGCATCATTCACAGCCTGGTTTATACAACATTTTATTCCTAAAAACAGGGCAAAATTTGATTTCCCTTAGGGCTGGTCACAGTATTTTCTTATTTACAGAGTGATAAAAAGAGATATCCAAAATCCCCTCTGGAAAAACTTCTGACTCTAATGTGTCAACAAAATAAAACAAGAATTTTGAAAGGGGCTTTATCCATTGTTCAGATTTCAGTTCTGGAAATGTATGCACATCAGCACATATTTCATCAGATATCGCCTCATTTACATATTTAAAGCAGAAGTAAGCGATCCGGTCGTTTTGGCTAATGCTGCATTCCAGGCAGGCTTTTGAAACCGTAAGTTACAGCTTCAAGTCACGACTTACGACTTTGTAGCGTTCCAGGCAACCCGTAACTCGTGTTTTTCCTTCCTGTTGCACCTGTTTTACCTGTGAAAGTCACTATAACGGCCACTCATAACTTCCGACCCGTGAACTCGTACCAGATCGAACTGGTACGACTTCACAGGTCGGAAAAACACGAGTTACGTGCTGCCTTGAACGCACCATAAGTTCTTGTCAGCCGATGGAGTTAGCAGCTCCCGCCCTCGTCATGGATCTATTGGTCCTCGTCCCTACGTCACCACATTCACGCGCATCCCTTGGCTGCACACACAGCCCTTCATGCCGTTCTCTCTCCTCATTGGATAAAAACTGTAGGATACGAGGAAAGTTTTCTCCCCGGCTCAGAGCAGAGCAGAGTGACTGAGAGACCCGTGTTTCGGTCCAAACACTCTATGTAAGTGATTGCTGTCGGAAGATAGAACTATTTAAGACTTATATTAACACAAAAATATCGCTTACTTCTGCTTTAAACATAAGATTTGACAAAACTTGTAATACAAAAAATATTTGTCTTAATGTAAGTGATAAACTTGGGACGTTTCATGGTGATATCTGTTAGTTAACATTTTTACCCTATTCACCTGTAGTGTCTCCCCTTAACAGTAATATGCAATGGTAAAGTGAGGTGTAAAGGGGGTCATCAGTAAATATACTGAAGTTTTTACAGTGTAAATGACTGTAAGTTTGTGGCTGAATGTCCAGCTCCACCTCCAGGACTGAGCCAGACTGACTGACATCACCATAACAACCAGGTGTGTGTGAAGCATCTTACCTGCTTTATTTTCTGAGCCTGCCAAAGCTGTAAAGGGAAAAACGTATTAGTAACAGTCATCGTTAATTATACTTCATAAATAAATAATTGAACACTCGAGCCTTTAATTTGGTCATTTAAAAAAAAAAAAAAAGGGACAGTGAACATCTCTGAGTGTTCAACCTGAGCGTCGGTCACTCCTGGAGGCAGAGTCCCTCGTCTGAAACGCTCCAGCAGCTCCTCGCTCTCCTGGAGTCGCCTCTGAACCGAGAGAGAGAGAGAGAGAGAAAAATATATTAAAAAGTTAAATTCAGGACAGTCGTTCTTTTCTCTCTTCCACTGTTGAACCCACTCGAGTCAATGTGCAGTAATTGTGTGTCTCCAAATCTTTCCTGCTGATTTTCAGTTTGACAAATGAGTTTGCTAAAAGGTAATGAGCCGCTTTCTGTGGTGTGATGGTTGTCTTAATGCTGAGCAAAATACAAGGTCATGTCGCCCAATTTGTTCTAATGAGCTCGCCATCTGTGTGTGTGTGTCACTGTGTGTGTAGGTTCTCCTTTCTCTGCATTTGTGTGCATGTGTGTGTGTGTGTTCATACGCAAAAATCACATCCAACCCTGTTCAACTCTCGTCATTAGGGGCAAGTTGAGGCTACGCCTGGCCCAGTAGGGTGCAGGGTGTGTGTGTGTGTGTGTGTGTGTGTGTGTGTGTGTGTGTAGACTCTCTCCCCTCCCTCCACAGCTGCCCCACTTGTCCACACCTCATCACATCCCAGGAGCTACTGCCGCTATTACTGTCACCAAAGAGCCTGCTAACAGCTTCATTACCCAGAGCAGCAGAGCTCTGATGACTGCAGGAGCAAAAACTACCACAACACCGCCCAGACCCGGGGAAACGCTAGGACGAGTGCAGCGCTGCAGCGTTTAGACACGACCGCCTGGAAACCAGAAAGGACAGAGACTCCCCCAAGTTTGTAAAAAAAAAAAAATCTGTCGTATTAAAGCATTTTTTTAAACAAATTCTGAACCTTTTGTCTTCATCTTCTGTCTGCCTCTATGATGTTACATGTTATATATTGTGATTATTGTTTCCAGGTTTATTGAAAGTGGCCAATCTAATAGATCTTCAGACCTTAAAAATATGTATAAAGCAAAGAACAGATCGTTACCAGAACATTTACAGAACTTGTTCAAGCTGGAGGAAGAGGATTGAAGCTTGATTTTAAACATACCGGTATATTTGCAAGGCTAAGCTTAAAACAAATGTGTATTTCTGTTGCAGGTGTAAAACTATGGCATTCACAAAGCAAGGAACTGAAAAGTTGTACAAGTATATCTCTTTAAGAAAATGTTCCACATGTGTCCACTGCTATTTTGCTCATTTGTTTAACTTTTTGAAATAGAGTATAATATTGGTGTTGATAGTAAGCCAATGCAATTATAACTATAGAAAAGGACAAGTACTATAAGTTTTTCTTCATCCTGCTCCTTTTCATTTATGGTGACTATGTGTACATCATGTAAATATGTGCAACCATGTGTAGAATGTAAATCATTAATGGAATAAATCAAAAAATGAAACGAAATGTTACTATGCAGCCATTTTGGCTCCAGACTGAACACCTGTCAGGTGTCATCTCAACAGCCCCAAAAGTGACTAGACAGCAGAGAAACACTAAAGTGGTTCACTCTGTTCGGGAAACACTAATTACATACCAGCCTGTCCTCAGAGTGATCTCAGGATTTATTTTTTTGTTATCTAAATCAAAAACCAGCAGTCTAGACATGGGGCGTCCTCCTCAGACATCTAACAATCTGTTAATTGTTTAATGTCCAGAATGAATCCTTCATTTAAAGTGTATTTAATCTGTTTGTCAGACAAATTAACACTTATGACAGCAGCTGCTATAAGAAACTAAAATGTTGGTGATTGTAATAAAGTTTATACTTGATGATGAGCAAAATGATCAAAGTCTTATTGGAAAAGGAAATGTTGAAGGCTGCTAACATATATAGTATATACAGTAACAATAGATCATCAAAACCCGTCCATACCTAAACATATATATAGATATATATATATATAAAGTGATCCACACAACATATTGTTGAGAGAGGCTTCATCTTTAGTTATGTCTGTGTGACTTGAATGTGGTTTTCAAGTTGCATTCTATTACAGTGATGCCTCCATTGATTCCAATGAGTGGATTTATTGATCATCTCTTGATAAATATAACATACAAGATGGATAAAAGATGTATCCTAATGTACCAAAGTCCTCAGACCGGAGGAGAGAGCCACTCAGGCTGCATCAATGAATGAGTTGCTCTCATCTCTAATTACTCCACAGTCAGCTGAATAAAAACTGTCATAATAATAATGACATCTGTGTGTGTGTGTGTGTGTGTGTGTGTGTGTGTGTGTGTGTGTGTGTGTGTGTGTGTGTGTGTGTGTGTGTGTGTGTGTGTGTGTGTGTCTGTGTGTGTGTACCTCTGTCACAAAGAGCGTGCTGGGGTCGATCACATCCAGGAAGTGTCTGAACCGACCAAAGAACGTTCCCTAAGAGAAGACGAAAACATGATTAAAAACAACATCCATCATCATTTAGTCGTTTTATTTAGATGATTACTTTACATTACACGCTCTTTAAAAGTTTTGTATCACTGCAGCGCCTGAGTTGAGGTGAAAAAGTTCAGAAAAATCTAACTTTCTTTCACTGTGCAGGTAAAATCATTCTCCTGTCTGTTGAAACAGCAGCTCAGCAGCAGCAGCAGCGTCAGACTCGAGTGGGACAGATTCCAGCTGTCGCCCGGTAAACAGCCACATCACAGCGTGCCAGCTGTTTTGACACACCAGGTGGAGCCTCCTCATTAATACCTCAGACAAACTGTTTCTTATCTGGGACCCAAACCCACTCTCACACACATACACCGCCTGTGCGATCGGTTTTCTATAATGACACCTCTCGATCATTCACTCATTACCGAGCATAAGGAATAATTTAGATGGAAATCTGGTTTCTAACTCGCTGCTGCGCCTCGTGGTGTCCTGAACATATGGACGGTTGGTAAAAACATGAAAGGAGGTGGGGGGAGGGGGGAGGCTCTATAACTCTGTTAAATTATATTTGATTATATGATTGTATATGGTGAGCAATGGGAACCATGGAGCTGCGTCCCAACCCTCTACATCCACGTTATATTGATCATAATTGTTATATTTGTGCTTTAAATGTTGAAATTATCACATTACCACTTGTTTTGGACCGGCTTTCACTCGTATCATTTTTTGGTCTGTTATTAATCCTCTCATTATTGATCAATCCCTCCTCAATATGTCATTTGTTTTGAACATGTGTTGCCTGGTTTCCATGTCAACACCATGAGTACATCTAAGCGCTTCTACATGATTAAGTTGATAATTATAATTATTGGCCAAATGCCACGTTTCTAATAGTAAATCATAAAATAAGTTTTTAGGTTTTTTTTTAAGGAAGCTAAGGCAAAATGTGCAAACAACTGTTTCTTTAAAGGAAGCTATTAAACATTTCTTTTGTGTCATTTACTCACTGTTGCCTTGTTATGTTTGCTATTAGTTATTTTATTAAGGAGTTCTCCAGTGATTTATTGTTGTGCCTTCATAAAGCTGGAAGATACAAGAGAAGTCGTCAATATCAAAATCAAAGCAGCAGATGTTTCACTGAGCTGCGTTCAAGGTTCCCATTCACCTCTGACCTTTTATAGGCTACTAGATTCAATCTGACCAGGATGTTTCAGCGCTGATAGAGAACTAGTTTACAAGACTACTATGAATTCAGAGCTCTGGTTTAAAATCATTCTGAGAAAGATTGGGATTTCATTTCATGTTGCATTCAAGGTTCAAAATAGTTTATAAACTTTCCCATCATGCAGATGCAGAGAACAAAATGATTAACATTGCCACCAGTGGAAGCTGGGTAATAGGGATCCATAAGCACACTGGTTTTTGACTGGAATCCGCGTTGCGTTCAAGGTTCCACAAAGTGTGTAAAGTTTGGTATCATGCACAAACTGAACAACAAGCTTAAAAATGACACTTGAAAATATAGGGAGTTGTAATTGAGCCAAATACACAAATGACAGTTGATTTAATGATTTAAAAGCGAGATGCCTGTTTGGATTTCATCTCGCGCTGCGTTCACGGTCTCCAGTGTCAGTGTGATTGAACATTTCACCTGTTCACCTCATAACAGGCCTACCCTACACCATGTCCAAGCTGAACAAGAAGCTTAAACACCGTAGAAATCCTAAGTATCAGTGCAGTTCATTCAGTTTTATAAGTAATAACTAAGCAATATCCTATATAAGTCATATTAGTTTAACACCGAGGAACTGACACTGATGATAAATCAATATAAAGGGAGATTATTGTTTGGATATAATCTCGCGTTGCGTTCAAGGTCCACAGTGTTTGAACATACAACCTGTTTACTAATATTGACACGCTGAATGGAGGCTGTTTACGAGATAAAGCAGAGGCCTGGAAGTCTATTTAATAACCTCCAGTAAAAGGTTACAGTTTGAAGTTTGAAGGCCTGTTTCTGTGCAGATTCAAAACAAAACGCTGAGTTCCTGTTGCAGATTTAAAAAAAAAAAACTAAAGTTACCTGGTCGAAGCGAGGCTGGCCCAGCTGGAAGGTCGGATACTCGGACATGTTGCTGTTGTTGCTGCTGCTGCACACACACTTCGGTCTCTGTGTGTGTCTGTCTTCTCCTTATCGGTGTTTTATCATAAACTTTTCACCAACTCTTCATGAAGCAGCAGCTGCAGGTCTGGCGGTCAAAATACAGCTGTTCACGCGCCGCGGTGCATTAAGGGTAATGTAGTTTTTCTAGGCCACCTCATAGAGGGCAGCGTAGGGGATCACGGACTACACTTCCCAGAAGAACCTGCTTTGTTGTCATTGTTTTAAAGGGGATGTGAACTGCTAAAGTGCAACTACATCGAATAAAAGTCAAGCAGTAAAAAAGAAAAAAGAAAAGAAAAAAGTTAGTTAGTGTGTTGGTGGTTGGAGGAGGTTGTTTAAAGAGGAAAACACGGCCCCCTAGTGGCGCCTCTCACTTCAGGTCTGCAACAGTAAAGTTGTGCAGAAAGAATAAACTCAGCAGCACAAGTTACAACTGCAAAACTGACATGAAAAACATCAATAATCTGACTGTACTTCAGTGATTCTACATCTTAGTACATGTGATTTTCAGTCATTTGTGGGGGAAAAAAATGGCAGTAGTGAATGGATGTTATTTTTGTCCAGTAATGTGAGCTGGGTGCAAACTTACACCATAATGCTGGTCAATATTATCATTATTTCTTTTGAATATAAGATATATCATAATAATTTAAAAAGGTGATGTTGTGTTGTTCTAGTTGTAAAATTTTAATTGGCTGCATCATCCAATGAAACACATTTTCTCCAGTCACAACATGGATTTAACTTGGTTCTCCTCACTAAGCAGGTGTCATTGCAGCATTTGTCAAATAGCTTTGACTGATTGTTGGGTATTTAGGAATATGTATATCAGTAAGACACAGATAGAATAGACCTGAAGCTTTCAGTGCATTGGGTTTTACATTTTGTTATATATTTTCAACTCCTACAAAAATCTCTGTGAAGATGTGGATGTAACAAAATGTGTAAATAACTTTATAGAAAATCCAAAGAATGGATGAAAATGTAAGTTAAACTAAGGATTTACTTAGACGTCAAGCTAAATGTTCTGTACAATCCTAAATGCAAACATGAAAACTTGTTGTAAACGAAGATTTGACATATGTAGGATGCAGGAAAAACACAAAACAAACACGTCCCAAAGAAGGATTTACCACCAAACATACAGTGAGCAAGAAACACAAAATATTCTTTATTAAATATACAAAATTTGTGAAACAGAATTGCATCACGAATTGTAAACTTTCCAATCTTACATACTACCTTAAGCACACTCCACCGGCTACACAATCAAGGACAAAAAAAAAAATACAATCGAAGTTCAACTTAAATAAAAACTTTTTTTTAAATGGAAGACATGGAAGGAAGGACGTTTATTCTTGCGCTTCATAAGTGCTGAGTCACATTTATTATGTCTCTACAGTCATCTATGCACTTGATATTGCAATCGCACAGCAGAACTGAGATGACAAGACGTTTTTTTTTTTGTTCGGATGGTTTCTGTATGCTTCAAGCTCAGGGGCTAGTCGGAGTTGTGATGGTGGGTGGTGGTGGTGGTGATGGTGTCGAAGTAGGCCAAGTGCTTAAATCACAGAGCGATTAAGAAAGTGCAGTACGGTGTAAAGTAGATCTAACTATACCGATATCAGACGAACAGGTACAGTAGAGTTATGTTCTGATGATTAAGTAGTGCAAGAACATCCACAAATGCTGTTAAAAGTGGCATCATATCAGAATACGTTATGGTGTATCAATCTGCTCCATAGATTAAGTTTCAAGGCTTTTTTTTCTTCTTTTTTTTTGGCATTTCACAGGAAATCACTGTTAACTGCTCATTTTCTACTGGTATGCATACAATTTATTTATTTCTGTGCAGTGATCTAAAAAAAAAAAAAAAAAAAATCATAACAAAGCATCAGAGGAAAGTAAATAAAAACTCTCAGTGAACAGATGGCTTTTCCTTTTTCAAAACCTGCCCCGGGCCCACGACAAGTAAAATGAAGTGCTAGATTTTTTTTTTTTCTTTTGATTTTTTTAAATGAACGTCAAAAACAAAAACAAAAAAATAAGGCAGCATTTGGCATTTCAGTACGGCATATATGCTGTAAAAATGCAGTAAATATCCCTTTATAACACCTGAAAGCAGTAGCGCTATGCGTGCTTGAGCAGATGTGACACACACACACACACACACAGACACACACACACGCAGACAGTGAGGGAGTGCGAGTCAAGTACCAGCATGTCGCAGGCATTCTTCTTCTCCACGCGGTGGAAGTCGTGTCGATAACGCACACATGGGAAAGGCAAGAAGCATGAGATCAGAGAAGCTGTGATGGCTCATCTTGATACTGTTCGGTTACTGAGTGATACTGTCTTCACCTGATAACACCGTGACCCCATACAACACAATCAGTTAGCTTATGTGGCTGAGCATTATGGGTAATTTCAAGACATGCCCATTATAGAAACACAAAGAAGGAAATAGAAGTGTGTAGGGGGAGAGAGGGTGGGGTAGAAAATAAAAAAGGAGAGGACACACTGCAAAAACTCAAAATCTTACCAAGAATATTTGTCTTATTTCTAGTCAAAATGTCATTTCTAGTCAAAACTAATCAAATTATACTCAAAATAAGACTCGACACATGAAAATTAGCTTGTTTTTAGACACTTTTTCCTTCTTTCAAGCATATTTTCAATTGAAATAAGTAGAAAAATCTGATAGTGGAGCAAGTTTTTCTTCCTTATTACAAGCACAAAAAAAACTTGCTTTCACTGGCAGATTTTTCTACTTATTTCAAGTGAAAATTTGTTTGAAACAAGTGAAAATGATCTAAAAACAAGTAATTTTTTAGGTGATGAGTCTTATTTTAAGTGGAAAGAGATTAGTTTTGACAAGAAATTAGACATTTTGACAAGAAATACGACAAATATTCTTGGAAAGATTTTGAGTTTTTGCCGAACAAGCACTTGTCGTGCATTTTGAAAAAAGAACAATTAATTAAACCATTCACTCGCTGGCTAAGAACACTTTTGAACATTCATGAGCTACAATCAGTCCCCAGTAATGTGCACGTGACGCGGCTGAGCTCTCACACTGCTCGTTTGGTTTGTGGTTGGTTTTTTTTCTCTTCACAAAACTAGAAACTAGCCAGAGCGCTCGATATCAACCAGGGAACATGTGTCGAGTGTCAATCCAGAACAACGTAGACGCCAATCAATCAATTATTAATCAATCAAAGAGGGGGAAATCCTACAGAAATACATCATGTTACAGTTTATTTACTTTGGATCTGACATGATTGGCCGATTGATTGATCATTGGAGAATTATTACAATGACAAACTCTGAGTTTTTTTTTTACTTTTAGACTAAATGATGAAGCGTTCGATGGATATCAGCTCTGATTTCCTTCCCTCTCTGCAGCCGTTGGTTTGAGTTCACCTCAGATAAGCATGAGAAAAAAAAAAAAATCATCTGCAGAAACATGAAACTTGCTGCACTGCAAAATATTGTTGCCTTAATATTGTCAATGGTGTGTTACGGCGGTTGAAACTGAATCCTGGACTGCTGCAAAATCCTAAATCCCCCAAAAAGTGCAGCCAGATTTACAAATTAGTCAAATAACGGATTTATCACCTATTGTTTCACCAGTTTTCATGCAAAAGCAGCAAATGTTTTGGTGGTTTAAGGATCTGAAATGTGAGGATTTACTGTTTTTTTGCTTCACATTCTTGGAAACATTTGTCACTACTTTACTTTAGAGCAAATGATTAATCAATCGCTGCAATAAAATACTAAAACAACAGCCGGTTCAGACAGGTCCTGCTCTTTACTGCAGTGTTAAAACAAAACCAACAACGCTGACAAATGATAGATTTAAGTCTTCAAGGCTCTGCAACTGGATTTTCATGCTACGCTGGAATAAACTGAAAACAATGGTTGCCCTGAACGAGGGAAAATAAATCTAGTCTGTCCTGGTAACAGTTTCTAGATAATATATATCTACATTGTTCTGGATTGAAAGCCGACACTTTCTCTCTTCTCTGTTAAATCGTGTGATCTAGAGGTGACAAGTGAGGTGAAAAGGAGGAATCAGTGTTTCTACAATCAGGATCCCAGAATGGAAGAACCTAGGCTGTAAACCCTGTGTGAGCTTCAAACCAACTGGCTGTGTGAACCTGAAAACAACCTGAGGACCCTCTACATTCAGAACCAGAACCAGAACCTTCTGACGCGAACGTGTTTTCCGTACAGTTTTAAGCATGCCGACTGGAAAAAAACGCCGCCTCGACATCCTCTCAGTGCCTAAATATTGGTATCAAAAAGGACAGCATAGCAGTGAAAAGACTAAAGGAGCTGTTGTGGAGGTTAGAGTGAACAGATGAGGACCGGACTGCAAAAAACCCCCGCCCACCCCGCTGCCCCACCCCATCCCGCCGCCACGCCACGTCGCCTTCGTCACTTGAGCTTGGAGCGAACTTGCAGCAGCGTGGGCTTCTGCTCCATGATGCGCACCAGCAGCGTGTCAATGTAGTCCTCCAGATCTTTGACCTGCGGCTTCAGCCTCCTCAGCTCCACCTCGCGCTTGGCCAGCAGCACTCTCTGGCGCTCGAACTCCGCCCGCTGCCGCTCCAGCTCGGCCTCCCGCTGCACCAGCAGGCCCACCAGCTCGCTGTGGTTCAGGTGGTAGTAGGAGCCCGCGCCCTCCGTCAGACACTGGAGGTGGAGAGAGAGAGAGAGAGAGAAAACTTCAGTTTCTTGTTGATGGAGTTTGTTATAATCATACCAGAGCGATCAACATCATCAAAGACCACACACACTCTACTTGTAACCTGTTTGACCTTTGACCTCATGCTGTCAGGGAGGCCGTACAGGTCACAAACCTGTTTTTTTTTTTTTTTACGAAATACGGGCTCAACCTATTTTTATTCTGTGTTCTTAAAGGGATACTTCACCCAAAACACTGAGCGATGTAAAAAGATAGAGAGAGAAGAGCTTTAAAGTGACACTTGTAAATGTTATAAATATAAAGTATGTGCATGTGCTTTATAGAATCAGGAAGAAACATTGTGATTGAGATCTAATTTACAAGTGAGACTTGAGTGCAGAAAATAAAGATAAATTGCAAAAAGAAATGTAAGTGTCCTGAAGCCGCCACATGAAAAAGTTGTTCGGAAACAATTAATGTGATCTCTGTTTTTATCCTTGTTGTAGTAGTAGCTCCCAGTGGCTTCCGAGGATTTGCTTTTCCATGTGGCGGCTTCAGGACACTAGGGTCAGTACAGACGAGCAGTATGGAGGTATTTGGATGTTTCATAGTGTGTGTTTTGGACCATTCAAAAGTGAGCTCTATCCGCCGCCCCCTGGAAGTCCAAAAGTGTTTTGATGACTCCGAAAGTTCTCCAAACCCTTTCTTGGCATGACGGTGAGTAGAAAATTGGTGAATTAGTGATTGGCATTTGTATGTGTATGGGTGTGTTTTTGACAATGACAATAAAGTGTATCTATGTATGTATGTAATGTATGTATGTATCTATCTATACACTACTCTGTCCACTTGTTCATTTTAATGCATATTTGCATTGCATGCACTGTTTACATTAATTCATACACACCTGAATCTATATTTAAATCCTTCATGTTGCTGCTACCAACATTTATTTTTGCAATTTATCTTTATTTCCTGCACTCATGTCTCACTTGTAAATTAGATCTCAATCACAATGTTTCTTCCTGATTCTATAAGGCACATGCATGTACTTTATATTTATATCATTTGCAAGTGAATCCTAAACACAGTGTCACTTTAGAGCTCTTCTCTCTCTATCTTTTTACATCTCTCTGTGTTTGTGTAAAGTGTAACATATACTGTACATAAGACGATATATGTCCACATAAATATGCATTATTCTTTTCTTTATTCTTCTCATTCAATATGAACAAACCAGAGATTAAAACAGTTGAGGATTTATACCAGTACAGGCTTCCAACTACAGAAAAAAAAGAATATCTTTTATGAAATGGATTAATGCGTAATCAATATTTCAATGTCGTTAAATTGGATTTAATTAAATTAATTCAATCAAAGTATTTTCTATAATCACAGAGAAAATATTAGTGTTTAAATGAATGCCCATCAGAGACTAAATTCTAATGTCCACGTTAAAATATAAATTGGATGGATTTTTGCAACATAAACAATCGTGTATTTCATTTATCTTTTGTTCCTTATGGCAATAACAGCCGTGGCTATGATTAAACTTTAATTATACATCAAAGCACAATTATTAAAGTGTAAGTTATGAGAGCGAGAGCGTTTTAATAAAGATAGAGCTGATTTTTTCCCCCACGTTAATGATTCATATTAATAATTGCCTATAACGATCCATAGACTTTCTTTTCTTCTTTATTGACCGCTCCTATCATTTGGTTTAGATTCCTCTGTTTCAATGAAGGTGCAAACAACTGAGACATAATTTTACTAAAATATTATTATTACCTTTTTTATACTTATACTGTATCAGCTGAACAGAATTCATATAAACTCATATAAATCTAACCTGAAATGCAACTGAATACAATAGCTACATGTTTAAAAAAAAAAAAAATGTTATATTGTGATATTATTGTGATATTATGGGATAGTGCACCTTCTTCCTGTCGGTCTCCTGCTGAGTCTCGCTGAGCTGGCTGCTCCTCCCCGGGTGGATGGTGGACTTGAGCTTCTCCAGGCCGGTGGCCAGCACTGACCGGCCCTCAGTCCGCTTCTCCTCAGCCTGTATGGCAGTGGTCAGGGGCTTCACTGGGTGGGGGCTGCAAACGGACAACCGCAAGAAGACACACAGTACACACAGTCAGTTCCTCCACTTTATAATACAGTATAAACACGTCTGTGGCTTGTTAGAGATTCACACGGACGACGACGTTCAGGTGAGGGTTAACGGAGCCGGTCTGGTCGCCACACTGGAGGTCGAGTCGACAGCTCTGGGGTTTTTAAAAATGTTTCATGTGTGTGACATGATGAAAAAGAACTGAATTTAGAAAATAAAGTCTTATATCTTCTGGTATGTGATTTTCAGAGTAAAAGCTCTTAGTGGTGACTATTTCTGCTGCAGAAGACGGACTCTATAAATCCCAGACTAAAAGGATATAGAACGAAGAAGATACACTGCAAAATCTTACCAGGAATATTTGTCTTATTTCCAGTCAAAACAAATCTCATTATACTTAAAATAAGACTCATCACATTAAAAAGCAGCTTGTTTTTAGACACTATTTACTTCTTTCAAGCATATTTTCACTTAAAATAATCTGATAGTGGGGCAAGTTGTTCTTTCTTATTACAAGCACAACAAAAACTTGCTTTCACTGGCAGATTTTTCTACTTATTTCAAGTGAAAATTTGTTTGAAACAAGTGAAAATTATCTAAAAACAAGTTAATTTTTAGGTGATGAGTCTTATTTTAGGTGGAAAGAGTTTAGTTTTGACTAGAAATGAGACATTTTGAGTTTTTGCAGTGTATAGTTCCACAACACAGAATTACATAAACTTTTCTGCCTTTTTCTAATATCTATCACTTCTTCACACCTTAAAACCTTGGAAATGACTTAAAGTGTTCATATACTACCGCCATAACTTGTGGTGGTTCACAAGCTAAAAAGGTAACAACTGAGCTTTTATTCTGAAAATCTGTACTGAAAAAGACAAAGTTGGTACACCTTACATGGACTTAAAAGATGTCACTGCCTTGTAGTTTAATTAAATTAATTTAATAAAATTTGCCCTCTGGTCATTAAACTGTCAAACAACCAGAAACTGTTTCAAAAGAAATTCTCAAAACAAAAGGCAACAACACAATAACACAGGAAAGACCGTTTCCTGTGTCAGTGACCTCCTTTTACAAGGAAATCTATCATATCAACACTCTCACTTATTTACTGACTGTGGTGACCGCACACACACACGCACACACACGCATCAGCACAATTTTTTCATTTTTTCACCACATACGTCTTTCTTCAGCCTCGAAGTTACAGCTTTACCCTTTATTCTAGCGCCCCAGACTCTCACGTGGACCTCCAGGGTGACGACTCGGCTCGGATGCTCAAGATCAACCGTTAAAAAAAAAAAAAAAAAAATCAGTTGTTTTAGTGATTGAGAGTAAAAAAAAAAAAAGCAGATTGGACAGGTGTAAGAATCCTCATTAAAGGAAATACTGGTGAAAATTGAAATCAAATGAGCTCCAAACTGAAAGACTTAATTGCATGCGTCGGTGCAATCAAACATGTAGAATTGTGTTAAATGTGTTATTACCCTGAGGTGAAGAGGAAATGCTATCAGTGACACAACAACACCTTGAAGCCTGGTTTCTTTGGTTGAGATTTTGGCAAATGAGTGTGTGCTGTGTGAGAACGCCGGCTTGGCCCTGTGGGGACGGGGGATGGTGTGTGTGTGTGTGTCAGTGTGTGTCAGTGTGTGTGTGTTGGGAGAGGAGGGAGGGGTTGTGTGGTAAGAATCAGGGAAAAATAATAACTGCTAATTGGCCTGAGGCTCTGTTTCCCCTCCTGTTACCAGAGCCAGGACACACACAAGACACCTGCAGAGGAGTCCTGTTAACACCAGAGTGTGTGTGCATGTATGTGTGTGTGTGTTGTAACAGAGTGACGAAAAAAGGAGAAGGTCACACCACAAATGGAGAAAGAGAAACCCCTTGAGAGTTGGCGGCTCAGAAGAGAAGCGGGCGGAAGCGGAGCAGCAGAGGGAGATCGATCGAAGGATAGAACATTTTTCTGAAAAGTTGGAAAGAAAGTGCTTCTTCCCCCTTTCACCTTGTCGCCGAGCAACTGAGCATGTGCAACCTCACCTGTTCTGCTGATTGGCTGCCTGCTGCTGCTGCTGCTGCTGGTACTGCATCTTCTCTGGCTTTGGCGTGCTGGGTGGTGACCCCGCAGAAGCATTGGCGAAAGGAGGAGTAGGGGAAGAGGAGCCTACGGGAGAGCTGCTACTTTGAGGAGTTAGAGGAGGAAGAGGAGCGAAGGAGGTGAGATAGGAAAGATCGAGGCCGGGCGGAGCGAAAGAGGAGGAGTCCCGTATGGCGCCGGGATCGCTCCCGAAGGAGGGCAGGAGGAGTTCGTGGAAGGCAGACGTCAGCGCGCCCACAGAGTGCGAGCGCTGTAGCGTGGCGGACTTGGCCTCAGGGCACATTGAGAACTCGTCAACACCTCCCGCGCCGAGCGGCTCTGGAGTACGGCTCCTGTGAGGGTCTTGTGGCGCCGCAGCGAGCACTTGAACACCAAAGTCTTCCCCTATCGTGAAACCAGTCTGGAGAGTTGACGCCTTGTCATCGACTCCAGAGAAGGATTCCTCAGATCTGTCCGTTTGCTTGGTTTCTTCTAGGCCCAAAGCATCGGCATCGGCATCTGCAGCCATCTTGATCTCGCTCAGCTCGCCGCACAGCGTGGAGTTGGCCGAGTGCAGCGTCTCGTTGGGCTCGGAGACGCTGGAGCACTTGGAGGACGGGTGAGAGCCGCAGCAGGTTTGGTAATCCTGCGAGTCGGTGCTGACGTAGAGGCTCTGGAGGAGGAAGCTGCTGGAGCTCTGCTGGTCCGACGGCTGAGGAGCCGGGTGCAGCAGGGAGCCGCCGCCGTCGCCGTCACAGTCCGGTTCGGGTTCAGGGCTGCTGGTGCTGAGGAAATCTACAAAAGCCCCAAACTGCACCGGAGAACACGACGTCCTACTAGCATCCTGTTGCTCTAAACTAGTGTCACTCTGCTGCTTCACGTCGGGGGAGGAGGTGATGATGTGCAACGAGGGGAGCGTGGAGCAGAGTTCATCATCTGGAGTCGTAGGAACCTTCACATCTGTTCTGTCGTTCTCAGAGAGAACAAGCAGCTCCTCTACAGAGCTGCTGGACTCCTCTACACCGTTCTCTCTACTTTCATTACCGGGCTGCGATGAGACGTTGGACGATTGCAGCTGCAGCTCAGATCGTTTTGGGATCAGCTCAGGGTGAACCCCGTTAGAAATGTGTAGTGTTTGATCATCATCTTCAGTTTCCATCTGTGCTGTAGTGATCATGAGCTGCTGATTGGTCGGTGGCGCCGATGCCTCCTCCTCTGCATCTTCAGAACCGAGCCTTTCATCGCCATCCTGCTGCTGAATGACAGTCTCCTGGGCGACGTCCAGCAAAGACCCATCGTTTGACCCCTCAAACTCTGAGGGCTTTGACTTGTTGTTATCCTCAGCTGGCTCCGGGATGCTGCTCTCAAAGTTCTGCGCCTCAGCTTCCTCGGAGGAGGAGGAGGCGGAAAATTTATCCGAAGAGGAAGAAAGACAGGAGAGGAAATCCTCCTCGGCTGAACTGCCGAGACCCGACGAACCGGGATCTGGGGAGTAGCTGCTGCTGCTGCTGGGCTGCGTGGGGAGAGTCTGAGAGGGGGCCGGGTGCATTTTAGAGAAATCGAGTGTTAAATCGTTTGTGTTAGTTGTTCTGTTAGTTTGATTAGTTTCAGCAGACGTGGCGTCGGTCTCAAAGCTCCTGTGCTCTGGGATGGTTTCGAGGAAATGTGCAAATGTGTCAAGATGATGTGTGTTAGTGTTGGACACCTGACTGGAGACATTATGAGCCTCAGATGTGAGTTTTCTGCAAGCTAGATGATGTAGTGCTTCATTCATGTTTGTGTCTGTGATGGGGAGTAGCGTGGCTTCGTCGCTGCAGTTTTCCAGCGGATGGTCTCCGGATAGTGTGTTCTGCTGTGTTTTGCAGTCTGTGGTCGGATCCTCGGGAGACTGCAGCCTGCCTGCCGCAAAGGCTTCAAAGGAATCGTCCCACTCCGGGTCCAGGTCCGGCCCCCCAGAGGACGAGAACGGGTTGGCCGACTTCTTACTCCAAGGATTCTCCTGCTCCGTGGGAAGAGGAGGAAGAGGTCGCTTCTCCAATCTGACCGCCGGCTCGCTCTTTGCGCCCGAGTCCCCGACGTCGTGGTTCGGAAAGAGCTGAGCTATGGGGGGGCGGGAGCTGGAGAGAAAGGGCAGAGGAGGAGGCGGCAGAGGTTGTTTCGGGGGCTGAGCGACGGTGGTGGTGAGCACGTCGTCGTAGAAGGGGTTGTGCTGGATGCGGGAGAAGAAAGGGTTGCAGTGGGAGATGTGAGGGGGCGTGAAGGGGTTAGTGTGATGCAGTGGAGAAACCAGAGAGGAAGGGGGCACGGGGGGGCCCGGGGGGTGGTGGCTAGAAGGGAGGGGGGGAAGTGGTGGTAGTAGTGGTAGGTGGGGGTCAGTGCTGGGCTCTAGTTTAGGTGACACCACCAGGCTGTGAAAGAAAGGAAGGGCACACGGTCCTCGTGGTTAGATCGAACTGTGATCACCGTTTTAAACCTTTAACTCCCCGTTTTGATAAACCAGTGGCAGCCTCTTATTAAAACACCTTTAAACCTCCATTCATTCATTTTTTCACCACTTGGGGGCAGCACACAAAAAAACTACAAGCAGATAGGCGACAACACACATTTATATCCTCATCATCCACTTAATTTGGTGAACATGATGCCAGGGAATCTCCAGTTTCCACCTCCACCAGACACAGAGCAATAATATCATTAATCATTATGTTTCCTGCAGCCTGATACAGTCCAACAGTTTCTTTTTTATTTTACTTTCCATTAACTTCTAAAGCAAATAACTGTCTCTTCAGCTGCTTAACGCTCCTTTATGTTCCCCAGCTGGTCACTAACTGTCTGCCTGTTTTGCTGGTGGGAACACGTTGATTTATCAGCAGGTGCTTCTCCATACAGAAATAAAACTAAGCTGCAGAATAGTTTGTAAAACCAAAACAATGAGCTGATAGACGCTTTAAAACTCTGTATAGCTGATTTGTGCTGAAGCCTAAGGGATTTTTTTTACTGTAGTTTTGCCATAACAGGTGGTCATGTAATTGATTACTTATCTAAAAATGTTAATTTGTGCAACATTAAAGCTGCTACGTATACAATTTGAAATTTTAGATAAACACCCTCTAGTGGCAGCTTCTAAAAAGACACCATGATAAATAGTAACACGTGATAAAACACTGGTCGAAATCAACATATAAACCATTTGTATTTTGTATTTTCTTCTACAAACTAAAACCTACCGACCCTGAAAAAATGTCATATCGTAAGCAGAGCGGCTTTAACTGTTTCTGCAACTATGCACAGACACATGGATGATTCAAAACTGTATTTATCAATCACACATGTTTACGTATCATCCTAAACTGAAAACACTGTGCATCTAAAACGTCCATTTTTGTGCCTCCTCACCTGTGTTTTCATTGGCCCATGATGTAGTATTTTCTAAGGAGGGTTGGTGCAGCTGGGTGTAGTGATTACTTAGGGCTACCTGTGCCAACTTGGCACTTCTCCCCCACCCAAGGATCTAAAAGCATGTGGGTGTGTAGGCTATGAGGACGCATAGTTACAGAGCTGGCAGAAAGGTACTGAGTGTACTATGGTTCAGAGTAGCTGACCTGGCTTCAATCAGCAGCCGCTTATCAGTCTGATAGTTTTGTTTACGCTCAGTGTACAAAATTGACAGCGTGATTGCTTTTTTTGTTGTTGTTAGTTGTTGTTTTTTTTGGTGTTGCTTAAATGAACTGATAAATAAAAATGAAAAAACAACTTTTTAAGTGTGTTCAGAGACCTGAAATAATGATGAGACTCCGGTACAAAGTGCAGCAGCGATGCACTGACAACAGGGAGCAGAACAAGAGAAAGTACAGAACAGCAGGTGACAACTCCCAAATAAATTACCCACTTAAGAGTGTGCTTGTGTTGGAAGTGGAAATAAAAAATGAGATGAGAGATGGGCTTTTCTTCCCTCCCGTGTCCCTGCCCACACACATACACATATATATACACACACACACACACACAAAACCTGTGAAAGAAGGAGAATTGGTCCGGCACACATAGGAACAGACACTATTACCCAACCATGTTGAAACGTGCTCAAAGCTTCAGCTTGATGGAGCTAAATTGAGGAGAGCGGCTCCCCCTCCTCCATCTGCATTGCAGATACCTGCTGTAACCAGAGCCTGAGACCAGGAGGGATGTGATGTGTACTGAGCTGGAAGCAGCGTCGAGCAGCAGCCATCCATGCTGGCTGCCACACAGGAAGTGGAAGGTAAACAACTACTCTCTCTCCCTCCCTCCGAACCATTCAACACAATGCTGCTCCTCTGAATAGACATTTTTAAAGGTACATTGTGCGGTTGTATATCACAAGCAACTCAATCGTATTTTTCATGCTGCATTCACGTGATATTGGGCAGACGGACGACAGCCGCTACACGTAATGGCATAACCAAGCCTCTATGTAAACAAGTGGTCCGTCAGCACCAGGCAAAACAATACACGTGACAATATGTTGTCATGGCGATGTGGTATTGTTTACCCGACCCACGTTTTACCGGCTTCCTCTCGACTTCTGTGACTAAAATGACATCTGGTTTGTTAGCGACGGCCGTCTGCCCGACTGCAGGTGAATGCAGCATCAGTGTAACGCTCCATTCCTCCTCGCTGCGTTACCGCGGTGACTTCTCACAGACGCCACCTCCACCTGAGCCGACAACTCCGGTGTCTCCGCTGAGTTTCGTAAAAACATGGCGACACCACATGGCAGCCAGCACCGAGCTTACCCGCTCCATGTAGATATGAATGATATGAACGGCTCTTTCAGAGCTGAAAGGAACACTTCAGTTTGTTGATGGGGGGGATTACTGATGAATGAAAAACTGACTTTTGAACCAAATAATCGATTTTCTTGAATAGATAACAGGAGAAGTTACACAATGTCCCTTTAAAAATGAACCCTCAGGTAACTGGGTACATTTTTAATATTTAGCATGTATCACAAAAACAGTAACACACTTCCTGAGACCGAGGTGAGATCAAACTCTCTTGAGTGCGTTGGATTCGATCCATATTCATACTGACATGATAATTAATCACCTGTTCGATGATGCAACAAATGAACCTGTCGGTGTGTGACTGGTCTCCCCTGTGTGTGTCTCAATGTGTGTGTCTCACCTGGGTTTGCTGTGCGAGTCCTTTGATCCGAACCAGCCCCTGTGTTTCTCCTCGGTGGCAGCGTGGGCGTCCTCAGACCCGTCCTTGGCCTGACTGACTCTCCCGTGGGAGAACAAGTTCCTCCTCTGCTTCTTCCCGTGGTTTTCCAACTCGGCCGTGGAGGCGGCTTTGGGCAGAACAACCAGTCCCAAGCGCTGCTCCCCTTTCTTCTTCTCCTCCTCCTCCTCCTCGCTCTGCATGGGGGCGCTGTGCTCCAAAGCCGCCGCGATGGCCGCCTTCTCCTCCTTTCCGGGTTTGTCAAAAGACCAGCGGCGCCCGTCTCCCACGGGGCCTCTGGGGAGGTCGGGGGACGCCCGCGGGCTGAGGTTCTGTAGAGACATGGACAGAGGCAAAGACTTCTGCAGCGGTCCCAGGCCTAAAGAATCCGCAGGTTTTCCTGAGCCTGGGTCCAGGGGCTGGACGTTGTAAGCATAAGCATAAGCATGGCTTCCGTTAACGCACACCGTGGGCTGAGGCACTACGATGGTGATCTCACCGGCCTCATCACCAAACTCACATTTGAGAGAGGACGACCTGGGCGACGTGTTGGCCGTGTGCTCTGCAACAAGAAGGAGGAGGAGGAGGAGGAGAAGAAGAAGAAGAAACAGAGAGACAGAGGGAACATGATGCAGGTATTCAATTTGCAGCAGCAGCTTTAATCGGGTGATAGAAGCTGGTCATGGCTTCCACAGCAGGACGGTCACTATCTCCAGCAGAGTGATTGGAAATGGATTCATTTACCGCTGTGATTAATGAATCAGTTCTGGTAAAATGGGAACTTCATGGTACAACCCCCCCCCCACCCACACGCCACCACACCCCCACCCTCCCTGCTCTCCATTCAGGTGATTCAACACCTCACACCTCCATCACCAAACATGGCTGCTCATCATGTGGGATTTTCACTTGCATTTCATTTATTCTTTGCAGAACAAATATTAACTGTCTCCTGAATTTATATTTAAAGCTTCAGTCTGTTCACTGGTTGTAGCGACATTGTGACTGTCTTACAGCTTGACCACATGGACAATCATGGCCTTTCCCTATAGTCATAATACTTTATATTTACTCATGTATTCAACGTTAGAAGGTGAAAAGTTTAAGGAAGTCACAATTAATACATTTACTTAAACATGAGCTCTTTTTTTATTTTATTTATCTATTTATATAAATTTAATTTATTGTGTATTAGGCATTATATGTTTACCTGTATGGATGTGTATGTGTGGGTATGTATATTGTATTTAATTTCCCTGTGTATAAGTTTGTATTCATGCAAACTAATAATATTTATTATTTATTTAATGTATATCTATTAAAATTATGATGTATTTTATTTATTTTTATACTTTGTAGTCCGAGAATGTTGATTGCGAAGGGGAGGGAAAGTTGTGTTACTGAGATTGTTTGTTGTCTATTCAAATCATCAAAAATCAATAAACAAAGTAAAATATTGCTAGAATTAACGTTGGACTGAGAAATAGTATGAGTATATTTTACAATGTCCTGACAATTTACAGCCCAAACTTTTAAGATCTCACTTTACACAATACTTCAATAAGATAATGTAAGTAATTTATAGGTGAAGCCCTTTTTAACCCATTTGTAGCAATATAGTGTTTAGTATTTTGTCGCCCTCTCACCTTCCACCTGAAACTCACTCCAAAACACTTTAAAAATTAATTTGTTTGTAACTCGTGGTGGCAATTTTAAATTCATAATCTCAAATCTTTTCACTTCTGTTTGTCCTGGCTTTAATTTAATTGATTTTGTTGTTCTGTTGCTTATGAACTGTATTTATTTGTTTGTTCTGATTGATTGTTCTAGTTTTATCTTGTGCTGTTATTGTTTTTTTATCAGCTCAATGTTTTTCTGAGGGATTTTCGACTTTAAATAAAGTTAAATAATCAAAGTTGTTTTACCCTCCGCAGGTGGGCGATGTTCACAGTTCTTTAAAATTGTCGTCCACGTGTTTGTTGCCATAAAAAACAAGGAATTCATCTTGCGCTTGCAGTCCTGTGTTACTTCTTTGATACATCTGATGAAAATGATAAATGACTGGATGTCTGTGAAACTAAAATCTACCACTGGACTAAATGTGCAGTAAGTTTAATAATTACACTGCAAAAACAAAAAATCTTACCAAGAATATTTGTCTTATTTCTAGTCAAAACAAATCAAATAATACTCAAAATAAGACTCGTCACATAAAAAGTAGCTTGTTTTTAGACACTTTTTACTTCTTTCAAGCATATTTTCACTTGAAATAAGTCGAAAAATCTGATAGTGGAGCAAGTTTTTCTTATTACAAGCACAAAATTCTTCCTTTCACTGGCAGATTTTTCTACTTATTTCAAGTGAAGGTTTGTTTGAAACAAGTGAAAATTATCTAAAAACAAGATCATTTTTAGGTGATGAGTCTTATTTTAAGTGGAAAGAGATTAGTTTTGACTAGAAATGAAACATTTTGACAAGAAATAAGACAAATATTCTCATAAGATTTAGATTTTTTGCAGTGTAAATCTTCCTCAGGAAGCTGGGAGGCAGCCTGTCCTCCTCACCTGGGCTGTTGTCCACCGTCAGGTTGCTGCTGTTGCTAGGCGAGTTGGAGAGGTCCGACACCACCACGCTGATGCCGGCCGTGGGGCTGAGGCTGCCGCCCCGCGACGACGACTCGCTGCTCTCCGAGCCCAGCGACGTGCTGGAGCGAGTGTCCGACGACTTCCTCAGCTTCCCTCTCAGGAAGAAGGTCCTCATCTTGCTCCGCCGGGCCTCGCCCCCCTCGTCGTCCTCGTAGTCCTCCTCGCCGCCCCCGTCGCTCGGCAACCGCTGCCGCACCCGGGTCAAGGAGCCGTACCCGCTGGGCTCGACGGCCGACTGGGAGTCCTCGTCGCTGGCTCTCTTCTTCCCCCTCATGCGCTCCTTCAGCTTGGTGAAGGTTGAGGCGCCCTTGTCCTTCATGACCAGGTCGAACATGCTGGCCGTCAGGTTGTCCCGCGTGAACTGGATGGTGACCTGGATGTCTCCTCGCTCCTTCTCCTTCTTGCCTGTTTTGGAGTTGAGTCTGTACCACCTGGAACAGAGAAAAAGACACATCCACATGATGGTTAAACAGCAATGATTCTGATTATTGGACTATCTCACAGTTGGAGCCATTTATGGAGCAGAAATGTAGATAATTTCTACTTCCAGCTTCCCTAATAAGAGGATTTTCTGCTTTTAAGTAAAAGTTTTGCCTAAATTTGAACTAAATTATACATTAAAGGCCTAAAATTCATCTATTGAACCTCTAACAGCTGCAGAAAACTAAAAGAACTAAAAAAAAAAACGGCCTAGTGCCATGTATAAACATTCTTTGTTATAGTACATTCACTACTAACTAAGCTATTCAAATAATACACATGTTCATAAATCAAACATGTACAGGTACAGTGAGTAGGGCGGCCGTGCCACTGTCATTTATAAACACACAAGACAGAGTTGTTTTAGAGGTAAATGCAGAGACTGCTTGCTGAAAAACTGTCCCTGAAGGCAACACGCATCAGCGGTTTTGCATGAATTTACCTCTAAAACAACTCTGTCTGGTAACGTTGTGTTATTATCTCATAGCGTGGTGAATGTGCAGGTCACAACTTGTCCACCAGAGCCTTTAGGAGTTGTTGGATTGTGTATTTGATGAGTTTGATGAGAGACAGGGGACCTGTACCGTTCACCTCCATTCACTCTTAAGAAATGAAATGTTGGTTTTACTTAACTGAGTTATGTCAACCGGTCCCACGAAACTGTGTTGTTTAAATAGGAAAAGCAATACACTATTAATGTGAATAATAGTTGTTGGATTGTGTATTTGATGAGTTTGATGAGGGACACCAAGAAATCCCATTAGCCTCCGTAGCGTAGCTCTGAGCAGCTCACTGCTCTGCTCCGCCGTTCTAAAAATAGCTTGCACTGACAAATAAAGGTAACTGCTATGATTATGGCAATGGGCCAATTTGCCAAAATATTGAATTATCCCCTTAAACATGTCCCATTGATTTCTAAAAAACAAAGCCCAAACAATTCAAAAGGCTGATTTAGGATTATTCTGTTATCAGGGAGAGTTCAGTGTTTCTCAGTGAAGAAACAGCAGCACAGTGACAAATTGAAGAGACACATTTAGAGCAGTTGAGCTTAAATAATGAGCCAACAGGGACGAAAAGTGTGATTTTGAAAACATGTCTGCTGCTCTGCTGAGTTTTTGTATTAAATTGCAAATTTACACATTTTTTCTTGTGATTTTTTTATATTCACAAAAACCTAAAAACCTAGTGTAAGACTGGTTTCATGAGAGCTTCACTTATTACTTCAGTTTGGAGTGGGGTCATGAAGTAATGTGAAAGACTGCATTGTCATCATGAATGGGGTTAAACTCTATGTGTGTGTGTGTGTGTGTGTGTGTGTGTGTGTGTGTGTGTGTGTGTGTGTGTGTGTGTGTGTGTGTGTGTGTGTGTGTGTGTGTGTCCTACTAATAACACAAAGCTGTGTGTGGCCGCCGGACATCCCACAATACCTTGAGGAGGCCTTTTGTTTTTGGGACCTTAAGCAGCAGCAACAACAGTGCAGTAAAACAATGGCTCATGTCTGATTTCATAGTGTGTGTCCTACATTAATGTGACAGTTTGACTGAGAGCCGGTCGGTCACACAGCGGCTCAACAGCAAAGACCTTTTTTTTTTTTTTTTTTTTACAGGACGGGTATCGAGCAGCAGCAGTTCTTCTTAGAAATGCTGTTTACCCCGTGGGTGGGTCGGCGCCAACAGCCTCACCTCACCCTGACTCATGGGAAAGTCTCATCTGCTCTGTTGTGACTGCAAGAAACACACACACACACACACCATATGAGTGAGAAAAATCCCCCAGTTAACATGTGTTTCTGACACTTGGTGCTGCCAACGGGAAGTTCTCCGCGCAGGGAGGATGACAGACAAATAGGCCCCGAAACCAAGACCTGCTTTTATTTTCTGGCTTCCTGTGCTGCTGAGCTATTTTCACCTCGCACCTCCACCACACTGCCTCTTTGTTGTTCGTGTATAATAGAATCAACTGTGAGGCTGAGAGACGTAAGTTTATCAATAGTTTTTTTGATTTTGTGCAGTTTTATATATAGTTTCACATGACACCCAGGCTCCAAATTGACTTTGAATGAAGCAGATTCACCAAAATATGACATAATATGCTGTTAAAAGTGAAAAACAATCACTATAAATGATCTAAAATACATAGAAATTACAAAAAAGCCAGAGGTCATGACTAAACTGAGTAATATACACATCATAAATGTCGCTGGTATCAGTGACAAGTTGAGGCACAATTACATGCAAATGTTTTAATCGCAGCTGGTGGTTGTGAAACTCGGATAAGACTACAGATATGTAAATGTAGAAGATGCAGAAATTATTGCACAAATATAGAACAGGATGTCAGAGAGTTTGAAAAGGTAAAAAGGTCTTGTTCAGTAGCGTCAAGTGTCACGTCGCCGAACGTCAAAAGTGAAAAATTACAAGAAACGGAGGTTTAAACAGAAAAGACGGGACATGAAAGCTTCGACATGAAAGAACAGACTGAGAAGAGGAAACCTATTGAGGTGCGAAAGGAACCTCACACAGTAACTGCTGCTATCTTAGACAACAGAGCTTTTCTTTCCCACCCTCCCCGCCGCAAGATCCCCTTCTTCTTGTAGTGTAAACCCACAGTATGACTGAGCAGAAACACAAGTCGCAGCCCAAAAAACTCGGTTCAATAAAAGCTGCAGCTGCTTTCTCTGCTCTGTGCTCGTTCCGTTTATCCCACACAGCGTTTGGACAGGAAACAAGAAACACTAGAAAGTACCTAAAACTGAAAAATAAACTCCTCTTAGCTTGGTTTGCAAAAAAAAGAAAAATCAGAAACTTCAATAACAGCTTGTTCACAGGCAGCAGCCATTACATTTTGAGTTTTAGCGACTGAGCATGCGACTGTTGGGGTGTTATCACACTCAAAGCCGTATATTATTTTTATATTCACACTCACATTCATACAAATAAAAAATAAAAAAGAGGACCTGTGCATGTGACCCAGCTACAGCTAAATTTGAACATAACATCTAATAGCACACTACAATAAGATGCTAATGTAATGATGCTAATGGCTTGCTGCACCACATTCACATTAACCTCATACTTTTAATGAAGCTGATAAAAAATGTACTTTTGGATAATTTTGTAATATATATTGGACAGAGATAAAGTTTTGTATATATATTTTAGTTATCTGAGTTGTTTTATATGGATTCAGGATTCTTGAGAGCTTCAGCTGTAAGTTGAGAAAATAATCAGTCAGACTTTTGGCTGCTTGTGTTGGAAAAAGGATGAAAAAGAGCTCAAGAATGGAAAAAAAAGCAAAACTTTGGATTCAGATGTTTGTCTGTTTGGAAACGTGGGAATAGAGACGAGTGGCTAAAATAGTGGTGTAATTGTGGGCTGCAGAGAAGAAAAAACACAAGTCATATAATTCACCGCACAGGCTGTTATGTAATAACTATCATCACCATCATCATCCTCCTCCTCCCACTGACCTCAAGTCCGGCCCCGA
The DNA here is from genome assembly GCF_905171665.1 of Trachurus trachurus. Classification (NCBI taxonomy): domain Eukaryota; kingdom Metazoa; phylum Chordata; class Actinopteri; order Carangiformes; family Carangidae; genus Trachurus; species Trachurus trachurus. Next base: position 5,444,177 of record NC_139907.1, on the reverse strand, counting down.
CAAACATGAGGAGAATTCCAGAGAAAACAATCAAGTCAACAAACCAACTCCTTCAATTACAACTGTCTGAGAGACTCAGAAACAAGAAGCAGGTGGAGCTGCAGCTTTTTATAGCCGCATGAAAAACAAAAAACACATCAACATCTCACAAAAGGACAGTGGGAATGTGCCACACGAGCTCACGCGGGGAGTGTTAAGTAGCTTTCATTAATAAAATCCAGATACCATTCACACAATAGGAGGAGGAGGAGGAGGAGGAGCAACACACAAGTGCAACCTGTGGGAAATAATCCAGGTAATCCGGGTGAGTTCATCAAATCAAATCCTGTTAGCAGATTAGAAGTGAAGCAGTGTGTAGAGTAGACACACCTTTAAAGGGATAGTTCAACATTTTGGCAAATTGCCACCCATTGCCATAATCCCTATAGTCATAGCAGTAGGTTCGTTACCTTTATTTGTCGGTGCAAGCTATTTTTAGAACGGCGGAGAAGAGCCGCGAGCTGCTCAGAGCTACGCTACGGAGGCTCATGGGATTTCTTGGTTTCCCTCATCAAACTCATCAAATACACAATCCAACAACTCCACAACGCTCTGGTGGACAAGTTGTGACCTGCACATTCACCACACTATGAGATAATAATGTAACTCTGTAACTTTCTCAGACTGCTTGCTGAGAAACTTCATGTATTTCCCTCTAAAACAACTCTGTCTGGTAACGTTCTGTTATTATCTCATAGCGTGGTGAATGTGCAGGTCACAACTTGTCCACCAGAGCGTTGTGGAGTTGTTGGATTGTGTATTTGATGAGTTTGATGAGAGAAACCAAGAAATCCCATTAGCCTCCGTAGCGTAGCTCTGAGCAGCTCACGGCTCTGCTCCGCCATTCTAAAAATAGCTTGCACCGACAAATAAAGGTAACGAACCTACCGCTATGACTACAGCGATTACGGCAATGGGCCAATTTGCCAAAATGTCAAACTATCCCTTTAAACCTGCCTGTTTTCATTTTGTAAAGAGCAGCACAGATTCTTTTTTGTTTTTTTTCTGTCTCTAGGTTCCTCCTCTGACTAAAACTGGACACCGGCGCTGCTGTAGGCGTGGACTCGAGTTTCACATCGATGCTCCAACAATAGTAGCTGCCCGTCCTCCTCCCGACACGGCGGCCAACACCCTGCGGCCAAGGTGGAGCTCACATTCCAAACACAGCAGCGGGATGGGGGGGGGGTTATGGCTCTGTGAGGGTTTTCCTCTGCAGACGTCAACGCTGCTACTACTGCCACCGTCATCATTGATTTCAGGATGCTCTGCTCACCTGCCAGCAAGAAAAACCTGCATTGGTCTATCAGATTTTTGTGTTTTTTTAGTTGTTGTTTTTTTGTCGACTGAATTCTATCAGAGCAGCTGCTATAAAACAATAGAGGGGGGGGAAGAACAACAACTTCTGCTGAGCGAAAACATTTCAAGAGTTATTTCCGTGATACGCTTGGCCGACCGTCTTGTGTTTTTGAAGACGATGCAAAAACAAGTTATATAGAGGGTTCATCTACGCACGTGTGCAGCCCGGGCTTGTGGGGGTCGTGTAACGCATGAATAAGTCTGACAACAACAAAAAAAAGTGAACGTAACACACACGAGGGCTAAATACAGAAACTGCAACAGCGAAGAAATCAGCAGCAGCAGCAGAAGGCAGCAGCAGCAGCAGCCTACATTTTAAAACCCACGTAGTGAGGCAGAGAGAGCACAGTCTGTAACAGAGGAGGACCCAGTTTCCCCAAAGCATCGTCCCACACAGACGCCTGGGCCGCTGTCATGACTGTACTGCACTTTGAGTTATAAACATCCACCGGTGACAGACAGTGAACAAAAAATCGTCAAAACCAAAATGTTCTGGCTGCTCTTTTGGAATTTGCAGGAGTCTGTACATATTTTCTTTTCTCTTTTTTTTAATCATTTTCATAAACAATCCCATTCCTGAGCTGCAGAGCATAGCAGCGTATCTGCTTCCTCATCTCGCGAAAACAGGAAATCACAACACTCCACCCCGTCCCAGTGTGACACCATCTCCTCATCTCAGGCCTGCTCCCTGATCCACGGAGGATTAGGCACTAGGCAGACACTGTAGGAAGGTTTTCTCCTCCGTGGGCCTCAGCTTACAGAGTACAATATACAGTATACATCTACTGGAAACCAGCGGTAACGGCAGGACCGGGGCTGCAATTACAAGACAAGTAGGCTATCAACCTATTTTATCCTGCAATGTTCTGAGTCTCTGAGGGGATTTGTGAGTCTGAGCCAGAGACACAAGAGACTCGAGTAAAACTGGAGCCGAGGGCAAAGGATCTGTGTCAGTTCTGTGGAACTTAACACTTTACTCAACAAATATATTGGTATTTAAGGTTACACTGGTCTGAGAGCCACTTTCCCTTCAGCAGAGAGGTCAGAGGTCACAGTCTTCACCACTGGACATGCAGCAGCTGTGAGGCACTCGTTTAACAGGTATCATGGTCACTATCTTACAGTAGTTTTGCATGTTAGCATGACGACTTAGCCCTAAACACAAACAAAAGCTGAGGCAGATGGGGATTGTTTTGCAGGTGATGAGCTGTGATGCTCCCAGTGCAGTGATCTAAAACAAATTCAACTTGGATCAAAACATGCACAGAGCCACAATCTAGATTCTTTACCAGTCAGGCATAGAAAAATAAAAACACAGACTGTCTCAGTGATAATCTGATTGAATCTGATCACAATCTGTCTGCAGATTTTAGGAGCAGTTAAGAAAATATCAAAGTAATAATATGTTGATTTAAAACACTGATCCACACACGTCATTTCATATGAATGTAGCTAGCTATGCAGGAAGACGACGTCCTCATACTGCAAACAGCGTGGCCACAAGAATCCAAAGATAGGTTTGACCCACAAACACAAACATTAGTATTTAATAAACTGAAATGTGTTTTTAGTCGGGCTGAGCAGACACTCCATGACGGCTCCTGCTGCCAATTTAACATGCCAAGTGTGCAGAATCCACGTTACTCGTAACTTAAAGGGACAACAAGGAGTTTGTGTCATAAAAAAGTCTCACATTTATGTGGATAAATCTACGTTACCCATTTACTCAATAAATATATCGTTTTGTCTCTATCGTTATTTTGTTATTTTAATTAATGGCGGAAACGCTGGGCAAGCCGACCAGCGTTTCCTTACGGACGCTGTCCGGCGGGTCATGAGAATAACGCCGCCAAATTGCCGTTTATGGTCGGAACTACGACAGTATCTGATCGTCTTCGAACCTCTGACTTTACTTCTTGATGAATGAAAACATTCTTGGCAAGATGTCCGTCTTGCGCCGATCCAAGAATTTCACCGTGCACGCGGAGGCTCATGGTAAATGTAGTATGAAAACACTTTGCTTTCCAAAACTCCTCGTTGTCCCTTTAAAGGTGAACTATGCAAGTCTGCTCGCTTTTCTGCTGTGTTGCTAACCCTCCTCTGGGCCATGTGCATTTGTTTACAACAAAGCCGATAAGAAAGCAACCCATGGAGCGGTGGATAACATGTATATTTGTGTAGTCTTATCTGTCATAAACAAGAGATTATGGGTTACGGGGCACGTTTGTGTGGCGGGTCGGAGGCTCTGATCTTACAAGGTTGGTTTTCAGCCAAGAGACGCGAGGTGGAAGGCAGAGAGCCTCCATTCTCCCTGGAACTAGTTACAAGTCAGTTATTTAACCAGCACTAGGACTCTGGAGCTGGTTAATGAAGGTAAAAATGTAGCATAGTTATGGTAAAAATCCTGCATCGTTCCTCTTTAAGTCGCCACGACAGGGAAAGATGCTCAACAACAACAACAGCGATTCAACAGGAAAACGGCGCCGTTTCATCTGAGCTACCAAACCAAGAAAGTGGACACTTCCTGTCACATCATCGCTCTCTGTGAATTAGGCCAACAGCTCCTCCAGGAGCATTGTGGGTAAAGGCTGGTGCCGTGGCCTGGATTCCTGCCTCCTCAGCAGAACCAGCAGACGGGGCTGCTGCGAGTCCCAGACCACATTCCACATCTGGATGCGATGAGCTCTATAACCTCACCGTCATGCTTTCACACAACCCTGCACTGTGTCTAAAGAACAAACCACACATCATCATCAGGGAGAGAGGGGGTGGGGGGGGTGGGGGGCAGTTTACTGGAGCAGAACTCACCAAGTCCATACGTTGATTGAGGTCTGCAACACAGTTAATTACAGTTTCTACCTGAAGCCTATGGGCCTGTTTTGTTGGGATATAACAAATATCATGATGAATGGATGATGAGAAAAGTTTATGATCTCACAATGTGATCACAGGGAAAATATCCTGTCAGCGTAACAACTCGTCTATTTTTCATGAGCACGGCAAAATATGTGACGAGTTGTTACGCTGACAGGATATTTTCCCTGTGATCACATTGTGAGATCATAAACTTTTCTCATGAAGCTTCCATGACGAGATTATAAAGCAATTTTCAGACACCGAAAATACCTGATAATAAATATTACGTACTCATTACTGTCATGTTGTTGCAGGGCTGAACGTTTAGATTGGTTAGGTGGGTCATGGTTGTTGTTTACCCAACAGTGAAATGAGTCAGCGAGCAAAAGTAGATCAGCAGCATCCTGAGGAACAAGGCGGCAACAAACAATCAACTTTCTATTGGATGTTACTTCTTATTCTCCAGCTCCAAGGCCATGCAGCTAGCTCCTGCAGATCCCTGTGAACACCGTGTCCAAATGCTTCTGTCAGCAAAAAGCAGCAAAACCAGGCCAACGACAGACTGTGAATGCACCGTAGGTCTCTGTCTGAGCAGCAGATAAACCTCCTAAATGACGAGTCAATCTAAAGTTAAATCAGACTAGAAGTATTGAATATAGACTCAACACATCAATAATACATAATACATATGTGATGTGCCCTGAGATGTTAGTTGCATTACAATTTGTTGAAAATAAACAGATACAAACAAGGTAAGCATTAAAGGGATAGTTCAACATTTTTGGCAAATTCACCCATTGCCATAATCCCTATCGTCATAGCAGTAGGTTCATTACCTTTAATTATCGGTGCATGTTGTTTTGAGATCTGCAGGGCAGAGACGTGAGCTGCTCAGTGAACACAATGGAGGTGAATGGTACAGGTCCCCTGTCCCTCATCAAACTCATCAAATACACAATCCAACAACTCCAAAACGCTCTGGTGGACAAGTTGTGACCTGCACATTCACCACGCTATGAGATAATCATGTGTAGTTATGTAACATTACAACACATGAAGCAAATACTCTGAACTACTTGCTTTTGAAATCTCTCCGCCCAGCAGCTGTGTCTGGAATGTAGTTCTGGCTGCATTTGTCTCTTAAACAACTCTGTCTCGTAATGTTACATAATTATATCATAGCGTGGTGAATGTGCAGGTCACAACTTGTCCACCAGAGCGTTTTGGAGTTGTTGGATTGTGTATTTGATGAGTTTGATGAGGGACAGGGGACTACTGTATGTACCGTTACCTGAGCAGCTTGCGCCTCTGCCCCGCCGATCTCAAAACAACATGCACCGACAATTAAAGATAATTAACCTACCTCTATGACTATAGGGATTATGGCAATGGGTGAATTTGCCAAAATGTTGAACTATCCCTTAAACAGATGAAGAGGTGGTCCAGGTGTTGCTAGTATCCTCTTATGAGTCACTTGATATGCTCACTTACTAAACCAATCATTTCTGCTAAGTGGCTACTGTATCATCCCATGGTGTTTGCCTTGCTTCAGTTAGCATCTAGGCTAGCCGCTTGGAGCTAAGAGAAACACAGAGTGCCCACAGGAGCAGACCGAGACAAAGGCAGTTCAGGCTGCTGTGTCACAGTGACCTAGATTTGGAAACGAGTGTGTGTGTGTGCCTCTTCGGGCCGTTGTGGTTTGCTAATAGCGCTGGTGGAAAGGTATTTACCTTAAGTCCTCACCTCAGTGTACCTTTCAGATGTGTGATGCAACAACACACACCTCTACATGACTCAGTATATATAGCAAAACGGTGTAAACGCTGACTGAAGTTAACCTGATAGATAGATTCCCCCACACAGGATGACTGGTCAGGTTGTGCCGTTATGTAACAGTATTATAAAATGTCCATTAGACTACACTCTCTCTCTCTCTCTGTCTCTCTTGGCTGCAGCCACTGAAAGTCTGTTGGCTGATAGCAGAGGATTTTTCTAGATGTACATCACACACACACACACACACACACACACACACACACACACACACACACACACACACACACCCTCGCAGTCCTTCTGCTTCACTCAGCAGATGGAGGTTCAGCTCTGAGTCCTGCCTCAGTATCGCTCAGGCCTTACACAACAACATCACAGCTTCGGTTTCTATGGGCAGACAACATGACAGGAGATACAAAAAGACAACAAGACAAAAAATAGAAAAGAACAGGCTGTGAGATTTTTTTTACATCTAACCTCATGATATGAAAAATCCAGTGCAGCAGAAAAGAGCTACGTACATTTTTTAATTAATCCTCACGGGAAGCAACTTGATTATGAAGGAAACTGTAGGAAAAGGTTAACACTCAGCTAAAAAAGCATTGGGAAATTAATTAATATTTTGCTCGTATCATGATGGGATGGTTGCTATGCATGCTAATCTCACTGTGCTTTTTGTACTGTAGCTTCCTCCTGACAGAGAGAGACCCTTCAGGGGGAATTCACCATAACGCCCACCTTACCAGGAATCTGCTCTACTCTAGTTCAACATGCAAATTCATCACGGTCACTGCTTCCTCTCCCAGAACACGACAGCTGTCTTTTTGACTTCATCTGATGCAGCAATTGATGATCATCAAGAAGATCATCAGACATGTTGGGACATGTTTCAAATCAAGCATCCATGTGTTTGTTTTGCTGTTGCTGCTCATTTGTTTGGCTAAACTGTGCCAGAAAAGACTTGTATGTCGTCATTCACAAAGGTACAACAAGTCATGATAATATTCAATAAACTGTTAGGTTTGGAAAATGTCACAAAGTAGGAAAAACTGCCTTCACATTTGTGCAGCCATCTGTAGATAGTCACTCCAAATTGCTCAAAGAACAATCAACAAAGAAAAATGTCATTGTTGTTACATCATAAAAAAATCCAGAAAAGCAGCAACTCCCCACAGCGTGAAATGGCCAATGTTTGGATTTTTAGGAACAGGAATGATTTACCAATTATCTCAAATGTTTTTTTCTTTTTTTGTCAAATCATTTCTGCAAGGAGAAAGTCACTGTTTTAAGTTTAAACAGGCCTCAAGTCTGAGCTAGCTCCGCAGAAATGCTATAATTTGTATTTGAAGACCAACTGTTGGTTTTAATAGTGGTAATAATAGTAGGAATAGCGAAGAACCTAACACAGTGTTTTTCAACCTTGGGGTCGGGACCCTACGTGGGGTCGCCTGGAATTCAAATGGGGTCACCTGAAATGTCTAGTAATTAAAAAATTACTGATAAAAATAATCTTTTAACTAATTATTACTCTTTTTAATTATGATTAAAAACACCACACACAATCTTAAACAAGTGTTTTCTATTCTTTCACTTTTTCATATATAAATCGAGTTCAAATAAAATGCAGCATATAAAAATATCTGAGCTCACACATGATTGACGGCCACGATCACGACTGCATGTGATCAGGGGTCGCCAGAAATCTGTGATGTCAAATTGGGGTCACGAGCCAAAAAAGGTTGGGAACCACTGACCTAACATAGCCTACAGGTCACACCTGGAGGCAGTTAGCCAGTTAGCCAACATTTTTATGTTTTTGGTTTGGGAGAGGCTGATGACAGTTGGTCCAACTCAAAAGCCTCAAGTCCAGGTGAAGTTATCAGTCTATTAAGTGATTAGGTGACTGGCAAATTGGTCTTCACTGTATTTTATACAATCAAAGGATCGTTTTAGTCATTTTCCAACCAAAACAACTTACAAACATAAATTGAATAGCATCACTTTGTAGCCGACACACCACAACTTAAGACTGAACTAGTAGTTGATCAATCCATGTTAAATCCATCTGTACCACATAATAAGCCAATCCCAGCTGACATACAGTAAGGCAGGGGGAGGACAGACCTAAATCAAGCCGCCAGTCCTGCAGATTCATTGAAAATTGAAATACTCATAACTTTCAGCTGTAGGCTACATCGTATTAAAGTTAAAGTCAAACTGCAAGGTTTTCATTTTTCTTTTTCTTTTTAAGTCTAAATTTGTCACCTGGGACTTTTTTTTAACTATCTCGGCCTGTTACAACCTCCTCCTACGACGTAACCACAGCCACATTTTAAACCTGCTCTTTCATTTCCAGCGACTGTGACGGGAACATGCTGATTCAGAAGTACGCTGTATGGAAACTTGATGAATCCTGGAGAGAATAAAAATCAGTCAGAGGTTCAGAAGAAAAGGACCTGCCATGTCTCCGTTGTAGCTGAAATCTACGACCTGCGAGCACTACATCACCGTGAAGCCTCCACCTCCCCTAAAGGCCTTTAGAAATATTAGAAATTGTAAACTCAAAGAGTCTTGGCAGAGCTCTGGCCCCTCACACGCCTCGGCCCTCGACCTCTGCAGTAATATACGTGACACTGCTGTCACAGAAAACCCCAGTGACTGCAGTTTATTGTGCGTTTTTTTAAATGAAAGATCATCTGTGTGTGAAGTGACTTTGTTTCTCCTCGTTTTCTTCCCTCAGTCTCACCTCAGCTGCTTTATTGATCGCACTTATTCTTTTCTGCGTTTTTTCCTATTATCAGATTTTACTGCCTCCATCCATCACTCCTCCTCCTCCTCCTCCTCTTCTTCCTTTATCACCATGCAAATAAAGCCTGTCTTAAACAAAATGAGAACCTTCAACAACTCATTATTACTCAGCCACAAGATAACACAAATCACGAAGCTTCACTTAGGAGAGAGTGCTGCTGCTGCTGCTGCTGCTGCTGTGAAAAGCCCAAAAACCACCAATCATCCTAAAGTGAAAATGCACCACAACATTACAACTGTGTGGTCATGTGCTGTTTTGTCTCCATCCGGTTCACAGCCTGTAAATAAGGAAGAAGAACGATCTCATTGTCTCAGGCTCCTTATCTTGGATGTTTTACTTAGAAATGTTAAAATCACATTTCAGTCTAATTCGGTGTCTGCGGCACATTCTGTGCTGCTGTCTCGTGTTGTTTGTCACTTGTAGTTATTTCTGACTTGCTTGAACAGGACGCTTTGGAAAAAGATATTTTTAATCTGAATGAAGATTTATTGCTGAGTCATGACTATGTCTGATTGTACACTGGACTTGAATGCTTTGTTTACATCGCACGTCACTGCATTTCACATGCAAAGTAGTCAAATTGATGACGATGTTAACTCCGTGCAAGCACCACTTATTTGTTTTTTTCTTCTTGGGCTTTCAACCATATCACACACAGACATCATCATACGGTAGGTTAACTTTTTGGAAGCTCAAACTTTCCATGATTCAAAGATCGACTCATCCACATTGGCTTTTCAAAGTGTGATACTGTTGAAAGCTTCACAATAAGTGAATAAGAGGACCTTTAGTTGTCAATGGCAGCTCCCAGTGTCAAGAAATCAACTCAAATCAAACTAGTGTTTGTCCTGTTGGGCATTACATCAGATAAAACTCCTCTTCCTGATTAAAAATGTCATAATATGACTTTGGACAACAGAGTTTTTGTAAATAAATGTGATCATATCATAAAAATATGATTCCACTATGACTAAATGTCACAGTGTTGAACTCCAAACGCTCCCGTTTACTGGAGACTCACTGTCCCGTGGAGCTTTGATCATTTCTCTTTTCTCATTGCACAAGTTTGTTCAGCACTGTGTTGGTCATATCCTGTTGTGCTCATGTGTTTTATTTGGTTCTTCAATTCAAAGAAGACATTTCCATTTTACGCATGATAATAATAATAAAATAGAGTCAGTGCGTTCCTTTAAGTCTTAATTCTCTGGTCTATTACTGTATGTCTTCATTCACTTAATGCCATATTTAATTTAGGTTTTAATCCTTGTTATATTGAAAAACTTTAATGCTTAACTAAAACACTTGAGAAGGTTGATGTTGGCAAGTTCTGTAGAAAACACTTTAAAGTCATGCCAAAAATATTATATTATAATGGTTTGGTTGGTTTGACCAGACCAGCAGGTTAGCTAAAGACGGGCCTATGTTGGGAAACTTTAAAAATAGATATTATTGTATGAGAAACATCACTGTCAGGTCACAAACATCTTCCCACCGACAACAGTTGAATAACAATTCCCTAAATCTAATATAATGTTAGACTTGAGGAGTCTGTTCCTGTAATCTGATTAACAATATTGAATCTGTTTTCCATTTGTTTACAACTCTGAAACATGAAAATCTGCAATGATCTGATGTCACATAAAACCTTGACTTCGCAATCAAAAATCAGAGTTTATTGGGAAATTAAATTGCGAGTGGATATCCTGGAGCTTTTGTTTTGAAATGATCTGACTGGTTATATTCATATACAGCAAGTCAACCACTGTAAATGTACTATTTAATTCTGTTTGAGTGATGTCTGCTAAAAACTATAGAGCTTACCGGCTGGTTCATGTAATTTTATTTTAAATATAAGAACCAGTGGGCTTGTGGCTGAGTGTAGAGAAGTTAATATTAAACTTTTACTATTCCTTTACTATATTATACTTTAGCTTAAGCATCAAGTAGCATGGAAACAGCTGTGCCCGGAGTGTGTGAAGTGTTGCTGACAGTTTTAATGAATACCACGTGGAGACAATGAATGTAACAGGGCGCCGAACTGCTGACACATCACCACCACCACCACCACACGGCCGACTCTAACCTTCAAGTGACCACCAGCTCCAACAAGGGGCCGATTGGAGGAGACTGGTTCCCCTTTCATCTCATATTCATGCAGCGGGTTATAGGCTGCGTGAGTGAGAGCACGGTCAGGTGGACGACCGGTGGTGGTGCTGGTCGACGTCTATCAAACTGCCATAAAAGGCCACAGAAACTTGACTGTGCTCAGTCAACAGGAAAATGAAGGAGGATGTTTGAGATCATGTACAGTACTGACTCTGAGTATCACTGTGGGGATTAGGGATAAATCCACCTGAAAATTAACTTCAAGTTAAAGGGATAGTTCAACATTTTGGCAAATTGGCCCATATATTATGGCCATAATCCCTATAGTTTTAGGAGTAGGTTCATTATCTTTATTTGTCGGTGCAAGCTATTTTTAGAACGGCGGAGCAGAGCCGTGAGCTGCTCAGAGCTACACTATGGAGGGTCATGGGATGTCTTGGTTTCCCTCATCAAACTCATCAAATACACAGTCCAACAACTCCAAAACGCTCTGGTGTTGTGACCTGCACATTCACCATGCTATGAGATAATAACAGAAAGTTACGAGACAGAGTAGTTTCAGAGGCAAATTCATGCAAAACCACTGATGCGCGCGACAGTTTTTCAGCAAGCAGTCTCTGTATTTACCTCTAAAACAACTCTGTCTTGTAACGTAACGTAAAGCTTGCACCGACAAATAAAGGTAACGAACCTACCGCTATGACTATAGCGATTATGGCAATGGGCCAATTTGCCAAAATGTTGAACTATCCCTTTAAGTTTCAGGAGATCAGATCAGATGTAGTTGGAGAAAAAAAAAGTAATTTAGCTTCTGGCACAATTGTCAGAGTGAATATAAACAAAGTGCCATCGCGTGTCATCATGGTCTGATGGCAGGAAATGGTTTTGCTATCTAACTCACCAGCAACAAATGAAAAAGCATCCTTCTGGAGTCACAGTTTTCCACCAATAAACATCCAAAAAAAAGCTGGAAGTCCATTTTTTCTCCTGACAGCAGCCTCGGTTGACCATCATGCATTGCTGCCACCAGAAATGTTTGAGTTATCAGTGCAAATTTGTGCACCACAAGCCAACAGATGAGTGCAACAACTTCACAGTTTACTGGGAGGTGTTGAAAGGAATCTTGGGTAGTTTAAGACACGACCATTAAGATAGTGTATAAACACAAAAAGTTGTGCATGAATACTGTTCATTTCTGTCTTCTTGTGTCACAGGGAGCAACAGTTATCTGATTGCGTGGAAAAGTATATGCTTCTTTACATCCGAGACCCTCATGTGTGCTCCGTCCAGTCGGTGGGCTTATTGTTTCTGTAAAACAACATGTTATTCTAAAAATACCTCGGAGCTTTCGGATCATGAAACTGTTAGATAATCCCTGGAATTGGGACAGGCATTAATCCCCCTTCTGCTGTACGTCATGCGATCGGCTAACTGGGAAATAACATCTTAAGAACCCACAACAATACAACCACAACACCAAAACACCTAATGAGGGGGGAAACCAGAAGAGGAGGAGGAAGGAGGAAGGAGGGGTTGGACATGGTTGGCTTTCTAGAAGGTCTGGCTCTGGGGAAGCCTTCAGCCTTTTAGTGTTGGATGTGTAGTGGCCAGAGTTTAGTTTGGTAGCCCAGTGTGTGTGTGTGGGAGGAGGGAGGGTGTGTCTGCAGGGCCCTGATGCAGCATCACAGAACTGACAGTTGTGTTTATGTCCAAGAACAAACTGTATGGCAACTACACAGGACAGGAACACCTTGATGATGAGTTCACTGAACATGGGAAAACAGACTAAAACAGAGGGGAGTGCAGCTTTAGGTCAGTATAGTAGCTTCATCTGCATGTTGTAGCCTAATCACATACACACATACACACACATGGGGGGGTTTTTTGGACATGCACAAGCAGCTGAACTTACTCGTTTTTCGTGCATCTACTCTCGCTGAACAGCTTCTCCAGCGGGATCACCGCCTGCCCCAGGAACACGTCCGGTCCTATGAGCGCCCGGTGCATCACGGTGAGGACCAGGTCGTTGGCCCCCCCCACCGGGTGTCCTCCTCCTCCTCCTCCTCCGCCGCACCGCCCGTCCCTGTCCCTGTCCCTGTCCAGCGCGCCGGGCTGCAGCTCGAAGGAGCACTCCTCCCTCCAGTCCGGCTCGGTGCTCTTCTCCGCCACGCAGGTCGAGTACTTCTCCTTCCCCAGCTGGATGATGGTGTACGCGTCGCTGGTGCCGTGCTTGCCCTTGCCCCGTAAGCCCCTGCCCCTCAGCACCGTCACCTGGACGTGTGTCGGTTCCCATCTCAGGTCCCCCTCCTCCACTGTTAACGTGGACATGTCCCCCTAAAAACCCACCAACCAGACAGACAGACCGACCGACCTGCCGCTCACGCCGAGACGAGGCGAGGCAAACCGGGGGAGAGGTGTCGCCGCTGTCCGCCGCTTCCTCCCTTAGCTCTGGCTGCGCACAGTCACATCAGCTCCGGGTCGGCGGGCGGTGCCGCATTATGGCTGTCTGTGTCTGTGTCTGTTGTCTGTTGTTGTCTCTGCAAAGTTGCCGTGGTTGCCGGTAGTTTAGTCTCGCAGCAGTCAGTGCGCTGTGCTGTGCTCTGCTCTGCGGCAGCGGCAGCAGCCTGAGCCTGCCTGTCTCTCCTCCTGCTGCCGTACGGGCCTCTCCTCTCCTCTCTGCGGGCAGCGACGTCACGCCTCTATCCTCCTTCTTCTTCTGCAGGACGAGGAAGTTGAACGCCGACACTGCTGCTGCTGCTGCTGCACATGGCTGCGTGCGTGCGTGCCGTGCGCGTGTGCGTGCGTGCGTCTGTGCGTGCGCGGAGACTCTGGCTACAATACAAACACGCGCCTGTGCAGGAATGTGGGGTGTAACTAACATCACATCTGTTATTCGACCAAACCACATCCACATCCACTCCTCCTGAAGAATGTAACATCCGTCTGTATTAGTCTGTGATGACTGACACCGTGATAAGGCCTCAGCACTTACAAGATGTAAAAACACACTTTGATCAACACCACATAAAAAGCAAAAGAGGTTTCTTACATTACAAGTCTTACAACACTTCAGTTGAACATCATAACAGCTGTTACAAGGCTGCATTTCAAAATAAACTTCAACTAAGACTGTTGTTTACTACCAGTCAGAGCAGGTGACTGGCTGCCTCCATTCCCACAGTGCTGCTGCCCCAGATAATTTCAATTAATCCATAATCCTTTGATAATCAATTGATTGTTTGGTGCATTATGTCATTAAATTGTGAAAAATGCCAATAATTCCCACTGAAGCCCATGTTAGCATATCCAAATCTCTTCTGTGTGAAACCTGAGCAGCACAGCACTGAACAAGCAGGTGATTTGTCTTGAAAATGAGAAGAATGGTTTGACAAACTAGAGCCAACTAAAGGTCCACTTACTGACTTTCAACGCCACTACATGATCTTCATCAATGATGTTTGTAGCTTCAAATCGGCTGCATGTATTGATGGAAAAACAAATTTTCCTCACAGTTAGGCGTTGTATTGACACAACGACCACAACCACAATCCAAGGTCCACTTACTAGCTTTTGACTGTATGGCATGGTCTTCATCAGCTGTTTTTGAAACTTTATATTTCATTTAAGTTCAATTTTTATCCTGTTCCACAGATGATCATGACCTTTGACATCCAGGATCCATCACCAGAGAGGTTAATATGCTACACATTTCCAAATTGTTTACTCATTAGTGTTGCATTGAGCACCACAACTCTTTTTCATGCAATGTGTTGCTTCATGTTTATGTAGTTTCACCTGCAGTGCTCACAGGTTAGCCTGCACAATAATCTTTGATGTGAATTAAGAGGCTGGATGTCCAGTGACATACAGCTTCTTATAGCTCTGAGGTCGGGCTGTCTCCGACGGAGGAATTAGTTGCCGTTTCTGGTGTCTTTCTATTTTCTCCGTCTCAGTTCACATTGGTGCTTCTTTATCTAAAAGCTGAAATGGCAAAAGGCAAAACAAACGTGGCGGTAAAACAGAAAGGTTTCTGGTCGCTCTGGTCCTTGAACAAACACCGTCTGTCATCGGGAATTTACCTGCTGACCTAGAATAACTTATATGAAGTCATCTCTCTCACCTCTCATTTCCTTTGCACTCAAACTTCATGCACCTGCAAAACGTCGTTGTTGTGGCACCGGTGCAATTCGAAACTGAACACTGTGGCACTTCTACTCTCGATCAACTTGAACAAGACTCATTTGGACACAGCTTCGGTGAAATGCATCGAATGGATAAATATAAAACTCAAACAAACTGATTTGGTACCGTATCAGTCATCATGACTCCAGTGGTTTTGGTAAATGGGGTTTTCCATGCTATAGGCTACCTTACAGGAGTGGGACTCACCACACACCAGAACAATGTTATCAGAATACTATTTGATATCATGTGTTGAGGTGTCAGAATCTACACCAGGGGCGGCCATGTTGGATCAGTGCATCCCAGACTGTAAGTAAGTACACACCAGATTGGACCTGTAACAGCTACTGTATAAGGTGTAAATTAAAAATCAAAGAGCATTGTGGTGGAATGAATCTGTGACGTCTATAACACCAGGCACCGTTTTATTAGTCAGCGCTGTGGGCAGGATTTTCCAAAGTAAAAGCATCAAAAGGTCGAGACATTCATTCAACCACAGACCCACGAGATAAACTGTGAAACCAGATATTTTTGGCACATCCTGTCAGTTTTTTTCACTCCATCAGACCTTTAACATACATGACATGACTACAGATTATAGCATATTTTAAGATTTAAGAAGAAATAGTTTAAGTCAACTTTGCTGCATTTATGTAAAAGAACAGATGTGACAGTTTCTGTTCAAACTAACTTCTGTGTCAGTGCTGCCTTATGTTTGCTGCTTGTTTTAATTGCTTTTTCAGTGTCCTTGTGTTTCTCTGTGTCATTTGTCAAGCTGTTTGCCATCGTCGACTATAAACTTGTGCCAGCAAAGTCTTTTTTTTTTTTTTGTTGGTGTTTGTTCTTAATGGCTTCTTTTGTTGCATCCTCGTCTCCTTCCTCCTTGTTTTGTTTTTGTCCCCAGTTTGCGTCTCACTAGCTGTCATGGTGGAGAACAACTCGCTCCCAGCTGACTTGACTCCTTCACTCTGTCTGAATTTATTTGACCCGCTGCTGTGAGAGGCCTCCAAGGGCCCGGGGGGGTGGGGTGGGGTGGGGGGTAGGGTGCACTTACATCGTCTGCCCGGGAGTGAGTGATGCGAGGACCGGGGCTCGGCTTAATGTTGCTGCTGGTGTTGGTGATATAACGCTGCACCGTGCCGCACACAGCTTATTACGTATCAATCAATCAATAAATAGTGAGGAATTTGTCACTACTTGACCTGAGGAGTGTGGCCGGTCTCTGCTGTATACCCATACATCACATCCCAGTCTATTTACTGAGACACATCCTAAGAGATTCTTCATTTACTATTGATTTAAAGTATTTTTTTGGTTGGTTTATAAAAAGAAATTGCGCTTATGTCCAATATCCTACCATCTGTACATGATCCTGAAACAGACAACGTGCATGTTCGGAAGCAATGCAGCAGCTTTTAAGCAGTTAAATGGTTGCCACAATTTCTTAAAGACGCTATGCTATTAGGTACCAAATATATTTACTGGTTAACAGGTGGAATACACTGATGCTATGGAGCTTAAAAACAATATATTTTTGCAGACTGTAAAGATTAGACTGTATATATTAGGTTACATAAGGGAAAAAGCAGTCCTAGTCCTAGCTGCTGATATGATACAATACTATACCATATGATACAATAAGATATGACATCCAACACACAACTCAACATGATACAACATAATAAAATATGATACAACATAATGTGATTTCATATGATAAGCTAAGAAATTGAATTGTAAAATGTAACTTTCAGTTCCCATGCTACAGGATCAGACAAAAGACCATATTACTAAATAAATTAATCAACCTGTATTAAAAAAAGAAAATAAAAGTCAAACTGACAAATTGTGCAGATAAAACATATTAAAACTTGGAAAGCAAGACTACCGGTGCTTAGGTTATCTTAGTTTAGCTTGGCATAAAGACTAGAAACATGCTGAACAGCTAAATGAACATAAATTATTAATTAAAATATTAACTATAACAATATGACAGACTTTGAAAAAGCTTCTCATTGGACACAGCTGATTTACTAAAGCAGCTGTAGAAGAAACACGTCGACCACCATCCTCGAGGTCATTAAAGGTCTTCAGAGTATCATTTAGTAGCGGATCTTTAAGCCAGTTGGTTGCCAAGCGTTACTCCAACCTTTGGTTTGCTGCCACCCACATAAGAAATTTTACTTTATGGGCCAATTTGTGTTGACATGGGGAGAAGCTTTTCTTTCTTTCTTGGTGGGTATTTTGACAGAAGCACTTGAGATTTTCCACTCAGGTAAAGACTGAGTAAACAGAAACAGACTGGCTGTGAAGTGGCAACGTGCAGGGCCACTTGACACATATTTCCATCCAGTGGTGCAGCGCTGTTTGTTCAAAGACCAGAGTATACGCCCATGAAGGTTTTAAATAGGGTTGCATATAGGCTCCTTTAGTCAACTATAACTGACCAAACATACAGATGATATGCTGGAGTATTTACTTAGAGAAAGAACATGTTATCTGCGTAGTATCAGTTTTCTTAGTTTAACAATATCAGTTTCTTCAGCTGAGTCAATAATGACTTAAATGAGATCAAACTAAACGAGTACGATAAAAATAAGTAAATAACAAGTAAGATAAAAGCTTCAAATCTTTCATCAGTATTATTTTGGAATTTATTGTAAGAAGGTTGTGGTTGTAGAAGTAGTGTTGATTAACGCTTATGTATTGTAGCTGTTGGTAATGAATCATAAATCAAAACTAAAAACCTTTGGAGAAATAAATAAGTATTGAAAACAATCCATGTAAAACTCCACACTGTACAGTTTTATGTTAATGTTTATGCCAATAAAGATGAATCAAAGAACTATTGGAGGGACTTTTCTGGTAAATTGGGGCCATGCAGACACCAATAAAAAAAGATTTAAGTGGAATTTAGATCACACGCTGACAGGAGTATTTCTGCAATTCCTGCAATCCCTTCACCTCAGCTGTGTCCAGGCTGTAAATAATGAAGAATAAGAAACTCAAGTTTAAGAGGAAGAAGCTCAAGAAACTGTATGTATGTATACATGATATGTATGCATAAGGTCATGTTACACCTTACAAGGTAATAGCAGTAATATTCTATGGTATCTTTGGAAAGCATTTACATAATCCATTCAGATGAGTCACTGAGCTCCACTTTACAGGTAATGGGACATCTATTAGAGCAAAAATTCTTCCTACCATGTTCTTCTTACTGCTGTGCTTTTGTTTTGTGTGTGCACACCGCACTTTACAGGCAGCGGAGAGGCAACTATGGGTAAACTACAGTGGCATTTCCAGCAGTTGCCACATCTGTCATTTGCTTCTGGTAAAACACCCACCGCAGGAAAAACTATAGAAACCTGTAGGTAACAAATTACTATATCAACCTGTACGGGAGGTTATGAACTAATCCTGTAACAATCAACCCTCTTTATTCTGCTTTAATTTCACTATGTGATCCCCAAATACTAATTACATTATAAATTGTCATTATATACACATTTTTCTTGTTTTTTCTTGACAATTTCTTCACATTACTACTAAATTAACGGCCTGTAAATTGGATGACATACTTCATTCAGTCCTCACATTATAGTTTTCATTTCCAAAAGGGGATTTTAAAATGTGCTGCACAAGCACAGAGAGGAAACTGAATCAGACCAGACCAAACTTTTTCCGATAGTAAAATTAACATTTTGACCCCCTCACAGCCAGGCTATCACCACCCCCACACTAAATCAATTTGTTCATTGTGGTCATGTTATTTCAGATACCGGGAATCTGTCCATAACGTTTCATTGGAAGTTAATATTAGTGGAGGCAGTAATGAGGCTGGAGAATAAATTAGTTTCGCAGCAGCTACAGGAATGCAGGTTTCACAGTGGAGGCGGTTTCATTTGAGCTTTTTCACTTGAAAGAAATGAAATGTGGGGAGTAAAAATGTTTTGCTAAATGGTTCAGTCTGAGTTTCATGGAATTTCTTGGAAGATGCTGCAGAAATATTCTTATTCTTTGGCGGTGCCAAGATAAAGTTTTGGCTGTAGAAAGCTGAGAGTTTGGCAGCGAAGAGGTAGGTTTGGTTGGTCGACGTCCAGATATGTGTAACTGCTGCGTCCTCCTGTGCAGCGAAGGCAGCACGCAGGCATCGTGTGGTTGTCCAGACTTGTATCAAACAGCATTAGAAAATAAATCTCAATGTTGTGTTTTAACCTGTGTGTCCTGATGTATTAACTTAAAACAAAAACACACGTGAACAACAAGTAAAAGCACCTGACCTGGGGGCGACCTGGGTGACACCATTAAAATCCTTGCGCTGTACCCATGCAAATCAAAATGCAGTGGATGTGCAGGAACGGCTGACACGCTTTGCATGGACTATGAGGGCCCCCTGAGGTTTTACCCACACAGTTGTGACTTTGATTGTCATTTGGAAATCAGATAAGACCCACAAGAATTTTCTAACTTACTTGTCTTTTACTTTTCTGCCTCTGTTTTAGTCCCACAGTGAAGTTACAGCTGTGTATGCAGCTCATAAAGCATATTATGAGCTTTACAGTAAGAAGCACTGTGTTATATTAAGCCATCCAGCAATATATATGCAATAGTTTATATACATAGTTAAATAATCCAATATAATAAAGCAATTTTCTACTTTATTATGAATTTATTTTTGATTTTTTTTCACATTTTGTTGATCATGTTGACATAATTGTACAAAAGAGACACTTTCAATGCAAAACTATTGCTTTTTTTGTATTGCAACGTTGCTGCTTTTTACCAGAGACGTTCTATATTGCCTAGAAGGACTTTGTTTTTACTCAAATAAAAACTCAGAGGGTTTTTCCAGAGAGCAGCTGAAGCCTGCAGCGCCCTCTGTTGGCCATCACACAGAGAAGCAGCAGTTAGAGGTTTGACACCAGTTGAGCAGAGGTCGTCTCTTCAGGGCTGTTCCAGCATCAAATAATCACTTCTTATAATCGGTTGATTACAGATCAGTATAAATACATGTGTTCTGCTGAAATAGACACTTTACTTTACATCTGTATTCTTTTGTCAACTTTTGTTTCAAAGGTTCCATAGCTCATGTGATTTGATCTAGAAGAGATGGCTCTGTCTTGATTTAACTATCTTTTATTTCCCAATGCAACACAGAGGGATATCAGGTTTTAAGGGCGTCTAATATGACTTGACATCTTCTAATCACACAAGGGACAAAACCTATTTGAGAGCCATAAAGGCATCTAACAGGCTCTTTAAACGAGGGGCTGAAATGTTTAGCAATATTTTCTGACAAACTAATCTGTCTAATTAAGACATTATCCCCGCCAATCAGGAAGACGACAGAGAGATTTGGACAGAAAGCCCGATGGAGGAGATCAACCCGGAGCTTAGGGCCTCATCAGAAAACAGATTCCTCAGATTCTCCTCGTCTATTCTGGTAGCCGAGCTGCCAATCATCCCCTCATCAGCCGCACAGATTCATATCGCATCCCGACACCGACGACAGCTGTTACATAACCACAGCTAATCCACATGTAAGATGGAGCGCTGTGATTGAGCACAAACACACACACATACACACACACACACACTCTGAGCCAACAGCTGCCACACACACAAACACACACACTTTCTATGGAGCCAAGAGAAACACATAGACGAGGCCTGAGATGGATTCAGTTCAAGCACCAGAGTGCAAATGGCCTACTTAGAGTTTAAACTGGGTAATTAGAAACCTAATCAGGACTCACTTTCTCACCCCTGATGAATGTAATGAAATGCTCGTGTCCTCGTAGGTGACTCTCACACCGACCAACACAAAAAAACCCAGCTGTGACTGCCTGTAAATACACCTCACATCACAATATGCTGACGGAAAATAATCCAGCCACAGCTCGTGTGTTAGGAAATGCAGAAAAAAAGTGCATTTCCACATTTTTACAATGGTAATTCATAATTTAAAGATGGTTTAATACAACTTTAATGTGCAAAAAAGTTGTCAGTGGCTCACCTGCACAACAGAAACATTAGTTTATCTAACTGAAGCTCTATGTTGAAGCAGCTGAAGTAGCATAAAGACATGTAAAATACAAAGTCACTGTCAATTCAGATTGCACCTGCAACCAGAGGCTGCTTTGTATAGAGATAAAATGAACTGCAATATTATAATATACAGTTTTAATGATATAAACAATTAATATAATTAAGTTTTCATGGGGCAAGCTGACAAACACTGCTCATTAACAGTATCACAGGTGATTACAATGGCATTACAGTCTGTTATAAAAAACATTTATTGATTTATTATCATTATTTGTAATTATATTTATTGAATGTGAAGCGTTGATTCAGCTACATCCAGTCTGCGGTAGCCTATGTTGCATTAAGCAGACGTGCATCGCTCTCATGGACAAACAAACCAGTATAAAGCCCCAGTAGCCTACGTGTGTCTACATCCTCCTACTGGTGAGCAGCAGCTGTTACTGGCCGGTGAATACTGGTGATACTGGGATTTATGTGGATCCAAATATTTAGACTGTGTGGAGGAGATCAGGTGTCTGCTGGAGATGAGGTTCATAATGAGTTTTTATTCAGCTCCTGGAGAAAAAGCTGCAGTTCAGCAACGATTTCAGGTCAGAAGCAGCTTTTTCTGGTGTTTCCTGCATAGCGACGGTTTCTATCTAATCCTCTGAAGGTTCATGTGCACTGTGTTTTCTGTTAATACAGGTATTTGCTGCACAGTCAGGCGCTGCTGGAGTTTATTTAAATAGTGAAATGCAGATCGGCCCTGTGTGTTTCATTGTGTGACAGTTACATGAGCGTTATCCTCCTCAAACAGCACAGGAAATTAATTCAGTGCCAAAAGCCATGTAGCCCACACAGCAGCAGCACACTCCACCTCCAGCATGCTGCTGCTGCTGCTGCTGCGTTCAGGTGCAGTCAGTCAAGTCATTAATCATCACATGCATTCATCTTGTGGTTCACCTCCAACAGCAACAATCCAATTATCTAACTAATAGATAATGTCATATGTAATAATAATTCAATCAGTCACAGGGGGACTTGAGGCATCTGCAGAACAACTGTGGATACCATCAGTGTGTGAATGTGTGTGTGAATGGGTGAATGCGATGTACTGTAAAGCGCTTTGGGTATCGTTCAGGTATAGTAAAGCGCTACAAAATACAGACCATTTACTTTTATTTTTCATTCGTGTAGCTACTGTAGGCTACTGTTATTCTATGAAACTTCTTTCACAGCTTGTTTGGATGCAAGAAGAGCAGAAGGGTTTGATTTCTTGCCTGTAACTTAAATTTTTTCATCATAAGCTACAAAAATCAATATATCATTAATTCCTTAATTTTGTTAAAAATTTCTGCAGCCACCTTTATTTCTAATGACAGTTTGGATCCTCCTCAGTACAGATGACACTAGTACCTGCCTTGTACAGTTTGGTTTGGCACTTTCTCAATACGTTGGACATTAAACACAACACAGACCAAAGATATTGTTTAGACTGAGTTGCTGCTTGTATCATTATAATAATGTTCATATATCAGCCTTAACTGGAAACTACAAGTGTCAGACTTGCAGGTGCTCACTTTCCTGTTGCATTCAGGTTGCACTCTGGATTTTCATTGATATAGTAGCCTATATGTAACTTGTGAATAATTTAACATATAGTGATATTGCACATGCTTGTTCTCAAGTGTTATATTCTGTAATATCACATAGGCCTACACTGAAACACTTTTGTAAGTAGGTAGCCTAATGTATGTAATGTAATGTTAAAAGTCTAATTCATGGGGCGGTGCGTGGCGCAGTGGTTAAGGCGGCCATCCCATGTAGAGGCTACAGTCCTCAACGCAGGCGTCCCCGGTTCGAATCCCGCGTCGGGCAGACCTTTCCTGCATGTCATTCCCCCTCTCTCTGCCTTCCCCTTTCCTGTCTATCTCACTGTGTACTATCAAATAAAGGCAAAAACACCAAAAAATATACTTAAAAAAAAAAAAAAAAAGTCTAATTCATTACGATGCCAATATGTCCGACAGCGCCTGAACGCAGCACGTCTCCCGCGGCCTGTGGACGTTTGGGCCGCGAACACGGCGCGACACTTGTGGTGAACAGCTGGCGGAGAGCGGCGTGTTTTTCTTTGCGGGCTCAATAATGCGGTGTTGGTTTACCAGCTCTGGGGATGTGGGCTCGCTCTTTGTAACGCTTAACCACAGACTTAGAGCTTCTTTGTCCGATTTATATTTTAATTATCTGCTAAACTGCAGCTGAGGGCCATGTGGGAAAGAGCCGCGGACTGACCCCGGCAGCTGTCAATCACCCAACAAGGAGGAGGACTTATAGGGAAGAATAATGCACGTGACGTTTTGGCTACCTGCCTTGACGACATAATTAGTGGGTTATACCTTTAAATACAAATATTAAAGCAGATTTAAAGGCTGGATTTTATCCCAAAAGTTTCAAACAAGGATGAATGAATAAAATTTTATTTTCTGCAAAAATACTGAGTTTAAAATGTTTCTAATGCAGATAGAGATCAGTATCAGGTGGGGATCTAACATCATGTCCAGTCTAAATAACTTTGTGTTTGACGCCATCTGTTGGTGGTGAGCTCAGAGAGACACAGGGTGCATGGTGGATGAGGTCAAACATCCACATTTTCTTACACTTACTGCATCATTGTATTGAATTATATCAAATAAGATGTTTAAAAGTTTATATTATTCCCTTTTTCCTTGTGGTTTCTTATCTTAAAATGTTCAATAGAGTGTGTTATCTTGTACCAGATTGTAGTGCGGGTCATTTTATCTATCTCATTGTAAATCTCATCATATAGATGTAAAGTGAAATAAAGCAGTATACAGCAACTATACCATACTAAAATATGGGGTAAGTACTGGCTTGTAATCCCTCAGACTGATATCAGGCCAAATCTCACATATAAATATATTAAAATGTGTATTTGCTGTCATTGCTTCATTATATTTTGGTCAGGAGATTGAAAGGTAGTTTAGAAAATGAGAGAAGAGTTTAGAATTAAAAATCACAGAGACTGTGATACAATTTCTTTATACTAATTATAGCTTCTTTTTTTAATTGTCTTGTGGTGTCTACTGCTCTTTCTCTGGTATTAAATGAGAAAAAATGTTCCTTGCTGTAACGTATCAGCCCTGAAAAACTGATTATATATTTCACATAGAGCCATTTCTAAACAAAAGGTATCAACATGAGATGCTGCTTAATACGTTGCAGTCGTCTGAGTGGCAGCAAACAGAGATCAAAACAAAGAGGAGAAGACGTGGACGTCTCAGCCTGCAGCTCAGAGGAAGCCCTCTCCTCTCCTGCTGTCTGCCTGTCTGTGCTGAATATTAAGTGACGGCCAGATGATTTGTCCTTGTGTTTGTCCTCCTCTGATACTTCCTCTCTGGGCGTCACATCCCCCATGAAGAGGCTAATCTGCTCCCAGCGGGGGCCTCCTCCCCAATGAAGAGCTGAGAAAAAAACACTCAGACATACGAGTCTATTGTCCCACGGAGTCAATACGAGCCGGTCAGCGGCGAGAAAGCAGCTCCCACAACCCCATGTATTCATGGCTTCAAGATGCACCGAGACTTTTTAGATCTTACGCTGCAAAAACTCTTTGTCTTATTTCTAGTCAAAACAAATCTCATTGTACTTAAAATAAGACTCATCACATAAAAAGCAGCTTGTTTTTAGACACTTTTTCCTTCTTTCATGCATATTTTCAATTGAAATAAGTAATGATGATGTCTTATTTTAAGTGGAAAGGGATGAGTTTTGACTAGAAATTAGGCATTTTGACAAGAAATAAGACAAATATTCTTGGAAAGATTTGAGTTTTTGGAGTAATTTTGGTTCTGTCTTTCAAAAAAATCATATTCATACACATCTAAACTGCCACAGCTACAGGTCCAAGTCTTATATATAACAAGATCAAATTCAACATTATGAGGTCACATGTTTTGTGTCTAGACTCCATATTTTGCATCATAGACTCGTATCAGTAGCAGCTTCAATAGCCCAGAATGCAACACAGAAACAGGTAAGGCTCTCTCACACAGGAAGTCAGTTAGCTGAGGTCCGTAATTTGCACATACATAACCTTAGTTTAGCTTCTATCGGTGTGTTTTGTGTGCAGGAAAAATATTGTTTTCTTTTATTGCATTTGCAGTTATTCTGGATTAATTCTGGATTGTCTTTTACCCGTTAAATGTATGTTTCTCAACCCTCATGAGAACTTAAGGCCTTGTACCACAGTCATGAGAGACTTGCATGAAGATGTCATTTAAAAAAAGCAAAAACTAACAGCTTAATAAACCGAGTGAGAAGGAAAACTGGTGGAGAGCGAGCAGCCTCCCTGCAGTCTTTAAGGGATTGAACTAATACAGTGGAACAAAAGAGAGAAGCAGATCTAAAGTGGAGCGAGCAGGGTGACTGTTTGATGTCCCCGGGGAACGCAGAAATCATGTAAGCCCCCTGTAATTTACTGTTTGGGGTTGCCTGGGTAGGGTTAATTCCCATGAGGACCTTCTCCCAGTGTTTTTTTATGAAGTCAGGATTTGTAAAGCTGCTCTCGTTGACCCCCTGCAGGTCATGAGGGCAGAGGAGCGACGTGACCGAGGACGACCACGAGTGTGTGTCTGAGATAAATGTCTGGAGAAGAGAAGAGGAGGGGTGGGGGGGTTAAGAAACACTTCACATAAAGAGGGAACAACTGTTGTTTTTAAGTGTCTGCAACACTTGTGAGGAGAAATCTGGTTTGGTTGTGTGTCTGTTATGGTTTTCTGGTCTATGAAACAGGAGAAATTCACCTGGGAGATACAAAAAGGCCAGAAAAGCTTCATCTTAGAAGGTGGCTTCAGATAATAAAGGATAGGAATTTACTTTTCAGGAACAGCAGCAGATTGTTTTGTATAATATACTGAAGAAGAAGTGTGGAATTAGAGAAACAGCATGAGTAGAGACAAACATCCTGGATGAACAGACAAAGCATCAAGTGCCACCTTAAAGGGACAACGAGGAGTTTGCTATTGGTTATAAAAAAAGTCTCATATTAATGTGGATGAATCTATGATACCCACACTTGTTAATGGGTCCATTTTCGATAAATATATCATTTTGTCTTCAGCTTTTTTTAATATTATTATTTAGTGGTCAACTCGCCCAGTATTTCCTACTTTCAGTTTTGCGGACGCTGCCCGGTGGGTCATGGGAATAACGTCACCGAATCGCCGTTTATGGTCGGAACTACAATGGTATCTGATCATCTTCCAACCTCCAACTTTCATTCTTGATCAATAAAAACATTCTTTGTAAATGTTTTCGCTTTCGTCCGTCTTGCGCCGGTCCAAGAACTTCACCGTGTGCGCGGAGGATCATGGGAAATGTAGTGTGAAAACACTTTGCTTTCCAAAACTCCTCGTGGTCCCTTTAAGAAACTTTTAGGTTTGATGTACAGGTGCTTTCTTATGTCTCTTGATATTCATACAACTGGACTGGATCTCAGAGTATTTCAACAAAAACTAATCACCTGAAATTTCTAGGAAGTCATGTGTAGGACTTTTTTAATTTTTTATTTTTATTACAGCTTCACATTTCTGGCTTTTATATATCAAAAAGTATCTTTAAAATGTTCAAATTTACTATGAAAGAGTTAAATGAGAAAAGCTTGAATGGAAATGTGCACCAGTGTTTATTATGAGGTTCCTCATTATAAACTACAATGGTTGTGCTTTATTGTCACAGTGTAGTTGTCAATGAGAAGACAATATCTGCTAAACAGTACATCAGTGTATAATGTACCTTATGAAATCCCTTCCCATGATCCTTCACTGCAGGCCTGTCTGTCCTCTGTCCTCCGTCATGTCCCGTCCGTCCGTCCGTCCCCTCGACATTGAGGGGCGTCCAAACGTGCCCGAGGAGTCACGGCGGTTCTTAAGCGGCGTCACGGTCAACTGGCGGCTGCTGCAGGAGAAAGAGAAGGTCAGGATTACCAGAGTGTGTTTGCTCTCTGAGGCCCCGTGTGTGTGTGTGTGTGTGTGTGAGTGTGTGTGTGTGTGACCTTCACCCTGCCCTCCACACTGACACACTGACCAACCACCGCTATTGATGCAGCCACAACAGCGAGCCTTCTTTATGTTCATTGTCACAGTGTCATCAAGTTTATTTGTGACATTAGCATCAGCAAACAGCAGCATTTGGTCCCATCCCAGAATTCATGAAGACATTCAGACACAGATGTGAAGTTCACGACCCTCCAGCAGCTGCATCTGATGATGTGTGTGTTTATTTACAGCAAGAGAGATCTTCACACACTGTCGACTTTTCAGTATTTAGAGTTTTGTTTCTCCTGTGTTTGTTTGGATCTGTATCAGTATCATTTGGCTTTAGATACGAGACGAAATGAGACAAACTCCTGTAAACTAATTAAAATGTAAAAGAGAAAATTTGATTTTAGAACAAATAACATAACAAAATCTTTCCCATTTGCACACTGGCTCAGCAATGTTTTAAATTGTGTGTCTTACAGCATGACTGTTAATCTTGTTTATTATTAGAGCGCTGAAACAATCTTTTCATATTCATATAAAACTTGTTCACTATCAATATCTGGTTGTTTTTTAATTGATTTCAGATTATCAGCTTGGGTCCTTTCCATCATGTACACATATTATACAAATGAGCTTACTCTTTTTATTCTATAGAGCATTTATGGCATTATAAGAAAAAATAGAAACCATATTTATATAATAAACTTCTTCTACTTTTTTTTTTTGTCAAAAATGAGTTATAATCATTTTCTGCGAGGAAAGACATCCTTTGTCATGTGGATAAATAATTTCTTTAAAAATGTGTTGTATTTCGGAGAAAATAGAGGGTCGTAATTAGAGTAACTGCAAAAAACCCTATAGAAACCAAGGCAAACAACAGTATATACTGCTTTTAAAAGCTACAGTTACAAGATAAAACAGAAGTTACTGCCTTTTGCTTTGGTTTGTTCCAGTATATTCTGGTATATATTCTGGTAAGCTATACAAAGGAAGACTATACAGTAGTAACTGCCAAATAAGGGTCAAAGGTCAAATCAGAGATCAGGATTAATATGTAGGAAGAATAACCTAATAAAAAGCAAAAAAAAAATGGCCACAAATTCAATGGTCTGCTCGCAACTATATTGGCTGGACAACAAGAAAACTTTACAGTCATTTTTCTCAGTTCTTCACTTTTGGAAGTTACTGCCTTTCTCCTTTGTAGGGCAGTTTTATATAGATATGTTTTTAAAAAGCGATGTGAAGGTAACCTGTGAGCTAACAAGGACGTAATTGGCCGTGCAGGCTGCAGTCGTGGTCTTAATGCTGCTTAAATGACGACAGAAATGGCGCGTGATGCTCGAGCAGACATAAACAGCACTAATCTGCCACGGAGATGGACTCTAATCTGAATTTCAACAGTGGCCAGTGTCAAAGCCAAAGGCGTTTGTCCGTGTGCATGCATTGACAGGATCTCGCGGGTTATTTGTCAACACCGCTCGCTGCAGCTTTGGTAATCTCATCCTCCTAGGCCCATATAGACCTGATTGATAATTGATCCCTGTTCAAACACTTCTCTCATTGGGCCACAACAGTTGCCTTTGAATGCCAAACGAGTCATTCAGCCCCTCGCCCTCTCACAGCAGCCTAATCCCATAAACGAATGGGAATGAGTGTCGTCCTCTGCTCGTGTCAACCTTTCACTCTGTCGTTTATCTCAGATGGTTTACTGATGAGGCCGACGTGACGGCCAGGGTCACTGCACCAAGCCCAAAGAAACAACAGGACTTTGATTGTATTGATATTGTAAGATGAATCTTATTTTGTTATGAACTACCACACGACATAAAATATTTCCTAATAACAAAATAAAATGAATCGTACACTATTTCAATGCATAAACTATGATTTACGAACAACAGTCTTATGTTTACCACGAATGACTGCAGATGATATACCTGTAAAGGGGTTTTATATAGATTTTTGCACCACTTTGGTTTCAGACTGAAATATCTTAATAAATACTGGATGAATTGTTTTTTTTAATGTATTATTATTCATTTATTGAACGGGGACAGTGCACATCAATCAACATATCAGTTCTACCATCAATGTAAATATGCCAGAGTTAGACACAGTGGCTAATTTTCATCTGTTGTCCCTGGGGCAGGTTGATAAAGGTTAACATCATCAAAAGTTAATACAATAAAGTGAATAGTCTGTATAAATACAGTGCGAAAATAGCATGTATGTAAAAACAGTATGTGTGCATATGTGTGTGTGGCCGTGTGCGTGCATGGGTGGAGGCAGCGCTAAGGATGAGATGGTATGACTACTCATGGTTACATGTCTGATTTGCTTTGAGCCATATCTTAAGTTTATGTTTAAAAATTAAGTAATTTGTGGTCTCTCTTATATCAGTGGGTAAACTATTCCAATAGTGAGTGGCTCTAATTGAGAAGACTGTCTGTCCAAACTTGCTGCACCTGTATTGAACAACACAGTCTCCTCTGGTGGTTGCCCTTGTCCTGCTGCTGTTATCTTTTTGGACAACAAACTGAGTCAATAGGGGGGTGCAAGCCCATGTAAGATCTTAAAAATGAGGCAAGCATCTGCAAAATGTTTAAAATGATCTAGATTAAGTAAATTGTATTTGTCCACGATATGACAATGATGATAACTGTTCTTCTTTTTATCAAGTGTTTTTAGTGTTTGTTTGTAAAGGGATTCAATTGGTTTCAAAATTGTCGTGTTTGCTTGTGACCAGCCTGTTCAACAATATGACAGGTGTGGAAAAAATCATAGCATGCATGAACAATTTGGCTGCCTCAGTTGTTAAATATGGTGTTATGTGTTTAAAATTTGCCAGGTTAAATTAAATTTGATTGTCATGACATTTTGCACAGATACTCATGGATGAATCTAAATTAACTCTGTGATCCTCTGACTTCTTACTGTGAGGTGGACATTTATGATTTTGAGAGAAAACGTCTCTAAAATGGATGGTTCAGAAATGTACATTTGTTTTTTTGCTCCATATTATCTTAGAATACATGTATATAATAAATGTGTTAGAGTTATGTTCATGGTTTCATTTGCTGTCCAAAGAAAATCAATTAATGCAGCAGCGAAGGGAGAACATGTTTACAACTATCCGGCGGTATAAGAGTGACAAGAGAAAAGAGAATAAGAATACAGGACAATATGTTGTTGCAACTCATATTACATGTATATTTACGTGTTGCCGAGGACTTAATGTTAATGTTTTCAGGCCCAACCTGCCTTCACCCAGCGTTAAACTTCTCCTCTACCTTCACAGTGAAGAGGATAGGTCAGCGAGTGATCAGTCCAGGCCCAGAGCTACACAATTTTATTTGTAAGGCGCGACACAGAGAATGACATTTAACTTGTTATTATTTCCCAGAGAAGATTAATGATAAATTGTCCATTATTTTTCCTTAAAAGTGAAAGATAAGAACACAGTCATTTGCCCCAAAGCCAGAGTGCCACCACTATGCAAAATGACAGCCAATTATTGGGGCCTAGTTTGGGATAATGACTTTACAATGAATCTTTTGATTGAAATGTAACTGGGTTGGCCCTGGGCAAAGAGCAAAAGAAAATGAATAGAAAAGTTACAGAAACAATGAGCACTATATAACCGTGTTCATCTCAGTCTCTGGGTCTCTCGCCCTCTCTCTCTCCACTCCTCTTTAGAAAATAGCTATAGGAGAAAGCCAGAGATATGCATATATTGATGAAAAAATTATTAAGTCGCAGAGCGCTTGCAGCAAACATAAATTAGCATATTCAGGGTAAATATGCAGACTATTTACGATAATAAGACCGGATTATTCAATTCAATGAATGTTAAATAGATGAGGAAATGGTATGTCTCTTATCTAGTCAAAGCTTCTATTCATTTTAATCGCTTCCCAATTGAACTCTTCATTTTATTCTCTCTGAGTTATTGTTCCCATTCCAGCCAGCGATGGCACCTATGGGTCCTGGGAGATTTCCGCCGGTCACGTGGTTTAAGTGGCATTCACCTTATTCTCGGCGGAAATGGAGAAAGTCGACGTCACCCCGAGGCCAGCATCATGATAAGCCCCTTTTCATTATGCACAGGGGCCGATGGAGAACAAGATTAGCGGGGCCTTGTGTGCATAAAGGCGAGAACATACAAGTCATCTAGATTAAATAAGAATAAAAAAAAACAACACACAGCCTTTCTCCCTTCAGCACAGGTCCATAAACAAAACACATTTGGCCTCTTATTGTGTGTGTTGTGTTATAACTTCAACTTTAATCAGTTTGACTCTGTGTATTATATTATAATATAATCTCTCAGACATGTAGCCTATGCACACAGACATACGGGTGCCTCTGCATTTCTTCTCATTCCTCTATTTTATTAAACACTATGAGAGACATTTGAACTAATTATTCATTTTTATCATCATTATCATCCTACACGTCTTGCTAAATTAATAAATCCACTCCAGCCTGTCTTTAAGCAAATTTGACTGAGTCCTTTTGTGCAAAATTTTAATGAAATTTGTTATTATTTCACACTCACTGTACAAATAAGTGAAGGCAGATAAATGTATTTTTACTCATATACTTTTAATATTTCTAAAACAGGAGTAAATTGGGCATTGGCAGGGGACTGTCTTCAGCAGTGGATTAATACACACTTGGTGCTCTAATGTGAGTATTTGGTCCTGCAGGGCAGTGAACTCAAATTACACTTCAGTGCCCATGTTCATAGTGATATATAGTAGGACACTATTATCACTATAGTAGTTGTTGTGTGCAACAGTCTGGCTCAATCATGTGTTTCAGTTTTTGGACGACTGAGAATACAGAGGAATAAAAAAAATAGACTTTGACTGATTGTTTGGTTCTTTTAAAGAGATTTAACAGTAAGAAAAAAACATTTTCTGCAAATCCTATAAATGTTACACAACTGATTTATATGCTGTTTATATAATTTGGCTAATTTGTCGACAGTGTATATTTGTATATGTATAAGGATAAGCCATAGTCATCCATAATTAGGACCATTAATTACTGCATTAATCAGCCCTGGTTTCTTCTGATTGGTTGTAATAAGCTGTGGTTTATTGGCATCAACTATAATGTTTGGACTGAAACTTAAGTGGGCATAAATAAATGAGGTCACATAAGCTTTCAAGACTTAACTTTATTATGCACTTACTATAAAGCACCTGAGTAATTAGATCTGCTTATTGCCTTCTTGCATCAGGTCAAAAGAAAGTAAAAACAAAGGTGAAGGAAATAAATCACAAGTGTCAGTATAGTGAAAATATTTATTTAGTCTTTAGTCCAGATTTTCTTTTATATGTCATTTCAGAAAAAACTAGGGTTAGGATTTATGTTTTTTTTTTTTTTTTTGGTAAAATCGTGTCCATCCAAATCCATCTCATTATAGGGAAATCAACTGTTCTGACAAATCCTGTGTTAAAGTCTCCATCTAGTGTCTGAACGGCTGAACTGATCTGGGATTATTCAGATCTGCTGCCACCTCCTGTTGATATCAGGCTACTGACTCTATATTTTCACTTATACTAAAACTAATACAATAATAATTACGTCAATGTTGTTGTTCTACAAGCTACACATATACAAATTCAACCTAAATGACACAGTGCAGTAATTAAAAAGTTGATTATATATTTGATTCGATTACTTTTATTGAGGTCTTGATTTGATTAAAAAACGTTACATTATTACATTACATTAAAAAAAAAGTTCGATATTAACAATTATCGATTCGATTTTCAATACGCTACTACAGCTTGTTTTTCCATTTGACAGTAACATTCATTCATTCATTCATACTATATTCATGTATATTCAAATACACTACAAACGTATTGCACCATTAAAAAATAGTGCAATAAGTTTAGAATATATACTATTTGGTTTTTTTTACAAAACAAAAAAACGAATGTCCACACTTGCATGAATGCCTATAGTTTGAATTTCTTCCCACAGAACAAAGAGCGCGGCAAAAACGGCAAAGACAAACAAACAGTCCGAGTCGGACTGGACGGCAAAACAGGTCACAATGTTGCTATGGCGTTGTCCACATACAGTACTCATACGTCACATCCGGTTGAGGATACCATTGCAGCAGATGGCAAAAGTTAAAATATCTTTGTTAAGGCTTCTACATTAGTAGGAAGCAGCTAAAAGGAGAGTGTTTTCATATTCTTTTATAATAGAAACCAGGAAAAGCTAGCAGGTGTTTGATGCCTCGTATTATGTGCTGGGAGGCTGTTTGTGCTGTTGATGAAGTTTGGTGCTGTTCTGAGCATTATTTGTGGCTTTTTTTTTTTATTGCGGTTGGCTTGTGGCTACAAAGACAGCAGTGATTTGCTGTCTGGCTGTCTGTGCTAAAGTTGCTACAACTAGAGAAGTTTGCGGATGGCAAACTTGATCTCTGGAGGGGGGGGGGGGGGGGGGGGGGGGGCTCTACTGGGTCTCACAGTGCGTTAGAGCAGGGGTTACATTTATGCCGGAATATCCCTTTAACATCTGGGTGATCATGTCCTCCTGCACCTCCGTCACTGATCCGTTGTCTTCAGACAGTTTGTGGGGTCTCTGGGCTCTGTCCAGGTGAGCGCCGGCATCTGAGGGTGAGACCAAGACACAAATGTGTAAAAGTTTGTAATCCAAGCTTTGTTTTTATTTTTCATGTAAAGTAATAATTCATTTCAGCACTGAATAACTTTTACTGAAATGAGACAAATCAGTTTAATGTCTCTGCACGGTCTTCAATTTGTTCTAGTTTTCTAGTTTTGTTTGACCATCTGTGTATGACCGTGTCAGTGTGTAGGACCGTGTCAGTGTGCAGCTGAAATTATGTATTTGTGCTCAGGCAAATAGAAATGTATATTTCAATTAATATCTGTTTTCTTATTCATATAATCCTCACCTTTCATCAGTAGAGCTGTGCCCATGTTTGAATGTCAGAGGTGGATTCATTGACCTGTCACTCCTCATGGACTCAGAAGACTCAGAGGACATAGGGCTGGATGCAGAAGTATCTGCTGTCTCCGAAGGGACTCTAGTGGAAAAGAGGAAGACAACCATGGAGACCAAATAATGTCTCAGCCATCCTGTCTCCCCAGCTGCTGTGGTATGTGAGTGAATGATAAAAGTAATGATGGAGGTTTTAATAGTCACATAATCCTCACCTTTGATCAACAGATGGATATTTATGTTGGAATGGCAGAGGTGGATCCCTTGACTGGTCACTCCTCATGGACACAGAGGACGCAGAGCTGGATGCAGGAGAAGCTGCTGTCTCCAAATGGACTCTAGTGGAAAAGAGGAAGACAATCATGGTGACCAAATAATGTCTCAGCCATCCTGTCACCAGCTGCTGCAGTATGTGTGAATGATAAAAGTTACAGATAGAGGTGTTTACGCTCACATGATCCTCACCTTTTATCAACAGAGCCATGTTTGGGGTCCAGAGATAGATACATTGAATCATCACTGCTCACGGACTTAGAGGACATAGGACTGGATGCAGGAGAATCTGCTGTCTCCAAAGGGACCCTAGTGGCAAAGAGGAAGACAACCATGGAGACCAAATAATGTCTCAGCCATCCTGTGGTATGTGAGTGAATGATAAAAGTAATGATGGAGGTTTTAATATTAAAGGTTGACTATGTAGAATTACAAGAACAACAACAGAAAAAGAATTCCAGCAGTCGATTGCCAGACCATTGCTAGGTAAAACGGGCCGTTGCTAGGGACTCCGCTCTGATCAGAGGACAGCAGAGGAGGAGGACTAAGCAGGATATTTACCTTATGTTTCATTTTCACCGTCATTAACAGCATAATAAATGACTTGTAGCTTGTTACAGGGACAGTGGAGGCTCTCTGCCTTCCACACCGCTGCTGCTCAGAGCCTCCGCTGTCACTGCTCTCGTCAAGTTGAAAAAAAAAAAAAAAAAGGAGCTCCGTGGCACCGAAAGTCCGCGACGATAAACGTGTTTATGACAGATAAGACTACACAAATACACCCATCCTAACAAGTATATGACAATCCATTGATCCACCGATTGATTATTAAAAAGGCTTGGTTGGAAACAAACGCATACGACCGGGAGGAGGCAGGAAAACAGCGGAGAACTGAGCCACATGTCGGCTACAGGCAGGTAGGCTACGAATGTAAACAGAACGTTGACAGAAAGTCATTGTCGAGCCCGTCAAAAACATTAAAAATAATAATTCAGACTAAAAAAATTTTTTTTGTGGAAAAGCAATACTTTCATTCTGTACCCCTCTAAAGGCCCCATGGATGTATTATTTTTGAAAAAATATAGCTTTTAATAAATATTCTACATATTCAACCTTTAACATAAACCTCACCTTCGATCAGCAGATTGATATTTATGTTGGAATGGCAGAGGTGGATCCCTTGACTGGTCACTCCTCATGGACACAGAGGACACAGAGCTGGATGCAGGAGAATGGACTCTAGTGGCAAAGAGGAAGACAATCGTGGTGACCAAATAATATCTCAGCCATCCTGTCACCAGCTGCTGCACTATGGAAGTGAATGATAAAAGTTACAGATGGAGGTTTTTACGCTCACATGATCCTCACCTTTTATCAACAGAACCATGTTTGGGGTCCAGAGATAGATACATTGAATCATCACTGCTCACGGACTTAGAGGACATAGGACTGGATGAACGAGAATCTGCTGTGTCCTAAGGGACCCTAGTGGAAAACAGGAAGACAACCATGGAGACCAAATAATGTCTCAGCCATCCTGTCTCACCAGCTGCTGTGGTATGTGAGTGAATGATAAAAGTAATGATGGAGGTTTTAATAGTCACATAATCCTCACCTTCGATCAGCAGATTGATATTTATGTTGGAATGGCAGAGGTGGATCCCTTGACTGGTCACTCCTCGAGGACACAGAGGACACAGAGCTGGATGCAGGAGAATGGACTCTAGTGGCAAAGAGGAAGACAATCGTGGTGACCAAATAATGTCTCAGCCATCCTGTCACCAGCTGCTGCAGTATGTGAGTGAATGATAGAAGTAATGATGGAGGTTTTAATATTAACTTATTACATGGCTCTATTGAATGCTGCTCTCTGATTGGTCCAGCGCTGCATTCTGCGGTCTGTTATTTCTGAATAATGACCATTTTCAAGTATAACAGACTGTTGCTAGGGACGGTGCTCTGATCAGCGCAGCACAGAAAAGAGAAACTATGCAGGATATTTACCTTGTGTTTCATTTTTACCATCATTAAACAGCTCCGGACTAATAGTGATGTTAGATAAATGACTTGTAACTTGTTACAAGGAGAGCGGAGGCTCCTTCCACATCACTGCTGGAAACTAAACCTGCTGATCAGAGCCTCTGACCCGGTGTCACAGCTCTCCTCTCGTCTCAGTGGCACCGCGGCTCCACGACACAAACGCGCCCCGTAAACAGTAAAGTTAATCTCTTGTTTATGGCAGAAAAGACTACACACAATACACACACCGTAACACGTGTATGGTAATCCATTGATCCACTGATTGATTATCAAAGGCAGCAAAACAGCGGCCGTGACCGGGCATGCAGAAATTATGCAATTAAAAATCGATGAACGTCGTATTTTGATCAACATTATGTTTCAAATTAATTATTTTACTCGTAAACCGTGTAATAAGCGGGATAATGTACAGTTGGTCGGTTGTTATGGAGAAATAAACCCCTTCATGAAGTATGAATACTTCCTGTCGGGGTTTATTTCTCCATAACAACCGACCAACTACACATTATCCCTTACATAAACCTCACCTTCGATCAGCAGATTGATATTTATGTTGGAATGGCAGAGGTGGATCCCTTGACTTGTCACTCCTCAAGGACACAGAGGACACACAGCTGGATGCAGGAGAATGGACTCTAGTGGCAAAGAGGAAGACAATCATGGTGACCAAATAATGTCTCAGCCATCCTGTCACCAGCTGCTGCAATATGTGTGAATGATAAAAGTTACAGATGGAGGTTTTTACGCTCACATGATCCTCACCTTTTATCAACAGAGCTGTGACCATGTTTGGGGTCCAGAGATAGATACATTGAATCATCACTGCTCATGGACTCAGAGGACATAGGGCTGGATGAAGGAGAATCAGCTGTCTCCAAAGGGACTCTAGTGGAAAAGAGGAAGACAACCATGGAGACCAAATAATGTCTCAGCCATCCTGTCTCACCAGCTGCTGCACTATGTGTAAATGATAAAAAAAAAAACAATGATGGAGGTTTTATGTATTCAGATAATCCTTGTTGTCACCTTTGATCAGTAGAGCGGTGTCCATGTTTGAAGTTCCGAGGTAGATCCATTGACTTGTCACTGCTCATGGACTCATAGGACATAGGGCTGGATGCAGGAGAATCTGCTGTCTTCAAATAGATTCTAGTGGAAAAGAGGAAGACAACCATGGAGACCAAATAATGTCTCAGCCATCCTGTCTCACCAGCTGCTGTGGTATGTGAATGAATGATAAAAGTAATGATGGAGGTTTTAACATTCACATAATCCTCACCTTTGATCAGCAGATTGATATTTATGTTGGAATGGCAGAGGTGGATCCCTTGACTGGTCACTCCTCATGGACACAGAGGACACACAGCTGGATGCAGGAGAAGCTGCTCTCTCCAAAGGGACCCTAGTGACAAAGAGGAAGACAATCGTGGTGACCAAATAATGTCTCAGCCATCCTGTCACCAGCTGCTGCACTATGTGTAAATGATAAATATAATGATGGAGGTTTTATGTATTCACATAATCCTCACCTTTGATCAGTATGTTTGAAGTTCCGAGGTTGCTCCATTGACTTGTCACTGCTCATGGACTCAGAGGACATAGGGCTGGATGCAGTCCAATCTTCTGTCTCCAAATAGATTCTAGTGGAAAACAGGAAGACAATAATGCTGACCAAATAACATACATCTCACCAGCTGTTGCAGTATGTGAGTAAATGATAAAACTAATGATGGATGTTTTTTGTTTTTTTCATCGGCAAAGCAGTGTCCATGTCAGAGATGGATCCATTTACTTGTTACTGCTCACGGACTCAGAGCTGAGTGCAATACATTATATATTGAACTCAAATATTGTAAATATAAAAAAAATAAATAAAAAAAATTGTTCATCACCTCCCATCAGCAGAACAGTGTTTTTTATTTGGTGGATCATTATTCATTAGCCACGCAGACACAGGGCTGAGTGGGGCTGATCTCTTCAGCTTTTTCCTGCATGGTGGAAAGAACAGTTGAATGATGAGAGGTTCAAGTAGTCGAGTGAAAAGAGGAAATCTCACAGCAAATAAACTGTGACCAGGTTAGAGGTCCAGTCTCACCCCTGAGCTGTGGCCTGCTTCTCATCGTGTACTGTAATCAAAATGGTTGGAGGAGGAAGGACCCCCTCCTCATCCTCCTTTCTTTCACTCATTGCAGCAACAAACGGATCCAACTCCTGAAGAGAAAACAAGAGGAGTCAGCCAGGAGTCTTTGAGTTTCGACAAGTTGAAAAACAAACAAACAAACAAAAAAAACATTTTGCAAATATGACCCCCCCACCCCAAAACATCAGAGCAACATTTGAGCATTTTAACTTTCTTTCTCATTTCACCTCACTCAGTTTCTGTGGGTTCTGTGAAGATATTGGTGAATGAGGCCCATTGTTTCACTAAAATATTGAATCAAGATTCAATATTTTTTGGAAATATGTTGATACTCCATTTACTAACATTTTTAGGGCCTTTCAACAGGAAATATTTTTAGCAACTTTTCCCCCCTATTTTTCTGAGTAATACTTTTTCTGTTTGCTTGGGTAATATTCCGTTTTTTTTTCTTTTTGGGGAGTAATTTTTTTTCTGTTTTCCGGTGTCTGTGTGTGTGTGCATCGGTGTGCATACAGTCTGTGCATGCATGCCTGTGCGTGTAATCACAGAGGCTGTGGTTTTGAGTCGCCATGTTGAACTTCACAAGCTGCGCAGTGGAAATATATCACAAGAAATTCTCGACATAACATTAAAAACATACAAAACGGAGACACTGCCGTTGATAAAACCCGAGAGAAACCAACAGACACAATTTTATGGATCTTCTCCAATTTTCTGAGAGAAAAAACTGTGAAAAGAGAAAGTGAAAGTAGGCTACCTAGAAAGGTTTCGTCTCACCAACACGTCAGGTTACGGTACCAAACAATATTTTTCAAGTAAAGTTAGCTACAGCTAGCCTACATACTACAGCTGCTATATTGTTATTTGTAAAGTGTAAATTCATTACCCACCTTATCTTATCATCACGTCTGTAGCAGTGATGGGAATAACGGCGTTAAAATAAACGGCGTTATCTTTTTCAGTAACGAGTAATCTAACTAATTACTATTTCCACCGTTACAACGCCGTTACCGTTACCGACAATTAAATGAGGCGCGTTACAAACTACTCAGTGAAGCCGTTGTCCTCCGACTTGGCTCATCTCATCTCAGACACAGAAGCTGCTAAACTGTTGTTGTTTTTTCCTCCTCTCCTTTGGTGAGGGGAGGGGGGAGGAGGGAGGGACGAGACAACCGCATAAGTGATGATGATTGGTTGAGGCAGAGTAAGGTTTCATGCTAAGCCAATCAGAGGCAGTGTTCAGTTTGTACACAAACCACACACGCACGCAGTTTAGCCTCACACACACAGACTAGCAGAGGGAAGCTGCCGAGATCGGAGGGAAAGTGGAAACAGACACTACTTTAATCTCCCTGAGGTAAAAGACAAGAACATGTGAGGTGTAGCTACATTATGTCCCGGAGCGAAGTGTTTGTCCTGAGCTTCTGCTCACCTGACTCTGTGCAGCTTCTTCATTAAATCCAAACAGTCCGACACAGCGACGCTCTGCTCCTCTTTAACTCTAAAGTCTCTGTAGCTCATCAGCTGGAACTCTTCCAGAGCCGCTACAGCAGCGTTGTGACCTCAACCATGGTTGGTGAGAGCAGAAATGTTGTTGTTGTAGTGAAAATGGGCGGGCTCGTGAAGACGCGAATTTACCATAGGAATTTACACAAAGTCAAAACGAGCGATAAATCGCATTTCTCGCGTATCTCGCGTTTGGTCGCGCGTATAAACTCGAGCGAAAAAAAAGCGTTCCTCCCCAAACACGATGAAAAGGACGAAGACGCGAAGGTCCCGTCGCCATAAAAGAATCGCGTGTAGCGTCGCAAAAAAAAAAAAGTCGCGTCTACCGCGTCTCGCGCCTAACCGCGTCTTTGCGTCACGGCCTTTTACACCGCGGACGTAACGAATAAACGGTGACGGTGTGAACGAACAACATAGAACAGGACCAGACGTGGCGTTGTTTCCTCTTTTCACCTACAGCTCCACTCTCCCTTACTTACACTAACTACTGTTATTGTTGAGGCCAGATCATTGTGGGATTTGTAGTTTTTGACCAATCGTGTGCTCTTTCTTTTTGTGATTTTTCCGGTTCACACATGTTTGTTTTTTTAGGGGCAAATGCGAGTGAAATGCTCGCCCATGGTGGGCATAAGAAAATGTAAGACCTGTCTAA
Source organism: Trachurus trachurus (assembly GCF_905171665.1). NCBI lineage: Eukaryota > Metazoa > Chordata > Actinopteri > Carangiformes > Carangidae > Trachurus > Trachurus trachurus. The sequence continues at coordinate 5,403,363 of NC_139907.1, read as the reverse complement.
AATTATTTAAGACTTGAACACAATAATTCAACAAATTTAAGACATTTTAAGACCTAAAATTTAGATTTTCACATTTTAGACTTTTTAAGACCCCGCGCGCATACCCTGTTATTTCATATAAAAGTTTAAGTGCATACATATTTTATGATGCTGTGTATTATATATTTAAGACCATCTTAGAATTTTCTAATAAATGTAATACTTTTTAAGGCCTTAATTTTAGATACATGAATTTAAGACTTTTTAAGGATCCGCAGATACCTTGTTGTGCGCTCGCAGCAGGACAGATAATCAGATGGATAATCGGTAAAGTTAATAATTTCACTTTATGTGGCCATGAATTTTCGATTCTCGATCCATTTCGATGTTTCGCCTGTTATTAAACGCAAATCTTGAATAGGTCTCCGCTGTTTTCACATTTAAAAAGGTCTTTGTTGTCTTTGTACAGAGACAATATGAGATTTGCTTGTAGCCACAGCACTTAAAAAACCCACTGTAACCTATTTTCATAGGCACACCAGCCTCGCTTTCAATAAAACACACACTCGCATTCCATAATTGCGATCAGTGAAATATATGAAAACAATAAAATACAATTTAAAAATGAGAGAAAAAAAATCCAAATTCTTCGACATATTTAAACTTAAAAAAAAGAAAGAAAAAGTAACGCAATTGTTACTTTCCCTGGTAACTAGTTACTATTATAGTGAAGTAGTGGAGTTACTAACTCAGTTACTTTTTGGGAGAAGTAATTAGTAACTATAACTAATAACTTTTTAAAAGTAACGTTCCCAACACTGGTCTGTAGTGAAAGGCTGCAGATAGGTAAACAGAAACGGGCGGTTCCTTCCTCTGTGTGTGTGTGTGTGTGTGTGTGTGTGAGAGAGAGAGAGAGAGAGAGAGATACTTACTGTGTGAGAATATACTGGCTATATAAACCAAATTATGCTGACTGTAGTTTGGCTACTAAGGCCACTTATACAATGAACTGTCCTAATGACTGTTGAATACTACCGATGTAAAAGTATGTGAAGAAATAAAACAAAAATAATAAAATAAAATAAAAACAGAGGGAAGCAAGAGTCGTTGGCAATGAAGCCAGTGGAAAGGGTAAAAGTAGTGTTTAATTTAGGAAACCCATAAGTAGAGTTGAAGTTGGAGTTTCTACGCAATAGCTACAGGATTAATAGGGACGTTTAATAAGAAATTAATTAATAATAATTAATAGGAAAGTTATGTGTGTGTGTGTGTGTGTGTTTTTTTTTAAGGAAGACCATAGACTGTAACTGCCTACTCGCCCGCCCTAAACTCATGCTCGGTAGCAAACTGCCATAAAACACAGAAAAAGAAGGAGAAGATTCGTTGGCGATGTTCAGATTTGGGAATCTGACAGATACACATGTACCTGAACGCATCAAACGGATGTGCGTACGTGACGTCACGTCATGGTCTTGCGGAAGTAAACAATCCTCGGCTGACGTGGAGCAGAGCAGCAGCAGTCAGACCAACTGAACTAACCGGACCCGACTGGTTCAGAGGGACATTTGTCGTTTCAGCGTCTGATTCGTTTTGTTATAAGTTAATAAACTGTTCGGTTCGGTGTCGCCTGGACTCCCGGAACAACTGACGGTTCCCCCCGTTAAACGCTTCTCTGTAACGTTACGGCAAGATGGCGGCAGCGGAGGAGGCCAGCAAGCCGTTCGCCGGGCTGTCCGACGTCTCCATCTCGGGGGACATCCCGGTGGAGGGGGACATCTCCGTGCCCGTCGGCTCCTCCAGGAGAGACGACGAGTTCTCCACCCTGGACGAGCCGGTGAAGGAGACCATCCTGCGGGACCTGCGGGCGGTGGGCACCAAGTTCGTCCACGTCCTGTACCCGAAGCGCAGCTCGGCTCTGCTGCGGGACTGGGACCTGTGGGGCCCGCTGCTGCTCTGCGTGGCGCTGGCGCTGCTGCTGCAGGGCGGCGCGGCCGACCACGACGACCAGGGAGGACCGCAGTTCGCTGAGGTGACGTTATTATAAAAACATAAAAAACATCCATTGTTTGCTTACTCAGGTACAGGTTGTTCTGCATTAGCACAGTCCAAGTAGCTAACGTTACCAGTCATCTTAAAGGGATAGTTCAACATTTTGGCAAATTTGCCTATCCCCATAATAATCCCTATAGTCATAGCAGTTGGTTCATTACCTTTAATTATCGGTGCATGTTTTTGGAGATCCGCGGGGCAGAGACGCGAGCTGCTCAGCGAACACAATGAGGGTGGTCATCAAACTCATAAAATACACAATGCAACAACGGTTTGTTTGCAAGTAAATTGTAAACTGTATCAGGGAATTGCAGCTAAGTCTGTAGCTGTGGATGTTTGACTCGTCTGTAAAGAAAATCACAAGTGAACCGTTCCTGACAATGAGTCCTAGGCAAGGCAAGGCAAGGCATCTTTATTTATATAGCGTATTTCATACCAAGGCACTCAATGTGCTTTACATAAAGACGAATTTGAAAAGAACAGCATAAAAACAAACATTTTTTTTAACAATAGAGTTAAAAGCAGGATCAAAGAAGAATAAAAAAGTAGAATAAAAGAAAATAGATGAAGTTTAAAGTTCTTTAAAAGAGCTCAGCTATAAGCACATGGAAAGAGAAATGTTTTAAACCTGGATTTAAAAGTGCTTAAAGTTGGGGCTGGTAGTTTGTTCCAGTTGTGTGCAGCATAACAACTAGGCTAAATGCTGCTTCACCATGTCTAGTTTGAACTCTGAGCTCCACTATCTGACCTGAGTCAGTAGATCTCAGAGCTCTACTGGGTTTATACTCTACTAACATGTCATTCATGTATTCTGGACCTAAACCATTCAACCACAGCATTCACAGTCCTACCCTTGTGAATGCTGTGATTGTCAAACCAACTCCTGACTGAAGCTCCAGCAAGATATGAATATTATTAGCAGTAGACGACGTCATAACCTAACCTAATTCATGGTTGTGGTTTCCAGATTGGAAATAATGCAGCATTGCATTCCCTTCTGGGGAGTGAGTTCCTGCTGCAATTGAAAGGAATAACCTGAGATCAGATCAGCAGGTGGTTTTCTACGTTAGAGGCTTTTCCTGGCAAATCCACCTGGAGATTTGGGGTAAACCCTGCAGAGCACTTGAGATTATCAGGTCTCAGTATCCCTCACGAGGAGTTAGAAGATGTTACCAGATAAAGATCCGTCTTGTTTTTCTCACTCATCGCACACTCACATGTTGAAATATCTTCTCCTCCCACCCAAAGGTCTTCGTCATCGTCTGGTTCGGCTCCATCATCATCACCCTCAACTCCAAGCTGCTGGGCGGCACCATCTCCTTCTTCCAGAGCCTGTGTGTGCTGGGATACTGCATCATGCCTCTGACGGTGGCCATGGCCGTGTGCCGGATCATCCTGATCACCGCCTCGGGGCCGGTCAGCTTCGGCGTGCGGCTGGTGGTGGTGGCGGCGTCCTTCGGCTGGTCCACCTTCGCCTCCACGGCCTTCCTCGCCGACAGCCAGCCTCCAAACCGCAAGGCGCTGGTGGTGTACCCGGTGTTCCTCTTCTACTTCGTGATCGGGTGGATGATCCTGACGTTCTCGCCCTAGCAGTAGAGGGGGGCGGGAAAAAACAAAAACAAAACAAAAAAGGAACTGGATTTGAGTTGAACTGACGGAGATGAGGGAGGTTTTTATAGAGTGAGAGAACTCAAAACAACCACCAGAATCTGCCTTTGAATGAGGATCGAACGACTACTGAAGAGGCCGAGTGTGTCTGAGCCACTGAAACAGCATTTATTAGACTCATGGGACGCCACAGTTAACTCCTTCAGGAGCAGCAGCGGCTCGTCGAGTCGACGCCGTGCTGCAGGGTGGAGCGTGAAAAAAAGCTGATGAATAAGTTTGGGATTTTTCCTGTTTGTCTCCTAAAATATGTTTACGAGCTGTGTAAAAATAAAAAATCTATAGGCTTGTAAATAGAAAATACTTTATGAATGTTTAAACTACCAGGGCTATGATTATTTTATTTTTTTCCTTTTCCCTCTTGGTCACTCTGGGTGTTTCTTAAACCTCACACGATCTCACAGACTGGTGCAAAAACACACTGATTGCATCTTTATTTTAAGTATTTGAGGAGTGTTTTTGTTTTTATTAGACTGATTGGTTCAGCTGCACTAAAACCTGAGACTTCTCTGTCCAAACCAGTGTTTTGAATCGGCCAATCAAATGAGAGCTCTCTGCCCGACTGTCACCTATTCAGAATAATCAGGAAATATGGTTATTTGCTGTCACACTGAGAGGAAACTGATACCTGGACTGCAACTATTGATTATTAAATGTCAAAAACTGGTGACAAAAAAGAACTGTTACAAAATCCAGACCCATATTGAAGGAACGCATCAAATCCTTTCATTTAAAAGACTAGACTCAGCAAATGTTTTGGTGTTTTTACTTTAAAAACTCCCAGAAAGATGAATCAGTCTGCAGTTATTTGGATTTTAAGACTTTTTTTTTAAAGCAAAAATGCCAAAAAGTCTCAGGTTGCTGCTTCTCCAATGAGAGGAATTGTTGTTTTTACATCACTGTGAACGGAAACAAAACCAACAACATGAGGACTTTAACGAGTCTATATTCTGACATTTTATTTTACTAGTCTACTAGACTACGTCAGTGAGTTCTTGCACATCGTTGGATAACGGAACGCACAAACACACAGACTATCATTTGAGGCCCCTTGCAGAGGTAAAACACCACAGATTGACTCACAGTGGAGTTGTTAGTAAAATAACTAACACAACATTGACTTGTTCTTTTGCAAGCGCTGAACAACATCCTGCTCAGATGCTTTTCACTGCTCTAAGTCCAGTTATGACATGGGGACACACACAGCCTCACTAATCCAGCTGGTTATTGGCTCTAATGCAGGCGCTGTAGGCTTTTTTGTGTTGCGTTCAAGTGCGACTTTCACCTTGTCAGCCTTCATCTGTGCTTGTTCTGAGGACATGTAGTCGGCATTCAACACTAAGTAATCACAGAACACACAGGTGAAGCTGGTTTATGTGTCTTTTTCCTGTAGATAGCAAAAAATATTTAAGCAGCAGACGACAGACAGGTTGTATCTGTGAAACATCTTCTGAAAGACCAGAATGCATTGCAGCAGTCAGATCTGTCAAATCCTCCAGAGTCATCGTCATGATATGTTGTCTTTACCTCCACAGGTGAATGATCACACTGTAATCATACTGACATGGAAACATATAGCAGTGTGCATTCTGGGAAATGTAGGAAATCAGTAACTGGAGTATAGAAGGCACTGCAGCTGGTTGAAGAAAAGCTTTTTTGTCTCTGCTTTGTGGCTGTGTTCAGTCGACTAATAACCCCGCCGGATGACCTTTAACCTCTGACCCCTTGGCTCTGTAGTCAGATAAGCTGTCACCTCACTTCTCCCAATTCACTGGGGCTATCTTTGTTCATTTCTTTTAATTTATGTCTATTAATTTACATCAACAAATGAAAAAATATTAAAATATATTTGATCTGCGGTGATGGTCTGTTTTGTATTTTTTTAAATCCACTCATCGCTGTTCATCTCACAACATAAATCATTTCCATTTATCTATAATTTTCTCCATTATATAATTTCCTTATGTACATTTAAGATCAAAATCCAGGCTTCTTTCCTCCTATGGTGCGAAACAGTTTAACTCAGAGAACACCAACACTTGCTCAGTATCAAATTTTCTCTTATTGCACATACATTATGCAGGAAATTCACCAACACCTGTCAGCAAAAGCTACACATATTAAAAACAGATTGCGATTGCAAAGTGTCTTTATGTTAATTTAATCATGAACCGCATGACAAATATGATTCTAATTATTACTTCATTTGAAATGATCATAGATTGAAAGCAATGTTTCCTCCTATAATAACATATTATGAATACTAATTACTTTATTAATCCCCAAAGAGAAATTATTTTGTTTGTCAGCTCATCTACCATTTGCAGAAGAATTAAAAGCCTGATGTTTGTAGGTACAAAGATATTTTACATCTCTCTGTACTGCAGTGAAGGGAGAGGAGCCACAGGGTGGCGTCCTCCAGACCTGCTCCATTTTCAATGAAAGAAGCTCTCCTGAAGAATCTCCTCTCCCCACAGTAGTTGACAAAATACGATATAAAACATACAAAAACACAAGAAAGACAAAGCAAAGGTGGAGCAAAAACTCAGAGCTACCAGACTTTGCTGCTAACAGTTGAAGCGCATGTTCTGGAATATGTTATATAATATATTATGTGGTTATCCTAAAAATTATGTATCAAAATAATAACTAACAAAATGTAATATAAAAAGAATCAAATACTTAAACATAAAGGCAAACAAAACAAATTAAATGATAAGATTTTGTGAATAAAATATGTTCCTATTAATTTCATTTAAAACATTTGTTTTATTGAGCAAGTATAATATACAGAACTGACAAGGTATGTAGAACAGCACATCAAAATGAAGTCAAAACACAGGAAAATAATAAATCATTACAGAAACACAGTTTAAAGAAAAGATAAATAAAGTCAAAGGTATGTCAAAAAAAGAAAAATAATTAAATTAAATTAAAAAAGCAAACAAAACACAAACATTGGGTCAGTCAGAGGCTTCAGGGGAAAAAAAAACCTTTTCATAATGACTAATGAAAAGTAGAAAAGGAGCAAAAGTCCTATTGATTTAGCTATTTTTTGTTGTTTGTCAATAAAAAATTGATAAATTGTGATAAAGTCGGGTGTTCAAGAGCGCGATCTTGTGGTTTAACATTAGCAAAAAAAAAAAAAAAAAAAATTAATAAAAAAAAAACGTCAGTGAATAACAATTGACGTCATCACGGCGCGACGGATCCATGGGCGTTCGGCAGTGCGGTGCGAACATGAACCAGCGCAGTGAAAGTAAACTAAACCCGTGCTTATTAACACAGTAGTAAATGAACGCTGTGTTTGTTTTAAGCTCCTGTGACTTTAGTCCCGGTATCAACCTGTTGTTTCACCCCCCGCGTCGTCGTGCTGCTGCTGCTCTCCTCGCCCGGCGGGCAGAGCCAGAGTCAGGTGTCCCGGCGGTGACCGATGGAGGAGCAGCAGCAGCAGCTTCCCCCGGAGGTCTGGGTCTACATCTTCAGCTACCTGAGCACGGAGGAGAAACACACGCTGCGCACCTGCAGCAGGTACCTGAGGAAGCTGGTGGACCACCCGTCGCTGTGGAGGGAGCACACCGTGGTGCTGTCCGACCTGCGCCGCTACACCTACGGCTTCTGGGCCACGCTGCGGCTCCGCAAGCTCACCCGCGTCGCCGTGCGGCACCTGCGGCGCAAAGAGTGGCGCAGGCATGTAAAACAGTTAACAAAACCACTAGAGTTATTGTACAAAAGTAGTCCTAAGATCCATGCCAAAAAACCACGGCATTACCACCATTGCCATGTACTTGCCAAATATGATATTTTGAGCTTTGAAAACCTGATTATCCACAAGTTTCCGAACGTCATCCGGTTTGGTGGAATTATACGTTTACGTTTCCATGGTTTTCAGTCGTTGTCATAGTTAACGCTGGCTTTTAACACGGATGTCAATTTGTGTGATATCCACTGTTAAAAGCTGGTGTGATGATCCATGCGTTTTAGTACAGATTTTCATTGGAAAAACAAGAAAAAGAAATCCATGCATTTACCGCGACTACTGAAACCATGGAAACGTAAACATAACATTCCACCGGAAGAGCAAAACCGGCAAAACAGGCTACGTTTTTGACGTTCGGAAAAAGGTGGACACACTCAAATGTTTGTCTACTTCACAAAATTATTCATAATGCTTATGCCCCCCCCCCCCCCCCCCCCCCCTGAAAAAGTTTGTGACACTCTGCTCTGAAAACACAGTACGTCTAACTAGATCTGTTACGAGGGGTGAGTGTAGTATTCCTCAACGTAGAACTCAGTTTGGCAGCTCTTCTTTTTCATGTGTGGCCATGAGTCAGTGGAAATGTCCTTCCCACAGAACTTATGTGTATGTGTTTGAATGTGTGATGAGAGTGAGAGAGAGTGTATAGCTGTTAGTCCCTATTGTGCACTTTATGATTTGGCGCTCCTGTTTCCCTGCTTTTATTAGTGCATTCTGTCAATTAAAAAAAAATATATATTATGGTTATTATGTCCTATTTCAATTAATCTTAATATTGTATCTGTTCCCACTTTACCTGCCCAGGGACTATGTGACAATGGGACAATTGTTGCTATAACCTGGCTCAAAGCATCTCTTCTTGTTTTACAAGATTAAAGGTGCCATATGTAAGAATGTGGCCAAAAACGGTTACTGCAGTCAAATTCAGAACACAGCGATCTCATTTTTTCTCCCAGTCGTAGCAGCAGCTCAGTGGACCAGACCGGAGGCTGAAATGCCACTGACGCTGCCGTGACTGGGAGAGAGGGCTAGGTGGCGCTACATGTAAACACGTAAATTCAAAACATAAACATGATTTGCAGTCTGCAAAAAAAGATTTTTAATGCGAATACTCTGGCTGTACTATTGTTGTTGGTGAGTTCATCATGTTATATGAACATTATTCCTGAGTCTCTGTGACATATTAGGAGGATTTCACGGCCAGTTGCTTTAGATTTCTTACATTCTGTACCTTTAATGTTTTTTTGTGCATTGTCCCTGTTTTAAATAAATAAATTCATTCATTCATTCATTCAGGCTCGTCAAGTTCCTCCCGTCGCTCACCGCCATCGTGTTCGTGGACGGGGGCCGGCTGTACAAGGAGAAGTACCTGGATAACCTGTCGCGGTTCCCCGACCTGAGGGACCTCGGGGTGCGCAACGCCACCTGGGACGAGGCGATGCTGAGCCGCAGTCTGAGCGAGCAGCTGCACGGGCGGCTCACGCACCTGAGCGTGTGCAACGTGATGCTGCCGTGCACGGTGGAGTTCATCAACACCGTGTCGTCGTGCCTGGTCAACCTGCGGTATGTAATGGGAAATTTTTGGTGTAACCCATAGTATGCTTTAGGAGTGCTGTATAACCATGTTAAATAAGTGAAATTCCTTGCACCTTGTGGAAGGTGGTGGTACTCACTCAGCTAATCCCTTGGATGATAACAGTGTGAGATACACTAGACACAGAGACAGAGTCCATGCAAGACAGGTTAAAGCAGAAGTAAGCGGAATATTTGTGTTAATATAAGTCTTAAATAGTTATGTCTTCCGACGGCAATCACTTATATAGAGTGTTTGGTCCGAAACACGGGTCTGTCAGTCACTCTGCTCTGCTATAAGCCGAGGAGAAAACTTCTTGTATACTTCCTTATATCCTACAAGCTTTATCCAATGAGGAGAGAGAACGGCATGAAGGGCTGTGTGTGCAGCCAAGGGATGCGCGTGAATGTGGTGACGTAGGGACGAGGACCAATAGATCCATGACGAGGGCGGGGGCTGCTAACTCCATCGGCTGACAAGAAGTTATAGCCAAAACGACCGGATCGCTTACTTCTGCTTTAAAGGTCAGACCAGTGCTCTGTGTGAATTTATTTACAAGGGGAGTTGAGTCCTGGTGGTGAAGCCAGGCAGAACTATCAGAGTGCCATATATTTTGTCTGCTGTTCAATGTGTTTTGGGAACTATAAAGACTATAAAGCGGCCTGAGAACATCTTCAGGCCACTCACTCACTGACTGTACTCCTGTTCGGTTGTGTTTGTGTGACTCCATTCATTAAAATGCTTTATTAAAACTCAAGAAAGACAGCTGACGTGTCAAGATATTCTTTTTTAAAATACTTTATTTAAGGAACAACATTTTTTTGCCACCGCAGGTACCTGTTCTTCCACCAGCAGGGGGAGGGCTACGGGCTGGACACGGTGCGCCCGGTGCCCCGCGGCGTCTTCCACAACCTGCTGCTCAGCCTGAAGAAGCTGAAGCACCTGTCCTGGGGGATGAGGGGGGAGCCGCCGGAGCCGCTGCCCGACGACTACCTCAGTCCGGCGGACCCGCAGCAGCCAGGTCAGGGGGGGGCCGGGGATGGTGACCCTTCTGTCTGTGTCTTTTAACCCTCCTGTTGTCCTACTGGGTCAAGGGAAGGAAGAAGTTCATCTACTCACCCTCATGTGGACTAAGGGCTGGGAGAAGTTTGGGAAGAGTGGGAGAGTCCTCCGTGGCTTCTCTGACAGGGGGTCTCGGCGTAACAGTGCATGTCAATATAACAGTTGCGAACGGAGCTCATTTTTCTTCGTCCAAAAAGACATCTTTCTTTCTCTTTCTTCCTTCCATCTTTCCCTCCATCCTTAACTTTTTCTTCCTTCCCTTGACCCAATCTTTTCCCCACCTCCTCCATCTTTCTTTCTCCATCCTTAAAAGAATAGTTCACCCAAAATTCAAATTGCACTCATTATCTACTCACCCTCATGTCGACTAAGGGCTGGGAGAAGTTTCAGAGTCCTCCGGCGCTTCTCTGAGTTACAGGGGCGCAAGATTTGCACGGACACAGGAAGAGCAGTGAACCGAGACACTGGGAGCTTCCGCTACAAACAAGCTTAAAACATATACTTATTAAATTTTTTTCGGAACAATTTCTCATGTCTGGGCTTCAATACAAGAGGGACATTACAGTAACTCCAAGAAGGCACGGAGGACTCTGAAACTTCTCCCAGCCCTTAGTCAACGTGAGGGTGAGTAGATAATGAGATTGAATGAATTAGAATTTGGGTGAACCATCCCTTTAATTGACTTATTATCACTTACAACAAAGAAAAGCAGCAACCAATCACATTTAAGAAGCAGCAATTTGCTTATTAGTGTCTGATGAATCTGTTTTCCTCAAATTCAAACGTATTCACTGCAAACTTGCTAAAGCATTAAACTCCTCTTGGGTCCTTCTTCTGGATCAGGCCGGTACGGGGGCCCGGCGCTGACCTGTCTGGAGCTGGTCGATTACCCAGAAACCATCCTGCCGGAGAACGCCCTGCGGAGCCTGACGTCGCTCAGGTCGCTGACCGTCCGCTACAGGTACATCAGAGACGGCATCGAGTGTCGGCTCCGGTCCTGGCTCAGTCCCCTGCAGCAGCTGGAGACGCTCACCATCATCGGTCAGTAGATGCTTGTTGATGTTGTTGTGCTCTGTGGACCAGGTTCTGGTTCTGGAAGCAAACTCAACTGATTTTGTATCCTCAACATGTCCTGAATGAGGGAAAAAAAGCACTGAAGAATCCCATTAGGGGAAAGTTGCGAAAAAGACCCAAATATAGCCCATTCATACGCCTATTAATTATTTTTCTCACGTGAATAGGGTAAAATCTTTAACCTTTAGATATCTCCATGAAAATTACCAAGTTGATTACTTACAGTACATTAAGACAAACAAAAAATGTATTACAAGTTTTTTGAAATTCTTTGTTGACATGAGAACATTTGCATACATTTGCATAAATTCCACCGTTTTGACGGCACATGTAGGCATGAAGGTGCTGTGGTGGTACCAGCATGAAAATTGGAAGGAGCTGCTGACTCCAGAGGTTCATAAAGGGACCTGTGTATTGTCTTGAAATTTCGGACCAAGAGTTTATTTTCACTGTCGTCAACTTACCAACTGTAGCTTTAATGAGCTACGCGCGCTTAGGCTACCATGTAAAACGAGTGCTTCCCCCAGCGACGGATTCTTGAAAAATTGCAGTCATCTTGAAATTTAAAGTGGTTTTTTGTTGGTTGACCGATGGAGTCAACTCATTCCAATTTTCAAGCTGGTACCACCACAGCACCTTTATATATACATGTGCCGTCAAAACGGTGGGATTTATGCAAATTTATGCAAATCTGCTCATGTTAACAAAGAATTTCAAAAAACTTGTAATACATTTTTTGTTTGTCTTAATGTAAGTAATCAACTAGGTAATTTTCATGGAGATATCTAAAGGTTAAAAATGTTACCCTATTCACGTGAGCAAAATAATTAATAGGCGTACAGTATGAATGGGCTATATTTGGGTCTTTTTCCAAACTTTCCCCTAATGGGATTCTTCGGGGCTTTTTTTCCCTCATTCAGGACATGTTGAGGATACAAAATCAGTTGAGTTTGCTTCTGTTGCAATTTGTTCAACCTTTTCTCATAAAATGACTGGACTATTAGGGTACATGTTCTCTCTCTCTCTCTCCTCCGCTTCTCAGGTGGTAACTCTCTCGCCACCTACACCACCACCATCCCGTCCAGCGTGACCAGGCTGACGCTCCGTGTGGCCATAACCCTCAAAGACATGGACTCCATCGCTCCCAAAGTGCCGGCTCTGGAGCACCTGGACATCGAGCAGAACCGGTCCAGCGGCAGCCTCTGCAGACGGATCCCCATGTTGTTCCCTCAGCTCAGGACGCTCAGGATACGGTGAGCCAACACAGAGGAGGCTGGAAATACAGTGTTGTAGCTTTTAAAACATCGTTCTTAGTTGCTGCACATACATCACTTATCTTACTGTACATATATAGAAACATTCAAAGGGATAGTTCAACATTTTGGCAAATTGGCCCATTGCCATAATCCCTATAGTCATAGCAGTAGGTTCGTGACCTTTAATTGTCGGTGCAAGCTATTTTTAGAACGGCGGAGCAGAGCCATGAGCTGCTCAGAGCTACGCTACGGAGGCTCATGGGATTTCTTGGTTTCCCTCATCAAACTCATCAAATACACAATCCAACAACTCCAAAACGCTCTGGTGGACAAGTTGTGACCTGCACATTCACCACGCTATGAGATAATAACACAACGTTACCAGACAGAGTTGTTTTCAAGGCAAATACAGAGTCTGCTTGCTGAAAAACTGTCCCTGAAGGCAACGCGCATCAGCGGTTTTGCATGAATTTACCTCTAAAACAACTCTGTCTGGTCACGTTCTGTTATTATCTCATAGTGGTGAATGTGCAGGTCACAACTTGTCCACCAGAGCGTTTTGGAGTTGTTGGATTGTGTATTTGATGAGTTTGATGAGGGAAACCAAGAAATCCCATTAGCCTCTGTAGCGTAGCTCACGGCTCTACTCTGCCGTTCTAAAAATAGCTTGCACCGACAATTAAAGGTAACAAACCTACTGCTATGACTATAGGGATTATGGCAATGGGCCAATTCTCCAAAATGTTGAACTATCCCTTTGGGCTGCAATTTATAATTTCTTATGGTGGTAGTAGTCAGTCTGAACAATGTCAGACATGTGGAGGCTGTGACCATCCCTGTTGTTTACAGACTTTAACTTACTAATTTCATTAGTTTGATGGTATTTTCATTATTTCTGGAATGTATTATTAATATTGAAATAAGTTGTCATCATTTTTGACTGCTTTTGGAAATTAAACCTTTATTAAAAGAGGTACAAAGTTGGCCTTTTTGTCTTGGAGGTGCGTTCAAATCGTCCACGGCTGTGACATACAGTATGAAGATGATGTTGGAGAGTGCAGCTTGTCTCATGTCGCATCCTCTCTCCCTCTTTTCTTCCGTGCGTGTCTCCAGGTTTTTCCGCAGAGAGCCGGAGAAGGACCTGCTGAGCCTCCACCGGCTGCGCCACCTGGTGCAGCTGGAGCTGCTGGTGGAGCGCTCCTTCATCCTCAGAGACTACCTGAACGGACACCCCTGGCCCAGCCCCTGCGTGCAGGAGCTGATCAACCAGCTGCGGGAGCTGTCGGAGAACCGGATCACCGTCATCACCAAGATGCGCCAGAGAAACCCGCTGCGAGAGTGTGACTGTGGGTGGGAGGGCGACTGAAGAATCGGGAGGACACGAGAACGAGACAAAAGTCGTCCTCGTCGTTGTTGTTGTTGTTATCCTCCTAGAGTGAGAAGAAGAAGAAGATGGAGTTGGGTTGTACGATGGTACGCCAACAGCTGCTGCTGCCCGTTTTCTCCTGGTACTGAAAGGCGACCTTGAACGTGGTGCACACACACACACACGCACACTTGAAGGTGTTTGGATGGTCAAATCTGAAATCACACATTTCATCAAAGTGCCTGAACATGGTGATCCCTGGAGGATGCTCTCCAATGCCTCGGCTTGAAACTCCCCGAGAAACAAAGAACCGGTGCGGCTGGATGCAAGGGAGTTTGCTGCTGAACGACCTGTGAAGTGTTCAACAAAACGAATCCAGAAAGGAGACACAGTGAAGAGAGTCAAGGCTGAGACCTGAGAACAGAGGCCAGTAGCAGGGTGCAGGTTCACTAACTGGGTCACTTCTGGAGCCAGTTTCCACATTTCTTTAAAGGGATAGTTCAACATTTTGCCATAGGGATTATTGCCATAATCCCTATAGTCATAGCAGTAGGTTCGTTAGCTTTATTTGTCAGTGCAAGCTATTTTTAGAATGGCAGAGCAGAGCCGCGAGCTGCTCAGAGATACGCTACAGAGGCTAATGGGATTTCTTGGTTTCCCTAGAAACTCATCCAATACACAATCCAACAACTCCAAAACGCTCTGATGGACAAGTTGTGACCTGCACATTCACCACGCTATGAGATAATAACAGAATGTTATGAGACAGAGTTGTTTTAGAGGTAAATGCAGAGACTGTTTGCTGAAAAACTGCCCCTGAAGGCAACACGCATCAGCGGTTTTGCATGAAATTATCTCTAAAACAACGTTCTGTTATTATCTCATAGCGTGGTGAATGTGCAGGTCACAACTTGTCCATCAGAGCATTTTGGAGTTGTTGGATTGTGTATTTGATGAGTTTGATGAGGGAAACCAAGAAATCCCATGAGCCTCCGTAGTGTAGCTCTGAGCAGATCGCGGCTCTGCTCCACCGTTCTAAAAATAGCTTGCACCGACAATTAAAGGTAACGAACCTACTGCTATGACTATAGGGATTATGGCAATGGGCCAATTTGCCAAAATGTTTAACTATCCCTTTAAGATAATAAATCTTAAATTAAACTCTTATCATTTAGTTATTTACATTAGGGAAAACACAGCAATGAAAACATGTGGGAAACATGCTGCCTGAACCAAAGATGGTCCACGGGTGAAGACTCACCACTCTGTTACGTTTCTCAGTAACCATTTTTATTTTTGTAGCTCATCACAGTGGAGATGTGGAGCTCATTAAATTGTGACTTAACTGTGTCACAGTGATTAATTAGCCTAATTAGGCCCAATTAACATGAATGTTGTTTTATTTAGTAGCTGCCACTTAAAACTGTAGTGTTTGTGGTTAATTTTGTAAAATGCTATAGAATGATTGTAGCTTTGTCCCAGGATGGGAAACCAGCTGTCCGACCCCTTTATTGAGTATTGTTGGGCTTTTATTGTGAAGCCGCTACAGGAAGTGTTGATGATGGAGCCAAATATCGATAAAAAAGGAGGAGATTAAACAAAGCTCGTTATGTATCAGTATTTACAGCAGTTTGTTGTAAGATCCAATTAAATCTTTAATGATTTTAGGTTTATTGTTAAAGGATCCATGATTTTTTGACAGGTTTATTGTCAAAGTCTCATCAGCCAGTTATCCCTTGCAATTAATGAATGCACCTTATTTATTCAGTTACAGCTGCAAAGTAATTTCTTTCTTTTTTTTTTTTTTAAGGTACAAGGAAAGACATGGATATGAATTTTGTATTTCATAATTTTTTTGTTTGTATTTAATGAACAAACCTAAACACATCGCAGTCACCTGCACAGTGGAGGGATTAATATAGTTTTCCTCCAGTTCATGATACTGAATCCAGTGTGGGATTTTTTTTCTACGATTAGACATTTTTTCCCCCAGATTGTTAGAGCGCAGTTTGGTTTGAGAGAATGAACTTGAAAGATGAAGATTGTTTTTCTTTTGTTTTCTTGTTGCGCTTTTTTTTAATTTTTGGAGAGTCTGTAAAAAAAGACTGAAACTGTAGCAGCGGCCAAACAAACCAAAACTGAGCAGGACGACTTGAAACATCCTTTATCTTTTGTGATAGATGTGGGTTTTACAGCTGCTCAGTTTTTTTAAAGGGTCACAGGGTTGTTGTATGCTGAAAGTGTAAGGTACGTATTACTTACATATGAATGAATTACTTTTTGTATTTGTCCAGTTTTATTTCCCTGTAGCTGTTTAATTGAAGGAGAGGAAATCCATGTGATCAATACACTCTGAACGGTCGATTGTAACTGTAATTCATTAATTTCGCTGATGAGTTCATTAAAAGTGACTCAGATTATGAATGTGTACTGCTGTTGTTTCTTAAAAAGAGGAATGAAACAAATGTGCTGCAAAACACAAGTTATTTAATATCAATCTGTTTTTGTTTGATAACTATACAAATATAAACAATATGAACAAAATGATAGAGTACAAAAGTACTAACGGGACTTTCCACCTTGTAGTTCTCGTTTTTCACTAATAGTAAGACCAAAATTTGAACATTTTTTATAAAAATAACTGAAATTTACATTTTTTTGTTGTCTTTAAAAAAACAACATTGAGTTAAAGGGATAGTTCACCCAAAATTCAAATTTCACTCATTATCTACTCACCCTCATGTCGACTAAGGGCTGGGCAAATCCCTCTCTGAGTTACGGGGGGGTCCGCGCAGCAGTATTTGTCCATATAATGGTTGTGAATGGTGCTCACTTTTCTTCGTCCAAAAAGACACACCAAAAAACATCCAAATACCTCCATGTCCCTCTTGTATTAAAGCCCCGAAATGCGAAATTGTTCCGCCGGTCAGTGCAAATCACGCGAGATTTACACTGACACAGGATAGAGCAGTGAACTGAGACACTGGGAGATTCCGCTACAAACAAGCTTAAAATATAGACTTATTTAATTTTTTTCGGAACAATTTCTCATGTCGGGGCTTCAATACAAGAGGGACATTACAGACGAGCAGTATGGAGGTATTTGGATGTTTTTTGGTGTGTCTTTTTGGACAAAGAAAAGTAAAATACTGCTGCGCGGACCCCCCCGTAACTCAGAGAAGGCACGGAGGACTCTGAAACTTCTCCCAGCCCTTAGTCGACATGAGGGTGAGTAGATAATTTGTGAAATTTCAATTTTGGGTGAACTATCCCTTTAATGGATCCATCCAGAACCGTCTCACAGGTGATAAAACTGGACCCAGAGACTCAGAACTCCAGCAGCAGCGTCAGCGGCTCTGCAGAGTTCAGCACCAGCTCTTGTTTCTGTCCGTACACGCCGTGCTCCACCGTCACGCCGTGCTTCACGCACTTGGCCGAGGCCGCCATGAGCTCCCTGCAGGCGGACGCCAGGTTAGAGAGCAGCTGAGCCCCCCGCCACGGCTCACACCCGCCTTTATACTGCACCCGCCGCTTCGCCGCCGGCTCCCCCAGCAGGGAGTCCTGGGGGATGAATAAAACGCTCCCGGGAAGATCGAGAACCGACGCCGGGCGGCCGGCGGCGCTCCGGAAAAGTTTAGTGGTCATGAGGCGGTCGGCTGTGGACGGGATCACAGGACAGGAGACAAAGTTAAAGGACAATTCCAGGCGAATTCAACTTGGGTGTATTTTCCTAACATGTTAGGTCTAAAAGAAGGAATCTGAAGATTTTCAGTTTAATCGCTCCTGTTTTGCGATAGTTGTGTCTGTCCCCGCATCGCCACGGCAGAAATGAATGGGAAGAGAAGTTTATTTACTTCAAGCAAGCCGACATGTTTGTAAAACTAGATCTAATTCAAAGTCTCCCGGAGTCTTGCGCGAGACCCAAGTTGCGGTGCACGGTGTGTTCACATGCAGTGGGAAAGCTACCGTTTGTGTCATAAACACAGGAATATCAACTCTTGACTTGCTTCAAGTGTACATTTTTTTCCACAGACAGCGTCAGGTGGCCACTCAAACATGCACCGAGAAGTTTTTTTTACTTGAAGCAAGTCAGGAGTTGATATTCCTGTGTTTATGACACAAATGGTAGCTTTCCCACTGCATGTGAACACACCGTGCACTGCAACTTGGGTCTCGCGCGAGACTCGGGGAGACTTTGAATTAGATCTAGTTTTACAAACATGTCGGCTTGCTTGAAGTAAATAAACTTCTCGGTGCATGTTTGAGTCGCCATCTGACGCTACCTGTGGAAAAAAATTGCGGCTTTGAGGGATGTAAACAGCCTAAGCAGCGGAACTTGCATCCGCTCCCATTCATTGCTGCTGTGGCGATGCGGGGACAGACACAACT
Organism: Trachurus trachurus; assembly: GCF_905171665.1. Classification (NCBI taxonomy): domain Eukaryota; kingdom Metazoa; phylum Chordata; class Actinopteri; order Carangiformes; family Carangidae; genus Trachurus; species Trachurus trachurus. The sequence goes on along the minus strand of NC_139907.1, from coordinate 5,385,193 downwards.
ACCGCAAAACAGGAGCGATTAAACTGAAAATCTTCAGATTCATTCTTTTAGACCTAAAATGTTAGGAAAATACACCCCCGAGTTGAATTCGCCCGGAATTGTCCTTTAACACAGAGGAACTCAACGTGTGGATGGAAGAGTGACTTTCAGAATAAAAGCACGTCTTACCAACTTCATGAATGACGTCTTCAGTGGCTCCGTGGAAAAAACAAACGTACACAACCATCCCCTCCTGGATCTGAGGACAGAGGCACAGTTAGGAAATATTATATTCATTCATTTTAACCCTTTAACTCCCTGGAACTACTTTCTGCTGATCAACTATTACAAATATCCATCCGCCTAGTACTCCCGTGTAGCATCTCTGATTTTAACTCTAATTTTTGTGTCAAGATATTTAGTATAGTTTACCATTTTTGGCAAATTTGCCCATTACCATATCATCCCTATAGTCATAGCAGTAGGTTTGTTACCTTTAATTGTCGGTGCAAGCTGTTTTTAGAACGGTGGAGCAGAGCCGTGAGCTGCTCAGAGCTACGCTACGGAGGCTCATGGGATTTCTTGGTTTCCCTCATCAAACTCATCAAAAACACAATACAACAAAAACTCCAAAATGCTCTGGTGGACAAGTTGTGACCTGCACATTCACCACGCTATGCGATAATAACAGAACTTGTTTTAGAGGTAAATGCAGAGACTGCTTGCCGAAAAAGTGCCCCAGACGGGAACGTGCATCAGCGGTTTGTCCACCAGAGCGTTTTTGAGTTGTTGGATTGTGTATTTGATGAGTTTGATGAGGGAAACCAAGAAATCCCATGAGCCTCCGTAGCGTAGCTCTGAGCAGCTTGCAGCTCTGCTCCGCCGATCTAAAAATATCTTGCACCGCCAAAGAAAACGAACCTACTGCTATGACTATAGGGATTATGGCAATGGGCCAATTTGCCAAAATGCTGAACTATCCCTTTAAGCCACAGTGTTGGATTGACAGAACAACATCAGCCTCTAAATCTCTAGAAAAATAAATTAAATCAAACTTGAACCCACCTCCGCCCACTGAGCTTCAGCTCCGTCCAGCGCCGGCTTGATCTTAACTTTGGCCCGGCTGCACTGCTGGATGACGGTCCGAGCCTGAAGCCTCCGGGGGGTCTGGAGGACAGCTGGGCTGCTCACACACACACACACACACACACACACACGGTCAGTCAGTATACATGTGGTAACAACAGTGCAACCACTAATGTCATTCACACACATTAGTTCTTCTATAGGAGGTGAGTTAAAGTGAATCAGCTCACACCTGTCCACCTGTGGAGGGGCCGTGTCTGCGTGGACCGGTGCAGAGCCGGCGATGGTGAAGACGGGCCACGGTTTGGTGCTCGGGGCCACGACCGGCTCCAGGCCACAGCTGGAGCTGCTTCTACCCGAAGAGACGACGACTCGCTCCTGGTCTCTGCTGACCCGGTTCTGTCTTCGGGGTCTGGAGGATGAGTTCTGCAGCCCAACGCGTCGACTTGAAGGTTGAACCTGTTTCCTTGAGGCCGACGGGATGTGAAGATGATGTGGTCTAGGGTTAGGGTCTCTCGTTTCCTCCTCCTGGGCTCCAGGTTTCACCTGAATGTGGAATCTTTACTTTACTTCTTCAGGAAACTGAGGTCTATTAAATAATTATAGTAATAATATCTATATGTTGAATAAAACGACCTGAGAGTATAAATCTGTGACTTCAGAACCACGGACAGCGTCATGGTTTCATCAACAACACGTCTATTAACAAATATAATATCATATAAACTGATTTAGATCAATCAATCTAATCTCTAATTAACTACACATTTTATATTTGTTAATATTGACAAATACTGCTCAAATAATAACTTTGTTAAGCTCCATGTGAGTGGAAACAGAGACGGTTTATTCTGCGACTGCAGCTTATTCATTTACAGCAACTAATTCAAACTCTGGTTCAAGCCAAACTCTGTATTAAGCTGTTATTATCATTCTGCCTTCGACAGCCCTGAAGTTAATATAAAAATACACACTATAATTAAATATAAATGACAATAACAGACTTTCTGACCTGTCTTCTGCACTACAAAACTAATGCCTTTGAAAGAATATGAAAACCATTTCTTGATTATATTAATGTAAATATTTCTGCTATAATGACAAGAGCATTTGTATAAAAAACTGTATTATTTTTCTTTATTTAGCTCCCATTGTATTTCAGCCTGTACTGTATAACCATTAGTCACATTTATCTGGAACTGATCTTTCTGTTTGTGTTTTTGGTTTTTAGCTTACAAGCTGAATATAAAAACCAAAAACACAAACAGAGAGATCAGTTCCAGGTGTGTATATGTATATATTTATTTTTTTTGGACAAAAAATGACAAAAACGTCTCTTCAACCGTTGGTGTTTAGAGTCTTTAAAGTCCTCAGTGTTCTGGTGGATGAAGCTGAGAAAACCTACTACCACTCTGTACTCTGAACTCACCACTGGCTGCATCTCTTCATCCCAGACACTCTCACCACCTTCATCATCATCCTCGTCATCGTCATCATCGTCCCTCCCACTGTCAACAAACACACAGAGACAAGAAGAGGAACCACACGATCAGTTCATCCTGCTCTGTCACTTCTACTGTAACCGATGAGACTGACTTTAAACCTCCAGCTGCTGCTTTTAAGAAATTAGACAAGTTTTCATAAACTTCATTAACTTGAGCCACACACACACACACACACACACCTGTCCAGACCATCTGGTATCTGAGGTGAACCCAGCGGCCGCAGCTCTGCAGACTCTGACCCTCCCGCTGCTCTGTGGCTTCCTGGTTTCTTCCTCTTGTCCCGGCTGCACTGGGAGCAGCTGTCGATCCACTGCACCACGTCGGTTCTCATGGTTTTCCAGAAGAACCTGAGATAGAGAGATCAAAAGCTGGTGACTTAAAACCCCTGCTTCCACCCACAAACATAATTTAACATAAGAAGAACAAGAACAAGAACAAGAAGAAGACCCCCTCTCACCTCTCGTTGAGCAGTCGGAGACATTTGTTGAGGTCCAGGTGGTTCAGCTCATTGTGATAATCATTGAGGGCGTCTTCAACCTGCTGTCGGCTCCTCAGAACCAAACACACCCGATCTCCGCTCACTATGTGGAGCTCATTGTCTGAAACCAGCCACATCAACCAAGATGCAGTATAAAGGTAGATGTTTGTGTTAAAGCTCCATACAGTATAAAGGTAGATGTTTGTGTTAAAGCTCCATACAGTATAAAGGTAGATGTTTGTATTAAAGCTCCATACAGTATAAAGGTAGATGTTTGTGTTAAAGCTCCATACAGTATAAAGGTAGATGTTTGTATTAAAGGAGCATTATTGCAAATACAGCAGTAATAGCATAAAATAAGCTGAAATATGCAAAAGATAGGTCGGGGGGAGCCATAACTACATTTACAAAGAAAATAGCCAACAGTGTAGTGTTCGTGGGGCAAATGCAGAATTTGTCTTTGCTATGACACAAGCCGGCCCGGCGCTTAGCCCCGCCTCCTTAACACCACCCTATATAAAGAGGTGCGACGTCACCCTGACTGGCAGTTGAGAGGTCGGTGGCACTGCCAGTACCGGTACTTGAGAATGACTGAGCGCTCAGGAGCATGTTTATATCTGATACATATGCTCCGCCACTGGCTCCATCTAGTGGCCAAATTAAGAATTTGGATTTGCGTTAATGCTCCTTTAAAGCTCCATACAGTATAAAGGTAGATGTTTGTATTAAAGCTCCATACGGTATAAAGGTAGATGTTTGTGTTAAAGCTCCATACAGTATAAAGGTAGATGTTTGTATTAAAGCTCCATACGGTATAAAGGTAGATGTTTGTGTTAAAGCTCCATACGGTATAAAGGTAGATGTTTGTGTTAAAGCTCCAGGTAGATGTTTGTATTAAAGTTCCATACAGTATAAAGGTAGATGTTTGTATTAAAGCTCCATACGGTATAAAGGTAGATGTTTGTATTAAAGTTCCATACAGTATAAAGGTAGATGTTTGTGTTAAAGCTCCATACAGTATAAAGGTAGATGTTTGTATTAAAGCTCCATACAGTATAAAGGTAGATGTTTGTATTAAAGCTCCATACAGTATAAAGGTAGATGTTTGTATTAAAGCTCCATACGGTATAAAGGTAGATGTTTGTGTTAAAGCTCCATACAGTATAAAGGTAGATGTTTGTATTAAAGCTCCATACAGTATAAAGGTAGATGTTTGTGTTAAAGCTCCATACAGTATAAAGGTAGATGTTTGTATTAAAGCTCCATACAGTATAAAGGTAGATGTCCATGTGTAGTGTGATTATAAAGCAGCTCTAGGTTCTATATTAATACTGTGAAAGTATCAAAGCCTCAGTCCACAGAGAAATGCACATAGCCTGTATTCAGAAACTGAGCCTTAAAACCAGCCGTCAGGACTTCCTGTCACTTTGTGATGTCACAACAAAGCAGTGACCCAAAGGTTCTGGTTTTGTACAGACCTTTGATGCTGAACTTCTTGCAGAACCTCCTGAAGGTGTTTTTCTCGACGTAGCTCAAACCGGGAGGATAAGTGCGTTCACGGAGGTAGAGCTCCACAGCGTTGTACTTGGCGAAATGAGTCTGTAGAGGAACAGAAGAGGAAGAAGGAGATCAGAAATATGAACAACACTCTGCATCATCAGCGACTGACTCCTGCGTCTCATTCACCGCCGCGTCGTTGTGGATCAGCAGCGTGGGCACGGCGTCCGGCAGCAGGACGACTTGGTCTCCGCTGCGGTCGAAACAGTCCTCGGTGAAGTGGGTGGAGCAGATGGAGGAGCCGGGCAGCGGGTGCCAGCTTGGACGCGCGACAGCCTTCATCCACCGAGTCAGCAGGCCCACGTCGTCAAAAGGAAACCTGAGGGGACGGATCAACGTGTTAAAATATTATAAAGTATCAAACATGGTGATGAAGTGACAGAACAAACCATGACGTAACGTAAAGCCACAGCGCATCGTCAGCATGTTAGCATAGCATCACAGTTAGCATTCAGCTATTATCTAATTTAATTGTTTTCATTTTCAACAACCGTATTTTTCTTTTCACGGTAACTTACTCTCATTAGAATACATGCAGCATCAATTTAATTATGTTCTTGCCCTATTTTATTGATTTAGTGTAAATTTAATAATGGTTGTTTTTGTGTGTGAAGCCAGAGAGAACCAGTAAAGCACTGTGAAGAAGCTGATGGAGATATACAGTAAGTGAAGAAATAATAAAGACAGACAATGACAAACCACCTGTTTTACACAACTAAAGTTGATTCTGATTGGCTGTTAGCCAGCTAGCTTGTTGATCTGATCGGATTCAATATCATTACTATTAATATTACTATTTAGATACAAATATGACAAATATTGTCTTTGCTGTAAATTGTGCATTTCATGTTTTAATATTGTTGATATTTAATTACTTATTGACCCTTGGTGCACTTTAATGTTTTCGACTTTTTAATTGTTTTGCTGCTACAGGAGACTGAAATTGAATGAAATTGAAATTTCCTTGTATATGCTCTTATGCAATGACAATAAACTTAAAGGTAGGGTTGGTAAAATGAAGGTAAAATAAATAAATAAAATAAATAGGGTTGGAGATCCTGGAAAAACAGTACGATCAGGCCACATTTTGAGTCAAAAGTCCCAGCCCCATGACCTCGGACTTATTTTCTGAAGCCACGCCTTCACCTTTCTACGGACGTGGGTGAAGACACTCAACACGCATTGTCAGAGCTTTATTGATGCCCACCAGACTGGAGTGTGGCTTTTGCACGTCATAGGAGGGAGAGAGGGAGAGAGACAGCAGCTTGATTGACACATCACGATCCAATTGACTACAATGTAACATTGTATGTGATTGGATGGTGCCAAAGCCTTTATTTACAGTACTCAGTTGCAACTGGGTGTTAAGAGGATTTCTAGCTGATTAGTAAAAAATGATCCAGAATAAGATCTCCAACCCAACTTTTAACTAACTAACTAACTAACTACTGCAGATTAATTAGGAGGAGTGCCGGTGTGTGGGAACAGACTCGTACTTGTGGAAGGTGAGGCCCAGGCCTCGCTCCACCGGCCCGCAGCAGTTCTTGCAGCTGTAGGCGCTGCAGCGGAGCCACTTCCTCTTGGTTCTGTTGAGGCAGGTGCTGCAGCTGGCGATCCAGCGGGCCACGTCCCGGGTCACGGTGCTCCAGTAGAAATGCTTGGTGATCTCTCGCTGGCAGATCCCCTGACTGTAGTGACCCTGGTTGTCGTGGAACTGCTGCAGGATCGAGTTCACCTGGGATCACAGGGAAATACGTTGCATATGAGTATTGAAGGAGTCGTGTGTGTTTTCTACAGGATTTTTCTGTGCTGTGTGTGTCTTCCAGCTTCATGCACGTACATCTATCTTTTTATTCTCACCTGCAAATACAACTAAAAGTTATTTTAGTTTTGGTTTATTTATCTATAATTACCTCCTCTCTGCTGCGCGGCACTCTGAGCGGAGGAGAGACTCGAGTGTACATCAGCTCTCCATCTGAAACACAGGAGAAATGTTTCTACATCCTCGTCTCTGCAGGGACTTCACTGAGATCTAGTTCATTAACTAATTAAAACTCACCTATTAACCCGAAGCGTTTGGCCTTCTTCTTCAGAATAGCTCTGCATTTCTTGCTTTGCATCGGTAAAACTCTGTGACTCAGATACCTGCAGGATGCAACATGATAAAAAATGTTCAATTAAACAAAACAACGCGTTGTGTCTGGTGCTGATCGATCGCCTGCTGCTGTTCACCTGGCGATGCGGTTGTACGCCACGAAGTTCGGCTCAACGACGGTCGTCCTCCTGTCCTTGTCTCCGCTCGCGGCTCGGAGCCCGGGGTCTGAGTGTGGAGCGGTGAGGCAGTACTGATGCTCCTGCAGCTGAGCAGGAACCTCACAGGGACCAGAGTCTGGTTCTCCGGGTCCAGCAGCAGCAGCAGCAGCAGCGGCAGCAGCGGTGGAGAGAAGCTCATCCAGACTGTTCGACTGCAGGAAGTCGTCATCTGAAGGAACCAGAGCCTGGAGACCAGAGAAGATCAACCAATCAGGTCACAGGAACTCAGGGGAGTCTCATTACCATATCAAAAACACCTTAAACTGGATAACTTCATCTCCATCCCGGCCTTCAAAGACGCCATCTCACACCTTTTTATAGATTCTTGCAGCTGTTTCCCTACTATTTAACTATTTAACCCTTTTCCTCAGTTTCTGGGCCACTTTTTGAGACACACTGTTGGTACTAATTACTGAAACCAACTCTGTCTTTTGGTGTTTCTACGTTTGTAAATAATCCTTACTGATAACCCTGTTCCTTACCCTTTCTCAACTTTTAGGCTCTCTAAAGAATCCTGTAATGTCTGTAAAAACCTTGGCTATTTACTCTTTTATGCTTGTAAAAAATCTTGTCTATTAATTATTTTTATGCTTGAAAATCCTTGTTATTAAAGCAGATATCAGCTTCGCGGCCGTTTCGGCTAATGCTGCGTTCAAGGCAGGCTTTTGAAACCGTAAGTTACAGCTTCAAGTCACAACTACGACTTGGTAGCGTTCCAGGTAACCCGTAGCTCGTGTTTTTACCATCCTGTTGTCTGTGAAAGTTCCCTATAACGGCCACTCGTAACTTCCGACCCGTGAACTCGTACCAGATCGAACTGGTATGACTTCACAGGAAGGAAAAACACAAAGTACGAGTTTCTTTGAACGCACCATGAGTTAGCAGCCCCCGCCCTTGTCAGGCATCAATTGGTCCTCGTGCTACGTCACCACATTCACGCGCATCCCTTGGCTGCACACACAGCCCTTCATGCCGTTCTCTCTCCTCATTGGATAACACTTGTATCCCACAAGGAAAATTTTCTCCTTGGGTTACAGCAGAGCAGAGTGACGGAGAGACTCGTGTTTAGGCTGAAATACTTCATGTAAGTGATTGCTGACGGAAAATAGGACTATTTAGGACTTATATTAACAAAAACATTCCACTGATATCTGCTTTAACTTTTACGTCTTATTTTTGCTGAATGTTTGTATAGTTGTGCATATTTGCTATTGTCTTTTAACCTATCTTTTCTCCCTCACAGCCCCCCTCCCCACTCCCCTCAAGAAGCTTATGCCTCTTGTCAGGCCATCATTGTAAATAAGAACTTCTTCTTAATTGATTCTGCCTGGTTAAATAAAGGTTAAATAAAAAGTGCAGTTTTAATATTTATTGTCTGTGAGGAACACGTCACCTCGTCCTCTCGCGTTGCCACAGGGAGGAGGATGGTTGGGACGGCGTCGGGGGACAGAGTCAGCTGACCGTCCTCGCTCAGCGTGAAGCAGGACGAGTCGAAGTGGCGCGAGCAGAGGCGGGAGCTGCAGCGCAGCGAGCCCTCGTCCCTCTGAGCCGCCTCCAGCCACGTCCGCCGCCGCTCGGCCTCCTTCGGAAACCTGCAAAGAAAAACGAAGAAAGAGGACGTTCTTGTTGTTGAATCTATGAGTCCACCTGACTGAATCCTTGTTAAACGAAGATAGATAAAATCGTGCAGAAGTTAAAGGGATAGTTCAACATTTTGGCAAATTGGCTCATTGATGTAATCCCTATAGTTTTAGCAGTAGGTTCATTACCTTTAATTGTTGGTGCAAGCTATTTTTAGAACGGCGAGCTGCTCAGAGCTACGCTACGGAGGCTCATGGGATTTCTTGGTTTCCCTCATCAAACTCATCAAATACACAATCCAACAATTGTTTTCAAGGTAAATGCAGAGACTGCTTGATGAAAAACTGCCCCCGACGGGAACGCGTATCAGCAGTTTTGCATCTAAAACAACTCTGTCTGGTAACATTCTGTTATTATCTCATAGCGTGGTGAATGTGCAGATCACAACTTGTCCACCAGAGCGTTGTGGAGTTGTTGGATTGTGTATTTGATGAGTTTGATGAGGGAAACCAAGAAATCCCATGAGCCTCCGTAGCGTAGCTCTGAGCAGCTCACGGCTCTGCTCCGCCGTTCTAAAAATAGCTTGCACCGACAATTAAAGCTAACGAACCTACTGCTATGACTATAGGGATTACGGCAATGGGCCAATTTGCTAAAATGTTGAACTATCCCTTTAAAACCCATGTGACGCCACCTGTGGAAGCCGAGCTCGGGGGAACTGTAGCTGGAGGCGTCGCAGCCGTAGACCAGGCAGAAGTGGACGGCCGGAGCAGGAGCAGGAGCTTCACTGGGAGCTCGGCTCCGACAGACGGAGCAGTCTCTGATCCAGGTCTTCATGGCCTCCGTCACTCCCACCCAGTAATACATCAGCTGGAGGAAGAGGAGGAGGAGGAGGAGGAGGGAGGAGGAGGAGAAGAGGGGGAGGATGATGGAGGAGAAGGTGATAAGATGAAGGAGGAGGAGAAGGAGGTAGAGCAGGAGGAGGATGGGGAGGATGGAGATGGAGGAGGAACAAGGAGAAGTAGAAGGAGGATGAAGGAGGAGGAAGAAGATGAAGGAGGAGGAGGAAGGAGGAGGGAGGATAAGGATGGAGGATGAAGGGAGGAGGATGAAGGAGGAGGAAGAGGACGAAGGAGAAGGAGGGAGGATAAGGATGGAGGATGAAGGAGGCGGAGAAGGAAGAGGATGAAGGAGGAGGAAGGAGGATAAGGATGGAGGATGAAGGAGGAGGATGGAGGATGAAGAAGGAGGAGGAGGAGGATGAAGAGGAGGAACATCTGTCTCCAACATCTGCCACAGAGCTGATATACTGTATATCTCCTCCAACTCACCATGATCTCCCTCACCGCCCGAGACCGGCCGACGTGGTTGTTGTTGTCATGGTAACGGGTCAGGATCTCACGCACCTCCTCGTCGCTCCTGACGACCTTGAGGAGGCGGCCTCGGTACGCTCGCCACAGAGAGCCATCTGCAGGAGGAGGAGGAGGAGGAGGAGCGACAGTCAAACACAGTGATCATATTGATTTTTACCTTTGTCATGACTCAGCAGTTTCTTCCTTCAGTTCAGTCAGGAGTTTGTTCTGATTGGTTCACATGTTTCTCTCCAGTAGGTTGGTTCTGTACCTCTGTAGGAGAAGTGTTTGCTGGCAGCTCTGATGGTGGTCTTTGAGCTTTTTGTGGCACCGACAGGAAGAGTTCCTGTCCGCAGGTAAAGCTCCAACTTGTCCAGGAAGTCAAACGACGGCATCTGGAGGTGAAGAGACACAGTCAACTCTTTACATGCTGTTTTTTTCTTTCTTTCTTTCTTTTCTTTCTTTCTTTCTTTCTTTTATATAAAAATAAACTTATTGTCTCATCGAGGTCAAAGGTGAAGTTTGGTTATTTAGGACATTGGGTTAAATAAGGTTTTAAATCTTGGGAGCTTTGAAATATGAGAAACTAATCAATAAGTATGTTCCAGTTAGCTGCAGACTTCCATCATAGTAAACTGACCTTTAGGGCAAAAACTTCTGCTCTTTTATGAATAAAATAATAATTTACAAACTTATTAAAACAACAGTAATTATTGCCACAGACTAACACTCATTAGTTGCAGCTCTCAATCAGCTGATAAATTGATTATTGATTTGCTATTTCATTATTAAACTTTTCCTTATGCAGCTAATAAGGCAATAAGTCAGTATTTGCAGACTTTGCATGTGAAAATTGTTACTGACAATTCAAAATCACATAGCCTAATCAATTTATAAAATGTCTCATTAATAATGATGTAGGCCTATAATAATAAAAATCATCAAAGTTTTCTTCAGTGAGACAGTTTCCCACCTTGCAACATCTTGTGTCCGGTCGACACAAATCCTCGTTACACCACCGTCAACTTTCTGCAAAAACTCTGGTTTTCTCGCGATAATTTTCCTCGTTACTGATCGGATAATCGATGAAATGTCACCGACTTCATCTAAACCAACAGGTAAATTCTCCAAAGGGACAGGTTTCAGGGGAAATTTGTAGCTAAACGCGACGCTCGGTGCTGTGAACATTTAAGCTACAACAGCAACTTGCGATGCACACCGGTAAGTGGATTTTCAAAATAAAAGTTGTAATTTATTTCGACGTCGGTTGTTTATCTCATAATTCAAACTAAGCAGAGTCGTGTGGAAAACATTTTCAATTCGATGCAATTTATGCTTATTCAAGGTTACCATTTCCCAAAAGAACCGCGTTACTATCACTTTGATTCAAATGTATTTTTCAGGTTGTGCCTTTATTTTGGTGGGAAATGAAGAAACCGGAAGTTATATTGCTGCCACTTTTTTTCTCACTTGCTTGACACACGAACGGTTTTGTTTTTTTTTGGTTGCAGAAGCAGCTGTACCCCCATGCTCTTCATTTCCGGCTCCTGGAGCAGAGCTGAGCGCCCCCTGCTGCCCCGGAGGAAACAGACAGGGAACTATTCATCAGCTTTATTTATTACCTGCACAAATGTTCTGATTAGGTCTATAAATTATGAATAATTCCTTAAAAAATAACGATAAAATTGAAATTGTTTAGTTTTTTTTTCTTTTTCTTTTTTCGAAGTGCATGAGGATGTAGTTTAAGATCACCTCTTTTTGTACATAAATGAATGACGTAATGATTTTTCTTTGAGTTTCTATGTTGAAAAGATCAAACCTGAGAAGAACATTTAGTGGGGTTGAATTTGCACTAATGCCACTGAATAAACTTTATTAATTTGAAATTATTGATTGTTTTGTGACAATCAATCAATTGCTTTGTCCCTGTCTATTTATATTCTTCTATAATTAGAATTGGTTGTTGTTTGGTGAGTGAGTTCCCAGGAAAATAAGCTTGTGTGTGTGTAACGACTGTGTTCTACAGGTTTGCCTTGATAATGGTTTCAGGTGTCAGGAGGAGGAAGCAGCTTCTTATTGTTTTCTGCAGCAACTGGTGCAGGTTCATTCCAGGTTGAATTGAGGAATGCACTTCCTTCCATGTGACTGCAGGTAGCACATGCACTGTTGCAATCAGGAAGCATCAGCTAATTTTGGCCCCCACCCTCAACCCCACCCCCACCCTTACCCTTCCAGTCCAGATACCTGTCCCAGAGCCAGAGGATCCAGTCTGAGGTTTGGTCACAAGCTGACGAAGATCTCAGAGCCGCAGACTTTTTGTACCGGAGCACCTGCTACGAAGATGTCCCACAGTGAGTGACGCTTTTCTACATGTTTACATTTCAACTGCAGTGAATCACTTCATAATTCAACAACAATTCTGCACTTGCATTGCAAACTTTTTGGTTTTGTTGTGGACAACACATGTGTTTTCATTGCAACCTTACAGTCAGATCAGAGCTCTGAACCGTCACACTGCAGCTATCACTGTGACTTTATGAGGATTTTACATTTTTATGCATCGTTTTCTACCAGTTGGACCTTGAGAAGTTGTGTATTTATTGTGTTTTGTGAATCTGTCTGTGTAAGTGTGTACATCATTGTTTTCTGCTATAGCTGCACAACAACGTGCACCTTCCACTGGATTTCCACTATTTGAAAAATGCACGGGCCTGCTGGTCCAGATGCACTGATCTGATTACTGTTTGTGCATCTTAAAAAGTCACCGACTGTTGTTGTTGCTGTTTGTCAGACGGTGCAGCTCCCACGAGGCACACGGTGACGGTGGTGTCCCTGGTGGAGGAGTGGACCTCTCTCAAGTCTCTTCTGCAGGACAGCAGCGGAGAAGGAGACAACCACCGGCCGGCCTTCAGCTGCCTGGGGTCGAACCAGGTGTGTGACCTCACGGTGCACGGCCACTCCATCAGCTTGCACTATGCAGATCTGAAAGAGGACATGACGGAGGAGGTCATCGGCAGCGCCATGGAGAGCTGCTTCAAGTCCTGCACGGACGGATGCAGTGTTTTCCTGCTGCTGATCCAGGGGGGCCAGTACACCAAGAGGGAGAGGAGGCTGGTGGAGATCCTGCAGAGCCACTTCGGAGCCGAGGCCCTGAAGTATCTGGTGATCCTCTCTCTGGAGGACGGGAAGGTTAGTCCAGTCATTTTATGCCAAAATGGGGCGGGGATGGGATCAACCTTGAACAAATTGCAACAGAAGCAAACTCAACTGATTTTGTATCCTCAACATGTCCTGAGTGAGGGAAAAAAAAATCCCAGAAGAATCCCACCAGGGGAAAGTTTAGAAAAACACCCAAATATAGCCCATTCATACGCCTATTAATTATTTTTCTCACGTGAATAGGGTACAATTTTTAACCTTTAGATATCTACATGAAAATTACCCAGTTTATTACTTACATTAAGACAAGCAAAAAATGTATTACAAGGTTTTTAAAATTGTTTGTTAACATGAGCAAAATTGCATAAATTTGCATAAATTCCACCGTTTTGATTGCACAGGTATAAATAAAGTTGCTGTGGTGGTACCAACGTAAAAATTGGGATGAGTTGACTTGACTCCATCGGTCACTCGACAAGAAACCAGTTGAAATTTCAAGATGGCTGCAATTTTTCCAAGATGACCGCCACCTTAGTAATTCATAGGCGTATGAATGGGCCATTTTCGAAACTTTCCCCTTATGGGATTCTTCAGGGCTTTTTTTTTCCCTCACTCAGGACGTGTTGAGGATACAAAATCAGTTGAGTTTGCTTCTGTTGCAATTTGTTGAACCTTTTTTAATTTTAAGCCAAAATGGGGGTCAACCTTGAACAAATTGCAACAGAAGCAAACTCAACTGAGTTTGTATCCTCAACATGTCCTGAGTGAGGGAAAAAAGCCCAGAAGAATCCCATCAGGGGAAAGATTCGAAAAAACACCAAACTGTAGCTCATTCTCATGTGAATAGGGCAACATTTTTAACCTTTAGATATCTCCATGAAAATTACCCAGTTGATTACTTACATTAAGACAAACAAAAAACTTATTACAAGTTTTTTTGAAATTGTTTGTTAACATGAGCAAATTTGCATACATTTGCATAAATTCCACAGTTTTGACTGCACAGGTATAAATAAACTTTAGGTGGTACCAACGTAAAAATCAGGATAAGTTGACTCCATCGGTCACTCGACAAGAAACCAGTTGAAATTTCAAGATTGCTGCAATTTTTCCAAGATGACCGCCACCTTAGTAATTAATAGGCGTATGAATGGGCTATATTTTGGTGTTTTTCGAAACTTTCCCCTAATGGGAATCTTTAGGGCTTTTTTTCCCTCACTCACAGGGCCGTTGCCAAGAATTCATGGGCCCCTGAAAGAATACTAAAGTGGGCCCCTGACTTTTCCGCTTTTTTTCTCAGACTACGTATGTATTATCATTTTTTATTTAGCCTACTTTGTTTTGATGCTAATGCAGCATTACTATGAGTATTAGTCAGGGTCTTATGCAGAATAAATCAGTCATACAAAGATTAGACTACTGGGGTTTTTTTGTGGGCCCTACTGGGCGCTGGGCCCCTAGAATTATCATCACCTTTCTCCCCTATACAACGGCCCTGCTCACTCAGGACATGTTGAGGATACAAAATCAGTTGAGTTTGCTTCTGTTGCAATTTGTTCAACCTTTTTTCATAAAATGACTTAACTAGGTCAGCACTGCAGCACTAGTAGCACTTTCTTGTGTTTTTATGTATTGTTTTATTGCTTTGATGTAAAGCAGTTTGGGTACCGTCTGGCTATTGTAAAGGGCTATACAAATAAAATTTGATTGATTGATTGATTGATAGGTGGTGGACGCGCTGGACGACGCCCTCATGGAGCTGATCAACGTGTGCGATGGGAGATACTGCCGCATCACGTCGTCCGCGGCGGCGCACAAGATGCGCGCGCTGCTGGAGATGATCGACTTCACGCTAGCGGAGAGCGGCGCTCGCGGCTACACCGAGGCCATGCTGGTCCAGGCCCGGACCCGGAGCACGGAGGACACGGCCATGACGATGCTGAGGCAGAAGGTGCGAGAGGCGGAGGAGAGGGAGCAGGCGTTCAGCCAGCTGGTGCAGCGGCACGAGGAGAGGAGGAGCAGGGAGATGGAGGCGCTGAGGGCCAAGCACGTGGAGGAGAGGAAGAAGGAGGCGGCGGAGAAGAAGCAGCACGAGACCAAGAGAGAAGGTCTGGAGGAGGCGGTGACGAGCCACAGGGCCGTGGTGCAGCTGCAGATGAGCGATGCTGAGGGTGAGAGACTGATGCACACACTCACACGTCCACAGCTGCACAGCCTGAGATCATACATACATCGACTTTTATTTTACACTTGTTAAAGTTTTGCTGCAACTTTTCACTTTCACACACTGTGATGCTGCAGCTTCCACCACTAGAGGGAGACACAGCCACACACCATCATTATCTTTAATCATCTAATAAGAGCACAACCCATCACAAATTAGGCCTGTTGAAGTGCTTAGTTTATATGAATGAATTTTTTTTAATGAATTTTTGTGTCATGCCACCATCCCATAGGGGATTACAAGACACATTTAATGACAAATACAAATGACAAACAAAGAGGAGACAGTCCATCCTGTTGGTATTACCTGCCACACAGGTGTGACACATAAATAAACAGTTTAAGATTACTTTCAATACTCAACTATCACTCTTCGTCTCATTGCCCAAGCCTTTTCAAGAAATAAAGAAAATGCAAATATGTTCAACTGAAAAAGATGTTTTAGCTTCTCAGCATCGTCTAACCACACAAATTTGTTATTTGGATCTACCTTACTAAACAATGTTTGTCTTATAGAGTCATAAAAAGGACAGTATAACTAATGTCTATTGTGGATATTTAAAAAATAAAAATTAAAAGCAATTTATTGTTTAATTAATTGTTCTGTTTTACTAGATCTAAACTTTGATTTTATGTAGTATCTCAATTTTTAGCCCTTTGAATTACTTAAAATACACATTTTATTTTTATTCTATTCCATTTACCTATAGTTTTTATACACTCTCTAGTATTTTCCCCACCGCAAAGTACAATTTGTTGAGTGTAAGATAGCGTTTCCTCAGTATTTTTTAACTCCTCAGTGTTTTTATTTCTGTATGTCTTCTCTGTTTATTATCTTTTATCATGTAAAGCACTTGCTTCCTGTATGAAAAATGCTCTACAAATAAAGTTTTATCTATCTATCTATCTATCTATCTATCTATCTATCTATCTATCTATCTATCTATCTATCTATCTATCTATCTATCTATCTATCTATCTATCTATCTATCTATCTATCTATCTATCTATCTATCTATCTATCTATCTATCTATCTATCTATCTATCTACCTATCTATCTATCTATCTATCTATCTATCTATCTATCTATCTATCTATCTGGCTCTCAGGTGACAAAGCTAAGAAGATGAGTGTGGTCCTGCTGGGTCTGTCCGGCAGCGGGAAGTCGTCTGCTCTGAATGCGATCCTGGAGAGAGCGTGTAATCAATACTCTGCCTACAACGAGTCCGGCTGCGAGCGTCTCCAGTCCACGCTGGTCTGCGAGAGGAAAGAGGTCTCGGCCGCGGGGAAGCGACTCGTCCTGGTGGACACCCCCGAGCTGTGGGACGAGGACGGGGCGGAGGACCCGGAGCTGCTGAAGGACTGCTTGGCCTTGTCCCTCCCGGGTCCCCACGTCTTCCTGCTGGTGCTGCAGGTGGGACGCTTCACCCAGGGCGAGTGCGAGATGCTGGGACACCTGCAGAGGATGTTCGGACGAGAGGTGGTGGAGCACGCCATCGTCCTCTTCGTCCGCTTCGACAGCAACCATCACAGGCCTCAGAGGATCAACGACTACGTGTCCGGAGCTCACTCGGCCCTGCAGGACCTGCTGCGGAAGTGCGGGAGCCGTTACTACGAGCTGAACGTCACAGAGTCCCACAACGCTTTGGGCTACCCTCAGGTGAAGGAGCTGCTGGCGGGGATGAACAAGCTGGTGGCGTCGCACGGCGGCCGCTCCTACGCAGTCAGGAGGTTTTCAGTGCAGGAGCTGCAGGAGAGGAGGAAGGTGATAGAGGAGGGAGGAGAGGAGGTGCAGGAGGGAAACTACTTACTGAGAGAAGCTTGATTTCTGCACAAGAAGAGAGGAGGAGGAGGAGGAAGAGGAAGAGGAAGAGGAGGAGGAGGAGGAGGAGGAGGAGGAGGAGGAGGAGGAGGAGGAGGAGGAGGAGGAGGAGGAAGAGGAGGACACTCAACCTGCTGTGGGATGAGCTGTTGCTGCAGGGACATGGAAGTCAAACTGATTTACATTGCAAATGTATTGCTTTCTGTTATGATTTGTTTTAGAAAGTGGGTTTGAGGTTCACACAATCTCCAACATCTGCAGTTTTAAAGGGATAGTTCACCCAAAATTCAAATTTCACTCATTATCTACTCACCCTCATGTCGACTAAGGGCTGGGAGAAGTTTCAGTGTCCTCCGTGCCTTCTCTGAGTTACAGCGGGGCTCCGTGCAGCACTGCATGTCCATATGACGGTTGCGAACGGAGCTCACTTTTCTTCGTCCAAAAAGACACACCAAAAAACATCCAAATACCTCCATAGTGCTCGTCTGTAATGTCCCTCTTGTATTGAAGCCCCAACATGAGAAATTTTTCTGAAAAAAAAAAAAATAAGTATATGTTTTAAGCTTGTTTGTAGCCGAAGCTCCCAGTGTTGCTCTGCCAGAATCTCGCGCGATTTGCGGAGCCGTGAACTGGGTGTCAATGCAAATCGTGCGAGATTTGGATGGACCACGAAGAGCAGTGCTGGGAGCACTGGTATTTGGATGTTTTTTGGTGTGTCTTTTTGGACGAAGAAAAGTGGTGTCTGTTCGCCACCGTCATATGGACATGCAGTGCTGCACGGAGCCCCGCTGTAACTCAGAGAAGGCACGGAGGACTCTGAAACTTCTCCCAGCCCTTAGTCGACATGAGGGTGAGTAGATAAAGAGTGACATTTGAATTTTGGGTGAACTATCCCTTTAAGGGAATCACCCTTTGTATTTTTTTTATGCTACAGACATTTTTAGATATATGCTCATCTGTCACAAAAGAATGAATAAATAAAAACCCGGTGGTGATGGGGGGTGTGGTGGTGGTGGTGGTGGTGGTGTGGGGGATTTTCCAAAGCAAACATGAATGATGAGTGTGGAACGCATCGGGAATAACTCATGTCATGTTTATCTGCAGCGAGCGGAGAGGGAGGAAGAGAGAAGGAGTTCAGCTGCAGGTTTGATGAACTGCTCTCTGGACTTCCCCGTCTCCGTGACGACTAATCTGACAAGTTTATGAGATTCACTTGTTGATATGATGTCGATTTCCAAACAGTCACTTCCTTTAACCGAATTCTTCGCTGCCAACAAACACACGGACACACAGACACACACACGCAACAGTTGACTGCTGATGGATGTGGTTTAGATTTCGTTATCGCTGTTGTGTAATTCTTGGATTATTTCTGCTCAGTCTCAGGACTTGATGTGATGCAGCAGCAGCAGCTTCTTATTTAACATTTAGGATGGATTCTTTTCTTTTTTTTTGCACATATGTCTTTGCAGTCTGTCTCGTCTCTATTCCATCGTGCTGCATTTGATGCTAATTGTGCAAAACAAGTGAAGGCGCAGACACAACATCTGGATGTGATAAACTGTATTTTATTGATTCTTTTACAAGTGACGATGTGAAACGGTGTGAAACTGATTATTCTGGTGAAATGAATCTGTGGCTAGAGGTTAGAGCGACTTCAGTTCACATGCAGAATTACCAATAACTCTTGTTCTTTGTCATATAATTCTCATTTGCTGTGTTTTATCATGAGCTTGCATTCTGTGTGAACCTGCATGAAGAGGTGCTAAAAAAATATATATATATATAAAGAAGTTTGATTGATCAGTTGCTTTGTGA
The DNA here is from genome assembly GCF_905171665.1 of Trachurus trachurus. Taxonomy (NCBI): domain Eukaryota; kingdom Metazoa; phylum Chordata; class Actinopteri; order Carangiformes; family Carangidae; genus Trachurus; species Trachurus trachurus. Next base: position 5,366,319 of record NC_139907.1, on the reverse strand, counting down.
ATGGAGATGCTGTCGTGTCTTTTATTACTTAGATGCTTCAGCAGCAGCTTCTGCAGGAGCGGCCTGCTGTGCCCCCATTATGCCGTCAATCCAGTCTGTGAACTGGGAGATGACGGTGTAAACGCCGGGCTTTTTCAGCTGGACACACTTCCTCCCGCCGTTGGAGGTGATGCCCACGACCACGCCGTTGTAGAGCAGCGGACCGCCAGAGTCTCCCTGGAAAGACATGGAAGAGAAGGGTTAACAGGAAGTTGACGGTTTGAACCTGTATCATGCAAAGAAGAGTGAAGGCAAACAGGTGACACACACACTGCAGCTTTAAAGGTTAAAGGGATAGTTCAACTTTTTGGCAAATTGACCTATTGCCATAATCCCTATAGTCATAGCAGTAGGTTCATTACCTTTAATTATCGGTGCATTTTGTTTTGAGATCCGCGGGGCAGAGACGTGAGCTGCTCAGCGAACACAATGGAGGTGCATGGTACTTTCCCGTTTCCCTCATCAAACTAAATACACAATCCAACTCCAAAACGCTCTCATGGACAAGTTGTGACCTGCAGATTCACCACACTATGAAATAATCATGTATAATTATGTAACATTATGACATAAGATAAGATAAGATATACTTTATTGTCCCAGAGGGAAATTCATTGTGGGCAGAAGTGCAGACTGTAGACTGTATCGCCATACAAACAGACACATATGAAGCAAATACTTGGAACTACTTGCGCTTTTGAAATCACTCCGCCCAGCAGCCGTGGCTGGAATGTAGTTCCGGCTGCATTTGCCTCTAAAACAACTTGTCCTGTAATGCTACATCATTATTTTATATCTGTCGTGAATGTGCAGGTCACAACTTGTCCACGAGAGCGTTGGATTGTGTATTTGATGAGTCTGATGAGGGAAAGGCATAAGCACCGTGCGCCGTGCATAGCTCACGTCTCTGCTCCGCCGATCTCAAAACAACATGCACCGACAATTAAAGGTAATGAACCGACTCCTAAAACTATAGGGATTATGGCAATAGGCAAATTTGCCAAAATGTTGATCTATCCCTTTAAAGCTGCAGACATGTTGGTGTCTCTGTGGGGCCGAGCTTCAGGCTGAATGCTGAGATTCTCACAGTAGCGAATGCTAATGTGAAGGTATTCAGCAGGTTTACTGTGTTAAAGAGATAAGAGCAGATAAAGATCTAAAAGCTGGTCGGTCCGGTTTGTGCTTCAGGAACCAAACAAACACTCACGTCACAGCTGTCGTCCTTCTTGACGTCTCTGTCGCAGGGCTCTGGACACAGTCTGTGCGCACACATCATGTTACTGGTGAACTTGGAGCCGTAGTAGTCGCTGCGCGCGCACCGCTTGGGGCTGAACACGTCCACCGTCAGCTCCTGCAGCTTGTCGGGTCTGGAGCCCAGGTGGTCGCTGGCCCCCCAGCCGGCCGTGTCCACCTCTGCACCGATGTCGGGGTTGGTGCCTCCCGCTCGCAGGAATGCAACGGTTCCCACTGCGTCAGAGGCGACGAACGGCTGATCCAGCTGCAAAAACAACACAGTTTCTGACACAGTCTCTTCAACGTCCTTATAATATGACCACACCGTGTTTATGAGCCCGAGAGAGAATATCCTTATTACTGAGGCCGAATCTGAAATACAGCTTAATCAAGGCAGCCATGGCCACCAACTACAGTACTTTGATATTTTCTCAATTTATTTATTTTGCCAGATTTTTTTTTTTTGCCATTTTTTTTGCAGATTTTTTTTTTTTTTTTCCAAATCTCTTTTTTTCTGATGGATTTTTTATTTTTGCCAAATTCTAAGGGTAAATTATAGCTGCTGCGCAGCGATGGGTCGGGTCCGGGCTACTTTTGGGCAAATTTAGGCAATTCTGAGCAACAAACAGGAGAATAGGAAGACAAGACAATTGACCTTATAATGTTCAATTTGCATCAGTTGAGGATTGAACCCACAACCTCGGGAACCAAAGACCATTGTCTATCGCACTGAGCTAATTGACAATTGGCAGATCAACAGTGGCTTCACAAATTGAGTAAGCCATTCACTGTCGTGTAGGCAGATTTGAAACCACAGTAAAAAGAAAAATCAGTTTTTGAGGTAAAATAATGATATTTGTCAAACATCTACTATGAGTCTAAGATGTTAGGAGCCTTCGCGCATGGACCAGTCCAAGCTATTTGTTTTTTTTTTTAATTTAGAGGCTTGCTGTGATGCCACCATTAGGACAATTGTCTTGTGTTTCATATTGAGGTCAACTGACATTTTGATCTGTCATCATCATCATCATCACCCTTGATGGGTCTCGAACTCACAACCTCTGACACCAAGAACCAGCTCCTAACTCGCTGAGCTAATTGGCTGGTAGTGAGACCTGCTGTGTAGCTTCATTTATCCACTCAGGTGAGTCAGTGCCCAGGCAGCTGTTGTCAAGGCAGATTTCAGAAAGTCAGAAATTCTATTATCTAAACAAAAATCTGTTAATACATAAATTGCATTTAGACAGCAAAACAGCTTAAGGACATGTGACATTTTGATCCGTCATCATCATCATCATCACCCTTGCTGGGTCTCGAACTCACAATCTCTGACACCAAGAACCAGCTCCTAACTCGCTGAGCTAATTGGCTGGAAGTGAGACCTGCTGTGTAGCTTCATTTATCCACTCAGGTGAGCCAGTGCCCGGGCAGCTGTTGTGATGAAATGGTCAAAATGTCAATAATTCAGTCATCTAAACAAAAATCTGATAATACATAAATTGCATCTTGACAGCATGGAAATGTTGGTGATTTGTTTTCAATGATAAGTGTTTTGCTTCATAAGAGAAAATCTGATGTTTATAAATTCCACTCTCACATTGACTGCAGTTGTTCCCATGAGAGCAGAATTCAAAATGTTCTCAAAAATTTAGTTTTTGAGTTAAAATTCTGATATTTGCCAAACTTCATAAACCATGACTCCAGAATATTGTCATTTTTTTTCAGGAAGATTGAAAATGTATTTATCAAGAATTTGATGGTATATGTTTACAGTACTGTTTGCAGTCAAACGTTTTCATGCACTGTAGGCTCAATTTTTGCTTAATCAAAAATCCGAGAAACAAGTTTTGTGGAGGACGGTCTGGAGATGCTCTGTAGCAAGTTTGGTGTCAATTGAGCAAAAATTGTGGGAGGAGATACATTTTAAAAGTTTTACAGTTATTGAAAAAAACAGAGTGATGGACTTCATAATTTGTAATAAGTTTAAGTGGACAAAAGTTTCAGCAGTATTGAGGCTACATTGTGGTGAAGTTTCAACACTGTAGCATCTACCGTTGGTTTGGTAGGAATTTTTAAAGTTTTTAAATTTAAACGCTTATTGTGCCCCCTAGGAGGGGGGGGCACATGTCCTTGGAGTTGAGTGAATCTGGCATGGGACTGAACCTTTGTGCAAAGTTTGGTGAGTTTTCGCCCATGGGAAGTATGACTTCCTTGGAAGAAGAAAGAAAGAAAGAAAGAAAGAAAGAAAGAAAGAAAGAAAGAAAGAAAGAAAGAAAGAAAGAAAGAAAGAAGAAGAAGAAGAATTCCTAGGAATACAATAGTGTCCTGTCAGCTGCGCTGCCCGGACCCTAAAAATGTTTTTGTTTTTTTTGCCAGATTCTTTTTTCTGATGATTTTTTTTTTGCCAGATTTTTTTTTCCCGATGGATTTTTTTTTTTTCGCCAGAATTCTTTTTTTTTCCCTGCCGGTTTTTTTTTTTTTTTTTGCCAAATTTAAAAAAAATTTTTTTTTTTTTTGGCTGGCCTTAATACTCCTTCGTAGAAATGTTTGTGTCAAAAATGTTCATAAAAGATCTGGCTTGTGAAAAATGAATCCAATATTTACCATAATAACTTCACTTCTCCCATTGGAGTCAACAGACTAAAGAGCTATTTTTTTTACCAACAGCACAACATCTAACTCAAACACCCCACAGTGTAGGGGGTTGCCACATTTCTAGCATACACTCACCTTAATTAAAGTGATGTCATTGTCATAATTTGACGGGTCAAAGTTTGCGTGTTTGTGAAGGTTAGCCTCCAAAATGTCAAAGGTTTGTTTTGTGTCCTCCGCTTCACTCAGGGAGTGGACGCCCAGCACCACTTTGTGCCCATTCAATCTGTTGAAAAAGACAATAATAGAATAGTGTAGCACATTTTTCAAACTATGATGTTATACACATTTCACTTGCTACTGAATAAACACATCAACCAATGACAGTGTGACAGGCAGACACATAGGCTACATTTTCTGAAGCTTCACATTTGGAGAAAGTGTCCTCACCCGTTAGGGAAACAGTGAGCTGCAGTCATCACCCACTGCTCTGCAACCAGAAACCCTCCACATTCATGTTTCATGGCGTCTCCTTCTGGCACCTGGATGGAGACCATGTAAGGCCGAGAGTGTGGCGCCGCCTCCCTGCCGCCAATTATACCCTCACCTGAAGGAAAAGTTGAAGTGACCTTTGGCCTTTGAGAAGCTTCACATTACTTAAAGGGATAGTTCACCCAAAATTCAAATTTCACTCATTGTCTACTCACCCTCATGTCGACTAAGGGCTGGGAGAAGTTTCAGAGTCCTCTGTGCCTTCTCTGAGTTACAGGGGGGGTCCGCGCAGCAGTATTTGTCCATATAATGGTTGTGAATGGTGCTCACTTTTCTTCGTCCAAAAAGACACACCAAAAAACATCCAAATACCTCCATAGTGCTCGCCTGTAATGTCCCTCTTGTATTGAAGCCCCGACATGAGAAAATGTTCCGAAAAAAATTAAATAAGTCTATGTTTTAAGCTTGTTTGTAGCGGAAGCTCCCAGTGTCTCAGTTCACTGCTTTTCCTGTGTCTTGCACTGACCGGCGGAACAATTTCTCATGTCGCGGCTTCAATACAAGAGGGACAATAGGTATTTGGATGTTTTTTGGTGTGTCTTTTTGGACGAAGAAAAGTGAGCACCATTCACAACCATTATATGGACATGCAGTGCTGCACGGACCCCCCTGTGACTGAGAGAAGGCACGGAGGACTCTGAAACGTCTCCCAGCCCTTAGTCGATATGAGGGTGAGTAGATAATGAGTGAAATTTGAATTTTGGGTGAACTATCCCTTTAACATCTTTATCTAAACTATAGGCCTATACAACCAGTAAATTCAACCTCTTGGCAGCAAAATGCATCAATAACACAACAGCAATTTAAAACTGATGGACACACATAGATGACATAAAGGAAACAGTGTAAGTGTGGACTCACCCTGGGAGATGAGGGCAGCAACAAAAACAGCAGCAGCCACGAGCGCTCGTCTCTCTGACACCATGATGTCGGTCCTACTGAGTCGAACCGAGCTGCTGCGCTGGTTTTAAACTGGTCCACTGGAGGGAGAGGAAAACATAAATCAAGTGGATGTGGTGCAAGACACAAGAGGAGGGAGTCGGTCTTGTGCCTTGCCCGACAATCCTCCTGTTTCCCGGAATGCAAAACAGGAAAACAACAACATAACGTTCACTGACACTCTGTCCATCTTACCGTAAATCACCACATGTTTATCTCCTAAGTGTTTAAAATACACTGACCGCTGCAGAAACGGTGCTGACACCCTCACTTCACACTTTCATGCACGTTTATGTTGCATAACGCTGAGATTTGGATGAACCCCACTTGACCTCGTGCACTTAAACACAACACAGAGAGGAGGGAGGATATCCCTGGTTTCTTCTTGTCAGTCTGATGGGAAAACATGAACTTTAGGTCAGAAAATATCATCCCAACTTATCAGCTGCTCTTTAACATCACAAAACCAGAGTATATGCAGGGATGTTTTCCTCTTAGTAATATATTGAGACAGATAATTCAGCATGCACATGTTTACAGAAAGAGAGTTTCTGCAAAGTCTTGGCTCTTTATTTCTGGAACTTTCATGTGCATGAGGATGATTATGGAGCTGAACAAGAACCAATCAAAAAAAATGTTGACTCGGTTGCATTGAAAATTACTGACAATCCAACCCATTTCATTCCAGTCCAATAATATATCTACATATAAGATAAAAACACAAAAGAAACACAGAAATTACAACAGTTTCATATATTGAGATTCATAAAAATCTGACTTTACTATATAGGAAAATAAATCTGGACTAAATGCAATTCACTTTTGCAGTGCAGCAGTATGTTTCTTGACAAACTTTTACATAACTTGTGAGATTTGTCAGAAGTATAACTACATTGATTGTTTATTTTTAGTTTAAATTGCATATACAGCATAGATTAAACACTTTTACGCATATGGTTGCAACATGTGTTTTACGATATAAAAATTAGTCATAGTGATATTTTTCAATCTACAATGGGTGTTTCACATATGTCATGAACTTATATCTTCATATATGTATGATTACATGTGACATATATGACTGCATCACTCTCTTTATGTGTGTGTATATATATCATCCATTACATGTCTTTGCTGTCTTCACCACTGTCTGACAAAGAGACCAAAGCTCAGACATGAACAGAACCAGACAGCAAACACCCTCTCCTCCCCCCTCCCTCCTCCTCCCCCCTCCAGACTTCATTAGAGGGGTGACAACAGATGGAAACATCATAACTTACACCAGGACCCTGAAGTAACAGAGAGGGAACCTCAGAGTCCTGAAGCCTCAGATCCAGATGAAGTTGTTGTCTGATGGTTACATGACTGTCTCAGTGTGGGAGACGATGCAGCTCATCTCACTGAGCAGGCCAGAGCTTTTATTATACACACAGTTTAATAAAAGACTGTAACTGTACAGCCTTGAGCCTCCTCACTGTAACACCTCCTTACTTCTGTCTCCAGATCAGCTCTGAGAGACGGCCGTATAACTGAACCTCCCGTCGGCTGGTGTTTGGGCAGCGTGACGGATTTAATCCTGTTGTGAACCTGCAAAAGAAACATCGCACTCCCTCGTTCTGTTTGGCTGATTAGATGTGAGGTGGTGGCGGTACAAGGGAGGAGGAGGAGGAGGAGGAGGAGGAGGAGGAGGAGGAGGAGGAGGAGGAGGAGGAGGAGGAGGAGGAGGAGGAGAGATTAACAAGTCAAATAATTCATCCAGGGGAAGTTTAGCAGTGTTGATGCACCTACTGATCCTGCATCCTGCTGCCAGCACATAAATGAACTCAACATACCATATGTATGTGCATGTTTAAATTTGAAATATATACTTTTGGAATAGATATAATTGCATTTGCATCCCAAAGTCTGTCAGTATGAGAAAAACGACAAGTTAGGGCTTTAAACAAACTACATATGTTTCGGGGAGGTGCACGCACAACCTAAGTTTAATGTAAGGAGAACACAGTGTGTGACCCTCACCTGACTGTATTTATTTGTGTTTTTAATCAAAGCTCAATATCTTAAATATAACACAACCAAATGTTCCTCCTCAGATCTGACTGAGCCAAGCGTCTTTGCCAACTTTGACCCAAAATCTCGTCTCCTCCGCATGTTTCCACCGCTGCACCTGCAAAAGGAGTCGGGAAACTAAAAAAAACTGGATTCAGGAATCCTGAAGTCCAATGATTTAGTTTGTTTGCTTCATTTTGTGGATTCCTTGATTTAAATGTATAATAAAAATAATAATTTGATATTGATTATTTCACAGGTAGAGTTTACTTTGTCGACTTTAGCAGCAGATTACAGTATGAGCAGTTTATAAACTCTAACATCAACTTCTCAGTGAGATTACCAGATCCTAAGTTTATTTAGTTTAGTTTAGTTTTATTTAGTTGTCTATTTGGAAGCCACAGACAGGTGCATATTAATGAACTTCAGTATAAATATGATGGAGTTAGCATGACTGCTAATTTGCACCCATAGTCCATTAGTAGGTAACAGTACAAAACAATCAGTAACAGTGTAAGTATATGATGTAAAGTTGTGCAAAATGTGGAACTTCCCTTTATCCGGGCACCTTAACCACATCCCTACTCTCATCCCTCCATCCTTCCCTCCCTCCCCCCATCCCTCTCTGTTCAACCGGTGCATCCCCTCCCATGTCTCATTCCAGGTTCTGTCTGGGGGGCATGAAACCAGCTCGGGCGGGAACACCGCGCTGAGACGAAACCTCCGCTCTGAGTCTCTCTTTCATCCTCGTTTCATCCTCCCAGACCAGCAGCGCAGACATCAACCTTCCTTCACCTTCACCACTCTGTACTGCACTGTACAACATCCATGTATCCATCCTCAACACTCACACTTCCATCCATTCAAATGTTTAATGGCACATTGTCGTGGCACGGTAATTGCTGATGAACAGTGACTATAAACAGCAATCTAATCTACTGTATAGCAACAATATGTTAAATGCAGTATGTGTAGTGGGCAATAACTGTGCAGTGAATTTGCAATATTGTTTTGACAATGCCTTTAATGCTCTATATATATAATATTTTATGTGTTTTGCCATCTTTTATCTCGTCTTGTTTAGATGTTTATGCAGCTTTTATGTCAGACCACTGAGAGACTGTGACAGAAATGTTTCAATGGCAATAAAGGCTCTTTAACTTCTTTTAATATGAATTTAAAACACCAATTTTCACCAAACACCAATAAATAGCAATCTGACCTAAACTACAGCAACAGATGGATAACTCGATCTGGCCGGCTGGTCGAAACTCAACTCAATTTGTTATGCATCAGGGAACTTTGAATTTCCCCACCGTACCTCCTTTTAAATTGCGTCTTAAAACGTATTTTTTATTCTTTGGCTTTTAACTCAGCATAAGAGTTGTGTGACCTCTGTTCTTGTCTTTCTTTTCTCATTTTATTGTATTTTCAATCTGTCTGTCCTTTTATGACTTGATTCTTTATTTTTTTTTTTTTACTTTTAATTCTTATTATATGTTTTTTTGCACCACTTTGGTAAACTTTTATGTTTTGAAAATGTGCTGTATAAATAAAGTGGATTGGATTGGATTGAATGTCCAACCTGTGAATGCGTTTGAGTGCAGATCTCAGATCAGTGTGGCGCTGACCGCAGCAGTCTGACTGTGGAGCTGTGGCGCCCTCTGCAGGTACAAACCTCAAACAACACCCACATGGAGGAAATAGGAATATTTCAGCCAAAATAATATTTAACTTTTGACAGAAGCGATGAAGTGAATGAGAGGGAAAGTGCTGCAGCATTTAAACTCTCTGTACATGAACTAGTGTCTCTAAATGTCAGTGTGTGTGTGTGTGTGTGTGTGTGTGCGTGTGTGTGTGTGTGTGTGTGTGTGTGTGAGAGTGTCATTATCACCATCTTCTCAGCACAAAAAAACAAACCCATTATGATAATTAAAGTTGCACAAGTGCTTAGTAAGAGCTTCCTCTTATGTCTCAGGGGAAGTTGACCTGCAGATGATCATGTGGTTGCATTACCTGTAAAGAGGGAAGGGGATTTATCTTTTTTTATTTATTTTTTTATCTCTATTCACTGTTTCCCTGCTCCGTTGTGACTCACACACTCTCAATTACAAGTTAGGAAGAAGATAATGAGTGAGAAATGACAGGTTTAAACTTTAAACTGACAGAGACATCTGTATCCACCGAGATGATGATGATGATGATGATGATGATGAGTTAATTTAGCTACAGGAACATTTGCGAACATCCAGAATCTGTGAGTGAGTCACAAAAACAAACAGAAACCTTTGTGAATATTATAATTTTTTATTTCATTTTAAATTTGAAATCATGAATCAGTTCATAATTTGTTTTAATCACGTCTGTAAATCATGTTAGAGAATGAACAAACAGACAAACAGATGACCTCATGACCTCTGTTTCAGACTCATTTGTCACCTGAGCGTTGCCGAGCGAAGCGTCGCTTGCTGCGACTACAAAGCCTGGAGCATCGAGCCCACCCAGCCAGGTATGCAAGCATGTGTGTTTGTCTGTTACATATGTTTATGTGCGTGTGCTGAAATCCATATCTGTTCATCCATGTGTGTGGTCTGGCACCGAACCAGATATCAGACTCATTTTCCACTTTATGTTTTTTAAATGTTTCCTCACTCACTCTCTCTCTCTCTTTCTCTCTCTCTCTCTCTCTTTCTCTCTCTCTCTCTCCATGTCTCTCCTCCCTCGCTCGCTCATTCTCAGACACTGACTCAGCCTCATCAGTCTCATCGTCTGGCAGCTCTTCTCTCCGTCAATCAATCACCCACTCACTCAGCTTTTTTTATGATCCAATCAGTGTGAGCGCTGCAGAGTGCAGAGTTTTTGTTTTGCCTCTTAAAGGTATTAACAAGCACATAATTATCACACATACACACACATGCACACACATGCACACACAAGCATACACGGTTTTAATCTCACAATTCAACCTCTGCAACACTAAAGACATTATTCATTATCTAAATATGCAAAAGGAGCAAAAGCAGTGTGCAGAACTAAGATCTAAAACGTAAGTATGTACCTCATTTCCAGTTTGATTGACAGGTCAGTGATCACAGTTATTAATGATTAATGATGTTGTTAAAGTGTATATGTGTGTAAACACAACAGGAAACCAGGCCTCCTGCTGTGTGTGTTATTTACAGGCTGATTTGCTACAAATGAGTCTGTAAATTATATGTTTAAATCTGACACACACACACTCATGAGGATACTGATGTTGAATCAGTGCCATATAGCATAAGGGTTTCACTAATGTTAATGATAAAATATAAAAAGCAAAACAGATCAAATAACCAAATGAAGAAAATTTGAATTTATTAGTATTTAAACTTTAATTGAGAATATCAAGATTTGACAAATTCACACATTGGCCCAAGTGAAACTCTTAAAGGGATAGTTCAACATTTTGGCTAATTGGCCCATTGCCATAATCCCTATAGTCTTAGCCGTAGGTTCGTTACCTTTAATTGTCAGTGCAAGCTATTTTTAGAACGGCGGAGCAGAGCGACGAGCTGCTCAGAGCTACGCTACAGAGGCTCATGGGATTTCTTGGTTTCCCTCATCAAACACATTAAATACACAATCCAACAACTCCAAAACGCTCTGGTGGACAAGTTGTGACCTGCACATTCACCACGCTATGAAATAATAACAGAACGTTACGAGACGTAGCGTAGCTCTGAGCAGCTCGCGGCTCTGCTCTGCCGTTCTAAAAATAGCTTGCACCAACAATTAAAGGTAACGAAGCTACTGCTATGACTATAGGGATTATGGCAATGGGCCAATTTGCCAAAATGTTGAACTATCCCTTAAAGTCTCTATGGACCTGTTCAGTTCAGTTGATTTACTGTTAAATTTGGATCCAGATAAGTGAAAAGACAAAACAAACATGAATAAAAAAGACGGTGGTATAAATATCAACATGAGCTTTATAAAACTGAATCAGTCAGACTTCAACTTAAATAAACTGTCTCTTTGTCTCTGTCCTCTCTCCAGGAGAGCGGTGGTCTTCAGCTCAGCTCTGCTGGCGCTGCTCCAGAACGGGGGGATTACTGCTAAACGGCTCTAATCTCTGCTGTTTCCTCCGTGGGCCCGGGCCCATCTGATGGGAGCTGGTGTTTAGAAGGGGCTCCACAGGACGAGATGCTCTTTAACTGTAATCTCTCTAATCTCTCGTCTTACTGCAGGACGGGGTCCCACAGACCTGGCACTGCTCACACACTCCTCACACTCCTCACACATTTGAAAAGCATGACAAGTCATATTTTCACTTTGGAAAATAAAGACGTGTGAGTTTTATACCCTAATAAGAACCCATAAAAAGTAATTATAGTGCCTTTAATTGACCTAATAGATACTTCAGGTCTGCTCTGTTTTAACAATGCATTTTAATATTGATTAGTAATGTCTATTTATTGCCTATTTCATCAATAGGCCTACATAAGAATCACAGACTCACTGTTATTGCACGCTGCTGGTCCTGAGTACAATGTGAAAGCATGCAAATGACAATAAATGGAATCTTGAACCTTATATAAAAGGTCACAATGCTTTATTGAAATGTATTTTTTATTTGGATAAAGTACCATTAATAATACTGCACAGTTAGATAGAATAAATGAATATCCAGGCATTTTTAAAGTGTACCCATTTATGTAGAATATAAACTGACATTAGCTATTTTCATATGCAAATCTGATCATTTAAAAAAAAAAAAATCATTTTTAGTTTTAAAACGTGAACTATTTCTCTTTCTATCATCTCATGTGGTTAGGAAATATTAATGTGTGAAGCAAAAAAAGTGATGTATATGAAGGCAGAACAAACAACAAAATGATAAAATGTTCATTTCCATGACGTTCGATATGTTAAAGTTTTGACGTGTGAATCTTTAGATGAACCAGTTTTCATGGGGATTTACTGACACGGACCAGGTGCATGTTTGTGTGCACTCATGTACAGTGTGTGTGTGAGTGTGTGTGTGTGTTTGTCTGTGTCATATTCCCATCAGAGGTTAAATCCTGCACTACGTTGTTTATGGATTTGTTACGTTTGCATTTGCATATCATGAGCACATCAGCTGCTGCAAATCTTTTGAGTGTGTGTGTGTTGGTGTCAATACAAGTTTGAATCTGCCTCAGAGTGTGTGTTTGTGTGTGTGTGTGTGTGTGTGTGTGTGAAACTCCTCCGCTTCTTTTCTCAGGAATGACAAAATGTGCTTCAGTGTGCAGGTTCCACTTACTTTCTGTGGAAGTCAGTGAATGCGTCACGAGCTCCACTGTTTCCCATGGAGAGGACTGAATCCTGTAAGTCTGACGGCGGTGGTCTCAGGAGGATTCGGGGGGAGATTCCACCTTTTCCCACATCGCACCTTGATCCACCTGACTCCTCCTGGCCTCGCCCCGTAAGCCTGCCTTTTGTCCACATCTGCGCACGGCTGCTGCTCACACAGGTTTGTTTGTACATCCAGAGAGAGAGAGAGAGGGAGCGATGAGAACGAGTGACAGTCCCACCAGGCCTGAAAAAAAAAAACCAAAAAAAAAAAAAAAAACCTAACATCTCAGTCAGGACACATTCAGACTAAAAGACCATGAGAGAGGAGGATGTGGGGCCATCTGTAATTACCTGAAGGGAATAATAAATAATCCCCAAATAAACGTCAGAGCTTAAAGAGGAGAAGTCACCGCAAGAAGATCTCAAACTCAGTGGTGAGAACTTGTGAATATTTCTGTTCTCACTCATACAGTCTGCATCATATGATCCATAGACGAGCTGCAGGATCCAGTTATTTGAAATTTGCTGTAATAATAAGGAAGAAGGCATTTTCTTTGTTGCATTTTGATGCCTCGTGTTATAAAAACTTTATATTTTTTGGACAAAACAACAGTCTCAAACTGTCATATATATTTTAGGTAAGGCAGCCTTTACCATGCACTTGAGTCCACAACAAATTTCCCCTGTGGGACAAAAAAGTTTATTCTATTCTATTCTAATTGATCTGGTATAGGACAAATCGCCTTGTTGTTTACAACTACTTCCGGGTAGAAAACCAGCATTCGAACAATAGTGACGGACAAGAGTTTCGCTAGCCTAACTAACGGTTAGCTACCTGTTTAACTTTAATAACTCAGTGGGCCCTAGTTTCTTGGCGCAGCGCAGGTAGCGCAAGGTAGCGCAGCTGGTCTAATGCAAGTTTCGACCAGCGCAGCCTAGTGCAAAGTCAGATTGGAAGATTGGCAGATCGCGCTGCGCTGAGATAGGCGTGGCCGCGCAGCAGGGGGAGGCGTCACAGATTCAGCTTGGTGCAGTGGAAGTTTTGTGCGAAAATGTCCCGCCGAGGTTGCGCTGAAAGCTCGCCACCTCCAACCAGGTCTACTCTCAGCGCAGGGCGGAGCGCAGCAGGTGCAGTGGAAGTTTGACTGACTGACCTGCAGTGCACACACGTCACCAAGACCTCACAGGCAGGTTTCCACAGTTCCAGACACATTTCAATGCAATAAATATCCACAATAACCACTATTTAATGCAACTAATGGAATCAACACATGAATTTATATCTATATAGATTGTCCCGTCACATCTGACGTCAGATCAAAGCAGAGATCAAAGGCTGTCGGCGCGTAAAGGAAACTCCACCTGAATTAACACAGCAGGGACGAACTGGCACTGAAAAGCAGCTGTGGATGTCCCAAAAGCAGGACTGAGGGTGGATGACTGCATGTCACTGTCGTGTTGAGATACCACTCTGCCCTTGTGATGATCGCTTTATTTATTTATTTACTTATTAATTCATTAGCGCGAGCGACCGCATCACGCAGCCGTATTGAAAAACAAAACACAAATCTTCATCTCTCTTAGTCCACCACAACAGCCTCGGTATCAGATAGTCAGTATATAGCCTACAACAGTATACTCAGCATCTCTATCACAGAAAAAAAAGAGAAAAAAGAGACGGACAGAGAGAGAGAGAGAGAGGAGGACAGAGAGAGAGAGAGAGAGAGAGAGAGAGAGAGAGAGAGAAAGAGGAGGACAGAGAGAGAGAGAGAGAGAGAGAGAGAGAGCGCGTCCTTTACGCTGATTTCATGGTGTTTGTTTATGTTGTGATTAGTGTAGCCTACACCTCTCATCTTGCTTACACAGGGTTTGAATAAATGTGAGTTTCTTTATTAGTTTATTAGTTGTTGTTTCTTACACTGAGCACCGGTTCTCAGTGTATCAGATCAATCCTGGTTAAAGCAGATATCAGCTTCACGGCCGTTTCGGCTAATGCTGCGTTCAAGGCAGGCTTTTGAAACCGTAAGTTACAGCTTCAAGTCACAACTACGACTTGGTAGCGTTCCAGGTAACCCGTAGCTCGTGTTTTTACCATCCTGTTGTCTGTGAAAGTTCCCTATAACGGCCACTCGTAACTTCCGACCCGTGAACTCGTACCAGATCGAACTGGTATGACTTCACAGGAAGGAAAAACACAAAGTACTAGTTTCTTTGAACGCACCATGAGTTAGCAGCCCCCGCCCTTGTCAGGCATCAATTGGTCCTCGTGCTACGTCACCACATTCACGCGCATCCCTTGGCTGCACACACAGCCCTTCATGCCGTTCTCTCTCCTCATTGGATAACACTTGTATCCCACAAGGAAAATTTTCTCCTCGGGTTACAGCAGAGCAGAGTGACGGAGAGACTCGTGTTTAGGCTGAAATACTTCATGTAAGTGATTGCTGACGGAAAATAGGACTATTTAGGACTTATATTAACAAAAACATTCCACTGATATCTGCTTTAAGTATATTAGTAAACTCATTATTGGTCACTCTGAGCTCGGACCTCCGGACCAAAACAGCTGTTTCCTCCTGGGAGAGGTTCGGCCTCTGGCGTCGCTGTCTCCTCCGTCCATGTCCAAGTATAAAATGACAAACTTGCAGCGCGCATCGCCTGCCGCGCAGTTAAAGGTGAGGAGAGGAGCTCATTTGATTGGTGAAGATCTGACTCGGCTGTGTCAAACCCACTCCACGCCTTTCTCTCCTCCTCCTGTCTCCCTCCCGCCCTTTCTCCTCCCTCTTCGCCGTTTGCGCCGGTAGGAGGGACGAGGGGAGGGCTTGCGCTGGTCTAAGTCTGACTGCGCGTCCCACCAAACTTGCGAAATGGACCTGGACCACACCCCGTTGACTTGGCGAAGCTGCGCTGAGGTTAGACTTCGCTCGGTCTACGAGACTAGGGCCCAGTGACTCAATAAACGGTCCATGAAAAAATATTTTCTCCAGCGGATATCTTAGTTACAACATGACTGAGCTAACTGGAGTAGTTTCGTGTCGTGTCCGACAACGGGAGGGTTTTAACAGCTGATGTCCTGGTGTTAGCTTAGTTACCGCCGTTAGCCTAGCTACCGCCGTTAGCTGTCCCTGTCAGCTGAGCCACTGATGCTTTCTAGACACCGTGATTCCCCCAAACTGAATAAAAACAACACATAGCGACACAAAACACACACACAGAAATAGTAATGTTTCTTCAATCATTTCAGATTTGTCTAAACGGTGATAGGGCGTGAAAAATATGATATATATAGCTAAACTCTCGTTCGTTACTATTGATCTCATTCAAATTATGTGCTGGTTTTCTACCCGGAAGTAGAATGTAAACAACAAGGTGATTCGGTCTATAGGACAATTAGAATAAAACCCATTAGCTTTCATGAAAATATATAGGACAGTAGGAGGGTCATTTTAATGATAGTAATAATGATAACTTTGATTTATATAGTGGCTTTAATGGCGCAATTAATACCCAAGGACGCTTTACATTAACAACAACAGACACGGACAACCAAATTAGTTGGCAAAAGCTAAAGAAGACCACATTTTGAGGCAGATAACAATAAAATGTTGTAATTTATTCATCACAAAATGAAACTGACTCTCTAAAGACAGAGAAGCAGAGGTGAAAACAAACAAGACAATAGGCCTACAATGATAATAAAAGGTTGAATAATAAAAAAAGAGAGACAGACAGACAGAAAAAGGTAGAAAAGAAAAAGACAAAAACAGAGAGAGGAAAAAAAATAGGAGGGAAACATGAGCACACAGAGAGGATGATGTGCGACCACAGGCCTCGCCCGAACACGTCGTGAAAGTGAGGTTCTTCTCCTTCAGACGCTGTAATTTAGGCAGATTCAGATTCAGATCACTTTGGCAGAACTCTGGGACCACCTGCGCTCCGGCTCAGTGTGAGCAAACCTCCAAACTGCAGGAGACTGAAACCCGGTGTTTTAGTAAAAGCGTGAGATCTGAGGCCAATAACAGCTCAGAGAGGCGCTGCTCTGACAACCTGACACCTCCGCCGTGTTTCGGTGCACATGTGTATGTATGTGTGTGTGTGTGTGTGTGTGTGTGTGTGTGTGTGTGTGTGTGTGTGTGTGTGTGTGTGTGTGTGTGTGTGTGTGTGCGTGTGCGTGTGCGTGTCTCAGCCTGGAGGTATTCAGAGAGTTTAAAGCAGCTGTCAGTGCGAAGGAAGATGAATCTATATTGGAAGCTGTCAATGTTTTAATTGAGGCGGCTGCAGACTGAGCCACCGACTCTTTGTGTCTCTGACTCCATGTTAATTTATCTAAGAGAGAGTTTAGCTGTGAGGGACAGATCACACATGCTCAGAGCTGCATGTGCATAATGTCAATTATTTTATTTTATTTTTTACCAAAGATGTTAAAGGTCAATATTTTACATTTGCAGTTTTATTTTCTGAGTGATTCAATAAATAAAATAGAGCAGATTTCAAAATACAACTCTTAAAGAAACCAAATCCTGCAAAGTCTTGGATGGTGGTGGGTCCAGGTGGTGGTGGGCGGGGCATTGGGGGTTGACTGCTTTGTTGTGACATCACAAAGTGACAGGAAGTCCTGACGGCTGGTTTTTGAGGCTCAGTTTCTGAATACAGGCTGTATGCATTTCTCTGTGGACTGAGGCTTTGATACTTTCACAGTATTAATATAGAACCTAGAGCTGCTTAATCACACTACACATGGACATCTACCTTTATACTGTATGGAGCTTTAATACAAACATCTACCTTTATACTGTATGGAGCTTTAACACAAACATCTACCTTTATACTGTATGGAGCTTTAACACAAACGTCTACCTTTATACTGTATGGAGCTTTAATACAAACATCTACCTTTATACTGTATGGAGCTTTAACACAAACATCTACCTTTATACTGTATGGAGCTTTAATATAAACATCTACTTCAATACTTGTTTTAATAAACCTTTAACAAACAAATTAAAAATCAAGAATATAGTTATTACTAGCAGATTTCAGATGTTAAAAAAAAAGAAAAGAAAAAGGATTTATATATGTGATAGAAATATAAGTAGCATAATAGAAACATCACTATTTATTTACAGACATCTATATCTTTGATTTTATCTCTTCAGCTCTATACAGTTTGATGGACACTGTCTTTGTGTCTTTGATGTGCAGACTGTGACGAGCCTCCTGCTTTGAAGCTGCTGTGTCTTGAGTGTCGGATGCGAACACGGGACAATCGGAGGCCGAGGGGTCGCTCACAGGCGCTGACCCCTCCAAACCACCGTCCCACACACGACTGAGAGTCACTCAACAGGGGAAGACACACACTGACTCTCTGAGTGTAAATAGACCTGAGCAATTGATCTTTGATCCTTGCTTCAGAAACACTAACTTACACACACACGCACGCACGCACACAATCAAACACACGCTAGATGAATCAGGAGGGGGAATATATTAGGAGACAGAAGATTAAAATGTTCTCAAAATAAACTTTTAGAGCAATTTTCTATGATTGGCAGCAGCCGAACTGACAGCACTCAAAGTTCTTCACATTTGTTCAGCTGTAAATCTGGAACAAGACGCATGAAATGCCAAGAGCTGCTGCAGGTCTGACCCTCTGGCGATCAGACTGGCATCTCTGAGTGGGTGTCATCCGCCGTGCCCGCTCACAGTCACGGCAAGGAAAACAAAAAAACGCCAAATCTGAAGGATACCGACTGTCAGTCAGAAGAAAGGCTATCTCTTTCATTTTTAAAGAGCGTAAACACCCGGGGATTCTGGGACTAATTTGTTGAACATAGTTACAGTTGTCAAGGGTAAAAATCTGCAGCAGTTGAAGCACCTCTCTCTCTCTCTCCCTGCAATGTTTATTTTGGAAGTGGTTGATTCCTCTGCCTCTGGCGTATTATGGCTAGACGGGGGCCAATTGTCAATAACTGTCACCCCCCCACAGAAGGGAGGAAGAAACACGGACCAATCTGCCTTTGCCTTTGCCTGCCGTGTAATTAGCACTAAAACAAAATGCTTTGTGTTGAAATGCAGACACTGGCACCCCTGCC
Source organism: Trachurus trachurus (assembly GCF_905171665.1). Classification (NCBI taxonomy): domain Eukaryota; kingdom Metazoa; phylum Chordata; class Actinopteri; order Carangiformes; family Carangidae; genus Trachurus; species Trachurus trachurus. The sequence continues at coordinate 5,347,510 of NC_139907.1, read as the reverse complement.
AAGCGGCACATAGCGTTGCGTGCCCAAAGAAAACATCGATGGGTGGCATGATGGAACATAATCGCCCCTTTCTCCCCCCCCCCCTACTCCACTCATGAGGCATGCAAATCACACACATCCGACACAAAAAAAAAGCAACTATTACAAGCTAATGTGGTACATCTGAGCCGTGCCGATGTTGTTTTCTCCTGGTGCGTGTGGGTTTGTGCAGATGCAGACAAGACAACTCACCTAAAAATCCACCTGTTCCCCCCGGGGGCTCGATACTAAAATAACAAGCCCTCCTGGAACGGACCAGAAACCTGCAATCCAAACCGGGAACAAAAATATGTTAATATTAAAAAGCACTTAATATTATCCTCCTCCAATTTCACCATTGTACTCTACTATGCTACCTGGCTGTGTTTTTACTCAGTGGCTTTTTTACTAATGGGACTGATAAATACAGCTCTGGGAATAAAACATAACAAACACAACGTCTCTGCCAGATCGTTAAATCAATTGATTTGTGCACACACACACATGACAACAGTGAAAACTAACAGTAATTTATATAAATATCTAATGCTTTGATGTAAGTCACTGTAGTTCTTGTTCTCAGTGTTGATTCACAGTCAAGTGGGTGAATGTTGGAAGAAACACAATTTTGCCACAGGGTGGTGAGCAACTGCAAAGATATCAATCCAAGCTTTTATTTTGTTAAGTGCCTCATATATATAATTATAACTATTATTATAATTTTCTGCAGCATGATTGTACAGGATCAGCTTTAAGGGTGCAGGAACTGAGATGCACGAATTTTACTGTGATAAAAAAAAAACAAAAAAAAACCACCACAGTGAGAAGCTGTTGGATAGTTTTGTCATTGACGTTGGTGCTGTGGCTCCATTACACTGCAATGCAACATCATAATAGTGAATTAATGTTTATCATAGGGATCATAGAGGAATCCATCCCCTTAAGTTTGTAGGATCACAATTAGATGGGAAACAGTGGCAGGATTGTTTCGGCAGCAACTGCCACAAGGAAGACGAATCATCAAGATCATGACCAAGTAAAACAAATCTCAGAACGAGTTTTTGATTATTGTGATGCCACAAAACTCTCTTTGACAAATTATATAAAAGCCAAAACCACTGGGTGCGTGTGCAGGCTAATTATGTGCAACCAAACCATTCTCATCAGCAGCCAGTGGAAACGCTCTGAGGTTAGTGGGCTGAGGTGGTGCTCTGCATTTTGTACAAATTAGCCTGTCGAACATTTGTTTAGCTTTTCATGGAGGCACCTTAAATCACTTATAGCCACATTAGCAGTGTGGATCCAGAGACAGTGGACTGACAGTTTAGTCAAACGGCATTGAGCTGGTCATGATTGAACTTTTTAGAGCCAGCATCTGCAAAACTAACGACATTCCCATCAGCCTCAGTTTATTTTGTATTAGCCGAAGCGTTAATTAGCAAATGATAGCATGCTAACATGTTCAATTGAGAAAGTGAATCTAGTATGGTGCATTTCACTTGTGTATTTCTGAATTCGGATAGAAATTTTAATCTGGAAGTCAAAGATCTCTGTGTTGGAAAGTTGGACGAATCCCTCAAGCCTGACATAAAAATTCAAGATGGCTGCTACTGATGTAAAGTCTGTGTTTTGTGAATCTAGATTTGTCTTCCAAGTCACATCACAGACAGATGTCATATGAATGTGGATGAATCTACTTGTTAATGGGTCCATTTTCGATAAATATATCGTTTTGTCTTTATAGTTAATTATCATTTAGTGGTCGACTCGCCCAGCATTTCCTAGTTTTGGTTTAGACAACCTGCCGTGCGAATGAATGTGTGTCCTCCATGTGGAGTGTAAATGAAGACCACTACCATCTGTGTCTGCAGCCGTCCATACATGTGCAAGTGCCTTGCTGAATCAATCCGTGCAATGATGCAGCATGTGAATTGTGATGCTTTCTGTCAATTCTTGTGTAGCTACTTCTGCTTAATTGCGATTGGCTTCCGTTAATGTTAATTTGATATCAGATAAGTGCAATAGGCCTACAGTACTTAAAGTGCTTCTCTAACAAGTAACACAAAAAGACTCCATCTATTTAGATACTTCATTCTCAGGAAACTCAAGACCAAGGATGGATTGCTGATGCTCTCTAAACTCATGTTCATACTCTAATCTTCCCTCAGTAATAATCTCTACTTTCTGTGGACAACCCTGCTCCACCCATCCCACTTCCTAAACCACACTGATGAGGTAAGTACTGTAAGCCCCGCCCACTCAGTGCACCAGTAAAATGAAGAAGACAGGAAACAAGAGAAAGACAATGAACCTACATCCATCACATTTCTGCAGCTGCTGCTCAGGATAATTTTTTTTTTTAAATTTATTTTATATTCATTAATTGCAACTGCAGATGAACAACTTTAAAGTTTCTCAGTCAGTCAGTGTCTGTGCTTTTTGACCTGTCTGTCAACTTACCTGTCTGTCTCACCTCGAAGAGCCTGTTTGCTCAAGCCTCGTCGTCGGAGCCTGTCAACAAGCACAGGAAACTCCTCCCTCCTCCCTCCTTCTCTTTACCCTACTTTTCCTCCTCTTCCCACTCTCCAACCTCCCTGCTTCGCCTCCCCCGAGCTCCGGTTTGATTTATGGGCCCTGTCGAGCTACCTGGCCCGGGACGACAGGTTATTTCCATTACTGCTGGGATTCTCTGTAATAAAGGGGATCCGATGTAATGGCATAGCACGACGACGAGGCCCAGCTGTCTTGTCCCAGCTGGGCAGCAGCAACAACAGCAACAACAACAACAACAGACCTCCAGAGAGCGAAAATATTCATATACCGCTTTGTCCTCACCTGATGTTGTTGGATTATAACACATGTTTTTAACTCTGTCTTACTCCTGAAACCTGGACTGCTGCGATGTTTTGTAATCACGATCCATAATTTATGTTTGAGTCATTAAATGGAAATCCACCGCACACAGCCACTTACGAAGGCAAACAGCTAGAAGCTTGTTCCAGTTCGCCCAGATCGTTTGCCTCCACACAAAAAAAAGGCCGTTTTGCAATATATCTCAAAGTGAAGTGAGTGAGTGAGTGACGGCAAAGAAGTGACACCGAGCTGAGAGACTTTTACAGCCCCCCTCCCACTGCAGCAGCCTCGTCTGTCAGTCAGGACTGGTGGACTGATGTTCCAGCCTCTTTGATTTTTTTTTTTTTTTTCAGCCCTGTGTTGTTTTTGTGTCTCCTGGCTCGACGTTGCATCACTTCCCCTCTGCGGTACAGACTCGCTCAGACAAAAAGCATCACTCACGTGTCGCCGGTTGTTGTTGTGAGTGCGGCTCAGACGAAGGTGAGTTCACACATTGTTTGAAAGCTCAGCAGCAGCTCGCACAGATGCTTGATCAAGGGGTGGGGGGTGGGTGGGGGGTTCCTTACACACCACAATGAAGTCACAAGTCCTCCGATCCTTAACAACCGCAGGGGATGCTGGTCCAAATCCACAACCACTGGAACCAGTGTTGGACAAACCCTTTTTGTTGATAAAACAGTTAAAGGGACTACGAGGAGTTTTGGAAAGCGTGTGTTTTCACACTACATTTACCATGAGTCTCCGCGTCCACGGTGAAATTCTTGGAATGGAATGTTTTCATTCATCAAGAATGAAAGTCGGAGGTTCGAAGACGATCAGATACTGTCGTAGTTCCGACCATAAGCGGCGATTCTGCGGCGTTATTCCCATGACCAGGGCCGGCCCAAGCCTCCATGGGGCCCTACAGTAAGCTAAATCTTTATTTTGGTGCCCTCTATTACTGCCAATAATACTATTTCATTTTTTACTCTGTCATTACGAATCATCATATCCTGGCAGGTTTTTACCCATCTATGGTTTTTATTCTGAAATGGCACCAAATTCAGCTGAAAGTGCAGCCTGGGGTTGATTTACATTTGATCTTCAAATTGATATAGTACTGGGATACTGAATGTCACCTATAGGTCGACTAAAAGTAACAAAATATACCAACAGACAATGCATTTACTGTAAACACATCATCTATAATGCAACAGAAAAGTGCAGTGCAGTGTTTCTCTAAGGATCGACAAAAGTTACGCACTACAATTTAAAAAAGTTAGTTGCCTTTTGGGGGCCCCCCAATAGTCACGGGGCCCCAAGCAGGTGCTTAGTTCGCTTATGCCTTGGGCCGGCTCTGCCCATGACCCGCCGAGCAGCGTCCGCAAAACCGAAAGTAAGGAAACGCTGGTCGGCTCGCCCAGCATTTCCACCATTAATTATAATAACAAAATAACGATAGAGACAAAACGATATATTTATCAAAAATGGAGCCATTAACAATGGGTAACGTAGATTCATCCACATTAATGTGAGACCTTTTTATAACCAAATACAAACTCCTCGTTGTCCCTTTAAAAGACTAGACATCTGACCACTGTGCTAATTGGGGGGTAAGATATCCAAATTACAAAAACACATAAAATCTGAACATATATGTGACATAAATAATATTTAGTACCATTCATATCCCTGGTATTTGGCAAGAACAACAATAAATTTGGTGCTATTGATCTGATCTCCATCAATGTCTTGCACAGACATCGGGTCCACTTATTATCTTGTGACTTGCATGTAGCCTACATGGTTGCCAGATAAGTGAATTTGATAACTTTTGTAACTCAATTCATTCTTATCTGCTATATTTTCAGTGTTAAAGTTGAGTTCAACAACTAGCAGTAGGAAAAAACTAAAGCTAAAAGCAGCAATAACAACCACAGATCACCAACCATGGAGTAAAGCTTGGAGTCTGCTTGTGTCATTTGTCAGGTCTTACAGGTATCAGGCTAAACTAGTTTCTTAGTTTTTTAAAACCAGGAAATATCCCCACAATGGGTTAAATGCATCAAAGCAGAAAACTAATCCACACACCTTCAGTGATTGACTGGAACAAGACGATCATATCAAGCATAAGGATTCATGCCCATCAGAGAAGCAGCAGTGTCCAAGAACAGGACACAAGCTCGTAATGATGATGATGATGACGACAATGATGAGTAAAAGTTCATTTAGAAGATGAATTGACAGATGTTTGGCCACAGCAGCTGGAGACTCTGCCACACACAAACTTTTCAACACAAATTCATGCACAGACCGCAGCCCACAATGAATCACAGGAGTCATTAATAAAGGGGAAGTTAGGAACCAGATAACGTGGATGACTTATTATTGTCATCCAGCTGTTGACAGACACGCTGTCTGCTCTGTCTGCTCCACCCTCTCTGTTATACTTTGTTTTTATGCACATTTTGACTCCATCATTCATGAGGATGTACGTCATCATTTTAATAGTGAAACACCTGTTTATAATAGCTGCAGTAATAACGATCTCCTCCCGGGCCATAACAGTTGCACATCACACAAACTACCTGAGTTAGCTCACAAAAACATCAGCTTGCTATTAAATGACCTGTTCATACTGAAGAATAAAAGAGATAATATGAAATATTGTTGACCCAGCTCACCTGATACACATTTCTGTTTGATAATGATATAATTGTGAGAACAGGGTTTTAACATTTGCTTGGTCATTGAAAATGACTTAGCGTGTGCCACTTGAACATCGTTATTCTAACCTTTTTTTGTAATATATGTATGAATATACTTATAATAATTCAGAATCACAATTTGGTTAGATTTATGAAAACACAAATTGACATGATCCGTGTTAAAAGCCAGCGTTAATAAATGACAACGACCGAAAACCATGGAAATGTAAACGTACAATTCCACCGGAAATGCAAAACCGGCTTCCAGTTTTGACCATAGATGATGTTCGGAAACTTGTGGATTATGAGTCAATTTGAAGCCCATGTTTGTATGTTACAATACAATTGTCTCCTAGCAACCAGCTGAGACATCACATTTTAATGGTGCTGCCAGTCAGAATAAATAAAGTTTAAAACCAATTAAAAGTCACAATGACAAAAGGTGAAGCTCTTGCTTCATTAATTGTCAGGTGTGCACCACCATAATAGCCCAGGCCTACATAATATAATAATAATAATAATAATGTGTCGTTTCTGTGGTAACTGTGACACATTCACCGGCAAAGAAAATAAAACAGATGATGGAGAATTGGACCTTAACCTGTTTGCTGTTGCTCTGTGTCAGGATCTCGACTACGTGCCAAGTGCAGGTGGTGAGGGCTACACCAGGAATTTGACTTCATTAATTGGCGCTGGCACGTTACAAGACAGTTACACAATGCATGAAAATAATAAGAGGACCTCACATAAAGACGTGATGTTGTAGGAGCCACGGTTCGGTTTGACAGCAGGATAAACAGAAACACAAGCAGGCTGTGGGAGTTACGTCACCGCATCAGTGGGTAGCCTATGTAAACTGTTCAGGTTATACCATCTTAATCATTTAATATTACTATAGGGTTTCGTTTTGAAATGTTATTATCCTTCACTTTAAGTTCTTCTTAGCATAGAACTTATCTGAAAGCAGAAAACCGCACAGCAGCTGCTTTGCGATTTATTTTAAAATAAAGTATTATACTTATTGGAGAGTGCTGTCGGTTTTCTGCATGCTGATTTTTTGGACTGGCACCCAAGTATCCCTCAAGACTTTTAAGTGAGAAAATCTGCTGATAACTTATATCTGAAGTAGGCTAAGTGTGTATAGCCTATACATGTGACATTTATGAGGCCTATATATGTTATAATATAATATAGGCTACTCTCACACTGTGTTGAACTTGGGTTTGATGCTTTAAATGATGAAAACAAACATCATTATACAAACAGATGAAACTGAACTGATGCAGGTTTTGTATTTGGAAGCTATGCAAAAAACATACTGCAATTATATAGGCAGATATATCGATTTCAGTGTGAATGGTCTTTTGTTTTTCCATTCCTAATTGATGTAAATTGATGAATGAATTGTTGTCTATGCAGCAACACAGAATTATTGCACTTGATTATAATATGGTTTTGTTTTGCACTAAAATTACTTGTGCAGCTCTTACATTTACATAAAAAACACATGTAATCTGCATGTGAGGTCACAATGATTTCATTCTCATCACGGTGTTGTGAGTTTTGAACCTCAACCTTCAACCTCTTTAATTTTTCCCTGTCTATGTGCAGGTTTTTGTTATTGTTATGAATGATGCTCTACTGTTTTCCTGGACAGAACCATGTACAGTCGTGTTGTAACATCTCCTTTTCTTCACACCAACACTTCATTCATTCACATAAATAGATTCTTTTTATCTCATCTCAGGGTCATCTTTACCTTTACCACTTCCCCCTGCAGCCCCGGGTTCGGGTCTAGACCACCTGGCAGAGGGGAGGCGTTGTGGGTGTTCTGCAGTGTCTGGGCTGGACCAGATCGAGAGCGAGAGCGATGTCTGTGGCTCAGCGGGGGTGTGTGTGTGTGTGTGTGTGTGTGTGGGTGTGTGTGTGTGTGTGTGTGTGTGTGTGTGTGTGTGTTGTGTAACCCAAAGCTATGGTTGGATTTTTTTTTTTCTTCCCACATGAGCTGTCAACTGGCTTCATGGTACAGGAGAACGATAATTAATTCAATTAATTCCCACAGTGACATTTACTTTCGTAAAGAAAATAATAAATAGTGTAAATGTTAAAGTGGAAATATGAGGAACGACGTGTTGTGTTGACGACTCCACTCTGGATTTAATGTGAACTAAATGTCTGTAATCTTCACGCCTTCTCCTTTTTGAACAGACTGTAAACCTGAATGAGTAACTATCAGTTTGATGACATTGTGTGTAATGTGCCCTATAAAGACTAAGTTTATGCCTCCCATAAAAAAAAGGTAAATTAAAAGGTGCTCCGCTGGGTTTACCCTCCATTACAAGCTGAAAATTTGCCTCAGATGTCGAAGAGAGACCTGTAAGTATTGCTTTTCCTGCAAGGAAACTCTGCAGGAGAAAGTTAAACAATAATGTAGATGCAGATGATTTTTTTTTTTCTTCCTTTTACCTGCGACCAGTTCCCAGACGACGAGCCCCTCTCACACACCCAAACAGGTGGCGGTGTGTGGAGCTGTGTGAGCAGAGCAGAGCAGCGCAGGGGGGTAATTTAAAGCTGAATTAGGACCTTTTATACTGATGCCATATTGTCAACACAGCCCGTAAAAACCTCACCTCTCCCCTCCCTCCTCCTTCTCTGCCATTCTCCCTTCAGTCACTCTTTATTTGTTCTAATTCCAGGGACCGGCTCGGTCTTGCCTGGATTTGGAGAGTGCTTGGTTTCAAAGGGTAATTGACACCTTACCTGTAATTTCATGGTTTCACTCCACCTGCCTTTGATGTCTGGGTCTCTGGGTTGTTGTGTGTGGTAGGTGGGGGGGGGGCCGGGATGCGTTATAGGTGGAAGACACAGCGTCGTCGTCGTTGGTGCTGCTTGCTGAGCTGCTGCTGCTGCTTCGTGCTCTCTGCTCTGTGCCGTGAGTCTCTTCCTTCCAGCTCCACTCTTCTGAAACATGAATGACGTCTCATGCGAACGCAGGTTATTAAAAGCAGAAGAGGGGGGTTCCACGGGCGGCTGAGAAGCTTTTCTTGTGGTGACAAATAGGCCTATAGAGTTGTCAAGGCTGACTGAGAGACACGGGGATCTGAGACGAGGCCGGGGCAGAGCTGATGACGGTGACCTCTCTATAGTTTTAAGAAGATCACAAGAAAACCACATTAAAAAAAGTCAAAGGTGAAGACAATTAGACAAAGACTGGTTCACTTACTCATCCTGTGTGTCGCCTTTATAAAATATTCTGACCTCAAAGTTCATTTACTCAAAGCTTCCAGACATATTAAGTGTTTGCAGGTGGATTTTCAGCTCTTATATGAAGCTTTGTTATCACACGGTTTAGGTTTAGACGCCTGAACAAGATCCTTTTTTACTGAAGATCATTGTTGAAAGCTCCGGAGAAAAGCAAGAAAAGAATGACATTAGCTGTGGAGATTTGTCATTTGTGTTTCTTATTCTTAAATTTTGTAATTTTGTGTGTGATTTATTCTCTTATACTCAACTTACTTCTTGTATTTTACCACATTATTGTTGAGATTTCTTGTTTTTCTCATTTTTATTTCGCCATTTTCTGTTTTTCTATGAAAAAAACTTTGAAATTTACAATAAAAATACAGTTTCCTCTTATTTTACCATTTACCATAGATTGTCCAATTAACCAGATTAACAAATTTTATTCCTCAGTCATAGTTTTAAGTGGTGCTACTTCTGTTTCCTTGAGCTGATTGTGTGATTTCATCATTGTTATTAACAGTGATACTGGTTTTACAGTTTGTTGTATTGCCATTAGATCCTCATTTGTAATTTGCATTAACGTTTTGCGTTATAATGTTTACATGTGTAGTTTATAGCTTCTCTGTTGCTGAAGTGGATCTAAATACAGTATATAAAAACTTTTAATATTAGTGCAGTGTCAGATGCTCCAGTCTGCTAATCCTATGGGCTGTTATTGCTTGAAGGGAGGTTTGCTGTCTGTGCGCTGTGTCTCGGCCTCCTTGTACAAGCTCACACACGCTCCCTGACTGGAAGTAAATGGTTCAGGTTTGAATCCTTCCCGCCGCGTGTTGATTGTCGGCAGCAAATACAGTAATGACACAGAGAGGGGCAGATGTTTAGGGAGTGTGTGGGGGTGAAAGAAGCAGAGTTTTGTCGCTTGAAGCTACAAAGTCAAACGACAAGGAGAGGATAAGAGGAGAAGTCGGTTATGAACAGAGATGTTTGATGTGTCTGGTGGTGGTGGTGTTGAACGCAGCAGCGATGCTCCTCTCGGGGCTGAGCAGAAGGATCCCTGCAGATCCAGGCGAGCAGCAGTGAGTGATGAGAGGGGGAGTGACAGGAAAATTGCATTTGTGCAACCATGAATCATTACAAACAGCCCTTTAAGAGACACCCCTCACTGTAATTACCTCCTCTGCGATGCTCTATTACGGGGTTACTTTATTACCTTCTGTACCACTTGGCTGTGCCTGCCGTGGCAGATGCAGACCTCACACTGACTAGCTGAGCCTTTGGCTGGCAGGTGAACGAACGTGGACGTGCTGCGTTTGAGTGCAAAGACTCTGGCACAGAAAAGAGCAGTGTTTTTTTTAAAAGGAGGCTTACGTCAGCGGTGACTTGTTGATGCCGACAACACGGGCCGACCACAGCTTACACCAGCCTGAGGCGGCTAACTGGAACATAATGAGATTAGGCCTACAGTTTAATATCGGACACCAAGAGAGAGAGAGGTCGGCTAATTTCAGCACAAAGGTGTTCAGATGGGAAGAGGCTCGACAAGTTGTTGTTTGAACCCTCTGATAACGACCACGTTTACCAAACCTCAGTGCCCCGATTGTCACCATGGTTACTGTAATAATGGTCATGGTTTGATAGGTCAGTTAAAAGAGACACTTCTACTCTGATAATTACATCGTTAACTCCCGGGATATAGGCTACAACAAACAATTTAGCTGTTAGTTTAATGTAGAAATCAAAGTGTTTCATTGACTTTTCCTTCTACCTCGATATTTTCTTTGCACGGACTTTGTTACTTTTTATTCTATGTAACGTCACTGCACTTTTCTCTCCTGTCATTCCTGCTGTGACCACTAGATGTCGCCTAGCAACAAAACGTACTGTAACTATAGGTCAAAATAACCTGCTGCATAAACAACCTGTGGACTTTTGTTGTTGTTGCTTTTTGCCTCAAACTAAACCAATAAACCTTTTTTTCAATATATTGACAGTGAAGCTCTTTACTTCCTTTAAGCTCTGTGTTTTGGTTTCACAGTGTAAAATTTACTGATAGGTATTTATTTCGATTACGAAGCAAAATGAAAAATACATTTACGTTTATGAAATAGGAAGAAGCAAAAAATAAACACAATTTGCTGACAATGTCAACAACGTTTGGTGTTTTTGTGTTTTATGAAGATTTATGGCTAAATTAATTAATTATTTGCTGCTTTAGAGAATCAGTTCACCAAATCACAAACAAACAGTAGACATGCTGATAATGTTTCGCCTCTATATTAAATGGTGCAAGACGAATACTTGTTATTATTTAAATGTTCTTTCAATTACAAAGAAGAAAACTGATTATTATTATTATTTCTAAAGAATCAGAAGAAGATGAACGTGTAATTTCCATCGGTATGTGCTGTTAACAAAGGAGTCGATGATCCATCTGTCTGAGTGGAGGCCGACTAAGCCGATCACAGAGAAGTGGATCTGTAGAGACACAGAGAGAGAGAGAGAGAGAGCAGGAGGGGTGGGTGGGGGGCAATCTGAGGAAAAGCAGAATGAATGGACGAATGAAAACATATTGGTCATCCTGAGTTCAGCCCCCGGCCCCCGCTGGGAGCCCCGGGCCCCGGGCTGCTTCACTGCCTTGCTGCCCAGGCTCTGCTGGGCCGCCGGGCACAAATCCAGTTTTCTGTCCAAATTACCAGCTCTGCTTCGCAGGAGAAGGCCAGCGGGGTGAGAAGATCTCACCCTCCTCCTCCTCCCCCCATCTCCCCCCACCACCACCCCCACCCTGTCTGAACCCCTCACTGGCCCGGCGCGAAGCTGACGGAGCGTCGCGGATGGCCCTGGGTTGCACCTGCACTCGGGGGCTTTCCAGCTCTTCAACCCCTTTTCGGTTCACACACACACACACACATGCAGACACACACATGCACACGCACATGCACACACAACCCCCAGACCATGTCCCTGTTTCCCTCTCTGTGGCCTACAAACTCACTGAGAGTCGTGCGACAACCAAACGGCTGCTTCAGGTTCTTATACACTGCAAAAACTCCCCCCCAAAATCTTTCCAAGAATATTTGTCTAATTTCTTGTCAAAATGTCCAATTTCTAGTCAAAACTAATCTCTTTCCACTCAAAATAAGACTCATCACCTAAAAATGTACTTGTTTTTAGCTAATTTTCACTTTCACAATAAGTAGAAAAATCTGCCAGTGAAAGCAAGTTTTTTTAATGTTTGTAATAAGAAAGAAAAACTTGCTCCACTATCAGATTTTTCTGCTTATTTCAAGTGAAAATATGCTTGAAAGAAGTAAAAAGTGTCAAATTTTTAATGTGACGAGTCTTATTTTGAGTATAATTAGATTTGTTTTGACTAGAAATGACATTCTGACTAGAAATAAGACAAATATTCTTGGTAAGATTTTGAGTTTTTGCAGTGTAGGCGACCCCTACTGTAGATTAAAGATAAGGTTCATGATGAGTCGCAGTGAAATAAAAACTGTCACCATAGGAACCGTCGGTATCATGGATGACTGACAGCCTCCTGGTGTTTTGCTGTTTGTACAGCCCTCCCTCTCTCCCTCCATCCCTCTTTTTTTCCTTCTTTTTTTTTTTTTTTTACCTCCTAACAAACAGAAACATGGTTTGCTGCTGTGCCACTGTGCTGCTGTGTAAATTGTAAACAACTCACACACACCTACTGCTGCAGGGTCACTCCCCCCTCCCTCTCTCTCTGACTACAATGTACACAATCACAGCAAACAGCCAATTACCAGCCCCGCGGTGGCAGTGGTGGTGGCTGTGGCGGTGCTGCTGCCCTTGAGCAAGGCACTTAACCTGTAATTGCTCCTACAGAACTGGTGACTGTGGCTTAACTGCAGGGAGACTTCCAGCTGGGACCGGGTTCAAGTTCAACCAGCTCATTTCATTATGGTGTAGGAATCATGAAGGATGTTACGTTAAGTTATTATTAAGTGTATTATCTATGCTTATTATTATTTGTTTATAAGTGAATCATAGTCAGGAAGATGCTCAGAAATGTGAAATTTCTGTGAAATGTGACATAACTGTGAAATTGAATGTGGGGTTAAAAGAACGTCCAAACATAATCCAGTTCAAAAAGAAGTACAAAGAAATTATTTTCAATAGGTACAGGAATGAGGGTGTTTGACAACCCCAAGGTGCTTATTATTAGCCTATTTATTTGGGTTTTTACCCACTTAGTTTATTTGTTGCTCTGTTGGTCAGTTTGTATTTGTATGTGTTTGTATATGTCTTTATATGCATAAAGACATATTAGAGAGATAAAGATTAGTGATAATATTAGAATAAATCCAGCTAGATAAACTCATAAATTAATTTATTGTATAGATTATATTGAAAAATAAGCTTGATAGCTAATTTATGAATAAGGGGTGGGAGTAAACAAGTTTTACTTCTTCCCACTCCTTTTCGGATATGAAAAAAACAAACAAATTGTCTTTATTTTCATTTTTTTTTCATGTGTTGTCTTTGCAAAGTATTTATTTGTTATATCTGTCCATTACTGTATTTTTTTTAACATCATCCGCATCAATTAATGATGCAATAATGTCATAACTCTGACAACATTGCAATAAAAAAACTTGATCAATAACAGAGGACTGTATGATTTATATTATAATTGATCAAATTTAACAGTGGTGCAGTGATTCATTGCAAAACTATGGTTGTGATTGTATCTACGCTTCAAGTGTTTCCCTCCAAAACGTTTGATCAGTTCTCTGGAAACCACCGTGGTGACATCACTGATCAAACTGTCCCATAATGCACCAGTACAAACCAACATGTTCATTCCCTCCTGAATCTGTGGCCTCAGTCCAGGAGCTCGGCCCCCGACCCGAGAGCAGGAGGAGGGGGAGGGGGGGGCGGTGAACCAGGACCAACGTGGGTGAGGAACCTCAGAACCAGTGAACCACCAACACACACACACACACACTAACCACCACCATCATACTGGAACCATCAGGAATGATGCTCTCCTTCAATCCCACTACCCCCCCCCCCCCCCCCTGTCTTAACCCCCCCCCCCCCCCCCCCCCCCCCACCACCTCCTCAGCCCTTAGTTTGCCATGGAGGCTGATTCCGCCCTCTGGATGAACCTTTCCCCGGGACCCTGAGCTCAGAGGGGGCTGGATTAGAGGGAGGAGGCAGGAGGAAGGGTGTGTGTGTGTGTGTGTGAGAGAATGTTTGTGTGTGTGTGTGTGTGTGTGTGTGTGTGTGTGCGTAATGTAGTCGCAAAATAAATAGATAGGAAGATATAAAGTAACAGAATTGTAAGATGCAGAGAAAGGGAGATAATGTTTGTACTGGAAGTGTGATACAACAACACACACACTGCAAAAACTCAAAATCTTTCCAAGAATATTTGTTGTATTTCTTGTCAAAATGTCTCATTTCTAGTCAAAACTCATCCCTTTCCACTTAAAATAAGACTCATCACCTAAAAATTCACTTGTTTTTAGATAATTTTCACTTGCAATAAGTAAAAAAAAAGTTTTTTTTTATGCTTGTAATAAAAGAGAAAAACTTGCTCCACTATCAGATTTTTCTACTTATTTCAAAAATAAGCTGCTTTTTATGTGATGAGTCTTATTTTAAGTACAATATGATTTGTTTTGACTAGAAATGGCATTTAGACTAGAAATAAGACAAATATTCTTGGTAAGATATTTGAGTTTTTGCAGTGCACTTTTTTATAAAGAACTCAAATTTACATATTTCAAAGTTACATCTGTTGTTTTTGTATCTTATCCAAGAAGGCTGAGATTTTTACAAGGAAACTAAGAGGTTCAAATACCAATACACAGAACTGACACTTGAATGCATCTCAGGTTTCTTTTAACACATTATTAATCAAGTTTGGAGGAAAAAAAAGCCCCATCTCATTCATAAACTGATGAAACATGATGAAAGTTGATAAAAACGTTTCTTCACATGCAGCTCCATTTGTTTGAAGGAGTGCAGTTCAACTTTTGGAGGTAAATCCCAATCCCACACACACACATCCACACACACCGCCTCCACCCGACATCTAACCACACACACTCCCACTGATGTCAATCTCTCTCACTGCACCACAGGGGGCTCCTCCCTGGACTAACCCCCATCATGCACCTGTTCATAGCTCTGTCCCGGCCTGCCCTCTGTCCCCTGCAGCATTCCTGCACACACACACACTTACAGACACACACATTTACAGACACACAAGCACAAACTAAGACATCTTTTGATATGAAGACGAACAACCCCCCCCCCCCCTCCCCCTCCTCCAACTTCATTATTTTCGTTTCCAGCCAAGTCGTTAATGAAGCTCCGGTCCTGTAAACAAACTTCCTCACATGTGATTTATCTGCTTCATCACGTCAGATCTGCAGCAGCAAAATAAGTTCAGATACTCGTCGTCGTGGTGACAAATGAGAGATTGACAGCGGCGGGTGATGAATGTGAAGTCTGTACATCCCCAACATAAAACACAGAGAGTCTGATGTGTGCAAGTATTAGCACCTCAGACGGGCTGCAGTGCCAAGGCCTCGTCTAACCCCTTGATTTTCCTGCCTTGGAGGTGTCGGGACTTGTTCTGGAGACGTAACATGGTTTGTCTTTTTTCTTTTCCTTTTTTTAAAGGGAAGGTTCCCTCCTCGCTCGTCCTCGCCTCCATCGAGCAGTGAACAGATACGCTCACGAAAAAGACGTTGTGATCAAAGTGCTGCAGGAGAAATAAACACTGTGTGGACAGATAATGGAGCTATGTCTGATATGTCAAGTATTTTTTACAAATATGTGAAAACAGCTCAGATCTGTCATTAGTGCCAAGATTTCCACATGCACCAGACTAATGTACCGATGGTGCAACATGCAAAAAAATACAACAAAATGTTACATAACAGAACAAAAACATGTGCAAAAGGGACATTTGTGCAATAACAGTTAGTCATAAATTAATGTAAATACAAATTAAGGCAGGCAACTGTTTTGTGTTGTTGTGTTGTCAGCATGTCGGTTTATATTTAGTTTTGTAGATGGTTAGAAATGAAAAGACCTGAGGTGAGTTTAAAAACCACTGTGATAAATCAATAAACAGACTCAAAGTAAAGTCACGTTTACAAAAGCAGATATTTCCTCCTCTTCACTTTTTTCAAAAATAACATTGTTCATAAAAAAAGCTTTTCATTTACACGGACCTGCACGAATACGCCGTTAAAAGGTACTATGAGCTTGCCAAACCTAATAAAGCCATGATACTAGCCAATCAGAAACCTTCCTGTTCCTTCCTCCAAGATGGCATGAGTAGTCACAGTAGCCAAGCAAACTGTAAACACAGGTCGCACACATGACAATGACGATGCCTGGGACAAACTGGACAAGGATATGATCATGAAGTCTTTTAAAGTCTGTGGACTGTCTGTGAAGACTGATGGGAGTGAAGACGACCTCATCCCTCTGCTCCCTCTCTGGTACCAGAGAAGGACCGGAGCACACGTGGTGGACACGCTCTGATTGGCTTGAATGGGTGTGAATTGCTCTGACCAGGTGCCGAACACAAGAAGAAGATGAAGACGAGCACCTGAACGATGACCTTGTTGCATAGGCCGCTATAATGTGTAAAAATTAACAGAGCAAATAGAAGGAAAACAGAAAACATGGGGGCTCTTTATTAAAATATGATCAATAAAAAAGAGGGAATTAGAAATAAAAGCCGGTAACACTTTATAATAAGTACACACTATTAAGCATTAGTTAAGCATTAAATACTGAATTCATCATTTATAACACATGAATATTCACTAGTATGTAGTTTATAAACACAGTTAAAATGTTTTGCTCATCATTAATAAGCACTTACTGTGTTTATAAACTACATACTAATGAGTATTCATACATTATAAATGAAGAATTCAGTGTTTATTAATGCTTAATGTAGCTACTTATTATAAAGTGTTACCTAAAATCCCACCTCCAATAAGGAAGGGCTGGAACCCTGGGGCAGTTGAGGGAAATAAAAGGTCCATTTTTGCCCATGATGTTTGAGAAGCTGCAGAGTTTCTAACAAACACTGCTGCTGAAGATAATTTTCACTCTGATGTTCATGCATTTAGTTTTTAAGTCCAACACCACGATGCCGCCACTTTGCGTGCAGGTGAATTAAATGCACAGTTAGCTGCAACCAGTTTAGCATTTAGCATGTTTGTAATAATTAGTCCATGTGTGTTTTGACTTGGCTTTGCATGTTTAGCGACTGTAGATTTGCTTCAGTCGAACAAACGGACGGCGCGTTATGAATAATCAGGTCCAAAGTGAGCTGATAAAGTTTGTTAATGATAAAGTGTTTTGTCAATAAGCCGGAGCGACGTTTCAGCCGAGATCTGGGTCTGGTTTCCAAACAGGTGCTGCTTTGTTTTGGGACGAGGCAGAAAGTCATATTTTTGCCAAAGCACGATGGCTGAACCGAAGGTGTTACAGTTTGTTTTGTTGTTTCCTAGGGGGCAGTGAGAGTGGGTTCACCTCTCCTTGATCTCCCTGTCTGTTTACCTCCCCCGCTCACACACACACACCCTTTGTCCCTCTGTGAGCCGGGCCGTGTGGGCGTCCAAGGGCTCCGAGGTCCGGGGCAATAACAATAGCCGGACTGTGCTGTCCTCAGTCCCGGTCCCACACAATGACCATGTCCATGTCGATTAGCGTGGGGTGGCGGCGGGGCCCGGTCCGGCCGGGGCTAATAGCTTATTACGCAGTGTAAAGTGACAGTGTGATCTGGAGAGGTGCCAGGAGAACGGGCCCAATTAAAGGAGAAAAGAGGAGGAGGAGGAGGAGGAGGAGGAGGAGGGGGGAGTGTGAGGGTGTGTGTGGAGGGGAGGGGAGGGGAGGGGAGGGGGTGAGGGCAAGGGCAGCGATGTACATTCCTCTGAGCTTCGGTCTAATTCGCCCATGACGGGTTCCCTGGGGACTGGCACCCTCCCTCAATGAAAATATCTGAGTGTCCTCCTCCGGCTCTGTTGTTGCAAAACACATGAGAAACAAACCACACACACACACACACACAAAGCGACACACACACACACAGGGTGCGTTACCTCTGCACAGTTATGGGTAAACAACGATGTTGACTTGTTGGTACAGTGTGAGAACGAGAAGCTGTGACATCACAGGTTTGGGCACACGGAGCAGATCAGCTACAACTCTGATGATGCTCTTAACCAGAGCAGATTACAGCTCTGTCACACACACACACACCAAGGAGGCTGCTGCTGTCATGGTGTATTCATTAGACACTAAACAGGAAATGAAACTGTCACAAACACACACACTGAAACAGTTTGGGGCCTTAAAGGTGTTCAGAAAAGAAAATTGATTTTGAGCCCACTGTGGGTCCTAACACTAATGTAATCACTCATCTATCAGACGATGTAGTCCAAACTTTGTGCAAAATTCTATTTTCGAGTAAAACCGGAATGAAAGTGGGGTAGTTTTCTTTGCATTGGATTGTTGGATTGGACACGTTGCTCACGATTCATCGGCCAATGATATTGCATCCATCATCCGTCAATCAAACGTATGAGAAAAACAAGAAGACTCGTCTACCACCACCGGCACAAACTCTCCTCCGTCCCTCCTCCACTCTCCTCCTTCGTATCTCTGCGCTCCATCACTTAGCCTCACTAGCTAATACCCCTTTCCCACAGGCCAAAAAAAACAGTTTAAACCCGCTAACAATCGGCTTTTGGTGGTGTAGCCGATGTCATATCTGGCCCTCTGCGTTGTGTTTCTCACGGCCTGCCCTAGGTGGGGTTCGATCCCACGACCTCCTGTACCGGAGGTGACAATGCCTCTTCGCCAAGAGGTTAGCAACCACTTGGCGGGTTGGTTAGCACGTGTTTTATGGGTGGAGTGAATGCACATCCGTTACAGTGGCAGTGGGAAATTGAATTGAATTGTTTATTGTCATTCATACTTAGGTATAAACGGAATTCAAATGCAAAAGGCGAAAGGCACACCGACCCGCGTCAAATGACTCGGTAAGCGACGTGGGTTAAAATCGCCTTCAATCGGCTCGGCTCCGATCGGCTTGCAGTGGGAACGCCAGACCCGGGTCAACCTGCTAATTTACGTGATGACGTTGAGCGTTACGTCAAGTCATAACATCGAGCCAGTCGCCTCTCACATCACGTACCAAAACAAAGCTCTGCTCGCATTCGAGACTGGGATCAAAAGATCAAAGAACACTGACCAAAAACGAAGAAAAAGAAAAAAAGAAAAGAAGCGACAGTCTGTTTAACTGACGTGCTGTGCCGCGGACGTTCGTCATAAGATGGCCGTGGCAGACTCGCTGTCTGACCACAGAGCATGAATTCATTCATTCGGCTCATTTTGGTCAATGGGAAAGGAGCCAAATGCGGATTGTTAGTGGGTCGACCCGCGATTAAAAAACCTGCGTCGACCCGCTAATTTTAGTGGGAAAGTGGCTTAAGTTAGCAAGCTATAACATAGCAAGCCTACTAGCTAACAGTTAGCTATGTTAGCTAAACACACTCGCACACACACACACACACACCGAGCTCAGTCCCGCCCCAAACATTTAATATCCCTCACGCTCGATAACGACCAATCAAATTTGTTGTCCTTACTTGGGTAAACTCATGCGGCAACTTGTGGAAACTTGCGCAACAAACAGGACAAACGGCCGTTTCTGAACACCTTTAATGATGCGAACACATCCAGTGTGTGAGGCTGCAGTACCGAGAGTGGCCACTATCACAGGTGAGCAGTGTCACTGAACTAAAATAACAACAACACAGGATAATCAGAGCTGAACATGAACTCATCATCAACATAACTTTTTTTCAGGACAGACCCTGAGAACTTCCTGGAGCTTCTGGAGCTTCTCCACCTCCAGACTCTCCACATGTTGCTCCAGAAGGTTCCTCCTGCTCCTGCTCCTCCTCACTTTTGTGTTGTCATGTCTCTTTTCAGCTCATATTCTTTCAGCTCTCCGACACTTTGCACAGTCGACACTGATGAGAAACCAGTGGAAGATCTTTGCAGCACTTCATCAAGTCATCACACAGGTCCAGCCGCAAACACACACACACACACACACACACACACACACACACACACACACACACACACACACACACACACACACACACACACACACACACACACACACACACACACACACACATACACACACACACGAAACTTCCCGTCGGTGGGTTTAAACTGGAATAAAGCTATTGTAGCAAAGTGTTACCAGGATTTTTCTCAATGGGATGTGGAGTCTGTCAGTTCGATGTTTAAGCTCCGGGAGGAAGAACAACAGAAGGGGTTAATGTAATCCATTTCATTGGTGGGGGCCTCTAATAACTGGTCTCTCTCTGCGTCTCCATTGGCCCGCGGAGTTTCCATTGTGCTGGCCGGTGCAGGTGTGGGACATGCTTTGTTGATCATAATCCCCCGGGCAAGGGGAGAGAGGCTTTGAGTGTGTTTGACGTACCCCACCGGCAGGCCCTTTGCTCCTCGGCCGCCGAGCAGCCACCGTCTCCAGCCGCCGCTCATGGGATCTGACAGGCGGAAAAATAATGAACAACACCTCAACCCGGAGCTGACCTGGCTCCAATTCACCAGCTCCACACGAGGGGTAAACGAACCACTTAATTGAGCCTTCCAGGATCAAATCATACTCAGGACCCCTCCGAGCCACCCTGCGATCAACCCCCCTCCTCCTCCTCCTCCTCCTCCTCACCCCCCCACACACCTTCAACCTCCTTCCCAGACACTACCCATCAAGATGTTTTCCTGCACACACCCCTCCGCTCTCATTCCTCCACTTACACATCCTCCTCCGCTTTACTGTTACAACAGTTTATGCACATCAGTCATAATCATCCAGTAATGACACATATGATGTTTGATTTCTGTTCTATAAATAGTTGATTTTACTGAGGAGATTTATTAGACTGAACTTTCTACTTCACACTTGTTGCACTATAAAGAAATTTGCATTACAAAAAACAACAATGAATAAATATTTAAGTGGCAATTCGATTAGTGGCTTTTGAAATTTAGATTTTTTTCTTTCATCTGAAATATTGTATCCTGTGCATAACTTGTCTTTTGACTTTGACCTTACATGTGGCCTGCACCCTGATAGAGAACAGTATTTCAGTTCTATGTTTTAGATAATGTGGTATAGGATAAGATAAGATGAAATAAGATAAGATCAGGTGAGATGAGATGGTATAAGATGGTATAAGATAAGATAAGATAGGATAAGATAAGATGATATAAAATAAGATGGTATAAGATAAGATAAAATGGTATAAGATAAGATGATATAAAATAAGATAGTATAAGATAAGATAAGATGGTATAAGACAAGATAAAATGGTTTAAGATAAGATAAGATGGTATAAAATATGATTTTATAAGATAAGATAAAATGGTATAAGATAAGATAAGATGGTATAAAATATGATGGCATAAGATAAGATAAAATGGTATAAGATAAGATAAGATGGTATAAGATAAGTTAAAATGTTATTAGATAAGATAAGATTTAAAAAGTGTGAGCTTGACTCAGCGTTTTCAGTTTTTTTCTACCTGTTTCATTCCTGTAGAGCTTCAGAGTTTCAGTAAAACGCTGTAAACAGTCTGACTGGAGGTGAGAGGAGGTAAAAAGATTAGTGAACTTTCAGCTCAACAGCTTCGGCCTCTTCACCAGCTCTTTAACGTGTGATACCAGCACTAAAGCTCTTGTAAGTTTGTATATGTGCAAATCTTTTGTGATCTGCTGCTTTTGGAGAGTGCCAAATTGAAATTTGATTGCAGATGTACAAGAACAATACACTTCCTTATGTCAATGCATCAATACAGCCTCCTTCTGCACCACGTGGGACCACTTTCATAGATGTCAAACAACATTTGGAGTAAAATCTGGGTCTGTCCACGTGGATCATTCGAGGACACCGGCGTCCTGTGTCCTTAAAACGAGCCATCGGCCCGACACGGCATCGCTGCTGTCCTGGTTTAACATCGCAGTGAGGGATCCTTGATGAGGCTGATCTCTAAGCCCTTCACGTGAAACATGCTGGCAACGCAGACAAGTTGCTTTCTGCGCTCGCGGGGCCCCTGCGTTGTTTCTCATTAGCGAGGCGTCACCTCTTCTCCCCTCTTCTCGTCCATTATCTGGAGGAACAATTTGGCTTTGGGGTTGTTTTAGGACGTGAACCTACCAGCGTACAGTCACCCCCTTGAAATAGCACCCGTCCCGTGTGCAACCTGCTTCCCAGCCCCGGAGCAACAATGCCGCTTTTCAACCCCAAAAAAAATGTCACCCGATAGAGCGGTGGCGTTGGTGCCAAATTAGAACGGGCTGTACGATGTCCCGGGCGCAAAACGAAGGTGATCAAACAGAGCCCGGGTCAGTGGATCTCCACTAATAGAGACGTTCACACTTGGCAGCGGTCGGCCTCATTCACTGGAAAAAAAAAAAAAAAAAGAAGCAAAACAACAGAAGATGAAGACTGCCAGAGTGGAAAAGTTCTGGAAAGGAAATGCCATGCAAAAAACTGGGCTTGACCCCTTATACAGTCAGATCTGGGTCATCAGATTGTGGTTTTTGGAGTCAGTGTGGCACCGGAGAGACACGTTTCAGACGTGCACAGAGGTCGACTGATCCATACCGGCAGATTGGATCATGGTGCGTCTTTGGCTACA
The DNA here is from genome assembly GCF_905171665.1 of Trachurus trachurus. Classification (NCBI taxonomy): domain Eukaryota; kingdom Metazoa; phylum Chordata; class Actinopteri; order Carangiformes; family Carangidae; genus Trachurus; species Trachurus trachurus. The sequence continues at coordinate 5,324,954 of NC_139907.1, read as the reverse complement.
GAGTGGTGTTTATGTGGAGGCTTTAATTAGCAGGGTGGTCGTATGGAGCTACATGGGTTCACGGCGCGAGGTGACGGACCTTTTAACAATTATAAAAAACATATTTAGAGACACAGGACAGAAACAAAGCAGCTCTCTCTCTCTCTCTACATGTTTCTTCCCATTATTATTCCTTCTTTTAACAATTTCCTGAGGCCAAATCCGAGACGCTGGGAAAGTGCAATCATATCAGTTTCACAGCACCAACACTTAAGTCCCTCGCACACAAGCCTGGTGTGAATCATACACAGTGCAAACTAAATAAATGGTCAAATCATCGTCGCTAATCTGCACAATGGGTGGCAAATATTTGCAGAGGGAATTTCTCGATTGCGTCGTTTCTTAACAGGAACAAAGCAAGATGGCCTCCTCTTAATTTGGGGCAAACACTGCAGGAGAATGGAGACAAAAGGAGATGCTTAACGCTCAAAGGAGGGAGGGGGGGATATCTTCAGAGAGTCCCTAATTGATACATGCGGATTGGCGTGAAGTGGGGGGGGTTTGGTTGCCGTGGACAATGGCTCTATTGTTTCACCGCTTTCTGAATCAAGACGTCTGTCAACTTGCGGTGTCTTTGCAGGGAGTCTGGCTCGACTCCAAACTTGAACTTTCTCTCCTGAAGCCGATTTCCTCATCGGAGGAGTCGAGGTGCAACGTGTGATCGCTGCCGACGGTTTTCAGTCAGAAAACATTTAACAAATCCGGTCCAACCAGTCGACTTCATGTCTCATATTTCGAGGACGTTATAACTTCTGTATGTAAATATGAATTTAAATCTTTATAAATGAAGAACAAAAAATGCAAAAATGAAAATATGATTTAAAAAAAGTATTATCTTGTTGTGAAAAAAGGAATATCCTTGAATGAAACATCACGCTTCCTACCTGTGCACTAACTAAAAGAAGCTCCTTCATTAAAGATGCAATGCATTTGAATGTATTATAATAATTTAACTCCACACTGTCGAAACCACTTTCACTATAATTTACACCAAATTACATTTTTCCCAGGAAATTACCAACCCTCAAAATAAAACATTATTATAAGGACCTGTTTATGTTAACTACCATTTTTTGCAGCATTTTTTTTTCTTTTCTTTGACCTGCTTATCAGATACATAAGAGGATATTAGTGGTGACAGATGAGGTTTGAGAGGTTTTTTTGGGGGGGGTCTGGGAACTGCTCCCACTTTCCCAGCAAACAGAAAAAAAAACCCAAATTAAACAAAACTAAAAAAGACGATTTTGAAGAGGAGAGTTCATCCTCTTTGATCTGCTCCATAGAGTCACAGAAGCAGGTGGATTAACTCTGTTTTAGTTGGACGTGAACCTGATGTTGAATCACTGCAGGGAAAAGTAAATGTTGTAAATGCTGCTGCTGTTTAACGACATGTATGTGAAAACTACTTTTTTTACCATCAAGAGAAACTAAGTCGTCACTGCAGGGACGTTCCTGTTGTTTTTATGCAACTAGTAAGAAGCTGCATTGAGATGAAATGGAGTAGAAGTAATTAAATACGAGATTAAAGTCATAATTTGCATTCAAATTATAACAAAGAACTGAATACACACACACACACACACACACACACACTGATGCCCTATTTGAAAATGATGCATGACAATACAAATAGAGACACCACATGAAATTTATTTATAATCACAGTGGAAAACTGGCTGGAAGCTGTATGTACTGTATAAAGATTTTAAAAAAAAGGACAATAATAGATACAAAAAGCCATTCAATGATTGTCACGTTGAATCCTGAGAGAGACCATGACTCAGCATTTACTGTTTCATATATATATATAGATATATATATACACTCATGACATCTGGGTTTGTAGTGATACTGTTCTCGGCACAGCTCTAATATCATCCATCACTTCTGCTTGAATCAAACTATGTTCAGACAACAGTAGAAAAAAACAAAACAAATGCCTATTAGCATAAATAGCATAAATAGTCTCAAACTATCTTTATAATTTACAAAAATACACATTTTATAAAGTATTTACATGAGCCGTAGTATAGTGCTGTGGTTTTTCAGTCAACGTCGTGGAAGGATATATAAAAATATAAGGCGAGCCCTGTTTGTTTTTGTTGGATCATATTTGTGTTGAAACAATTATTGCCATTATCCGAAATAAAACAATATGCAGGTGAAGCCTGGGACAGCAGCAGGGCAGTGTCGTCGTCTCATGTGATCGTTGCTCTGAGGTAATGTCGGTCTCACAAAAGGCAAACTTTGGCAGATTTATGTTGATTATGAGTGAAGCAGTTTCAACATGTGGGGAGGAGGATTTTAGCTGCTCCATAAAAAAAAATGAAAAGACAAACCGGCTGGATTTGGCATCAGTGGTTAAAAAAATATCAAATGTACATTTACATCTTTAAAAAAAAAAACATGACAGAGCAGTTAGGACAAGATGTGGGAAAGTTTCTGTTGAACCTGTCAAAACAAAAAGTAAAATATAAAAAAAAATACAAGTTTTCAGTGGTTGTTTTACTTTGAAAATATATATTTTTAAGCATTAGAAGACAAGTAGGATTTTTGATATAAGAGAAATAATAGAGAAATAAAAAAAGATAAGTGCTAATTTCTCATTTGACTCTGTGACAGTCAGTTTTTTTATAATTTTTTTTGTGTTTTCTTTGTTATTCAAACAGCGTCGGATCACAGCAGCCGTGATCCCGGGGCACTTGTCGAGTTAAATCAAGCGTGGATAAAATGCTTTATGTTCTCTCTGATCCGTCCTGTGAACGACGAGCGAGGCCAGAGAGCTGTGTGAGGAGGAGAGAAGCCCGACCTCTGACCTCTCTGCAGGAAATGCACGAATCCTATAACGAAGCAGGAAGGAAGTCCCTACGAGGGCGTTAGGGCGGCGTTGGGCGTCGTTGGTGCAACAGCAGCAGCAGCAGCAGCGTCGGTGCAGCAGCAGCAGCAGCAGCAGCAGCAGCAGCAGCAGCAGCAGCAGCAGCAGCAGCGGCTCCTATAGCTCGGTGCCCTCCCGGGGGTAAATCAGGCTGTTGACGCTGAAGCTGTTGTAGAAGTGGCTGTTGAACTGTCCGCTCTGCCCGCCGCCAAACGTGTTGTAGTACACTCCACGGTTGAAATGCAGGCCGTCGCCGTGCTCCGACGCCCCAGAGTCCTGCCCGCCCGCCGGGTTGGCGGCGTGGTACGGGCTCAGGGCCGTAATGTTCCTGTTCGAGAGCTCGTTCACCAGCCCGAGGGGCCCCTGCCGGCCGGTGGGGGGGCCGCCCGAGCCGAGCGCCGACATGCTGCTGTAAAAGTTGTTAAAACACGGAGCGGACGACGACGACAGCGAGGAGGAGGAGGAGGACATGAGGCCGGGCGGCGACGACGACGACGAGCTCTTGTGGTTCTCGTTCAGCGCCTCCATCTCCGGGGACGACGGCCCCAGGAGCTGCGGACTGTCCGACGGCTTCAGGGACGAGGCCCGGGCGTCCTCCACTTTCGTGGCCCCGACCGCCGCCGCCGCTGTTGTTGCCGCCGCCGCTCCGCCCGCGCCGCTCGGATCTGAACGTCTTTTCCTTTTCCTGCGGAAGTTCCCGTTGTCGAACATCTTCTCACAGTTCGGGTCCAACGTCCAGTAGTTTCCTTTTCCTGAAGGTGAAGATGAGACACAGAGTTAGCTTGTTTAGCGTTAGCTGACGGAGGCTCTGAGGCCTGAGGCGGAGACTTCTACAGATGCTACATTTATTTTTACAATATTTTATCCACTTCCTTCTCAAGACTTTATGAATCTGTGGATAAATACATTTCTATCTGTTCAATATTTTAAAATCTGTTGGAGGCCTGGAGGCTTTTTTCCCTATAGCTATTTATGAATCACCGGCCTCTATTACGATACAATAAAACACAATATTAATAACAGATATGTTATAATTAAGAATTTTCCAATTGGGTCCTCAAATAAAACCTTCTTGAATTGATTGTAATTTAGCATTAGATGTATTACACTGTGGAAATGATTTTAAATGCTAAATAATTCAGGTTCTATAGAGGAAATTAAAATATACAATTACTGACACTTTAAATATCCTGTAATTTTTTGTGCTTCTTTAAATATAATTTAATAATCATTTAAATATATTTTTTACATTATTATTACATTATATTATATTGTGATTATAATAATGTACCTACCTGTATTATTATTATTATTATTTCACCATCTATTGCCACAATATTTATTTTAATGAACAGCAACTGAGAACATTTTTGTTTGGTGTTAAGTTAATTCATAATAATACTAATGATGATGATGATTATATTAATAATAATAATAATAAATAATTATAATAGATAATGGTCTGTCTTGAGAGGATGGAGACTAATTGTTATCATTTCTCCTCCTGAATCTAAATGCCACCTTTTTATTAACAGTTTCCCCCCTGGTGCGTTCACTGTACCTGGATCGTCCTCGTCCCTCGGCACCTTCTTGAAGCAGTCGTTCAGAGACAGGTTGTGCCGGATCGAGTTCTGCCACCCGGCTTTGCTCTTCTTATAAAACGGGAAGTTGTCGGCCACGTACTGGTAGATCTGACTCAGGGTCAGCTTCTTCTCGTGCGCGTTCTGGATGGCCATGGCGATGAGCGCGGAGTACGAGTAGGGCGGCCGCACCAGCTTCAGCAGCTCCTCCTGGCTGGCGATGGACAGCCAGCCCAGGTCCGGCCCCGCGAAGCCAGGTGAGTTGGTGATGAACTGCCGCTGCGACGCTGAGCCGTAGGCGGGCGAGGGGATGAAGGACGCCGGGTTGTTGCCGTGCAGGTACGCGGACGCGGCGGAGGAGTTGACGCCCGGCGTGTTGAGCCACAGGTACGGGTTCGGAGACGACGCGTACTCCCCTAAGGTGGGACCGTGGTGGTGGTGGTGGTATCCGGCCGAGGCTCTGCTCTGCTGCTGCTGCGCGCTCTGCTGGAGGCTCTGCTGGTGCTGCTGGTACATGCTGCTGAAGTTGTCGCAGTACACCGCGGCCATGTCCGGGGCCTCCTGGGCGCCTTTGGGTGGGAGAGAGCCGACGGTAGGGGAGGATGTGTGGTGGTTCTGGTTCTGGTTCTGCTGCTGGTGCTGCTGCTGGTGATGGGACTGGGGGTCGATGGAGTTCATCACTCCCCGCGGGAAAAAGGAAAAAACAATCCCAGCAGAAGGAGCTCGCTGCAGCGGTTCAGGTTCAGGTCCAGGTGGGCTCTCCCTCTCTTCTCTCTGTGCAGGTAGCAGCAGCAACAAGTGTCGGGGAGGAGGAGGAGGACGCTGCTGCAGTTTGGGGAGTTTTAATAAGTATAAAGCCTTTTGACAGTGGCCACATCCAGGCTCCAGTTAATTTCCCAGCAGCCAATAGACACACACGGAGTAACAGGGGGGGTGTGGTCATGTTCGAGCAGCTCATTCAGAATCAGCAGAGAGAGACCCCCACCACCACCTACACACACACTCACCACCTCCACCTCCACCTTGTCAAAAACCTCCCGGAGACACAACAACCGAGTCCTGCTGGGCTGTGATCAGCTCACCTGAGTCCGGCTGCTGCAGGAAACCGGTTTTATAATCACCTCTGCTGCTGTTTTGACTGATATAAACTTTATTATGAACCATAATCACAGTGTGACATGTTATACTGTCTCCTCATTTTTATTTAAAGTGAAGAAAACTTGCATCTTGCAGGGTTATTCTGCAGCAGCTGGTCTGCAGATCAATGCAAATTAATGTAAGTCACACTTTTATTTGCACAACCTCCTTCTTCTGGACATTACTGATGTTTTTCACATCTGGAAAATGACTAGATATGTTTGCCCCCTGATTTGAAAGTGAAACTGTAGGAAATGCTGAGTTTATAGGATCTGATCAAACCTGAAATGAGCAGCAGTTTGATGATTATAGGGGTTTATTTTCACATTAACAGTAGAAATGATCATTTTCCACTTTCTCGTGCCTCCGTATTTTGTGTTTGCAGAGATTTTTGTGCAGTTTTAGTCCAGTTTTTACAGCTTTTCTTTGACTTACTGAATAAACAGTTTAAATTAAAATGTCAAATAAACACCTGAAACAATAACATACCACAAAAACCCTATCATACTCAGGCATGTCCTCCTCACATTGTCAGACTTCAGCAGCTTCATTGATCGTGTGATAAAGATCTTTTTTCCCACTGAGTGATGACTCGTCGGTTCAGTCTCACAATGTAATCTTTCATCAGCTTTATATTAAAGAGCCGACGAGCTCCAGTGAATCTGGTCAATGAAAACACACCGAAGCCGCAAAACTGACAGATCCTAATAAACCATAAAACTATTAGACAAGAAAAGATGATAATCGATCAGTAATAATCTGATTGATGTGTCATGTTATCCATTCATGCCACGACGTGAGGAAAATAACTTTGGTTGATTGTTTCAGCTCAGACTTGAGAGCTGCCAAATAAAGTCACGGCTCATTGGTTTTAACAGATAATCAAACTTTTGGTGCATTTAATGATCAGTAACCTAACGAGTTCATAACTCTGGACGGATTAAAGAGGCTTTTAAACACAAATAACACAGAGTTCAGCTCATTTTTACAACAATATCCACATATGAGTTGAGGATCCTCAGTGACATGATGCATTCACTGACATCTGTATCACTCTGATTCTGCTGTATATTTACCCTCAGATGTAATTCATTCACAATTATATAAATATATAAATTGTAAAATACATCTCCATTGCTACGTTTTTATTTATCGTCCAGAGTTTTTTCAGCACCGAGAAGAATTTTGGAAATGCAGCTGACCCGGTTTTACTTTTTTTTTTCGATTATGTCGACGACACTCTCAGCATCTCAACTTCCACAGTGTCACTGACCTTTGTTGTAGAGGTGTCAAATTCACTATTTTAACTCTGCAGCTCTTTGCTACTTCCTTGTTTGTTGTTTTTAATTTTTTGCAGCTTAGCAACTGTAGAGGAGAGACAATCTACTTCCTGTTTACGCCGACTCAAACATGCCCAGTGTATTCAAATGAGTTTGATAAAAATCTGTAAAACTGTAAATATCAGTTTCAGTTTAAATAAACTCTATTTAAAAACTTAAAGGGATAGTTCACCCAAAATTAAAATTTCACTCATTTTCTACTCACCCTCATGTCGACTAAGGGCTGGGAGAAGTTTCAGAGTTATCCGTGCCTTCTTGGAGTTACACAAATTTGCACTGGCAGAGCAATGAACCGAGACACTGGGAGCTTCCACTACAAACAAACTTAAAATATAGACTTATTACATTTTTTTCTGAACAATTTCTCATGTTGGGGCTTCAATACAAGAGGGACATTACAGACGAGCACTATGGAGGTATTTGGATGTTTTTTGGTGTGTCTTTTTGGACGAAGAAAAGTTAGCTCCGTTCGCTACCGTCATATGGACATGCAGTGCTGCACCGAGCCCCGCTGTAACTCAGAGAAATGGTAAATGGTAAATGGTCTGTATTTATATAGCGCTTTACTATACCTGAACGATACCCAAAGCGCTTTTACAGTATATCATACATTGCATTCACCCATTCACACACATTCACACACTGATGGCGGAAGCTGCCATGCAAGGCGCGAACCACGACCCATCAGGAGCAAGGTGGGTAAGGTGTCTTGCAGCAACCGGGACAGAGCCGGGACAGAGCGGGATTCGAACCGCCAACCCTCTGATCATTGGACGACCCGCTCTACCACCTGAGCCACTGCAGCAGAAGGCACAGAGGACTCTGAAACTTCTCCCAACCCTTAGTCGACATGAGGGTGAGTAGAAAATGAGTGAAATTTGAATTTTGGGTGAACTATCCCTTTAATTTTGAAACGTTATTATAACATCTATGTGCTCATACACATACCAGGTATATTCATGTGTAATAACCCTGGTGGAGCTGAGACACCACCTCCCATAGAGAACCTGTTTACAATTATGCTACAGGGGCCAATTAGAGCACGTGTATTAATATTGTGAACTGTCAAAAGGTCTCGACAGGAAACCTGACATGTTTATATTGTTGAATGTCCTCAGGCCACACACACACACACGCACACACACACAACCACACACAACACATCATCACCGTCTTTGAAGAGTTTCAAAACTTGTTTTCTTGGCTAATTAAGACGTCTGGAGAAAAGTATGACACTCATCCATTTTTTTTTCATCTTTTTCCATCAAAGCTGCTTCATTCAGGATACACCGGCTTAAAAGATGCAGCGTTTATTGATTTAGGCGATTTATTTTTATTTTCCATGAGCGGTTGATTTTTGAAGATGATTGGAAATAGTTTGACAAATTCCTCTTAACTCAGACTTGATTCAGAGTTTTAAACCTCATCTCACAGCTCAGCACAGTTGTTATGGAAAAGTATTGGTTATAATATATTATAGAAAGGAAATAAAATTAACTGTTTTACTTCCAGATATTCATATATTGTAATGTTGTTTGATGATCCCTGTTTCGCTGTACCATAAAAGTCTTAGATCCAGAAGATCCAGAACATTTAGTATGAGATGAGAATTCAATTTTTTTTTATGAATTTCACCTTAAACAGCCTTGTTTCTATGTCTGAAACTGTCCCACATGTACAGAAACATTTTGGACTTTCCACATCGTCTTTGAACACATATAACATTTTAGTTGTGGCTGCCTTTGTCCATCACATTTGATTTTTTAATCAAATCCTCACATTTGCAAAAGCTATTCACAACACATCTGGAAACTTAAGACATTTTTAGATCTCAACTCAGAGTTTAGAATAAAGTTTTATGTTTTGAGTGATGATGCGTTCAAGGACCTCTCCAGACCAGATACAATGTTCAGAATCCAGCTGTTCACCATGGTGTTTTTAAGTGGATGTATGTATGTGTGAGATGAAGAAGAAAGTAAACGTTACCTGTCAGACAGCAGCTCCTGCAGCTTCAGGTGCTCCAATGTTGTGTTGATGAAACAGCTCTGACCCTCAAATAACCTGCAGGAAAAGCAGAAAAAACTGAAACAAGCCAAATTTGACAGATTTTCAAATGTTTTTTTTTTTTTTTTTTTTAAATCAGAAATCAGTTCTTTTCTTCCACTTAACTACTTTTTCACATTTCTAGTTTCTTTAATCTATTCATATTTGTGGGTTAATTTGGTTTGCTGTGGTTTTCATGGGTCACTATAGTGAAACCATGATTTGAAAACAGTGTCCTGAGTAAATTTTGATATGTATTTACACACCGTTGCCCATAAAGTTGGAATAATTTTGTTTTCAGACACATTCCTCTCACCTTTGACCAGGTGCAGTGATCACATACTGAGTCCTAGTTACCCAGGTGAAATGAGTTCATGCTTGTGGACAGTATGCCCTGACGTCTAAAAAAAGTTAAACAAAGCCCTCAATCCTATTGTTCAATACCCCCAATTTTGTTTATTTAGCCTGAATGCAAACGGTTTGCAAAGGTTTAATTTTCACAGTGACATGTTTGGAAGGGATTGATCAATACATTTTTGTCACAATCATTTCATGAGAAGAAATATAATTTATTCCAACTTTAATGGCAACAGTCAGTGTATCTGTCTCTGATGATCTATATGTTTATCCAACTTAATATAGACAAAATAATAAATAAAAAAAATACATGTTTTTGCTGAAAGATTATGTAAAATCAATAATTATATATTGATGATGCAATTCTAAAAGAAATTGTAAAAGTTGCAATTTACTGTTAAGAGCAATTGGGATAACAGTGGTTTTAATTTGAATATGTGGTTTTAATATCTGTACCTTTATGTGCACCTCGGTCCTCCTTAAAGAGTAGGTCCCAGTAGGACTTCATGCTTCTTCCTGCGGCCTTGCTCTGTGTGTGTCTGTGGCTCCTCACATATGGAGCTACACTGCCACCTTCAGATGTCTTGTCTTCAGTGGCAAATTCCCTCAGTCCCAGCTATTCTTTAAAAAAAAAAATTGCAGGGCGTCCTGTATTTCATGCAGGATGCATTAGTTGCCACAAGATGGAGGCAGATCACTGTGCACGGAGCTGCAGGCCCCACAAGAAGTGACTGACCTTCTGCTGAACGTGTCTTTTTTTCCCTTCTTTTTTTGCATGAAGTTGCCAAGGAGCCGTCAAACTGTAGCTGCAGATTTCTGGCCTTCAGAAATCTGATGCAGAAATGTGGTTTGTTAAATGAGAGCTCCTGCAGATTGAGAAAGTCTTTGAAGAACTGCACTTTCACAGAACATCAAAAGTAATTTCCAGAGTCCAGAGTCAGACCAGTAATAGACTGAATATTGCTTCTTTCTGGTTTTAAAACAGAGGCAAAGCGTGAGTGTCTCCGTGACCCGGGGGGAAGCTGCATTCATTCATTGTGTCTCGAAGTTTTTATGTTTGAACCCATTGGTGTTACATTTCTGTCTTGGAGAGGAACCTTCTAATAAAACAGAGCTGGACCCCCTCTGAGCCTCGGCTCTGGTTGGTATTGACACATTATCTGCCAACACTTCCACTGTTTTTCAGCATCCGATAGACTGAGGTTTCTCTCTAATGCAGCTTTTCCACTGAGATCCAGGCCGCAGAGTAATTGTCCGCGCAGCACCAGGAGTCGCTCTGTCTGACTGTAATTCTATAATATTGGGGTTGGCTATGACAATAATCCCCGGGCTCATCGCGCGTCGCCAGAACAGTTTCACAAAACTGAAATGTATGTATGAGAAATTGAGATTGTGGAAAAGGGAAGAATCTCTGTCAGCAGCAGCAGAAAAAGAAGAAACAGAATAAAAAAAGTTTATGTGAACTCAAAGCAAAACTTTATGAATTGTGTAAACTTTTGTAAAAAAAAAAGTGGATTTTGTAACGTGAGGTTGAGCCCATGTTTCCTGACTGACACCACACGGCGCCTTTAATACAAAGCAAACAAACAGAAAAGTTGTAAAATATGAAGCAAAGGGCGGCTCGTTAGCTGCCCTTCGCTGTGACCGACAGGTACGACGACGGACTCGCTAGATCTTCATGCATGTTTCTGCATGATGTGGAGCAAAAAACACAAGAGTTTACGGACTACTGCAAAAAAAAACAAAAGCAGACCGTGTGCAGCTCTGCCCGACCAGCGGTTCGTCTTGAGAAATCAGCGCTGTTCAAAGCATCTCGCTGGTAAATCTTTAAAAGAAATACTCAAAAGACGAAGGAGGAAGGCATGAATAGTTAAGAGCTACCGTGTTGGTCTCATACCGAGTGTGAATTATAGAGAAAACATGAAAGCGCGCCACTTTCTCATCTCTAATTTGGAAAGCTCAGCCAGACAATAAATTTTAGATTGTATTGTTTTGTGATTTTTCTTTTTTAAATGTTAGTCATGACTGGTTTCCAAAAGAGAAGGTCATTTTTTAGAAACACCAAGATAGACACACATAATTCACACTTTTAAGGGGTGTAAGTGAACATGTAATTACAGACAAAAGCGGCAGAAATAGAAAAAAAAAGAAAAAGCGGCAACACCAGGCACAGACATGACAAACAACAGGGTCTGACATGGTTTTGTTCTTGTTATTTATGTCAGCAAACAGAAGCGATGTATTTCTGTAGACCAACATGAACAAATAAAGAGCAACAGATGACAGATGTGATTTCAGACGGAGGCGGGAAGGATCATGTGAGTTATAGAGCAGAGTATTTTAGTTTTTTTAGTCAGGAGGACCTTTTCAAAACGAGCACAAACAGACGTTAAGCAAACAGCAGGCGGTGGCACGGTGTGTTTAAGAGCGTAGGATTATATACAGATGAAGAAAATGGTTAGAAACAGGAAGTAATAAATCGGCTCATGACTCAGTGTGGTTTCGGCCCAAACAACTACTTTTAGCCCGGAGAATTCATTCTTTCATTATGGAACCAGGTAAAGGAACATTTCACATATTTATAACCCTTTTTTTTTCTCTCAATAGTGAAGTGAGCTTTTTGTCCTGAGGGATAAGAAAGGACGAAGCTCCATGTTTTTTTTTTAGGAAAATTAATTCTTGGAGCCACAACGAGTGTTTCTTGCGTCTTCTCGGCCTGAGATTTCATCATCATCAGCCGCAGCATAAAGCCTTCCCGAGAAAACACAAAGTAATGACAGATGGCGTTGTGTATATTTTAGCTGTTTCATGAGATGAAAAATGAGTTTATTCTTTGTATGTTCACACAGAGCTTAGAAATAATCGGTTTTCATGACAGTAGCAGAGAAGTGACATTCATAAAAGAGCTATTTCTACAGAACCAGTGTTAACTCTGACAGCTGTTTACTTACTTAGTACGAGCTTCAATCATCCTGCTATTTACAGGACAAGAGGTTACAACACATCCTCTGAACAGGTTCTTCTCGCGGATGCTACAGTGCCTCGGTATCGGAAAATGATAAGACTACAATTTATTGCTCCCTTCCCAAGTGGTAGATAGCCTACTGTATAATATAGTTTGTTCGCATAAGGTCACCATCATAAGACATGCTCTTTGTTTGCATAGTGAATCATAGATGGCTTTAGCATTACATGTAGCAACACAAAAGGTAAACAGACTGACCAGTGTTTGCGGCCCGCCACAAATAAAACAAAATCAACAAATTACGTCCGCCACAAATAGATTTTTCAGCTTTTGGCTTGACCAACGCAATATTGTTCCGTTCATTCATCTCCGCACAGTGCTCTTTCTCTTGAGAATGACACAAAGATAGCCTACACAACTCACAAACTTTAGACCCTTTATTATATAGGCTACCCTCGCTTCGTTCAAACCACCAAGACAAGGCAAGAGACAAGCAAAACAAGCCAACTGACAAAACAACACAGTAAATCCTAATATTAGAATTCAAGCACAAACCACAGAGGGGAATGTCCTTTTCAGGCGAAATCACAAAAGCAGAATGCCCAAAAATGTCCCACACTTAACAACCAGTCCAGTTCAGTTCAACCAACAGAAAGTCCAGTTTTTCTCAGTCCAACAAAAGCACCTCAAAGTGAGCCCTCTTTCTCAATGTAAAATCTTGGGTTGGGAAGTTTTTTTTTTTTCTTCCCCCACCCGAGTAACTGCTCTTATCAAAGTAAAGGATCTTTTATTTAACGTAGGTAATTCTCCGACAGGTGACGGTCTTACCTTATTAATGTCGGCGCCTAGTTTGCTGCAGCTCAGAAGTTCCGTCGTGGGTCCAGACTTTATAATCCAAAGGACGAGGACGTTATGACCTTTTCGGCATGACCGTGGGCTTTACACAACAGCCAAAGAAAGACAGGAGCTGAGGAGACGGCGAGACGGACACTGCTGCTCCGGTACGTTGAGCCGCCATCTTGGCTCTGGCGGCACCATTTTTGAAAAGTAGGCCTAAGGTGTGTTTTGAGGAGACGCCATTTAATTTAATTTAATTAATGGTGGAAGGGATTTAAGATTAAGAAAAAACGTTTATGGTTTTCTGGGCACAAGAAGAACTTAAAAAAAAAAAAAAACGAACTTCAATCTCTGGCTTTCTCTCCCTCTTGAGTTTTTCTCCGAGTCTGGTAACTGGGAAACAAAAGCACCATCCTTTCTTTCTCGTAGAAAACAAACTGCACACTAAATGCCAATGGTGTTAATCCTGGAAAACGTAGCTACAATAGATTATCATAACCTAAATGTCACCACATGTTTATAATTTTCTACTATTTTATAATGTAGAAAGGAAAAATACTAAATATCCTCACTTATTTTAGGTCTGTAGTGTTTGACAGGATATGTTTTATCCAGTTTATCTAATAATGATAATGATATTTCATGCTGCCAGTGTATAATGTCTTGGAAAAACGCAAAAAGACATGATTAAATGTCTTAAAAACTTAAAAGCGCCACTTTATTTACTTACAATGAAACAAGGAAGTAATTCTAATGATTTTAATCAGTGTTTTTGACTTTTTACCTTGATATTGTACAAATATTGACTGATAAACGTGCGGTGGGGATTTTTCCACCCCTGAATGGTGACACTGTATGTAATCAATACAATCCTGCATATGTACATAAACAGGTAAACTTGTTAGGCTTTACTGCTTTACCACTGTTGGTTAGAGGGGAGGCTAAGCTGCAAATTTGTGGATGCAAAGACCTATTTATTCCTATTTCCGAGACAGTCGGGCCCATTCAGCCGACGCACAATCTCCGCCATTTACCTCCCCGTCTATTTCTGTGACATATTTATACCCACACTCGTCAGCCTCAGTGAATCTACCTGTGTTTTTGGGCCCGAGCAGGATAATTGACACAGGGAGCCTTTGGAAATAAACATTTGCACTTATTATATATATGTCGCCTGTTTTTTGAGAGCAAGCGCACACAGAGACATGTCTGCATGTGAGAGCAACAGAGGACAGATAAGAACATGTGTGCACGCACATAGAAGGCATTCATGGCAGGCAGTAATAACATAGTGCTGCTTTTGAGAGGCCAGCCACAGTTCTGCGGGTGGAGAGGGTACATACAGGAGATGTTATTGCTCTATATGTTTATAACGCTGCCATGGAAAAATAAGAGGCTCGGCCACAGGCATTTCCTTGGCTCCTCTCTCCCCAGTCACCTCTCCAGGCCTGTGTGGGAGGGAGGCAGCGAGCGTTTATATGAGAGCTGAGCACATGTCATACTCCATCATTTCAGAAATAGGCATCCCTATTTCTCCTTCTCATTTTTGCATATATTCTATCACAAACTCCTTTCACCAGCCGGCTCTTGTTTCTTCGCCCCAGCCCAACTATTTGCTTCTTCTATTGTCTGGATTCTGCAGCGGCAACCTCTGCAACACTCTTATTTACTCAAAATGTTGATTCAGTGTAACTTTAGACACATGGGAATTCATACAGGGAAATATTTGGTGCATCTATTGTTTGGATTGACCCTCGTGTTGCTCACTACTGGTTGGATATAATGTCGGGCCACCAAGAAGTTGAAGTGTATTTCACTGCTGCATGTTTGGGAGCCGCTGCCCTGAATTTGAGTCTCGTCTGCTGTTGATATCTGAAATAAAGTTTGGCTTCATGAGCAGCTCAGATTGTTGAAACAAGGAACCAAGGTTGTTGAAAGACTGAAAAAAGAAGTTTGGCTAAGTCAGGAGAATTGTCCCAGTTTTATGGGTTAGGGAAGTGGAAGTGTTTACGTCGTATCCTGCTCGGCCTAAAGATGTCAGTATATCTTTCAAGATCACTGAGCAGTCTCTGAAATCACACAGAGCTTTACAAAGACTTGTTTGAGGTTCTTGAGGGGTCAGGGTCAAAGCCTTTTGGACGAGGGGTGAAACATCTTCATCAACCTGAAGGCCTTTTCGGATTAAGACCTTATCCACGCGGAAACAGAGCTTTCCCTATACGGCCTTTTTTTCTTTTTCATTCTTTAAAGGTTTTCCGTAAACACAGCAGTGTTTAAAGAAATGTCTGCGTACACACAAAACCACTGAATACAAACTCACACACTCTCCAAAACGCCGCTGCCATGTGGATGAAATGCTGATGCGATACAAAACCTCTGCAGATACTCCTACCTAACCTACAGGCTTTAAGTCCAGTTGTCTTTGTAAAGCCAATGGATGAAGCCATCTTCCCAAACGTCTTGAAGCCTTACAGATGAGGGTTGAAACATCTGCAGCAACCTCAAGCAACTCCAGTTTCTGAAAAGCTCTAAGAAATATCCCGAACTGGAAGACTCGTCACAGACATCACTTTAAAGGGACAACGAGGAGTTTTGGAAAAGCAAAGTGTTTTCACACTACATTTATGAGCCTCCGCGCACCGTAAAATTATTTGACCGGTGCAAGACGGACTCATGTTTTCATTCATCAAGAATTAAAGTCAGAGGTTCGAAGACGATCGCATACCGTCGTAGTTCTGACCATAAACGGCGATTCGGCGGCGTTATTCTCATGACTCGCCACGAAACCGAAAGTAAAGAAACGCTGGTCGGCTCGACCAGCATCTCCGCCACCACTAATAATAACAAAATAACGATAGAGACAAAACAATATATTTATCGAAAATGGGCCCATTAACAAGTGTGGGTAGCGTAGATTCATCCACATTAACGTGAGACTTTTTTATAACCAAATAGAAACTCCTCATTGTCCCTGTAACGCTAACCCTAAATATTAAGGCAACAACTTTGTTTTTTGACTTTTTCATCAATCTGACAGTCACAGCGATTGACCATCGATTGCGTGAAGGTCTGAAAAAGGCTAGATTTGAGTTTTTCCCCTTTATCTTCTTCACATACTTCCACCATTCCCTGTGTTTTCCAGCTGAGTGCCTTCGGTGACGGACAAAAAAGTCACAGCTGTGCAGAAGAGAAATCCATAATGACTCCACCAAAGCCTTTATTAAAAAGCCAATCTGCTAACATGGCAAGTTCACAAAGTCAAAAGTGTTTCAGGCTGTTTTTGAATATCCAAAATATAAAAGCCTGTCATCATAGGTATGTGATGAGTTGCATAAAAGATGATAAATTGCACATTTTTGTTTCATGATGCGACGTGAACTTCAGTCGAATTGCACCGACCTTCCCCCTTGATGAGCTTAGTCACCACAGCTCTCGTGTGAAAACATACAGTGGAATATATCCATGCCTCGAAAGACAACTGCCTCCATGACTAAGGCTTCTGTCAGCGCTTCTTTTCACTTTGACTTTGTATTTATTTTTCCGTCTCATCTCTATTAAACATGAGCTTCAAGGACACATGCAGGGTGTGGGGCTTGAAGGAAATGGAGCGTCTTCTTGTACTGTTGCTCAGTGTTGTTCTAAATGATAGTGTCAGCCTATAATGTGAATGTAAATAACAGCCGAAATCATGTCACGTTTAATTATTTTCAGACACAGCTATCCTCTGTTGGTCCCTGCTCCTCTGAAACCAGCTCTCTCTGTTTGTGATCCAGAGGATAATTAGGCCTCGGAGCACGGCGGTGAATGTTTGGTCTCACTCTGCTCGGCTTTAAAGAGAATGCTCCTTTTGGATGCTGTAGTATGAGCGTATATATCCCTTAAAAAGGCAGAGCTGTAGCTGCTTGTGCCTCTGATGTGCCATCCAACTTTAAAATACAGCTTTGCGAGCTCAGTCTTCTTCAAAGCCTTCTTTTCTTTGCCTTTTTTTTTTGCCCCCTTCTGCCAGCAGCTCCAGCTTCGGCGCTGCCTTCTGCCTCCCAAACGTGATGAGTGGAGCTGAGTGAAGAAGTCGGGTGAAAAGCCTTAAAGCGACTGCAGCTAATTCATGAAACGAGCCACTATCTCATGTTGCTGAAAAGAAGTCAAAGCAGCAGGAATAATACCCAAGACCTGTCGGATGAAATGGGACATTGAGCCGCTGGTGTTTTGTGAGTTGATCACTTTTCTGTTTAGGATTCGCTGCAAGTAATCAGCGTTTAAAAAAAAAATTTTTGAAAAAGAAAAAACAAAAAACCCAGCTCTTTCATTCTCTTTGACTCGGAGGCCTAATGGCTTTTTTAGTAACGACTTTGTGTCTTTAACGGCACAAACGCCATTAACCCAGGCTATTGTTATTCTAATCTCTCTCTGTCAGCGGCCACGGGGGCAGAGCCCTCGTCTCGTCGAAACAGTTTCCTCATTGTGAGCGTGGAGGGAGGGGGCAGTGGTGGTGTTTAGGAGAAGGAGGAGGAGGAGGAGGAGGAGAGTGGAGGTGTTTCAACCGCTGCCACCTGAGTGGGCATCGGCATCCACAAAATCTCACATTTAGGGTGGTCCAATAACCCGCCACATCTCCAAACCGCGTCCTCCTTGGCTCCTGCTCTATTTTATGTGGTCGTATAGCTCCACTACTTCCCCATCATCCCGACGCCGCCGCTTGCCAACGCTCGCCCCCCCCCCACCCCCCTCGCTCTCGACACAAAAAGCCCCTCACACGACGAACAAAGTTTCACTGGCCCTCATTTGTTGACTTATCTGGCATGGCAGAAGTTCGCCTTTCGAGAGAGAGCGAGAGAGGAGAGAAAAAAATCCTTAAACACTGTTTGTTGAGTTTGTTTTGCTGCAGGGAGGCGGCGGACTGTTGCCCCCCCTCGCCCCACTCTCCCACATCCACGATGCCCCCACTCCCCCCCTCTGCAGACACACAGGAAGAGCCTCTGCCATCTCCTTCACGACTTGAGCAGGTGCAAAGACAAGGCTCAATGACATCTTTGTACCGAATGGAAGAAGTTTCGGGGGTTTGACAGCACCCACCACCTCCCATCCATCTGCCCTTTGGGGAGAGTGGAGAGTGGAGGGTGGGAGGGGGGGTTGAACGTGAGAAGTTGGGGGCAACCATATATCCCGAGGTGACACGGACACCAAAGGTATAGTTGGTTTTTTTGGCTTTGGCTTTTACTGGCTGCAGTGATTCATGCTGGCTCGCTGCTGTCCCGAAGCCCACAATAGAAACTCACAACACAAACGTCCTGTTTAGTCGCTCAGACTTCACAACAAGATGCAAACAAGACTCTTCTACAGACCAGAGAAAGCACCTCCTCCATATAACTGCCGCCAGAAGTAAAAGTAACACAGGAGCTCAATTAATGAACCGTTGTTTCCCATGAACTTGAGCTGATAAGAAATGACTATAACAACCACATGGGCTGCCAGGTGGGCATATGCTGCAAATGGCAAGAAAAGCATCTCTGGTGTTTACTGGCAGCTTTTTAAAGACACTGTCCCAGATTTATGTCCACTGGGACGTCGTCCAACTCTCTGTTTCCTGCTCTACCCACATGTTGCTATCAGATGTGACAATCCTGCCGCCTGCTAGTCCACGATGCAAGGCTCACTACCTTTGCAGTGATCTCAGATTTCAGCCCTGTAGTGTAGAAAGTTTCCATTTTTCAAAATGCACTGGCTCAGTATACCTGCCTGTTTTTTAAAGGGATAGTTCAACATTTTGGCAAATTGACTCATTGCCATAATCCCTATAGTCTTAGCAGTAGGTTTGTTACCTTTATTTGTCGGTGCGAGCTATTTTTAGAACGGTGCTCAGAGCTATGCAACAGAGGCTAATGGGATTTCTTGGTTTCCCTCATTAAACTCATCAAATACACAATCCAACAACTCCACAACGCTCTGGTGGACAAGTTGTGACCTGCACATTCACCACGCTATGAGATAATAACAGAACATTACGAGACAGAGTCATTTTCTAGGTAAATACAGAGACTGCTTGCTGAAAAACTGCCCCTGAAGGCAACACGCATCAGCGGTTTTGCATGAATTTCCCTCTAAAACAACTCTGTCTGGTAACGTTCTGTTATTATCTCATAGCGTGGTGAATGTGCAGGTCACAACTTGTCCACCAGAGCGTTGTGGAGTTGTTGGATTGTGTATTTGATGAGTTTGATGAGGGAAACCAAGAAACCCCATTAGCCTCCGTAGGCTAGCGTAGCTCTGAGCAGCTCGCGACTCTAAAAATAGCTTGCACCGACAATTAAAGGTAACAAACCTACTGCTATGACTATAGCGATTATGGCAATGGGCCAATTTCCCAAAATGTTGAACTATCCCTTTAAGGAAGATAGTGAAACTAGAGCTAAAATATGAGGGTGGAGACTCATGCTAAGCAAACAGAGGATTCACAAAATCCTTATTGGACTGCGCTGAACCTCAGCACCGACCATTCAATGCTCTCAGAGCCCATTCACACATACTCACTTCATGCGTCTTAGATCGGATCAGATCTCAGACAGTGAAGTGTAAATCCACACATTTCTAGCGTCCAAGTTGATTTGAAATCCGATTGTTCAAGCCTGCTCTGTACACGGTTTTCCTGCCAGATGAAGTCGTTTATCTGATCCTCGATCAGTGCAAACTGGGAACAAGATCCCTCATAACTGTTAGTGCAGTAACTAATCTGTGATGTCATTAATATCCTCTGGACTTTATCCAGACACCAAGCACTTTAAATGACAGGTGTTAAAGGACAATTCCGGGCAAATTCAACTCGGGGGTGTATTTTCCTAACATTTTAGGTCTAAAAGAAGGAATCTGAAGATTTTCAGTTTAATTGCTCCTGTTTTGCGGTAGTTGTGTCTGTCCCCGCATCGCCACGGCAGCGATGAATCGGAGCGGACTGAAGTTCCGCTGCTTAGGCTGGTTACATCCCTCAAAACCGCAATTTTTGTCCACAGACAGCGTCAGATGGCTCCTCAAACATGCACCGAGAGGTTTATTTACTTCAAGCAAGCCGACATGTTTGTAAAACTAGATCTAATTCAAAGTCTCCCGTAGTCTTGCGTTACATGCAGTTGGAAGCTCCCTTTTATGAAAAAAAATTGCGGTTTTGAGGGATGTAAACAGCCTAAGCAGCGGAACTTCAATCCGCTCCCATTCATCGCTGCCGTGGCGATGCGGGGACAGACACAACTACCGCAAAACAGGAGCAATTAAACAGAAAATCTTCAAATTCCTTCTTTTAGACCTAAAATGTTAGGAAAATACAGCCCCGAGTTGAATTTGCCCGGAATTGTCCTTTAAATAAATCTCAGGTATCGACATCTCTCTCTCAGCTGGACGTGTTTCCAGAAGAGACACTTTCTCATGAGGTTACATTTTCATTTTTCATTTCAGTGAAGACTCCAGCCAAGAGCTCAAACGCCGTCAGCAGAGACTCCTGGGAGAGCGATGCCACAGTGGACAGGTGAGGGAAGTGCAGTTCAAAGACACGGGGGCTTTTACTGAGGATGGAGATGGCACATCAGACTGCAGACCTCGGGCGTTTACCACTTCAAGCGTGTGGCCAGGAGGAGGACGTGTCTTTGAAGCTTTTCCTCCAGTGATGTGGGTCATGACGGCCTGACCCAACAAACACACCTCCACACACTCAGGTAAAACTATTCTCAGATACAGGTATTTTAACCCTCCTGTTGTCCTCCTGGGTCAAGGAAGGAAGGAAGGAAGGACGAAGGGATAGAAGGAAGGAAGGAAGGAAGGAAGGAAGGAAGGAAGGAAGGAAGGAAGGAAGGAAGGAAGGAAGGAAGGAAGGAAGGAAGGAAGGAAGGACAAAGCGATAGAAAGAAAGAAAGAAAGAAGGAAGGAAGGACAAAGGGATAGAAGGAAGGAAGAAAGGCAGGAAGGACGAAGGGAAAGAAGGAAGGAAGGAAGGACAAAGGGAAAGAAGGAAGGAAGGAAAGACAAAGGGAAAGAAGAAAGGAAGGACAAAGTGATAGAATGAAGGAAGGAAGGACAAAGGGAAAGAAGGAAGGACAAAGGGATAGAAGGAAGGACAAAGGGAAAGAAGGAAGGACAAAGGGATAGAAGGAAGGAAGGAAGGAAGGCAGGAAGGAAGGACGAAGGGAAAGAAGGAAGGAAGGGAGGCAAAAAGGATGTGGAAAGAAGGAAAGAAAGGAGGATGGAGGAAGGGAACAGATTGGGTCAGTTTGACCCAGAAGGACAACAGGATTAATATATTACCTGCTGCATTTTTGGGGCATCCTAATTGTATACTCAGCTCCTAACTGAATGCACGTCGGCCATTTTTAGCTCTAATGACAGAAGAAAATCCAATAAACAACAAAATAAAATGGATTTAAAACGTCTAATCATTGTTTGCAGTTGAGGTCCTGCAGCATCACCACATCTCTCTATCAGGGGGACGTCGCTGCACATTTGTTATGCATGGTGATTATTTCCGAGCTGATTCGGAGCCTAATGATCAGCCACGATAAGCCGTCCTCGACGACTCCACAAAATGCAGAGAGTGTGAGGTTTTTATTATTTCTGGAGCCGTTCCCATGGCCCGAGCCTTCGCAGCCCACCCTGGATTTCATGGAGCTCTCGGGCAGAAACCTCAAGAACAATGTGTGGTGCTGTGCTGATTCTAGGGGACCATGCAGGCGAGCCCAGCTGCCCCCACCTGCTAGCAGCTTTACTGGCTTGGCCCCCGGCCCCGAGGCCTAGCTGTTGCTATATGCTGCAGGGAGGGGGAAATAAAAAGATTTAATTTTTGTATTAAGTCTTTAAAGCAAGTGCAAAGTTGCAGATCATCATTTCATGTGCTCCTGCTGCTGAGAGTTTAGGTCTGGAAAACAATTAACTCAAAGAGACACAAAGTCCAACCATGGTGATTCACTGTAGGTGACGACTTGTTGATGAATTTTACACGATTTTGTCTCAGCGTGACATTGATGTCGGATTTGTTTCACACAATTTATCCGTTTGTCAGTTGCTAAAATAAGGAGTGATGATGATGATGATGATGATGTCTCAGTGAAGGACGGTGCTTAATCATCCATACATGATTCTCTGAGCAGCAGCTGTCTGTTGAGTCTGTCAGTTCTTGTTCTGTAGTGTCTCTGATTTAAAATAGTTTCATTCACATTGACAAGACAGAAACCTGCAACATCTGGAAATTGATCTAAACTGCAGATGTGAGATTTCCTGTTGTTAAGATCAACATTTTATTTTGCAGAAAAAGAGAATTTAACAATTAAGAATGTTTAAAAATATTAGTTAAATGAGATAGGCATTTGTTTTGTTTTGTTTTGTTTTTGGGCCATTCAGCTGGGGGGAGGAGGGGCCTGTGAGAGAAAGTGTGTTTGGTTATGGTGATCCTTCGCTCAGCTGTCGAGTCCAAACACACACACACACGTTTGTATGGCTATCTTTGTGAGGACACTCATTGACATAATGTATTGCCTAGCCCCTTACCCTAACCTTAACCATCCAAAACAAATGCCTAACCTTAACCGTTACTCTTAACCTAACTTAACCTAATTATAATAACCTAGTTATTATAAAGTCTTAACCCTCAAACAGCCCTGGGAAGGGGTCTGAGAAAGTGAGAACCAGCCAAAATGTCCTCACTTTCCCAAAATGTCCTCACTCTGATGGTTTAAAACTTGAACTGGTCCTCACATGTATAACTGTACAAGTACACACACACACACTCACTCACTCACACACACCAAAGTTCCACAGCCAGCAGTGTGTGTAGATACATGTTTGAATTGTATATACTAATGAGGACCTGTTGACAAAACAAAATCCCTACAGCCCATAACCTTGACTTTGATCCACTGTATTAAATCTTAGAGATGAGATAAAACATGAACCTAAATCAGCCCCTGTTTGAAAAAAATGTCCTCGTGCAAGGTGTCACTTCGACAGTGGTCCTCACAAAGACAGATAAACCAGACCACACAAACTAACCCTCCACAACCAATCAGCTGCTGGCGCGTGCAGATAGATGTACAGTATGCTACACTTGTTAGGACCCTCGGTGACATAATAAAATCCCAAAAGCTTGCAACATAAACCCTCATTCTCTATAATAAATAATAAGATAGTTTCCTTGTAATTGGTCCAAATTTGTAAAAATGTCCTCATGCAAAGTTTGACTCCAACACTGGTCCTCACAAAGAAGAGAAACCAAACTATACACACACACAGGCAGTACTGCCTGTGTGTGTGTATAGTTTGGTTTCTCCGTGGTCTGGTGTGAATCCCCACCTGCCTCGGCTGTGACAGGGGTCCACATGTGCACAGGGGGAGATTGTGATGCAGCACAATGCTGGCACAGAGCTGGTGGGTGAGTGGGTGGGTGGTGGTGGGGGTGTTGGGGGGCGAGGGAGTTAAACACTCTTTAAGCTCATAACTAGGCTGCAAGAAAAACATTAGTCAGTGTTCTCCTGTTCCACTGTTTGCCTTTGTCCTCCGCTGCTGCTGCTCTGTGAATATTGACTGAGGATTATTAAGATCGGGGAAATGGAGCTGCAAACAGCAACATCCTGCAACATGTTCAAAATTATACATTTGATAAGCAAACTGCTCTGTGTTTAAAAAAAATACTTTACAGATTTAATTTTTCATGTATTTATTTACATAAATCAATACATTAAACAATTAAGTATTGATCACATAAAACAAATGGCTTCACTCCAGTAGCTTCTTGTAACTTGGTTTATATTGCAAATAAATTATACTTCAAATCAGAAAAGAAAGAAATTTTCTTTTCCTATTTCTATATCCAGAGCTGGCCTTCCAGACATGAACCTGAACCTAACACACTGAAGGTCCAGCAGCAAACATGACAGAAAAGGAACAAGTTACCCAGAAGGCCTCTCTCTGTTTGCCTGGTTGTGTCCAAGGTTGTCTGTTTTGTGCGTTGACACAGTTTGCTTCATGTTTATGGTTTATTCAGATGCTTCAAATCAACATCACATCAACAAATGAATTGACTCAAACGATTTTTCTCATCTCACCCTCTCGTTGGTTTTACTTATATCTGTTCTTTTTCTCATCTTTGGTGGAACTAGAAAACAGAGCAGCTCCCAGAGCAGCTAATGCAACACCGGCTAGAGCGATGCCTCCGACCACAGCCGCCGTCTGAGCCGTTTCCACCTGCAAAAACACAAATAAGACGGAGGCAGGAGGTCAAGGACGAGCAGCTCAAAACATCACAAACACCAATTTAATATTTGTGTCACACACAGTCTGCAAGAGCTGGAGAAATGTTGATGAAATCTGTGCCGGTCAACGTCAAGTTTGATTTTCTTTTTAAATTTTCTTATGTTCCTGGTCACAACATCGAGAAGCATTGTGTGTTAAATTTAGCTGAGTATCCCTAAGATTTTTGGGTAACCCTTTAATTTACAGGCCGCTAATTACATGATAATGATGTGATAATGTCAAGAAATAACAAGTAATTGTGCAGTAATGTCAAGAAATAGCCTAGAAATCACGGTCAATTTCATAGTAATATGTTTTTCATAAAGGCAAAAGATGACACATACTTTTCATACTTTGAATTTTTTTGGGAAAGGCCAGAATTTTTCTCCACCAAGTCCTTTCAATTAACCAATATTGCTGGACCATTTCTACGCAATCCATTGTTACTTCTTGGCTATATTTCTCAACATTACTATGAAATTGGCCGTTATTTCTAGGCTATTTCTAGACATTATGACGCAATTACTTGTTATTTCTTGGCTATTTCTTGACATTATCTCGTAATTAGCGGCCTGTAAATGAAAGGGTTACTGATTTTTGTTTTTTTATAAACAATTATCCCAAACACAACCTCAACCAAACATAAGCAAGGAAAAAAGGAAAAAAACAAATAAGATGATATGTATTTCCATGTGTTTTCTTAAGGGCCACATAGTTTTCCCAAAGAGAGAGGGGTATCACAGAAAACTATAGATGTTTAATAAATAAGATTAGTTTACACTTTAAAAAACAAATTCTAGCATATCATTATCACTTGAACATATTTAGCTAAACTTGTTTTGTTCACCACAAACTAATTCCACTGTTGCCAGGTTGTGGTAACTGATGGGTTGAAATTATGTGTATCATGTACAACCTGGCAACTCATATCTGATAAACATACAAAACGTGCAGCTATGGTGATTTTTTGTTTTGTCTTATCGTTAACGTAGAGGGCCGTGCAAATGATGTGTCTTTCCCAGGAGAAACAATGAAACAGATTTCTGCTGCAACATAGGGTTGCATGCAACTCCTCAGCTGCTGCAATTTAACAGCATCTAAGCAAAACCAGTGTAAAGTACATATTTATTTCCAATTAAAAAGCTAAACCAGTCCAGCTGCTGGGGATGTGTGGTCCTTTAATTCCAGTGCCATGCTGGTGAAATAGTTGCTTTTGTCTTGTGGGATGATTATATATGGGCACAACACAGTGAAGGTGACAGATGCACTAAGTGGGTTGATTAAACAAAAGCTTTTTTTGGAAAACTTCGCAAAATCAGATTGTTAATCATCCTCCGGTTGTTTGAAATATGGGCAATCACAATTTATTCAGCGCCACATCTGCTTCTTATCAGCTGTAATGGATTGTGTTAGATCTGTGTATTGTTACAGGTACCGAGATGCTTATGTGATAAACACATCGGGTATCCAGGTGCAGACGCTCACCAGGATCGTGCATCACTTTGATAAAAGGATTTCCCTCTGAAACGTCAATACGATACGTTACAACCGCATCTGTTATGTTCTATTATGATTAGCCGTGGAGAGGTTTGTTTAATGGCTGTGTGACTTTTTTTTCCTCCCATTTTCTTTTAGAGAGAAGATTATGAATGGGTTTAGATGAGTTATTTGATCTGCTGATTGATTCTATTCACATAACATCTTAGTTTGTTAGATGTGAGATTTTTCATTTTAGGCTTGTACTTCCCCTTTGTGTGCTGGGTAAACCTTACTAATCTCTACCTAAAATAAGTAAGTTAAAATGCTATAATTAAACCAGACACTATTTCATTATCCCAAACACCATTTTAATGTAAAATGACTTCAAAAGTCATAATGTTTGTCAGAAACATATTTATATATTCTGTAATTTCTGTGCTTGCATGCCCGTATTAGTATCTCTCTGAAGATGCCACCCTGTTTATATAAAGCTCTCTATGGTCATGTCAGAGCTGTATTACTGAATTACTGCCAATGCAAACTGAACACAAGCAGCTGCAGAGCATTAAAAACATCACAGAGAGGATTTAACTGTGAAGCAGCCACAGGAAACTTGAATAAATCTTCTATAAAGATAAACGCCGACGGCCTTTTTTGCCACTGGGTCATTGAAAATGTTTCCAGATGAGTAATGGGACAAGATAAAGAAAGCCACAGGTGAAACCAGGTCACATCAAAGTGTATGTGTGAATCAATATAGCCTACAACCACGCTGCTTGAATACAATGCAAACTTATGATAGACGGTTCCTGTGCAGGACCAGTCTGCTCACCTGTCGAGACTCCCGCTTGCCGTAGCGTAGCTCTGTGACAAAGTGTTCACAGTTGTGACTGGTGACGGAGTACGGCAGCTCTTGACCCACCAGCCGACACGCCTCCCTCACGATGATGTGACTCTCTCGAGGATCGTACTCGTCGTCCAGGTGGTTGTTGATCTCGTACTTGTGGTGGCCGACCACCTCCCACAGCTTCTGGCGCCTGACCTGGGCCGTGCGGCTCTCCGTGAACATTAGAAGGTCAAAAGACCCAGATTCATCACCTGACTGATCTGTTTGTAGTAGAGGAAACAGGAAGTTAAGTTAGGTGAAAGAAGCCCAGAAAGGAAACAGATAACTGATCAGGAAAAAGTTTAAAAAAAACTTTACTCACTTGGAGGAATCATATGAACCACTTCATTTCCTCCGATGTAAACAGCCCAGTGCTGATACACCCCACGGTGGATCTCGATCAGGTCTCCGGGCTTTGCTTCACAGTCAAACTGAGTAAAATGAACAAAATTGACAATGTAGTTAGTAATTAAGTCATTAAAGGAGAATTCCGGTCATTTTTGACCCCTAAATCGTTGTCCTGATGGTCACCCAGTGTTGGGGGGAGCAAAAAACGCGACTAAAATTGATGCAGGAAAACCTGAGTTACACCATGGCTAGACGGCGCTAGCGATAGCGACAACGCTAAAGTATGAGGGCAATTTTTTCAACCACAACAAACACTCAAAAAACAATCAAATATCTATGGTACATGACTCGAATCCTTATGACACACCACTAAACTCATATAGTGTACAGTATAAACAGTATAAACTTTGTGTTTTTGCATGTAGTCAGACATCCTACAGTAACTCTGAAACATCCTGGAGCAAACTTCCTAGCGCCGGGTAGCCATGGTGTAACTCTGGTTTGCCTGCATCAATTTTAGTCGCGTTTTGTGCTCCCCCCCAACACTGGGTGACCATCAGGACAACGATTTAGGGGTCAAAAATGACCGGAATTCTCCTTTAAGGAGGTATTTGTGCAAGCTTTGCTATTGCTACGTAGCCGATGTTAGCATGAACACTGCTAAAACTTCTTGATTTGTTTCTGTTTCTCCTCCTCTTCTTCTGAAGCTAGCATGCTAACCAGCTAGCCTTGTCATTTTCTGTTACCGAGTCACTCCAGGATCCTGGCCAGTGTTGTTAATGTTGCTAGGTGATGTACTAATTACCATATTGATTACGTCAACAGTAGCTGTACGGTTTTATCTAAAAAGTGGCTGTAAATTTAGCTAAATAAATGGTCAAACTCACTAAAACTATCTGTGTATCCATGGTTACAATAATAACAACAATGTTTGGATGAAAGAAAAATAATGTAGCCTAAACCTCTGTTGTTATTAAGGAATCAAAGCTGCTCTACTAATGCTGCGTTCATAACAACTCGGAGGTCGGGATTTCCAACTCGGAAATTTCCGACTTCCGACATCATTGCGTTCACGCTGCAGGAACTCGGAAGAAAAAAACATGGATACCTGAAGGAGTTTGGCATGTTGTGGCTCATAGCTGAATAGGAAAAATAAATGTAGCAGTAAATGATGTTTATTTTGGAGGAGAGGAGACGCTGCAGATGAGTGCACATATAATGTTATAGCCTTGATAACAGTTAAACGTTATTTACGTCACATACGAGGACCACAATTTCACACCATACAACAATCACAGCTTAATATAAACGTATTTCATATAGGCTACTGCAATATTACACAAAAATATGCATTCAAACCTCAACAAATAACTTAAAATGTCTAAATTCTAACCATTTAAGATGAGGGCTGCCATGTTTTGATGTTGTCGTGACGTCAAGTCGGAAACTCGGAGCTCTGATATGATACCCGAGTTCCCGACCTGTAATTTCCGAGTTCGACGCCGTTCAATTCATTTTTTACAACTCGGAGCTCGTTTTTTTCCGACTTCCGAGTTGTCTTGAACGCAGCATAAGTCGTGTGTTGTGTCCTTCACAACTTCTCCCTGACAGTAACTTTGTGTCTTTACACAACATCAGTGCACTTTCCCATTTGCTCCTGTTATAACAACTCTGTAGCAGTGCGTATCAAAACAATCTCTTATCACTTAAATGCAGCCAGGGCCGAGGCTTTTGGCACAACTGGTCAGAAAAACAGCTGTAGCTAAATGCTAATGCTAGCTTTGAGCGCTCATGTCTTCTGTTTGGTTCTCATGCATGTGCAGGAAGCTTTTAGCTCAGTAACGACTGCCGCTCATGCACAAGTGTCTCTTCCTTCTTTTTCTCACTAGAAATCTGAGTAAATCATCAAACAAACATTGCAGAGTGATCAAACACTCAGTTTACTCAGCTACAACTCAAACAAGTGCTTTAACTTCCAGCAACATGATTAACATTATGAGAATGTACCGTTAGCCTACTATTAGGCTACCACAGACATTACAAAAGCTTTAAATAATAACATTTAGATGTGTGTTTTCATTGCAATTGAAATGGTAAAACACTGTAGGCTACAGGTCAGGAGCAAGTCCAGGCTTCAGTCAGTCAGTCAGTCATGCTGCACTGCAGGAAACTAGAGCTGTGTCAGTGTAAATAAAACAGAAACACATCAGCTGAGACTGAAAATAAGAAACAAAATCTCCAGTAACTTGTGTCAGTGAGGGAGCAGAGCAGCAGGAGACTCACCAGTGTCGGAGCCATGTCTTCACTCCTGCATGTGTGTCCTCTGTTTCCAGCAACAGGGGTGACTCAGCCCGTCGGTCTGAGCAGGAAACGAAACCTAAGAGTGCTCCGGATTCCTGAGCTGAAAGTGATCACACTGGTGTGTCAGCTGATAAGCACCGAAATACAAACAAGACAAGATTAGATAAACACATCGGTGCTCACTGGATATAACCAGGCTGCACGGCCTTAATTTGCAAATCATTAACTCAAGAGAGAGATGAACACACTGGACCTGGACTGCAGCCAGGCAGGCAGTGCTGAAGGCAGTAAAGGGATAGGTTTCGTTTCTTGGGAACTGGGCATTGGGTACGTGCACACACACACAAACACGTACTGTGTCTGTGTTTTTATATCAACAACATTGCATTTGTAATTCTAGAGACAGAACTTCTGCATAAATCACAGCAGTGATATGGTTTTAACAAGAAAACAAATTCTTGTCTTGTTTCATCTCTCAGATCCTCTGGGTCCAAAATTGAGCTGGACTGAAAAAAACAACAAATAATCAAGCATCTTTATTTTTTAGTTTCTGAGCTTTAATTGCTAATCTGATATGATTTTGGACGTTCACACAGGGATTTGCAATGGTAGGTGTTCAACAACATTGTGTTTTAAAGTGGGTCAATGAATTAACACTGAAGAAATATGGTCAGCAGCAGCTCTTATCTTATCAGATAGGAGTTCACTTTATTGATTTGTAGCTACATTATGTGTTTTCTTTTGATAGCCTATCTTGGTGGAGACGTCCAAGCTTTAAAACAGAGGATAATCAGTAGCGTGAACAGAGAGGAACCTTCACCTTGTCGCCCTCTCAGTTGATCCAGTCAGTCAGAGACGGACGGATTGGTTAATGAAACGTCCTCCTGGAGTAAATTAATGTGTCAATAAGACGCCTCTCAATGAAACACTCAAGGACGGACGAGGCAGCTCAGCTCTGTGAATAATTTAATTAGAACTCTGTTAGAGAAGATACATCAGAAGAAGAATGACATAGTTTTTATTAAATACAGTTATTCAATTGTAACCAAATGAATTTCACCAAGGCCAAACAACGTTTACAATAGGCTAATTTTTACTCCAATGATCATTTTCCGAGACAAAAATTTTGAAAATGAAGCATTAGGCAATGAGAGAAAAAAACTGAATAGCCTAGAAATCAATGGTTTGATTCCTTCATTGTCATTTTTATGTGTCAGTTGGGTAGTTCTTCTCGACTTTATGCTTCTGTATCTCCAAACCCAGATTGCTAACATGTTGGGCTTTCACTCCGACCTCTTTGAGTCCGGAATTTTTTGGTCAGACTTTTCTGTTTGATCCAGACCAAATTTGTGACCCAAAATCTGGTCCTATCAAAAGAGGTGGTCTTGGTTGGGACCAAACAAAACCAGGGTTCAGACTTTTGTAGCTTTAACAGGAAGTTGTGGTGGTTAGCCTACGCCACAACAGTGCAATTATCGTTGCCACAGTGCCAGAAACTTGTTCATTCATTTCGCTACTTTGCTAACGAGCTAATTCATGGAGAGCTTTTGTGACGAGACTACATCATACACAACTAATCAATGTAAAGTGTCGAGAAGCAGCGTACGAGGACATAAACAGTTCTTAATGCAGAATGAAACCAGAACCAACTGGACCAAATGTAGACATTGGAGCATAAACACCAACCATGGTTCAGACCTTGGTTCAGATTTTCAGGCGCAAACGTCGAACAATAAGGCTGTCTTTACACTACAAGGTTCAAGTGGCCCAATTCCGAGTTTTTCCTCTCAAGATCGGAAGGGAAAAAATTGGATCTGTAACATGAATGTGTAAACGGGACAATTACGCATGGAGTCGGATATTGTCAGATCAGATTCAGGCCCCCTGTTATATGTGGAAATAACTCAGATACACATCGTATATCTGCCAATACGCCTGTAATCTAAACAGAGAGATCAGATATAGGTCACTTCTGATAGAACATGTAAATACACAGTCAAAAAAAATCGCATATAGGCAACAAATCGGAATTGGGCATCAAGGCCTGTAGTGTAAAGACGGCCTAATAGATCTGTTCTGTTAGTTCTTCTGCCCCCTAGTGGCCACAGTGTAAAGAGACCCTGAAACAATAGCACAAGTGAAGCAGCGGCAGGTGAATATCAGCCAGGATGAACTGAAGGGGGAATTAAAAAAAAAAAACAGGAGTCAGTCTTTCATATTTTCAGGAAAGTTTCCAAGCCTGGGAGACCTGGAAGTTAAATTTCTCCCCAGTTCCTCATTAAGCGCTTAAAACAGGAAGCGCTCCATCAGGCCGGCCGGCGCAGGGATTCCACCGGCCTCTTAGGTCTGCAGGATGTTTGGAGAGTTTCCCCCCACTCAGATCAATGCTGCTGTGCTGCTTTTTATTAAATACAGCTGTAATACAGTATGTCCTGCACCGCCGCCAAGAATCACTCGGTTTTTTTTCTTCTGCTTCTTCTTCATCTTTTTCTTTTTTCTTTCCTCTCTACTGTTCTGCTCTCTCTTTCTCTCTCCCTCTCTCTTCTGGTTGTCCTCACCTCATTGACAACAGACAGAAGCCAGAAGAGAGATCTGACACCAAACATTCATCTCTCTTCCTGTCCGTCAGCGCTGCCTTTTACCGCGGCACCTGTTGAAGCGCCTGCCATATATGCCGTCACCTGCCTGCCGCTTCACCCAGCCCCCTGCCCCCCCCCCCCCCCCCTCTCTCCCTTTCGTCTCTCTTTTTATTTCTGTCTCTCGTCCACGGTCGCTGTTGCTCTGGAAATAGCACTAGAATTTCCTACTCAAGTAGAAGCACTTGAAGCAGCAGTCTCTACATAAATGGGTCATAAAATATTTCAGGAGGTACTCACACATAAACTCCTTCTCATCTGATATTTTCAAATCAATGTGCACTTATGTCTGCAGGGAAATATAAAGTTACCATGGACACAGGCTCACAACTGAACTGATTTGAGTTTGGGTGTCAAAGGTCAAAGGTCAAGGTTGGAGTGACTAAAAAAAAAAAGCAATTTCTGCTTTGTGAATGCAAAATCTCCAAAACACCTTTTGGGAATCTGTTGAAATTTAGTACAAATATTCACCTGGACTTAAAGGCATAGTTCAACATTTTGGCAAATTCGCCCATTGCCATAATCCCTATACAGTAATAGGAGTTGGTTCATTACCTTTAATTGTTGGTGCATGTTGTTTTGAGATCTGCTCTCGTGGAGAAGTTGTGACCTGCACATTCACCACGCTATGAAATAATCATGTAATTATGTAACATTACAACACACAAAGCAAATACTCTGAACTACTTGCGCTTTTGAAATCACTCCGCCCAGCAGCTTTGTCTGGAATGTAGTTCCGGCTGCATTTGCTTCTAAAACAACTCTGTCTCATAATGTTACATGATTATCTCATAGCGTGGTGAATGTGCAGGTCACAAGTTGTCCACCAGAGCGTTGTGGAGTTGTTGGATTGTGTATTTGATGGGTTTGATGAGGGACAGGGGACCTGTACCATTCACCTCCATTGTGTTCACTGAGCAGCTAATTAAAGGTAATGAACGTACAGGCGAATTTGCCAAAATGTTGAACTATCCCTTCAAGTAATAACTGATTACATTTTAGACGCTTAAGGTCAGAGGTCAAGGTCAAGGTCACAGTGACATCATAGTACAGGATTATGGCCCTGTGAACACAATATCTCCAGAACTCCTCAAGAAACACCTTTCAAATTTGAAATTTCAAACAAGTTCACTCGGACTAAAAGACGAGCTGATTAGACTTTGGTTCACCTTTTACTGCATTACTCAAGACTTCACACTGCAGTTCTGACTAAATTCCTATACATAACTGTGGAAAAACCGCGAGGAGGTGATTCTAGTTTTGGATTACTGTAAAAACCTCCAAGAGTGTATTTTCCCAATACAATTACACAGTTTGTTCTGGATCTATGCTCGGCTGCTATGATGCTATAGCTGAAGGAGACTCATACGTTTAAAAACAAACACCTCCTTCAGTCTAATTTTAGCTCCTCAGAGTGTAAAACTGTGAAACACGTAATCGTCTAATTTGCAGGTGATTTTCCTCTCCCTGTCCTAACCCTCCACCCTCATTTGCTGCTTCCCTACAGATTACTTCACATCCTCCTCCTGCTCTTCTTCCCACCCTCTTCTACTTTTGACCTCTAACCTTTTCACACTGAGATCTGTAGTGTGTGGTTTAATCAGAGCCTGAGGCAGAAAGCAGAGCTCTCATCCTGTCCTGGTTTTATCGTCTGCCCCCTCGTATTCCTCCTAATCCTCCTTCCTGCGGGCGTAGACTCCTTCTCCTCGTGCGACTTGATGAGCCGCCGTGGTAAAAACCCCGAGCTGAGCTTCGACCGGAGGACTTTTATTTTTTCCCACCTCCTCCTCCAACGGTCGACCCTCCCTCAACCGCTGCACTCCACTTACTGTAGGCTCAGGCAGGGCCGTGTCAGATCTTGGCCTTTGATATGTTAATACCTTCCTCTTTTTCATGTCTTTTTCTTTTTTTTTTCTTAAAGTATTGACTGGTGGCTGTGCAGGCGCAGCGTTATCCTCTGCCTGCTCCGGTGAAAAAAGGAGGAGATGCTGTTGAGAGCATCCTGCTTGGTCAGTGATTTGCAGCCTTAAAGGGATAATTCAACATTTGGGCAAATTGGCTCATTGCCATAATCCCTATAATCATAGCAGTATGGTTCGTTACCTTTAATTGTAGGTGCGAGCTATTTTTAGAATGGCTGCTCAGAGCTACGCTACGGAGGCTCATGGGATTTCTTGGTTTCCCTCATCAAACTCATCAAATACACAATCCAACAACTCCAAAATGCTCTGGTGGACAAGTTGTGACCTGCACATTCACCACGCTATGAAATAATAACTGAACGTTACCAGACAGAGTTGTTTTAGAGGTAAATTCATGCAAAACTGCTGATGCGCGTTGCCTTCAGGGACAGTTTTTCAGCAAACAGTCTCTGCATTTACCTCTAAAACAACTTTGTCTCATAACGTTGTGTTATTATCTCATAGCGTGGTGAATGTGCAGGTCACAACTTGTCCACCAGAGCGTTTTGGAGTTGTTGGATTGTGTATTTGATGAGTTTGATGAGGGAAACCAAGAAATCCCATGAGCCTCCATAGCGTAGCTCTGAGGAGCTTGCCACTTGGCTTGGCCGTTCTAAAAATAGCTTGCAGCGACAATTAAAGGTAACAAACCTACTGCTATGGCTATAGGGATTATGGCAATGGGCCAATTTGACAAAATGTTGAATGTTGAAAGAAGAAACCACTTCAGTCAGCTGAGAACAATCCAGCAATTGGATGACTTCTGTATAGACACAAGCTGCAGGTAAAGCTTTCTGCGGCTCTCTGGTTGTTGCATAGTTGTATGTGTACACCATGGGTAATATATTCTGTGTAATATGCTCTGTGTGTATATGGACATGTATGTGCACACCATGTGTAATTATGTTCTCTGTGTGTATGTGGATGTGTGCGTACATGTACATGTGAATGTGCAGATGTATGAATACCATGTGCTCGCTATATGCATGTGTGGTTTTAGATGCAGCTGTGTCAGCACTTGTGCCCAAGACAAGTTTCCTGTCAAGGACTAATAAAGTATATCTTAATCTTAATCTTAAAGAACATGAGCAGCTTTTTTCAGTGTGTAAAGACACAACAAGACACACGGACGAGTGCAGCTCACGTCCAGAGCTGGAGAGAAAAAAAACATGTATAATTCATTCACTTGAAACAAAATCGCCTGTAGACGACTTCATGAAGAATTAATACAGATGTTTATAAAGATGGACGACCTGTCTCTCCTTCCTCCCACTGGGCATAAAATGAAGCTAAACGTCCTGCTAAAGTCAAGAGGAGTATGAAGTCCCACCCATTAACCTGCGTAACCCAATGCTGAGCCAATGACAGCTGCCAATCATTATGGTTTTTTAGCATTAAACCAGAAAGATGAACATTCAACTATAGATCAGTGATAGAAGCAGGATGGATTTAGTTTACTTATTATTTTTCTTAAACTTATTTCTTTAATTTTCAGTTCAATTCATCTTAAATGTGTGTAGGATAGACATAAGAACTTAAGTTTTTTGTTATTATTATTATTATTTTGTAAGGGGACTATGCACAATATTAAGCATAATTGTTACCATTTAATGCATTTTATTTAAAATCATCTTGTGAAAACGAAGCAACAGATAAACTCTTCATCCTCCTGACAGTCGATCCGACAGCAGCCAAAACAGGAGGGAAAAGCATGTTTGTGCAGACTCGCAGACAGACGACAGATGACACCTCACATTATCACATTTGGAAGTAAAAACTGTATTTGAGTTAATATAAAAAGCATTAATAATCTCTTTATACTAACTGCTATGAAATAAAATGAATAAAGGGAACATTATGATTAAAAAAACGACATTTTTGACTTGAATCTGGACGTTGTTAACCTGTTGGTGTTTTATCAACAGGTGGATTTTTACAAGTGCAATGACCATGACTTTGAATAAAATGCAGCTATGTACTGATATTAATTTAGAATAGTAAACATATAAAGTTTGCATTAGCACACTGTGACACGAACATCTTGAAACCTGCAACACAATCAAATCCTTATTTCCTTGTTTGATTAAAAGAACATTTTGGTGTGTTGTATAGAGTTGAGATTAAACCCATGTGCGCCTAAACGTAGACGCCGTTTTACAGCAGAACAAGAGCAGCTGAAGTCGCCTCCTGTGCCCATTCAACCACAGGCGGGACCGTAAATCATGCCGGCTGCTTGGCAGAAGTCGTGGATCATTGTACAATGGTTAATTAAAGCCAGATCAATCTCAGTGCCACCGCTTCCTTTTCTTACACTGAGCCTCCAGACAACAGTCCCATGGTACCTTCAAGCCCGGCAAGAAGGATGAGGAGGACGAGGAGGAGGAAGATGAGGAGGTCCGTGATGTTTGTGCAGGGCTGGTAAAGAGGTTGCCACTCATATTTGTACAGAGGACAAAGCCTCGCCGGCTCTCTGGCATCATATGAAAGACGCGTTTCAGCAAATACAACTGTTCACTTTTTTTTTTTTTTTTTTTGCTTTGCTCTTTCTTTCCAAAGGCCATGGCCAAATTTCAGCAAAATGAGTTTTGTGCCAGTTGCCATGGTGACTGGTCAGCGCAGTGGGCAGAGGATAGTCGGGGGGCGGCCGCGGGGGCAGAGTTCACATCTGAGTTCCTTATTACTGCAGTGGTGGCGTACTGTGCATAATTATACTGCGAGGGAGCTCAGACACTGGAGGAGGAACAATGGTACAAGAGGAGGAGGAGAAACCGACAAGAGGGTTTTAAATGAGGAGTAAACTTCAGGCCAATTAGACCTCCATCAGACATGTAAACCGCTGGGCCCCCTCTCATGCATCTCTCCTCCTGTCTCTGTCTGGCTTTGATGGCTCTGACAGTGGAAACCAG
Organism: Trachurus trachurus; assembly: GCF_905171665.1. Lineage (NCBI taxonomy): Eukaryota > Metazoa > Chordata > Actinopteri > Carangiformes > Carangidae > Trachurus > Trachurus trachurus. The sequence goes on along the minus strand of NC_139907.1, from coordinate 5,288,002 downwards.
TTCATATTTCATATTAAAGGACCAGCAGCACAAAACAAGGCTCAAAAATCAAGTTTTTTTAATCCTGTTTGTTCATGAAGAAAATGAATTAAGTGCTACTAACATTGCTTCTCAATCAACTAAAACACTACAGTCGCTGCTGCTAGCAACACTGTGAGTCTGTGCTTTAAACACTACATATTATGGAAATATTACTTTTTGAAGGATCTTTAACATAATATTTGGGTGTTTGTCTTGCCTTCCGGCCCCCAAAATGTGAGAATTGACAAAAAAAATCTGTAATTTTTTCAGGCTCCCGCAGTGAAATCCATGTGGTTTTATGAGCTGTTCCCTCGGTAGTCATCCAATGATGTCATTAGTTGTCGAATTTGCATAATACCACCCCTACCTGTGAGTACCTCATTTGCATTTAAAGGGACAGGCACTGAAACCAGCTGTTCTGAACAGGGCTGTTTGGAGCAGATGAAAAGAGCTGTGATGTTTGATCCTTGGGGTGTTTTGACACCTGGGAACTATTTCAATTTGTGGAAAAGGTGCATACTTTAAGCTAAATGCAGACATGATGTTTACAAGTTCACGATGTTAGTTAGCATGCTAGGATGCTGAGCTGAGGATGATGGGAAACATGGATCTCAATATTCTGATTTAAGATTAAAACACATATATTAGCATGCTAATATCTGCTAATAAGCACTAAACACAAAGTATAGTCAGTCACCTCAGTCAGAAGAAACCATACATTTTTTTTCATAAATGCATCAAACAGCTACATTTTCCCGGTACACTCGGTCTACTAATCCCTCTTCTTTGTTTGCATGACATAATTGTCCCTTTTGTCACACAGCTGTTCTGATTAAACATAAACCGCAGGTTATATGAAACCACATTCCATGTAAAACACTGAAATATTCAGTCTGAGTGAAGGTTTAAGGGTGATAATAAAAGGTAATTATTGCATGTATTTTAGTTATTAAACAAATTATTTGAAGGATTAAAAATTTCAACCATCTCAGAGATCAGCGCTGTCAAGGAGTCGGTCAAAAATGCTTCCTGTTTCCTGAAGCATTTTCATCACAGTGACAATTTTTTAATCTAAATATCAACAAAAAAACCTTCTAATATCAATTGGGAAGAATTGTAGTTGATTATACAGCTGGCTGTTGAATTATATGAAATATAAATGTAATATACATGGTTTTAGAGGTGCAGAACCAGCCTTGACAGCCCAAGAAGATCCTGCAGCTTCTTGTAACTTGTGACGACTTGGATCAAAACATGATTTATCCTGAGCGTCACATCTTACCAACAGTAACAGTGTCAAGCGAGCTCACGTTGTGCAAAGTGGGACTTTGGCTAAACAATACAGCGTCTTATCTGTGCAGGCTGGTTTTAGTCCTCCCCATTCCTCTGGATCTTTCTCCTGCCAAGAATTTTTCTGAGAAGAGACGTGAGGAGAAAAGAGACGAGAGAAAAAGACGCCAGCTACTGTAGAGTTGTCATCTCTCACACTCGCACAGCATGCCGATGAGCTCCTCTGCAGCTCCGGCCAGTGGGACTTGACAGTGAGCGGCGAGCAGCAGCGAGGGATGATGGGTGATGTGAAAAGGGGCCCCCCTCGGGTCCCCCGGGCAGACTTCCTGCTCCGGGGCCAAACCGACCTAAACAAGTGGCCGGCGGCACAGTGTTCAGGAACTGAGCTGACCCCGTGACCTCACCACGATTCTTCCTTTTTCTTTTCTTTTCATGTCTGTGTTTGTCTGTGCAGATTGTCGTCGTGACCATCGTGTGCATCTGCATGTGTGTGGGTGAAGCTGCATGTGTGTGTGCACATCCTGCCTGTAGATGGGGGTGTGTGTCAGACTGAGGATCAAGGCGTCATAGTGTGGGCCTGATCATTTAAAGACATTCTGACAATAGAAAACAATCTGATTAAAACAGTTTTTGCTTTGGTTTCTACTTCCTTTTGGCACAGGCTGCATGTTTTTTTTGTTTTTTTAAGATTTCATGGTATAACTACATAACCAATGCTCATTTTAAAATGAGTTGTAATGAGGGAAGTCATAAAAACAAGAGAAGAAGCCAATTATGACCAACTGTGTTCAATTTTCTTGGATAAACTGGAGGAATCTGACACGTGTATGAGCATGTGTCTTGGAATTAGTTAATCTTTATTCAGATTCAGCTACGTTGCTGATGTTCTGACAGAATTTCTCTCTTTCTGAGAAAATGTAATTAACGCCAATAAACTTACATTGTAAACATCTGGACTGAACCGCTGCCCTCAATTACACTGATCAAACTGACACAATTCAATCTGAAAAAAACAGAGTTAACTCAACTTTATACACCTCTCCTGGCAACATGTGCAGCTCACAGAGCGTCACATTAACACCTGTCCCCCTGCAAACAGTGGCAGGTGGGAACGAAAGTGCTCCACACCAAAGTGGTTGTTTAAAAACTTAAATTCTATACGTGAAATAATAAAGCAGCTGAAGATGAAAGTATGTAATCAGGTCTGTTAAAGGGATGGTTCACCCAAAATTCAAATTTCACTCATTATCTACTCACCCTCATGTCCACTAAGGGCTGGGAGAAGTTTCAGAGTCCTCCGTGCCTTCTCAGAGTTATTATTTAACTTTTTTTGGAACAATTTCTCATGTCAGGGCTTCAATACAAGAGGGACATTACAGACGAGCAGTATGGAGGTATTTGGATGTTTTTGGTGTGTCTTTTTGGATGAAGAAAAGTGAGCTCCGTTCGCTACCGTCATATGGACATGCAGTACTGCACGGAGCCCCGCTGTAACTCCGAGAAGGCACGGAGGACTCTGAAACTTCTCCCAGCCCTTAGTGGACATGAGGGTGAGTAGATAATGAGTGAAATTTGAATTTTGGGTGAACTATCCCTTTAAATAAAGTGAACTAAAACTGCATAAATTCAGATGGTAAGCTTATAATTAATTTAAATACAGAGTGTATTATAATAAAAGTTCCAGTATGTATATTTTTCCTCTGTGCCGATGACTTGTGTGAGTTCAGCGGAGTCAGAATCAGCAGACAGAAGGTGAACGATGATTCACGGGGAGAAGAAGAAGAAGAAGAAGAAGCCGCCTTCTGCTCGGCCTCTGCGGGCTCCTCCAGGATCACGATGTGACAGACTGAAATGTTGGATTATTTTAACCGACAGACAACGGTTGAAAGGTGCCCAACTGCTGCTGACTCATCCAAAACACGCTGCTCTTCATACGCGTCTGCTGGGACGGACGTGATGTCGAGCAGAAGACGAAGAGGAGGAGGAGGATGCAGAGAAGAAGGAGAAGAAAAAAGACATTTAAACTAGTAAAAAAAAAGGAAGAAAAGAAAAAGTAAAGACCCACCACAGTTTTATATAAATAACTCTCCATGTTGCTGCTGCAGTCAGTTCCCGGGAAAAGAAAAAGAAAAGAGTCTCCGCTGCTCGGAAATGAGGCAGCGAACGTCTCTGATTTGTTTGGACGGAAGAGAAGAACTGGTGATGGAAACCAAGAGAAACAAGAAAAGAGAGAGTGACCCACAGAAAGTTAAAGAGCTCACAGCAGAGCCTGAATGCAGCACATCCACTCGACCATGAATACTAACAAGTTTTTAAATATTCAATCATTTTCTTATTACAGGCCAAGGTCCATTATTCAAAGTGGGACAGTCACCAAATAAAGTTTCAGAGAGGTTTTATTTATTTAAACCTATCAACGGGAAATGAAAGTTGGATTATTTGTTTACAGTTTTGATAAGAAAAATCAATATTTTTTCATTTTCAAACTTTATTTCTACTGGGTTTTACAGATGCTGCCATCTTTTACATAATTTATCACCAATAAATAGATCATAAAACCTTCAGCTTCAGATTACGATCAGTAAAGCTTGGTGTGAATAACGGTCTCCACCTGGTGAAGATAAGATCTCCTACATGAGTGTATGTTTTTGTTGAGATTGGTTTTATGTCGTAATGTGAGAGAGTGGGAGAATTCCCATTCAAAAATGTGAACCTTGAACGCCTCGTAAAGTCAGTTTTTCTGACTCAAGAAGTCGGTGCAACATCACCAATGGCTGCCAAACACACAATAACAACAATGATATCTCAGATTTGACATCATTCCCAGCTTCCAAACTAAATGCAAATCTTTCCTCCTCACTTTAAAGGAAGTCGTAAAGTTTCTGTGACACTCGCGCAGCTTAAACCTCCAGTAATGAAGCTCCAGGGAAAAACAGTGTCTAATGACTTATTCTAGACTTCCTCCACAGTCATGACTGTTTCTCCTCTACTGTAGAAACCAGCTTTCTTTTTTTTTTCAAGCCCTTTACTCGCCCACACAGATCCTCCATCAGCTGTGGCTGCTTTAAAATGAAACAACGCCCCCACACTGAGCCAAACGGCACCATAAGTCATATATTTCCTATATCTATCTATCATATATTACATTTCTTTAACTCTTTCTCATTATCCTGCAGCTTTGGATTGAATCTGATTTCACATATCTCTACGAGTGATGATACATCAACTGATAAATCGTGTGGGGCCTTCGTTTATTCTGATACCTGTGCTGATCAGGTGTTGTCGAGCTGCAGAAACAGGATGACATCATCGGCTCTCAGTAATAAAGCCATCCAGAGGTGGAGCTGTTGAATAAACAACAGAGGATCACCGGCTTCTTCTGCACATTCCCACACATGACAGTCTAACAGATCTACAGCATCTACTGTACTGTAGATACATCAGCACTCATGCAAGTCGTACAAATAAGCCGGCGTTCTCCCGCATACGACGGCACCGACACCGGCACAGAGCGTCATTGTTGAGCCGACCTGTTTTTCCGTGTGAAAGTGTTTGACAGGACGAGTCCTTCCTCGTACCTTTGTCTGAGAGTCGTCAGCTGACTTTGGCCCAGAGCTGCGGCGCTGACACGTCCTGACATTGTTTGCACAAGGCCGGGCCACAGATGATTGATTACCCCTTATCTCCCCCTGGCGAATCGAGGGCCTTAATTGAGCACGGTTTGGTTACAGATCCCTTTCTCTCTTGCCCATGAAAGGCTTGGCCGGTGCTCTGGCTTCTCCCTCGCGATGAATGGCTGCATTTTAGGGCCAGACCATGCTGTGGGCAGGCCTTTGTCTCCCTGACTGATGGCTTCGGGTTGTTGAACGGCTTCCAGGAGATCGTTACTGACTTGATCTGACAGCGTTGGCGACTGCCAGGGCCCGGCAGCTTCCTCTGCCAACACAGACAGCTGCAGAGAGCAGGGGGGCATCGTTCAAGAGCGCTGACCGCTGCTTGTGTAACTCAGATCACCCACTTCAGCCACTTTGGTTTCACACCACAGATTATTTCCTGCTGCAGATGTGCCCCCTGTGCAAGACGCTCAGTCCTTCCTCAGTCGTTAAAAAAGAAAAAAAAAAAAAAAACAGCCCGGGAGATCTGGAAATCCTCAGGCTTCAGGGGGCGAACAGTCAAACTGATCTCCAGCCTGTTGGATGCACCTTGCAGCAGCAAATAGTCTCCTCCACAAACATATCAATCACTAGGACCTCAGATGAGTTAAAGAGGAACTATGCAAGATTTTTTACCTTAACTTCGCTACACTTTTACAGCTTTGGAGTAATTGTGACGTGAAATCAATGACTTGTAACTAGCTCCAGGGAGAATGGAGGCTCTCTGCCTTCCACCTAGCGTCTCTTGGCTGAAAACCAACCCTGTAAGATCAGAGCCTCTTGTTTATGACAGATAATACTACACAGATATACACATCATAACATTGTATATGATAAATAACGTTAACCATCGCTCCATGGATAGATTTCTCACTGGCTTTGTTGAAAACAAATGCACATGGAGGAGAGGAGGGTTAGAGACACAAAGAGAGGCAAAGAGACTGGACTTGCATAGTTCCCCTTTAACTTCTGCCTTTTTAAAATCTGGGAAACAAGCCTCAGCTGTAGCTTTACAACACTGCAACCAAAGAGCAAAGGCTTCTGGGAACCACAGGTAAAGAGTTGGCTCTGAGTTCTCATAAAAAAAAGAAAGAAAGAAATACACAAGACTCATTGTTTTGAGCTGAAAGCAGCATTTATGTTTTTAAACTCACTTTCATGCATGAAAGAAAAACCTTCTAGTACAATCTTCTAATCTGTAATTAAACATAATGACTGACTCCGCCCACCACCTCCCTCTCCTGCAGGAGGCTCCAGCTCTGACGCTGCCCAGACAGAGGCACCACAACCTCACCAGAATAAACAGCATCCTAAAATATACCATATAGCTACTGTATTACACACCCTAAATATATTTATGCATATGTGTCTTTATGTTTGGTGTGTCTGATGGATATAGACTCCTCATTCATTAAAATGTAATTATTATTTCATTATTGAACAACAAACTCCACTTTCTTTTAATAAGACAATAATAGATGAGATAAAAATAAAAAATCAATCCCGAAATATTACTTACTCAGCTTTTACTAATTACTTGTCTTACATGTACAGTGTTTGTGTTTTCTTTTGGAAATTGCTTTTATACTTTATGTGCTCAGTGTGATTTCTGAACAATTCATTTTCAAATGTGCTCTGTAACTTAATTTTCAAGTTGTTGCTTTTTTTCACTCGAGTTTGTAATGAAGACGTTTTGCAGCTCAAGAAGGAAACATCAAGTGGAAAGAAAAACACGGAAAAAATGCAAAATAAGCTGCTGAAGCTGTTTCCTCCCAACTGTGTTGTAATTGTTATTTCCATAATCACATCACTTTTTTGTATAATGATTCATTTTCATCAGATTTTTTTTTGTTTTTAATGAAGAGAATGATGGAGAAAAAAAGACTGATTAAGATCCTTCAATATTAATAGCCTACATTTCAATATTGATCAGAGAAATTCAGCATTTAATTCAGACGGAGCGGAGTGGAGGCCGAGCTGCTGCTGCTGCTGCTGTTTGGTTTAGATGGGAGATGAACTGGGCGGACAGGAAGGAACCGAGCTGCTGCTACTTTTTAATTAGCTTCTGTTTTAAAGTGTGAATTGTTTTTTATATTTTTCTCTGCACACAACAAACTGTTCAGAGCTTTATCTATGAAAAACAAGAGCTGCAGCCTCCACAGCGAGGTCAAGGAGAAGCGTGTGTGTGTGTGTGTGTGTGTGTGTGTGTGTTTGATGTGATGAAGGTCACAAACACACTTTGTTTACCCGGACTATCTCCTCTCCTCACCTCCTCTTCATGGAGCTGCATCTCTCCGTCAGCCTCCGACCTCGGTAAACATTTTTCTGCTGAGCACAGAGTCCCTGCTCGCTGTAATTAACGCTCCACTGCTCTCGTTTAGGAAGCAAATCTAAATAAATAGAAAGGAAGTGTAGTCGTGCACACATCGACTAGGGGTGTACAGCCAGTGCTCTATTTGTATTCGGATTCGGATTTGGGCTTGTAAAAAAAACTTTGAATTCGGATTTGTATTTGGGAAGAAACCGGAAGTGGGCGCACTGACTTCAGCCGAGCTAGTGCTACGCCGAGCTAGCCGGCTAACTTCCGCTTTAGCTCTCGGCTAACTAGAACGGGAATAAAATAATCTAATCGTGCGGCTCTTCTAGACTTTCCAAACGTAATCGGAATGAATAGATCAAATTCTGGTGGTGAAACGAGTCTTTCACGGGGGTTGTGACACTCAAAAAAAAAAAATCCACCGTTTTATAGCCGCATTTTCTTTTCCCATTATTTTCTATGAGAAAAATGCTAAGTTGTTGAACGGTGACCCTGGTGAGCACTTCCTGTCTACTGTAATGCAATGCATGCAGGGAGTTGCTGTTTCTTAGCCATCCTAATGTGAACTAGACACAAATAAAACAGGGTGTTGGTGGGCGCACCAACGTTAAAGGGATAGTTCAACATTTTGGCAAATTGGCCCATTGCCACACATTTCGAAAACGACTCTTGTCTGGTAACGTTGTGTTATTATCTCATAACGTGGTGAATGTGCAGGTCACAACTTGTCCATGAGAGCGTTTTGGAGTTGTTGGATTGTGTATTTGATGAGTTTGATGAGGGAAACCAAGAAATCCCATGAGCCTCTGTAGCATAGCTCTGAGTTCTAAAAACAGCTTGCACCGACAATTTAAGGTAACGAACCTACTGCTATGACTATAGGGATTATGGCAATGGGCCAATTTGCCAAAATGTTGAACTATCCCTTTAAGGTGCATTACCGCCACCTACTGTGTTGGAGTGTGAACCAGAATCACCTGGTTATGTGCTGTTGCTGATCCAAACGTTTCTTTTTCTTTAGAAAAAAGCTCCCGAATAACGAGGAGAAACTTCGGACAGCAAAACTATTCGGGATCAAAGCATTATTTGTGTACTTCCGAATACGTATTCGGGTTCGGGTACCACCCCTAACGTCAACACTCTCGGATGCAGGGGTGATCTCTTTCTCTCTCTCTCTTTCCCTCTCCTCCTCTCTAGCACCAGAAGAGACAAAATCCAGATTGGTCCTCCAGCGCTGACCTCGCCTGAACTCCCCACATCACAGGAACTGATTCCTTTTCATGCCTCTCTGCCCAACAGGCACTTCTCTCCTGAAAGAAAATCCCCGAGCTGCAGCAAAACATTCTCAACACATTTTTTTTTTCCATTTGTACAGCTGGATGTGTAATGAGGCGGTTCAGGTTAAGATTCAGGTTAAGTGCTGAATGTATTACAGCAGCGGGCCCCCCCACTACCCCCCCCCTCCTCGCCTCCTCTGGGGACCTGAACGACTGACCCCTCTGCTCATTAGCTGCTTTATCCTCCTGCTAATGGATACAGTCGACGGCGCTGAGATGCTGCTGCAGCCTCGTATCTCACAGGCTGTGATTCGTCTTGTTTCTCACACAGAGGCAGCAGCAGCGGCAGCCGAACAAGTATGAGTATGTCTGTACGTGTGTGTGTGTCTGTGTGTGAACGGATACAGATACAGAATAAGTTTGATGTGACTTTTAATTGAACACCTGCAGCTGTAGGAGCAGAGGGAAACCCTGTGGCGGTGACAGGGAGCAGACACGTGTCACGTAGCTACAACCAGACTCCCTGCTGCGACGCCGCGGGAAGAAACAAAACCTTTGTCACAGTTCAACCACCTCGGCTCTACGGCGACGCTCTCGTCTCACCTGCAACACGAACCACAGTTCAACAAACCATACACACACAACTGCAAATACACACCTTATCAAGATCCTGAGAGTGACTGTTCGTTCTGAAACCTGCAAGAACTGACTCTGACTCTTTAAGATCAGCAGCGAGCTGTGAGGCCAATACTCACTCTGGCTCCTGGGAGAATTTGGCTGCTTAAGGCTCCAGCTGCAACATGTATGTTAGGTGTTTAACCTTGTTAACATCCAGATGTTGCTTTTTTATACAAGACAAATCATGAGTGAAATGGTCAGTCAGCACCATGACTGAGTGTTTCCACCTTGGAGCAGCAGTGAGTTAAAGACACTCAGGACTTCATATGTGTGGCCTGATCATCCGAGACAGGGCCGGACACAAAGAAATATTATTTTATAGTGGGTTTTTTTATTCCTCCGACTGCACTCTGATGAACACAGCGTTAATTGATCATGAGAGTTAGAAACGGTGTCCAATGAAAAACAAGAAAACAAAGTACTGCTATCCCTCTCAACTACGTTAAGGATGAAAACATCAATGCTTTTCTATATGAAAAAAAATAAACAGGATAAACACACTTGTGTGTGAAGCACTTTGTGTTGCATTTTTAATTGTATGAAAAGTGCTACAGAAAAAAGTCTGATTGATTAATTGATTGATTGGTTGATTGATTGATGTTTCCCCCTCTAACCAGCTTATTCCTCTCTCTGTCACCTGGAGCACACAGCTGGAGATGGGCAGGGCTTAAGGTCTGATCTAGAAACTGTCAAAGACAAACAAGAGATTTGAGTTTTCAGCACTAGTTTGTTATTCTTATCAACCATTTACATCTTATATTTGCTTTGAAATTTGTCTTACTGTATGAAACAAAACAATATATTAGCAGGTTGCTGCACCAAATAATCTTTTTAGCCATGCAACCAGTGAAGACTGAAGCCATCTTTTTCACTTGTTTTAATGAAATATTATTATGAGAATTTCACCTCAGACTTTTTTGTTCTTTTGCAGCTCGCTGTCTTCCATGCTTTTCCATTTAAAGTGAAGAACCCATGGTGTGAGACCATGTGATGCTCATACTTTACTATGACACGGAGCTGCTGTAAAATGTATTCACCAGGGCCTGATAACAAATGAGGTGTCAGTCTGTGTGTTTCATTTCAAACATGGAAACCAAATGTAGATCCTGTGGGGCAGTTTAGGTCCCGTCCTGTTCTCCCCTCCCTCTCCTCTCCTCTCCTCTCCTCACCCCTCCACCTCCCCCTTTTCCCACTAGTGCACCTGTCTCGCTGTAATCACAACAGCTCACGAGAGCCCCCTCGTCTCATGGCTGTTAATGCGCCGTGACTACGTACAGAACAGTTGTGCGTGTTAGTGTAAACATTACGTTTGGCCGGCCGCCACGCCATCCTGCCATCCAACAGCTGAGGCTGCACAGGGGCCGAGCTCGGGCCGATCCCAGAGGGGGGATCTCTTCCTCGGCCTGAGCCTGACGGAGAATCAATCACAGCTTCCTGCTGGATCACACACTGACCTCCAGTTTCACAGACATGTGTGTGTCACTCACATCTTCTCATGCTGCTCGTCTCAGGTCTCAGGTCTGTGATGGAAACAGAAGCAGATGTTGAGATGAAGAACATCGGTTTGATAAATGTTACAAATTGATGGTTAATGTCACAGTTCACGTCTTCGCCAATGTTTAGTCATGAGGAGCAAGGGAAAACCTTTAACAGGAGTGGGATTTTAACAAGCATAATGAAATTAAATGCATGATGGGAAATGAAAGACCCAGGGTTTCTGGAGTTTGACCCAATCAAAGTCAATTTAAAGGGGAATTGCCGTTTGACAATCTGGACCTTATTTCTAGCACAAAATACGATCATTTACTCACCCAGATAACTTTGGTGTCATTACAAGTCGTTCCAACGAAATTAGCTCCAGCCAAGAGCCGCGTATATCCATATAATGTGAGTCTACAGGGCAGCAGAATGCAGCCTCTAAATAACACATTATCTGCTGCGATAGGCTAGTGCTGTTCCCCTCTGAGTCCGGGGTTAGCTGTTATCAACATTCGGGGTCTGTAGGTTGACCTACTGACCTCTGACCTGGATGATGTCATCTCTGAGCGCCGCGCGGCTTGTTGCTAATGCTAATGCTACGGTTCGTTTCTGCGTGTTTCCGACTTGTCAGAACAAAATGAGCAGCTGGATGAAGTTCAGCTTCCACAGGCTTCCTCTCCTCAACCTGGACTCACTAAAGCTCCGGCTAGTTGAGATAAAAATGGACCCGAATGCCGAAGCGGAATGATTATTATCAGAATGAGCTGCACGGCGCTCAGAGATGACATCATCCAGGTCAGAGGTCAGTAGGTCAACCTACAGACCCCGGATGTTGATAACATGCCACCACGGGCTCGGAGGGGAATAGCACTAGCGTATCATAACAAAAATATTGATGAAATGAACGAGTTTCACCACAGATAATGTGTTATTTAGAGGCTGCATTGCGCTGCCCCGTGTTTTCGTATTATACGGATACGCGGCTCTCGACTGGAGCTAATTTCGTCTGAACGACACCAAAGTTATCTGAGTGAATAAATGATCGTATTTTATGCTAGAAATAAGGTCCAGATTGTAAAAAACGGCAATTCCCCTTAATAATAACCTTCTGTTTGCAGAAATCAACAGTATTAACTGGAGCTGTTCCTTTAAGCAACACAGGTTTAAAAAAAAAAAAAAAAAGAATGAGAGACCGTCTGTCTTGCTGATTTATCTGGCCCCAGCAGCTTCAGTAAACTGTACCCATGTGGTTCTGTAACCCTCACACAGGTTTAAACAAACCATCAGCGTTATTTACAGCTGCTATCGGGAGAACAAACTGTTCTGTTCCTCACACGGGGAAAGAAATAAAAATTAAAAGTGTGTCCTCGTCCCACACTCCCATGCAGCGCTGGACGGCATAGATAATAAAGATTTAATAGGCGATGTTTGGGGAGGTGGAGGTAGTGGTGGTGGTGGTGGTGGTGGGGGGTTTCTATGTGGCAGTGGAGACCATACATCTCCCCCTCTGCCTCAGTCCAAACAAAGCTCTCTGGGTACAGTGAGTCTCCAGGAATAGCCCCATTCTGGCATCGCTCAGGGCCTTATAAAGCCAGGTACAGAGTCCGGATGCCAGCGACGGAGCAGAGACGAGCTGAGATACTGCAGGGTCTCTCCGGTCTTTACAGTCGGGCCCGTGTTTCTCTCCCTCTACCCTCTAACGCTGTGACAGGAAGCTCTGTGATGGATCAGGACTTTTCACACAAAGACGAGACGACGAGCTTGGATGTCTGTGGAGTTCTCTCCCTCTCTCTCTCTCTGTCTCTCTCTGTGTGTGAGAGGGCAACTTATAAATAAATCCAGAAACAGCTCAGTCTGAGATGTTTCTGCAAAGTCTGACATGTCGTCTTGTCACAGCGGTGCCGGTGGTGAACACCTGTCTCTGGAGAACACGCGTAGCTCGCTGCTGTTTTGACGACAGATTTGTGTTTTGTCACTTTCAGGATGGTGGAGAAGGTTTCTCAGCACAGATCCAGTCTGATGCAGCAGTTTTACCACATCCCAGTTCATATTCAAGTGCATAAATCCTACATTTCATTTAACCTTTCTCCAGGAGTCACTGAGTACCAGCAGATTTTCACTGACATCCAGAGCACAGAGACACATGAAGCACAATCAAAAGCATATTCAGACAACAACAACATGAAACATAGCATCATTCAAAGCAATTGCATTCAAAATGTCAGATATTTTTAAAGGTGTACAGAAATGGCCGTTTGTCCTCTTTGTCGCGCTGAGTTGTCACGAGTTGCCGCACGAGTTTACCCGAGTAAGGAAAACAAATTTGACTGGTCGTTATCGAGCGGGCGGGATATTCAATGTTTGGGGCAGAACCGAGCTCGGTGTGTGTGTGTTGTCACAGACGTTTGATTGATGGATGACGGATCCAATATCAGTGGCTGATGAATCATGCGCAGGCTGACGTATAATCCGTGCGCCTGCATTATCCAATGCAAAAAAAAAAAAACACACTTTCATCCCAGATTTAATCAAAAATAGAATTTTGCACAAAGTTTGGCCTACAACGTCTGAAAGATGAGTTATTACACTAATGTTAAGACCCACAGTGGGCTCAAAATCAATTTTCTTTTCTGTACAGCTTTAATCATATTTTCAAATGTGTAGGGTTTAAAGGTGTTTTCACACCGTTAGTTCACCTGCTTTTGTCCAGAAAAATATGCAGTGTTTTATTTATTAACTTATGTATTTATTGTTCAGTGTGGTTTGCTTTCACATTGCATTGAATATAACATCATGTTTTACGATGCTGTCCTCATCAACTTCTCATGTGAGCTGTATGCTTTTTGCAACTGGCCGCTTTCAGACCTCAAACCAACCGTACCAGGGTTTGAATTGGAACCGCACCGAGCTGGGTCTCCTCCTGAGTTTGATTTCTGAATTCACACCTGGCCAAAAGGTCAACGAATATGAGTTTCAAGTGAACTCTAGTCTGTTGAAGATTGTTGCAGGTTGATCCAGTAGAAAATCTGAAAGCAGATTTACCGTATTTGGAGTTTGTGCGGTGAACGGTACATGCATGAGGTTGCAAAGAAAGACACATGTAAAAAAAAAAAAAAAAAACATTTATTCGCTCAAGCTTTTAATAAATAAATCAACTGACATGAGGTAATAAGACCTTACGCTGCTGCCTCAGTACCTGTTTTCTTTCATTTCTGATGGAGCAAAACAAAACAAGAAAAAGTCTTTTTAATCACCACCAGTAGCTCCAGTTTTCCGGTTTTGAAGCGTTTCCTCCCAGTATTAACTTTGTTATCTTTGTGAGAACGCTCTCCCTCATTTCCTGACTTCAGCAGCTCCACGTACCTGCGGCCGGAACAGGAGGACGACTGCAGTGACCTCAGTGGAGCGATGGTGAGAAAAACAGCTTGATAGTGCGAGTGTGTGTGTGAGGTGATGTCTAATAATGTGGGAGCAGAGTGTTTATAGGACGGTTTCCTGCTCCACGGAGTCTCTATCTCCTCTTCTCCCACTCACTGGCCGGGTGTAAATCAGTCTCCGTCCCGCGTCGGGCTCAGGTCTGATAGCGACTCGACTGTTGAATGCAACATGAAGCTCACACTTGTGAAAACGACCTCAGAGCAGCAGGTGTGCAGACAGGTATAAGAGCTCACTGTGACTTCACAAAACACTGTCTGATGCTCGAGTTGTTGTTTTCTCAATCCGATGTGCACTGATTACATACATGTACAGACACACACAGATACACACACACTGCAAAAACTCAAAATCTTTCCAAGAATATTTGTCTTATTTCTTGTCAAAATGTATAATTTCTAGTCAAAACTAATCTCGTTCCACTTAAAATAAGACTCATCACCTAAAAATGTACTTTTTTTTAGATCATTTTCAGTTTTTTGTGCTTGTAATAAGAAAGAAAAACTTGCTCCACTATTAGATTTTTCTATGCTTGAAATGAGTAAAAAGTGTCTTAAAAACAAGCTAATTTTATGTGACGAGTCTTATTTTGAGTATAATTTGATTTGTTTTGACTAGAAATTATATTTTGACTAGAAATAAGACAAATATTCTTGGTAAGATTTTGAGTTTTTGCAATGCAGTCAACACATCTGATGATCATCACAGTGATGAAACCTGTGCAGCCTTGAAATCCCCCTCAGTATTTGTGTAAACATTTAATTTGGCACATTTGTCCATATTTGTTTTCTAAATGTTGATTTTTGTCTTGTCTCTAGGATGTCAATAAAGTCTATAAAAAAACTGGAGTTGATGTATATCACATTTCACACAGTGTTTTTTTCTCACATGTTGAAGCCGAACATGAGGTCTCAGTAGTATCACACCTCACTTCACACCTCGCTGCAGTGAGAGCAATAAATTATAGTGTTGACTGCTCCCATATGAATTTAATGAATGAATGAATGAATCAGACAGGATTCAGTGACCAAGGTGCAGGAACGTCTTAAAGGGACAGTTCAGGGTTTCTTTTAGGTGATAACATAGGAAAGCTGACCTGGAGCTATGTGTTTTAAAGGGATAGTTCAACATTTTGCCAAACTGGCCCATTGCCATAATCGCTATCGTCTTAGCAGTAGGTTTGTTACCTTTAATTGTCGGTGCAAGCTGTTTTTAGAACGGCGGAGCAGAGCCGTGAGCTGCTCAGAGCTATCATGGGATTTCTTGGTTTCTCTCATCAAACTCATCAAATACACAATCCAACAACTCCAAAACGCTCTGGTGGACAAGTTGTGACCTGCACATTCACCACACTATGAGATAATAACAGAACGTTACCAGACAGAGTTGTTTTCGAGGTAAATTCATGCAAAACCGCTGATGTGCGTTGCCTTCAGGGACAGTTTTTCAGCAAGCAGTCTCTGTATTTCCCTCTAAAACAACTCTGTATGGTAACGTTGTGTTATTATCTCATAGCGTGGTGAATGTGCAGGTCACAACTTGTCCACCAGAGAGTTTTGGAGTTGTTGGATTGTGTATTTGTTGAGTTTGATGAGGGAAACCAAGAAATCCCATGAGCCTCCGTAGCGTAGCTCTGAGCAGCTCGCGTCTCTGCTCCGCCGTTATAAAAATAGCTTGCACCGACAAATAAAGGTAACGAACCTACTGCTATGACTATAGGGATTATGGCAATGGGCCAATTTGCCAAAATGTTGAACTATCCCTTTAACAATGCATAGTTTGTTTAAAACAAACACACTGTGTCAGGCCACCAGGTTAACTGCACCGTGAACGCGAGGCAGGAGAAGAACGAGGGCAAGAGGAGGAGTAGGAGTGAGCAATGCATCTGTGTCCGACTTATTGTAATTACAGCATTGTCACAGACAGACATGGGTTTATAGATGATGTTTAAATGGCCTTTTAATAGCATAGAGAGCTACTTAGTGATTTCTAATCACTCGCGGGAGCAGCGGGTGTAATTCGGCCCCTTAATCTGATCTCATTAGCTGGTCTCTCCGTCTGTAGCAGTGATTTATATTGATCGTGGAGACTCATGGCTCAAATGCTGGAAGTTAATTAAGCGATAAACTAGGAAACAAATTTGTGAGTTCTGAATGTTCTGAACGCTTGTGCACAGAGAAGTCCTGCAGCATTTGTACATGTGTCACATCTGTCTGTTTAAATCACATTGCAAATAAATGTTGGAGTTTTTTGGATTTGAGGCTGAAGCAAAAAAAAAAAAAAGTATTTTAAATGAAATTTAGAGGCGGTTGCTGGTTTGAATCCCAACAATTCTCAACGTTCAGGCTTTAACTTTCAGACATGTTACACATTTTTTGCAGATACTCCATAAACGTGTCTCAAACAGATCTCTAACATTCACGAACACCCGTGCCAATGCTAAATATGACTGTTAGCTGTGTACATATCTAAAGTTATAATAAGAAAATATAAATAGCTACTATCCTCGACCACTTAGGAGACAGGAAGTATCTTTGGCTAGACGTCACATATCCCCCATCTTTGTCTTGTGTTTGGAGTCTGTGTTGTATTTGTATATACAACATACAGGCCTGACTTATGTGTTTTGAGTTGGGTTTCGTGTGTACACATGTGTTTATGGAAAACATTACAAGAATGCCCGTTTAGGAAAACCTGTGTCCATCCATGTGGGTGAAGCCATTGAGACGTCATTTCGACACCGATCCAGAACATTTTCTCAACGTTCAGGCTTTAACTTTCAGTTCTTTCATCCTTCACCCCTGATATTTAAAGTTCAGGCGGGGACAGGGAGAATACAATATTTAGCAGAGAACTGAATATTAATGCACTGCAGATGTGCGGGTGTGAGACATGCATTGTAGGATCTGACATTTCATGACACGAGTAAATGACGTGACAGAGAGAAAATGGGGCGATGCAGGGATGGAGCAGCAGTTTTAAATGTAGGGACACATTAGCACTTCATCCTCCCTGACTCTGACCCCTGTTTCAGTCTCCAAAACGAATGCAGTTCATTTCTAGATTTTCTTTACTATCATATGCAAATAACATTGTATTCCAAATGTATAGGCTACATTATAGCACCACGTCCCTTACTCCATTTAGTAACAATTCTACAGTTCTGGGTTTGTGCTGTTATTATGGTGTGGTGAGTGTGGATTGATGAAGAAAAAATAAAATAAATATATTTATGAAGAATTTTATTGATTTTAACACAAAGCTGCAAGGAAAACAGTTCTTTAGGTTCAGAAATGAGGAAGTTAAATTTTTTTCTCTCTTTAATTTGTATCAAAGAAGTGGGCGAACCGGAGCACCTGGAGAAAACCCGATTTCGAGGAATGTTCATCTAGATGGTAAACAGTTTTTTAGATGAAACATGTAGGCCTAGGTTCACGTGGGTTCATTCTTCAAGGCCGACAACCTCAACCGTCTGACACACGATGTCGCGTGTCCAGCTGCAGCGGATGCAGCTGCAGTTGTAGTGATGGCACCTGAAGAGCCGGCAGAGAGCTTTCCTCAGTGTTGAGCAGAACCTGGCCACTCTGGGCTCCTTTTCATTATGTTCTTCATTATTGATGCTATTATCCTCATCATTATTTGTCTGATTATACAGTTGGCTGCGGAGAGCGTTCAAAAGAGCATCGTCAAAGTCTTTGTTACTCGATGCTGCGTCCTCCGCTAGTTCTCCTGGAGTGCTAACCATCTTTTGAATATCTTTCAGTATGGCCTTTTGGATTTCCTCCATTTTGCCGTCCTTCTTGTCGTCCTTCGACAGCTGTAGCAGTCGGTTGGTTAAATCTTCTATGTTTCTTTCCTCTTCGGATCCTTCGGTTTGGGGTTGGGCCTTTCTAACGACCCTCACGAGAAGAGCCGTCATGAGGTCGTTGAGCGTCATCTCTGGTAGAGAAGAGATGTGAGACGACTCTTTTGGTTGTTTCAGTTGAGTCTCTGCGAAAGGACTTGATGGAGATTCTTCAGAGCTGTAGAAAGTCAGTAGGTTTGGTGAAGCCCTGTGGTTTTCGTCGTCATATTTCCCCTTAGCAAACTGGCTTTCAATCACCAAAAGACTATCGAGATGGTCCTTGAAATGCAAGTCATCGATGTTGTCATCTGTTGTGGTTGTTTGACCTGAACAAGTAGGTGTTGAAGCCGGCTCCATGCTGTCATTTCCCTCCGGCGTGGTCAGCATGGTTGTGATCTCGTCTTGGATTTCAGTGAGCGCGCCGGAGACTTCCTCACTGTGAGTTGATTTTTCTGATGATGAAGTTGCGTCTGGTGAAACCGCAGGAGTTTCACACGTCTGGTCGGCCGTCGGTCGTGGTGTGTTTGTTGTTTCACCGGTCGAGAGAAGCGGTGAGAACCTGTCAAACTCTTTTTTGGCAAATTTGAAGTTGTGCCGATTTCTTTGTTTGACGTTGATGATCTGCGAGTCGAAAAAGGTTCTCACTATGTCGACGATCATGCTCACGTTGAAATGATGCTGTTGGGAGCTGCTTTTCTCCCTGCACTCAGGAGCATAATGCAGATCGTCCACTATAATTTCAACTATATCCGATGCTGTGTCCAGAGCTTCCACGAAGAGGTCCGAGTCGTCCAGCTCTGGTGTCGGTCTGGCCCATTTCACAAGAATATCAGCCACGGTTTCAGCGGCTGTGGGGATGGATATCCTTGATTTCACACTCTGAGGCGATGGGAACTTCTCAACTGTTGACCCCACAGGTTGGCTACTGAGTGGTGAGGGAGTAACACGGTACTCACACCAACATGCTACTAGGTAATTGGGTGTCAGCCTGGTCAAACTTCCTTTCAGACATTTGGTAACATGGGATACAATTCGATCAGGAGACTCTGAGCTGCATTTGTTGGACTCACTGACTTGAACGGCGTCTTCTAATGACCATTCGGGACTGTGGATGGCTGCACACGCCATGGCAGATACCTTGTCCGTAACTTCTGTCTCGATGATTGCTGTCAGTTGTTCAATGACATCGTGCTCCTCTTGCGGGACGTTGAAGGCCTCGGCCAAGCCGCTGGACAGAGACTGACCGACAGCGTCATGGAGCGTCTCCAGAAACTGTCTGACACTCTCGGGGGATGATTTCCGACTGAAGCTCTCCTTGATCGTCGGTTTGATGACATTCAGGACAAGTGTATGGATTGTGTGAACTAGTTCTTTAGACATATCAACCAGCGTCATCGTTGTGGCGAAGTCAGGGGCTTCACGGACTATCAGACTCCATTGTATGGGAGTGAATCTCTTCACATATTTGTTGATTATGGGCAAAATCGCCTGTGCTGTGATGTTTTTACAGTCGACCATATGGAATTTGGACGGACTCATTGTTGTAACTATTTATCTTTCACACAAACAGTGTTTGAATGATTCTTACTGCTGTGTGTGAAGAAAAAGTGAATATTTTGCTGACACAATCCTTTATATGGAATGTAAACATCAAGGGTCGATGACATCAGAGTGATGCAGGCTATGACATCATAAGACCATGAAGTTCTTGACGACATGGAATGATGTCACAAAAATCTGTGAAATTATGTTTTCTTTTACAACTTTATCTATAATTTTTGCATATCAAAAAAAATGACATCAATGTTTTTGTTTTTTTATATGGAAAGTGTTAGTTGTGACTAAAAAAAAAGAAAAGTTCTTGTATTTTCAGATACTGAACAGACTTTTTGGAAAGAAACTGAGTTTATTTTTGCTTTTGAGATTTATTGCAGGACGTTTTATTTGTTGTTGTTTGTTTATTTTTTATTCAATATTTCCAATATTTATTCTGGCATAATTAAATTATAAGAAACAATACCACCAGCACTCTTCTAACCATGTGTTTGCAATTTATGTGTCAGTGTTATTTATTTACAGTTTCTATGTTAATCTTATTATTTATTCAGAGAATATTCTCTGTTTTCAGTGGGCTCAATTTATATGTGTTTTTCTTGCTGTTGTTTTTACAAAGAGACTGAAACTGGTCTGTTCGAGCAGATGATAATTTAGATCTTTCAAAAACACAACTGTATATTATACTGCTCTAACTCTAATAATGCACATTATTCACACATTTGTCTCCTTGGAAACAATGAGAATAATATTAAAATGGGCCCTAATTACAAATGGCACCAACATGTTAAAAAGTGAAAACTTCTGTTATACTGCCCTTGTTTAAATGTAGTTTTTCACTTGTAATTATTATCTGTTCAGCCACACACAGAACATCCGTCACCACCTTATGACATTGCAGAGAGAGAACAAACGGTCAAAGACGTTTTGCAGAGATCAGTGGAACTTTTCCCTCTTTTAGAAAATGTGCGAAGGAAATGAACTGCAGCCTCTTTTTATTATTTTTTTTCCCATTTAATTTATATCTAACCAGAGCGGCTGCATTAACCACCAGGTTGTGATGTGGTGTTGATACCACGGTCAGTGAGAATAGCCTCAACAGAAAGAAGGACAATCCGGACTAATGCATGTACCCAGGAGAAAATAATTGAATTTTTATCTTTTTTACACTATAATGAATCCTTACACATTAGCTGTGAGGATTTTGCAGAGCATGGATAATTACTTAGTTGGAGCTGAATCTATGGGCCAGTCACAGAGCGGCACAGAGCTTCATTATAATGGAGGCTGAAGAGGGCACAGCGGTGGTGGTGGTGGTGGAGGAGGCATCTGTTTCTACAACCACACACATTTATCTGTTGTCTGCTTTCATTTGCAGAGCACGGAGCCCACAATCTCTTCATTATCAGCTAAAACAATCACTGCAGACTCCTAGAAGTTTATTTGTGTTCGACATTTTAATGCTGTTGTGTGTTTTTCAATGTGAGCTTCAGTAAAGAAAAGTCCACCGCTGCAATGTTTATCACAGGATTTCAAAGTGTTTGAATGGAATAAAGAAAGTTTTAATAGCCTATATGGAAATTTATCCTAAAGGTTTGGAAGACGATGAATTATTCTCTCAGATGTAGCCGAAGCTCATGAAGGTTCATCCAGAGGTTTCTGGGTTAGATCAGGAAGTAGAAACACGTCAGGTTGAGTCTTTGTCAATAAACTCAACTAGTGGGAAGTCGGTGAGGGATCACTGTCTGGTTTGTATTTACATTTCAAATAATCAAATCCAACTTGGACAACCACAGTGACAGGAAAGACTTAAAATAAATGTCCACCAGTCGGCTACGTCTTCAGTAGCCAAACCCTAAGCTAGCAATCCAAGATGGCCGCCCCTGAGCATCAACAAAGCGTAAAAGCTGAACATCTCACCGTTTATCAGCCACTTAGTCTCATTTGTGTGTCATGACATTAGTCACACTGACAGTATTGTGCAACTTCACCCTGCAGATACTGTATGTTGTTAGTTGCTGTCACTCATGAACTATCATGTAGTGTGTCGTTAGGCTACGGCTATCCGTCGTTAGCTAACAACAACAACAGGGAGCTGAGATCTGAGACGTCATAAAATAAATCTACAAGATGATTAACAAACATAAAACAAACTACTAATCTTTGAGTCTTTCCTCTGATATTTGCTTGTTTCCTGTGGGTTAGGCTATTGGATAATTTGAGTTCATGTGGACGTAGTTGGTCGTTTGTAGTGACAACCAACAAAACATGAACACTGGAGACTGGACAGTGAGGTGGAAGTGAATCCTTTGGTTGTTTCAGTGCATATTTTACATCTCAGCATGTTATGGACTATGGAATAGTTCACCAAAAAATCAAATTCAGTCATTGTCGATTGTTGCGTGCATCTCGTGAACGCGAGAGCGCGCACCCGGCAAATTCAATACAGGACTGTTTAGGCTGTAAGAATGTACCTAAATGACGTTGTTTCGAGTAAACTCTGGACTATCTCCCTTCAGAACACTTTGATTGGGGTGGACGAGCAGTGTGGAGGAATATTAAATGGTTTTTGTGTAGTTTTATGGACGTTTTTGTGTCGGGCCCTATTACTCTCATTTAAGGTTTTTGTTGGACTAGGAACCGGCCTCCCGGGTCTCCAGATGCACTTTGAGGAATAAAAAACTACTCTGGAGTATTCATCAGCATGAGGGTGAGTCAACAATGACTGAATGTAATTTTTTGGTGAACTATTCCTTTAATATAGTTTTGACATGGGCGTCTCTATGTGTATATTAGTCGGGGTCGATCCCATTGTTTGTGTTATGTGGAAATCTTCATCAGTCAGTTTCACAAACACAACACATCAGCACAGAGGAAGAAACTGCAGAGCTGTTCTGTTTTTTTTTTTTTCATCCATTGCTGCTCAGTCGACCGTCGCTTATGAAATCATCACTTAAATCTTCACAGATAGGCAACTGTTATCAAAGGACTCATCGGCCTCTCTCCCCCGCCCCCGCCCCGCCCCTCGCCCTCTGTTCCCAAAGAAAAGGCCTTGTCCTCGCCTTCCCTCCTCCGAGACTCTGAAGGGGGGATTAAGACGAAGGTCCCAAAACGAGACGGCCAAAGACCGGCGTCCTCATGAAGAGTCTATTTCACACATGAGTGTGCCTCCATCTCATGCTGTTGGCCACTCTTTGAATAGGCAGAGGGAGAAAATGGAGGAGGAGGAGGAGGAGGTTTAAGGGAGGGTGGGGGGGCTCCAATTGATCTCTTTAAGCCGTTGGGGCTTACTTAACTCATCCAGGAGCCGGCGCTCTGCTGAAGGTATCGCTAAGGCCCCACTTAGCATGAGAAAACCAGGATTAATCCAAATATTTATCCGTGCTGAGAGAGATGTTTTCCCAGTCTTTACATCCCCAAAAGAATTTTGCACATTTTTTTTTCCGCCTTGGAAACTCAAAGATTAATACATACCTCTCTCTCTCTCTCTCTCTCTCTCTCTCTCTCTCCCTATCTCTCTTTCTCTCCGGCCTGAGGTCTATTTTGCATTGTGGCTGCTCTTGAATATAGGAAGTCCTGTTGCAGAGTAGAGGGTGAATTGGAAAATCAGCAGAAGCATGGCATAAATATCTCACACAGAGAAAATTCATCCCCCCCGCACCTCCACCCTCCACCCCCCGCTCCCGCTCCTGGAATGAGCTTCTGGCAAAGAACGGAGAACGGTGGAGGGTGAATGGAAAGTGAGAATTTCTCGCTGAGGTGCTGCTGAAAGGAGTGTGTGTGTGTGTGCGTGTGTGTGTGTGTCGACTTGGCCCACTGTCTACCTGCGTACAACACGACAAAACAACGACGGCTCCACTTGTGAGATGTGTCTGATGTCAGAGCTGTCGTCGCCACGGTTACAGCCAGCCAGCCACATCATGACGACAACGACAGACGACGACGACGTCATTTGACGATTCTCTCAGAAGAAGAAACTCCCTGGGACACCTGTCTCTCTCTCTCTCTCTCTCTCTCTCTGCTGCTGCTGCTGCTGCTGCTGCGAGGTGTCCATGGCAACCACAAGCAAGCCAAGCACACTGTAATTCAATTGATACCTCACTCTCTGCGTGTTTCCAACCCCCCCCCCCCCACTCCCCACCCTACCCCCCCTCCATTCAAACAGACTCATCTCTCTCTCTCTGCCACTCTCCATCATACCTGTCATCCTCTCTCCTCTTTGTGTTTTCACCCTCGCTCTCATTAAATCTTCCTTTTGTGTTGTTGGTTCGTCTTCGTTTTATAGTTTTCCTTCTTTGTTAGGCGAGGCTGGTTTCAACGTTAAACACACGTTTCTTTTTCTGTCCACAAATCACCACTCACCAATAGTCAATATTTACCCCTGATTGATTGAATAAGATTTTATAAAAACCTTTAAGCCATTTTTTTTTCTTATCAAATCTTAAAAATGAAGGCTATGTCGTTATTTGGGGGTAAATTCAAGAAGTAAAGAAGGATGCGGGTGTGTAAAGACATGGATTTAGGCAAGGCAAGGCAAGGCAATTTTATTTGTATAGCCCGTTTTTACAAACAGTTTGTCTGATTTACACTTTATTATAATAAAAAGAGTAATTTAAGTCAATTTTATGACATTTAAACAGAATAAAATGAACTTATTTAATATAAATTTGAGTCAAACACGTGGACGTGGACCCCGGGGCCCCCCACTGGGACTTGAACCATGCAAACCCAGCTCAATAGTCATATAATGTGTGTATCGTTTGTGTTTACTGTATTCACACAGTAGTTGGGGGATGTGCTGCTGCTGCTGCTGCCGAGCGACAGGACGACATGAGTTTCTTTGTCTGGAGCTGAAGAAGCAAAAAAAGAAAAAAAAAAGCCACTCCTTCATCATCACATCTGCTCCTTTCCAGGTGATGCTTCCCTTGGTTTTAATGCTCAAAATGAAAATGTGGATGATATGAGGAGTAGAGAAACATTTCTATTGATTCATGTGGTGGATACAGAAAAGGAAAAATAATCTTTTTTCCTGCGATTATCTCAAGCGAAGTGTTTTTTGACTTTGTTGTCAGACTCGATCACTTTCTTCTTGTGTATCTCGTCTTCATTCCTTCACTCACTTTCTATCTATCTCCTGTTTTTCTCTGCTTCTCCCTTCCTCTTCTGTCTCTCCACCTCCCATCCTTTCATCCTCACCCTCCCTCTTTCCTCCCCGTCCTTGGAAAAACCACTCACAGTGTAAACTAAACTGTTAGCAGTATCTCAAGCTCCGCCATAAATTTGTGCTGTCAGACAAACAGGGTCCCGCTCTGGTCAAGGGTATAAACACTGCAAAAACTCAAAATCTTTCCAAGAATATTTGTATATTTCTTGTCATAATGTCTCATTTCTAGTCAAAACTAATCTCTTTCCACTTAAAATAAGACTCATTACCTCAAAATCTACTTGTTTTTAGATCATTTTCACTTGTTTCAAACAAATTTTCACTTGAAATAAGTAGAAAAATCTGCCAGTTATGCTTGTAATAAGAAAGAAAAACTTGCTCCACTATAGATTTTTACTAAAAGCACATTTTTAATGTGACAAGTCTTATTTTGAGTATAATTTGATTTGTTTTGACTAGAAATGACATTTTGACTAGAAATAAGACAAATATTCTTGGTAAGATTTTGAGTTTTTGCAGTGTAGTTCTCTCTCTTTCTCTTTCTTGGGCCTTTGTCTCGGAGCCTCTGTGGCTGCAGGGGCCCGGAGCGAGACCCCGGCCCGATGGTGGGGGGTCACAGCCCCAGAGGGACAGAGAGAGAGGAGGCCCCTCGGACGACTCGGGGCTCCGCTGAGGGGAGTCACACAGAGCTATTGAGGCGGGAGAATAGCCGGGCCGGGCCGGGAGGAGGGCCGAGTCCAGCCCACGCAGTGTGAGACGCCGTATCATGGGAAAGATAAGCAAAGGGGAGCCGCGAGCTGATCCGCCTCTCACACACACAAACACACACAAACACACTCTACAGACAAAGTATCCTTCTTTACACTATCTGCTGCTAACAGTGTATCAATATGACATTTATCAGCAGTGGGCGCCGGTCCAGCTTCTCCTCCCACAGGTGGATGTGTGGGGATCAGTTATCGGTGTTTCCTCCTGGTTCCTGAGATCTTCTCTTCTCCTCTGTGTTGTGTTGTTTTGCTTTTTCATTGCAGGAGTTTGGAGACTCTAGAAAACTGAAGAGGAGCTTTTTGTGTTTAAAGTTACAAATAAAAACTGATTTTGAACTTTTTAGGTCAAATCAATGAGTGAATCAGAACCAATTCACTAATGAGTGCTCATGTAAGGCCATCCTGTGTGACTTGCCTCTTTATTTATGTTCTCTCTTGGCTTCTAAAGTCAACACCAATAGCTGTAGTCTCAGGCTCGATAGATTGATAATGTACACTACTCCTCGTACGCGGACTGTCTTTGGTGAAACTGCCTTCAAAGCATTCGCACCCTCCTCCTGGTATAGTCATCTTAAATTAGATTGTCTCCCAAGTATAGAAGATTTTAAAGCTAGGAAGGATGCAAATGTCCTTATTATTCCTGGTTAACCCTCCTGTTGTCCACCTGGGCCAAGGAAGGAAGGAAGGACAAAGGAAAAGTAGGAAGGAAGGAGGGAAGGAAGGAAGGAAGGAAGGAAGGAAGGAAGGAAGGAAGGCAGGAAGGACAAAGGGAAAGAAGGAAGTAGGGAAAGAAGGACAAAGGGAAAGATGGGAGGAAAGAAGGGAGGTAAAAAGGAAGAAAGATTGATGGAGGGAGGGAACAGATTGGGTCAAAAAGGAAGGTAAAAGGAAGGGAAAAAGGAAGGAAGGAAGAAGGACGGAAGAAGGGAAAGAAGGAAGAGAAAAGGAGGGAAAGAAAGATGGAGAGTCAATTGGATCAAAAGAGGAAGGAAGAAGAAGTAAGGACAAAGGGAAGGTAGGAAGGGAAAGAGCATTGTGTAAAGAAGGAAAGGGGAAAGGAAGGAAAGAAGGAAGGATGGAGGAAGGGAACAAATTGGGTCAAATTGACCCAGAAAGACAAACAGGAGGGTTAAATAAAGGTTAAATAAAAATAAAATAAATGTAAAACAGGTAAAACTCAGGTTCTCTCTGAAATGCTGGATATATCATCCTTATTTGTGGGCCCGGCACAGGACACACACAGTTTTAAAAAGCAAACTTTATTGATTTGTTTATGCCTGGATGAACATACAGGGAATCAAGCTGCTGGAGGACAAAGTGACCAAAGACGCTGCAGCACGCCGTCCGCCTCTCAGCATCTCACTGTGAATAACTAACACACACACACACACTCACCACATAGAGACTGAGAGACAGTGTAAGTGAGAATACAGATGCTGACAACAATCAATAACACAACGATCGTTCTCTCTGACATTTTAGAGTGCACACAAACTCAACACACACACACACACCTCAGGGCATGGCATTGACACACATGGAGTGCCCATCTCCACCAGTAGAGGGCACTTGAGTCACACCTCCTCTTAGTGAACGTATGCCAACACACACACACACACACACACACACAGAGAGAGAGGAGCAGAGCGTCACCACACCCAAACCACTGCACATGAAACACAAGTGTTACAGTCATGAAGCTGCAGATTGACCTGTCTGTGAACAATGCAGTCTCTCTTTTAAAGATATAATAAGGTATATAAATAACAAAATAGGCAAATTAAAGATTCATAATCCGTCTAAAAGCAGCCTGCACTGGATCACTGCAGAGTTCACTGCTGTTAGGCACCAATTAGTTATGTAAATGAAGCTATGGGTTCTTGCTTTTTCTATAAATACTCCGCACATGGGCCTAAAAAAATATATGATATATATAGCACTGGGTGCAATAAAGAGATTGTGCCCACAACCTTTGGTAGCCAGTATGAAAAATGTTACATGAAAAGACAATAATTATAAAGCAGGATGGAAAAATGGTCATTAAAAGCAAATGAGAGTAAAGTAAATATTGTGTTTAAGTTACCATGAAGGAGGAGGAGGAGGAGGAGGAGGAGGCTGCCAGTGCCAGCGAGTATGAGCTGCACGGTTGGCGGCTTCTTTGTGGCACATTTTGGTGGGCGCTTTTATTTTTATATTTTTGGAGCCAAAA
Source organism: Trachurus trachurus (assembly GCF_905171665.1). Classification (NCBI taxonomy): domain Eukaryota; kingdom Metazoa; phylum Chordata; class Actinopteri; order Carangiformes; family Carangidae; genus Trachurus; species Trachurus trachurus. Next base: position 5,260,314 of record NC_139907.1, on the reverse strand, counting down.
GTTTAAATTTAGAAAAATTCAGCGTTGCACATCTGGACGGCTCTGAAGTTAAAAATATATGATGGTGAATAAAGCATGAATATGATGGTGATGATGTCTGTGCCATAGCTCATATACAGAATATACAGGATTTTATTAAAGGTATAGTTCAACATTTTTGGCAAACAGGCCCATTGCCATAACCCCAATAGCAGTAGGTTTACCTTTTTTTGTCGGTGTAAGATGTTTTTAGAGCGGCGGAGCAGAGCCGTGAGCTGCTCAGAGCTACGCTACGGAGGCTCATGGGATTTCTTGGTTTCCCTCATCAAACTCATCAAATACACAATCCAACAACTCCAAAATGCTCTAGTGGACAAGTTGTGACCTGCACATTCACCACGCTATGAGATAATAACAGAACGTTACGAGACAGAGTTGTTTTAGAGGTAAATGAGACTGCTTGCTGAAAAACTGCCCCTGAAGGCAACGCGCATTAGCTGATTTGCATGAATTTACCTCTAAAACAACAATAATGTTCCTCTATTATCTCATTGCGTGGTGAATTTGATTGTATTTGATGAGTTTGAAGAGGGAAACCAAGAAATCCCATGAGCCTCTGTAGCGTATCGCACCGACAATTAAAGGTAACAACCCTACTGCTATGACTATAGGGATTATGGCAATGGGCCAATTTGCCTAAATGAAATTGAACTATCCCTTTAAAGTATGTGCATGAAAAGTTAAAGTCAAGTTTGAGAATTACAGACTATTAAAACATTAAACCTCCACTGTGGAAATGAGAATAAAGCTGGACGCTTCAGGATCCACCGACCGGCGCTGACGTCTCACTTCATGTGTCGGTGGGAACGTCTTCATTTGGACGAGGAACAGAAAGCTGTTCCGCAGCAGGCTCATTCACTGCCGTCTCAATGGGACAAGCACAACAATGGGCGGTGATCAATGAAGGCAGCGGCCAACAAAGAGCCAGATAAGGAGTTTCTCAAGGATCAACAAGCCTGCTTCACCATCTAGCCCCCCCACCACCCTCCACCCCCCCTTTGAAAACCCTGCCTGGATAATCTGATGGACCGAGATCAGATCAGCATTCACAGAGTCTCTCAGTTTCCAGCAGATTGTGGCTCTTAAATGCACCATCGGTCGATGAAAGGCAGTTTTTATGAGACGTTTAAAGACCACGCTCAGATGTTTTCTCTCTCATCAAAAAATCCAAACAAGTTTGAACATTTGTCGCACATTTAACTTGATACTCCAATCTGTAAATTATCCGGAAATCCCATGCATTTCTTATTTAAATGTAATCAGTGCATTGACAGTAAGTAATAAGTTTGGCACCACATCGTCTTGGCACGCTGGAATCTTTCGCATGTGGAGGAAAATGAGGCACAACACGGGAAAGACGGCCAAATATGTGGCTCGACATGGTGTTTTGGGGGGTGGAGACGCCTCAATTAAGTCAAAACACCAAATCGCACATCTTAATCAAAATATGCTCACAGGACGTGCATGGAATATGAATGCAATGTCTTATATTCAACATTAAGAATAATGTAACAGACTGGAAATGTGAGCAGGAAATGCAGCAGTGTGAATGTAACATCAGACAGCCCAGGAATGTGTGAGTGCTCCATGAGACCAGCAGGGACATACTCATCATTTACATAGTGTAGTGTAACAGCAGACTGACTCACAACAGACAACGGCTGCTGCCAACAGACTCACACTTGGCTCAGTGCTGCAGCTCGGTGAATCCGTCCCACATGCAGCTTCCTGTGGCACAGCAGGATCACCTGTCATGATTTAGGTTGAGAGTATTGTTGAGATTTTCACCATCGTCTCTCCTGTCAGCTCTGTGTCTTTGATCCACTTCTGCTTTTGTGTGTTTATCGTAGATGATCAAACTGAAATGAGGCCGTCTGGTCTACGGTAGATCTACAACGATGCGTCACTATTAAGGCCTTTACACGCCGGGGACGTGATGAAGAACAAAGACAAGCTGATATGAATCAAAACCATTTATACCGGCTGACGATGCAAATATGCAGCAGAAGCATCAGGTGGTTATTTGCCTCCACGCCATGCCTTAAAGGGATAGATAGTTCAACATTTTGGCAAATTGGCCCATTGCCATAATCCCAGTAGGTTCGTTACCTTTAATTGTTGGTGCAAGCTATTTTTAGAACGGCGGAGCAGAGCCGTGAGCTGCTCATAGCTACGCTACGGAGGCTCGTGGGATTTCTTGGTTTCCCTCATCAAACTCATAAATACAGAGACTGCTTGTGTTGAAAAACACAAAAATGTTCATGTTTGCGTGACACAAGCACAAAGAACAGATCCATGAGTGCACAAACACGACTACAACACCCACTTCCTTGTCCAGTTGACCGTTGACACTTTGGGGGTGGGGCTAACATCCTCCTCTCCTCTGATTGGCCAATTTAGACAACCGTAATCTTGATGGAGAAGAAGCTGATACAAAAACATGTGGAATAAACTGCCGATGTTTAACATGCAACATGTTCAGACCTCAAGTAATATTTTACGTATTTATTGTTAACATGCTAACAAGGCAAACAGCTTTTTGAATTGGTCAAAAAAAGGATAATCTTTAAACTTGAAAGAAGAAAATCTGACAAGAAGACGCCTCATCTGCAAATGTGCAACTGATAGCGTACAACATGCTCTCTATATTACTCTATATTACAACACTTATGTAACTCTTAACGTGATTTTACAACTGTATCAGCAGCACTTTATGACCTACATCTTCTCAGCAAGTTAACTCCAGCACTGTAACTTCTTCACTGTGGAGTTAGTGGGAGCCTGAGGGACAGCCAAAGGGCCTACAGCTCTCTCCTGCTTTGAGCCTCTGTCTCTGAGAACCAGCACACACCGAGGCCTGGGCGCCGCCACACGGATCCCACCGGAGCGATGTCTCTCTCTGTCTCTCTCAGAGGCTCGTCTCTCAACGTGAGAAGCTCTGTACTGACACACCAGAGGTTCAGTCTAATGAGGATTTACTAACAGGAGTTACCAGACATACTGAGGAACTTCAGCTTATTTTCTTTTATGAATGGATATGATTTAATACGATATATTCAGGATTTCCTGCACAAATAAATCACACTTACAATCACTGTTTTTGCTACACTTACACTCCAGTCCAGTAGGTGGTCAGTCTATGATTTGTACTAATAAATCTATCAAACGCATCTCGTGCTTTCCCTTTCCCTGTTCAATTACCTCACACAATGACAAATTTGTGTAGCGTACTTTTAATTAGCTTAACCTAACAGCTAACACTGCAACTATTTCAGATGTTAGATGTGTTAGATATTAGCATAAAGACGGGAGACACTTGAGACAACACAGTTAAGACAATAAAGTCCAATGATAATGTCTGCAGCCAGTCATGCAAAGATCTTATTGGCCACAAGGCACAACACTCAGTGAAAAATCAGTATCACAACAAACAGCATCTATATCTATGTAAAAGGACATCACTCGAGAATACAGGCAGGATGTAAAAAACAGCTGGAAACCTCTGCCTTGTGTGTCGGACAAGGAACTTGTTTTAGTTTCTAGGCTACAGCTCATGTCCTACTTCATCACATCTTAACATTTATTGTATATAAATCACCTGTTACATCCTATTAAAGTTTAAAGTGCTGTATAAATGAGAGTGTTCAGCTTTGATTGAGTGAAAAACTTCAAAACTATACATGCCCCGCCTCTTTGTCCATATTTGGATCACCAAGGGGGCGGAGTCAGACTCTGCCAAGATGGCAACGGTGCAACAACTTCAAAATTCCTCAAAAAAAATAAATAAATAAAAAACACTTGAAAGGGCAGCCCATCCCAATTTTTTTACGTCAAAAAAGGGGCAACACACACACATTTCACCCTTTAAATTGTGGCTCACGTCACGACTGATAACGCTGTAATGCCTGTGGAGACATCGTCCATCTTTCCTGACGACGGTGTCTGTCTCATCCACACAGTCTACATCTGGTAAGTCTATTTTTAACAGTGTTGGCAGAAGCAGCTGCAGGAGAATTACTACATAAACCCAGATTTGGTGATAGAAGTACAATAAATCACAGAGGACTTCATGCACGAAGCCTTTATAACATTTACAGTGAGAGCTACTAAAGGCAAAGTGTGAAAGTATATGAGGTGGAGACACTCATGACTCTGTCTCCTCTGTCTATATACTGTGATTTATTTGATCGCTGGTTGACGCAACGTACTTAAAGGACCAACGTGATGATCTTTTTTTAACCCGGCTGCTTGTTGTCTTTGATAACAGAGCCGTGTTGTTGCACCGGGGCCGCCGGCCTTGCCCAACGTGGCGGCACGGTGCGGGCAGCGCCGCGGCGTCCCCCCTCTGCACTCGGCTGCGATCCCTGACTTGTCAGCAGACACGTAGGAAAACACAAGTGGAGCCTTGTGTAAAGTGCCTCTATCAGGGAAACTGTATCCAAACAATCCAGCTCTAATCTGCAGAGCGCGCTCCATCCATCAGGCCGATAGCGGAGCAGGGTGTCAGACGACATGAGAGGCTGAGGACGAACAAAGTGCCTCTGACCTACTTCACATTTATTCTGTTGTTATTTATTTATTTAAAAACAAGCTTTTAACAAAATTCTACCAGAGAGATTTTCTTTTACGGGGTGCTGAAAGCTATAAATACAGATTCAAACAAACATTGAGTACATTTACAGGACAGGAGGCCAAACTTTGTGTAAGTGTGTGTGTGTGTGATGTTAATTGTGTGTGTAAGTGTGTGTGTGTGGCCTTCAAGGTCAGCTCCTTTCCAACTCTTTCACAACACTCACTGTAGTGTTTTCCTTTGTAACCCAGGAGTCGGTTCTGCTGCTTAAAATGAAATATACGACTTTCCTTCTTCTTCATCATCATCATCATCATCACCAGAGACTGTTGGAGCAGAACGTCCGACCTGTTTCAGTCCAACCCGTCACAATCGTCTCAAAGGGATAGTTCAACATTTTGGCAAATTGGCCCATTGCCATAATCCCTATAGTCATAGCAGTAGGTTTGTTACCTTTAATTGTCGGTGCAAGCTATTTTTAGAGCGGCGGAGCAGAGCCGTGAGCTGCTCAGAGCTATGGAGGCTAATGGGATTTCTTGGTGTCCCTAATCAAACTCATAAAATACACAATCCAACAACTCCACAACGCTCTGGTGGACAAGTTGTGACCTGCACATTCACCACGCTATGAAATAATAACAGAACGTTACCAGACAGAGTTGTTTTAGAGGCAAACGCAGAGAGTGCTTGCTGAAAAACTGTCCCTGAAGGCAACGCGCATCAACGGTTTTGCATGAATTTCCCTCTAAAACAACTCTGTCTGGTAACGTTCTGTTATTATCTCATAGCGTGGTGAATGTGCAGGTCACAACTTGTCCACCAGAGCGTTTTGGAGTTGTTGGATTGTGTATTTGATGAGTTTGATGAAGGAAACCAAGAAATCCCATGAGCCTCCGTAGCGTAGCTCTGAGCAGCTAGCGGCTCTGCTCCGCCATTCTAAAAATAGCTTGCACCGACAATTAAAGGTAACGAACCTACTGCTATGACTATAGGGATTATGGCAATGGGCCAATTTGCCAAAATGAACTATGCCTTTAAAGAGAAATACAAGAGGAAGAAATGACGTTGACTGTCCATCCACATGGGAGCTGGTTGATGTTACATGAGGATGTAAATCACAGATATTTGAGCTTCTATCAGCTCCTTTTTTTAATTCTCATTTACATCAGCATCATCTCATGTTATTTGACTGGATAACCTCTAATAACACGGTGGCGTATAATAAACCAGATTATGTGCTGTTATGTTGCAGACACACGCAGCCAGAAAACTTCCTCCGTCTCAGCTCTGAAGCGTCTGTAACTTCTCTGTCTGTAATCTCGTCATGTCCTTTTTGATTAAATTCATCTAAATCTGTTTAAATGCAAATGCACTGATTTGTATTGGATTTGCATTTCATTTTTCTTTTCTTTTTTGGGGGGAAAATTCACTAAAAAAATCTACTGCAGAACCGTCTACCTCATCTTCATCCTGTGTTTGCATTTAGATTCATGTTAATTCTCGATGTGTTCATGTTCATTTAAAAACACTGTGTGTTCGAGGCTCAGAGGATCAGAGGCAGGCATTACAGCACACACTAAAAATTTCTATTCTATCAAAATACATGGGAAAAACAACTTCAACACAAATATGAAAGTATTTCAGTTTCACTGTTTAGCTACATGTTGTCACACTATTGTTTCATTCACCAAAAGATGAGTTTCCCTCCTGTTTTCAGTATCGGAGCTGATTCTCTCATGGTCTGTACCAAGGTTAAATACACCACACATACACTCATACACACACACACACAGAAGTTGGTTTGTTTGTGCTTTAACCTTGAGAATATTTTTCTCTAAATCTTTGTGAAACTGTTCCTGAAGCTGTTGAAATGTCAAAAACACACACAAACACTTCTCCAAACAGGAGCAAACAAGAAACTTAAACTTTATGTAGTGAGAGAGAAAACCTTAAAGTTTAACCTTTCCACCTTGAACTGTCTAAACAGGACTATACAGTACATCTACTGTGTGTTGTGTTGAAGTTTCGAGTAATTCTGAAAGGAGTAGTTCACCAAAAAATGAAATTCAGTCATTAGTGACTCACCATGCTGATGAATACTCCGGAGTAGTTTTTTATTCCTCAAAGTGCATCTGGAGACCTGGGAGGCCGGTTCGTAGTCCAAGAAAACTTTATATGAGTAATAGGGCCCGACACAAAAACGTCCATAAAACTACACAAAAACCATTCAATATTCCTCCACACTGCTCGTTCACTGCAAACATTTTTTACAGCCTAAACAGTCCTGTATTGAATTTGCCTGGGGCGCGCTCTCACGTTCAAACTACTCCGGAGTATTCATCAGCATGAATTTCATTTTTTGGTGAACTATTCCTTTAAACCCAGAGAAATACCATGATTTTAACCATGACAAAACGACATCTCCCATCATCCTATGCAACCTCATTATGACATCACCAAACTCTTCCTTTTCTCCTTCTTAGTAGCAGAAGTTACGTATGTACTGTAAGCAATATTTTTTTTCGTAGGATGAGTCCGGGAAAGTCCCGCCTTCCCCGCCTCTGATTGGCTGGATGCATTCTCCTTCGATTGACGTCATCTCACAACAGTACTGTAGTAAACGAAAATACACACAACTGAAGCATGAAATGTAATCAGACGTCATGGTGTAGTGGTTTGTGTTTTCACCTGCGGTGTGGTGAATCCGAGTTCGAACCCCGCTGGTTTCACATTTTAAAAAAAATTAGTTTTTAAATTTATATTCCAAGTTTACATTTTGAGTTTGAGAGAAGTGTAATTGTGCCATTGGTTAGGTTTAGGCAATGAAGAAAGGAGTTGGTTAAGTTTAGTAAAAAGACCAGGTAGAGGCTAGAGAGACTAGATAAGTAGAGAGAGTCCAAATTTACATTTTGAGTTTGAGTGAGAAGTGTAATTGTGCCACTGGTTGGGTTTAGGCAATGAAGAAAGGAGTTGGTTAAGTTTAGTAAAAAGACCAGGTAGAGTGTAGACAGGCCAGATAAGTAAGTTAGAGAGAGTCCAAGTAGATCCAGGCACTTATCACGCTTTGCCGACAGCCTGCGTTTCACAGCCGTTTCACAGCCGTTTCACAACCAAAACAAACAACCAATCAGGCGAGAGCCCTTCTAGCCAATCAGAGTCGAAAATGGAGCCCATCTAGCCAATCAGAGGCGGGAACGGCGGGAAAGGCGGGACTTTCCCGGACTCATCCTACGAAAAAAAATATCGCGTACTGTAAGTTAAATGAATAATTTTCCATAACAACAACTAACACTGGATTTTTCCCTCATATATTCATTCAATTTTTATAAAACAGTGATTTTATTGTAGTAACGTAATTTCAAATATGGTTACTCATGTAAACGTCCACAAAGTTGGTCATGAAGGTTTCACAAAACAGCACAATACTGGTGAAAATATAATAATTATATATCAATAATGATTTTAATTGGTCTTTTTAAACAGTATGTTGGAAAAATATTAGGTATTGTGCTGGACCAATTAAACTTTAAAAACTTTAAGGCCCGTAAAAACTTTTATGTTTCTGGCTGAAAGGTTACGTTTAGAGCAAATAATGGAGGAACAGGAAGTAAAGAGCTGGTCAGATGATGAAGGGAAAGTTTTCTCTCCAACGTCAAACTAAATAAAAGTTGAGTTATGCTTGTTTTTATTATTGATTAAATAAAAAAAAATAAAAAGTTTCTGTGAGAACGTGTTATTTCGCCTACATTGTTCCAGAGTTGGATGTGGCCTGTGTGACATCTTAGGGATTTTCAAGTTGGGATAAAAAGGAAAAAAGAAAATGAGATGCAGCTAAGTCAAATAAAACAAAGACAGAGTGAGACCTCACGAGAAGATCTCTGTCAAATCCCATGAAAGGGATTGAGCCGTTCAAAAGAATTGATCCCCTTCATGTTGTGATCCAGCGAGTTGAGTGAATGGGGTTTGCTGATCAGGGTGGCTGTGATCCTGCATGGGGGGGGTTAGGGAGGAGGGTGGGGGGTGGGGGGGAGTGGGGGGGGGGGGTGGTTCAGGCGTGAAAGGGACAGTTGTCTGATTGTGTGTTTGTGAAATCCCCCCGAACACTGAGAGGTTGCAGATGCAGCAGTTTGAGGAACGTCGCCTCGTCATCCCGGGATTAACCCCCAACTCCACCTCCACCCCACCTCCACCCCCCCATACACAGATCAGAGGTTATCAGCCCAGAGTAAAGAGCAGGGATGATGATACCAGACACACACGGGGGGGTAAACGTGTCTGTAATTGACCCCTCCAACTCCCACCACATACTCAGATAGTTACAGCGAACTCCCCACACCACATCCATCACCTTCAGCTCAGAGCGCCGTGGTGATGTCACCGATAGCTCTGATTGATCCTCGGGAAGGTTCAGATCAAACACTGAACTGTAACCAGGGTCACAAACAACCAAACCCCCCTCTTGACCTTTACATTACATGTCAGTTTGGGGGGTTTTCTGATTCTACCTGATGGTGAAACGTCTCCATAGCTCAGACACCAACATAAAAACAAACTGAATTTAGCTTTAGACTTCCAAATGCACAAGTTGGAGGCAAAATAAGTGTTTCAATAGAAGTTTTTCTTGTTAAATTTGGTCTGATTTGATCACAGGAGACACGTGAAGGCTGAATGCAGCAGGTAGAAACCAGGAAGAGATGATCTGATGATGTGACAGAGGCTGAACCAGAACAAACCAGCACAGATCCTCAGAGAAGTGACTGGGAGAACTGGAGCTGTGCTGCGGTGTAACAGGTCTAACAGGTGTTAACAGGTGTTCAGGTGTTCAGGTGTTCAGGTGTTCAGGTGTTCAGGTGTTCAGGTGTGGCTGATGAGCTGAGGCTGGGGAGAAAATAAGAAGAAAATAAAATGGAAGAAAATGGAGGAGAACACCGAGATCAGAGGAGATGCTGCTGCTCAACTATACAACCCCCAGGGACGAACAAGTTTATCAAAGAACTAACCGTTCTAACAATGCATGCACATACACACACAATTTAGAGTTGCCTATCAACCTTGTGTGCATGTTTTTTGGACTGTGGAAGTCGGAGTAACGCAGAGAGACCACACACAGACACGAAGAAATCATACAAACTCCAGAAAGGCCCCAGGATTTGAACCAAGAACCTTCTTGCACCACCGTGCCGCCTTGTTATGTATAATGTTTCCAATACTTCAGGGCAAGTGAAGCTCTGCTTACTCTAAAATGTCAAAACGAAGGCTGAATCCCTTTTTGATTGACAGCTATTTCGAAACTTTCACTGGTGGCAACGGAGGATTTTTGAGTTCGGTCCTGTTCGAGAGACAAACTGCAGCTCATTCCATGGTGTTTTCTTGGTGACTGGCGATCATTTCCATTGTACATATCATTCACTGTAAATAAAACACAGTTGTAGCATTTCACATACTCACATATCTTTGTTTTTGGGCTTTAATATAGTTTTGGATAAAAGATTTCCAATAGATGTGTTTACATGAAGCAGTTTTATTCGGATGTGTCTCAGTCTCCACAAACTCAGACACAATCTCCTGCAGTTGTAGATGAACTCCTGAGTTACACAGAGGACAGTGGTCTCCGATCATGCTGAATGGATGTAATGGCCTCATTTTCAGCTAATATACCACACGGTGCACTTTGCATCACACTCTGACACCGACTTGGGAAATCTCTTTAATTCTTCCACCTCTCTCTCTCTTTCCTGACAGGGAACCAGTAAAAACCCATCTACCTCCGCTGCCATCTTCTTCATCTTCTTCTTCAAAGTGCATTATGTGACAGAGTTTGTTGCCTCTGCTGCAGACTAGAGGAGCGGGGGGGTTAATGAAAACAGGCCGACGCTGACCCCGCGTGGCTCTATTAATAGAAACACCTAGATGCCGCTGAAGTGATGCCGCTGATTGTCGGCGGTGAAAATTGAGGGAGAAATGCTCGTTCTCCCAACAAAACTCCCCCAACGTCTCTCCCATCACCACCACCATCACCAACAGTAGCAGCAGCAGCCGCCCGTCGTCCCCGGAGAGAGTGAAAATGAATTAGAACCTGTTTTCATCCCTGCTTGCTTTCTTTAATTCAGAAACCAATTACTTCAGATTTTCCACTTCAGGAGAGAGACTGTGAGCAGCAAAGATAGAGAGTGGGGAAGAAAGAAAAAAAAGTAAAAGCATGAGAGAGACAGAGAGGGGAGGTAAAGGAATAAAGGCACAAAGACAATCCTTCTTGGAATTAGTTTCATATGGAGGAGAGAAATCACAGTGCACTTGATCGTGTTCCCTGGGTTCACGTCCTCTGCACCATCAGAGACAAAAACTGCATCATGAAATATCTTCAAACTAAATACTGCAGCCACCGCGAGGGTGAAGCTGGAGCTGGATGATTACTGTACCACCTCCATCACTTTCTTTACCACATCCACCATGTATGTCCAGTGGCAAAGACATTAATAGGGGAAAAAAAGCTTCCTGTAATTTAGTATTGTATAAAAAAAATTAGTAAGTTTATTAATTATGCACCAGTGTTCCAGGGTTTTGTTTTTATATTTTACCAGCAGCTAAATCATCTACATTAGTCTCTGCCTCTTTAAAACAAACAAACCAGGGGATTAAAACTGCTACAAACTAATTATATTCTGCCCCTAATACCATGACTCAGCAGTTTCCCTCCAAAAAACTCCACTTTGGATCTTTCCTTTATGAAGTTTTTCTTACACAAGGGTTTACACAATTAAATAAAAATCAATACATTAAGCTTCATGCTTACGTCTATGAGAAAATAAATTAAAATGCTAACGGTTAGCATCGGCCATGACCACCAAAAGTGAACTTAAAGGTCAACTTTTTCATCAAAACGATTAATTTTTCTAAAATAATACGTCTAGAGGGGTGCAGAATAAGGTTAACTACGGTTAGCGTTAGCTTAGTTTTAGCTACTAACCACTCTGGTATTTGGCATACCTGGCAACCAGGAGGTCGGAGCGGGAGCGGGCGAGTGTGAGTGCGACACCTACTGGAATTAACTTGTAGCTAACACCTTTAACTTTTTCTTTTACATGTCTTACAGTCTTACAATAATAATGTGACAACATAAAACTTGTGTATTGATATTGTCTATTGACAACTTTGACTGTGACTGTGTAGCCTACTGATGCCAGTAGGCCTATCTATGACATCACAAACACATCTGCTTCATCTTCTTTCTGTGATAACTCAAGATGTGTTATAAGGTTAAGTTCTTGTAAAATGCTATTATGTATATTATGTTATTGTGTCATAAATAAGCCTGCACTCTGTCACATATCTGTTCATTTATTCATTACTTAATCAATTTACATCCTGTAGTAACTATAAAAAACCTTTAACATAATAAAGTAAAGATAGCCTACATTTTATAGCTTCTTTAAGTTTACAATTTAAAATTTTATTATGAAAAATAAAGCAGCAGAGTATCTGTTCTATATTTTTCAATGTATCGCCTATCGGCCCTGAGCCTCCGTATGGCAGCAATGACTTCATCCAGAAATAAATTCAGCTCTGAATGAACATGGCATACTTAATGTGTAGCTATTAAAAAATGCATGTTATCCCAGAATCTGGATAGTTAGGATGATGAGCCGCGGCGCTGCTGCTGCTCCTCGTACAGTAACTGAGAATATATTTCATGAGTTTATTTCACTGGAATGAGGTTGCTGCTTGCTTACACACACTTCACACTTTGCTTTGCAGCAGCAACAGTGTTTTTTTTTATTTTTATATGATTCAGTATCTGCAGAACAGGCAAAAGAAAAAAAAGGTTGTTACATTATGTATGATTGCAGAAGCAGATAGACATCTAACATTACTACGAGATGAAATATCCTCTCAGGCACCACCACCACCCCTCCCCCCTCCTCTGACCCTGTGATGTACAGTAGAAAACCCCAAACTCCAATCTCGCCTCTCATCTCTTCTCCCCCTCTCTCATCCATCCTCCTCCTCCTCTTCCTCCCTCCCTCTCTCCCTCCTTCCCTCCTCTCCACAGCTGGAAATGAGCAGCGAGACATTTCACTCAGGCAGCTTCTGCTCTCTGCTGCTCCAGCTATTTTTTTTTCTTTTTTACCTAAGAGCACTTGTCAAGGAAATTACACAAGTACAAGGAAACTGCAGCTCACTTAAACTCCTTGAGTGCTCAGTGTGATGCAGAAAAGCATTCTGGGTGCACACTCCCAATATTGAAACTTTTGAGCTGGACAAGGAGCTGGACACAAGGAGAGTCTGATATGATGTTCAACTGCAATGATGGTGATTGGATAAACATGGACTGGCACTAAAGTTGTTAGAATAAACTGGTTTGAAGACTGGGGGGCTTTTTTTGTGAAGGAATCTCAGCTTTTGTTAAACTGCTCAGTCTCAACTTGTTCTACATGCAAATTGTCCTGACATCACTTATTGTGTTGGAGCTGTATGAATAAAGTTGACTTATCCTCTTAAAAAAACACAATATTCTGTGTTTGTATCGGAGTTTCATCAAAAATGCATCAACAAAACCAAACGGTTAAAGGGATAGTTCAACATTTTGGCAAATTGGCCCATTGTCATAATCCCTATAGTCATAGCAGTAGGTTTGTTACCTTTAATTGTCGGTGCAAGCTATTTTTAGAACGGCGGAGCAGAGCCGCAAGCTGCTCAGAGCTACGTTACGGAGGCTCATGGGATTTCTTGGTTTCCCTCATCAAACTCATCAAATACACAATCCATCAACTCCAAAACGCTCTGGACAAGTTGTGACCTGCACATTCACCACGCTATGAGATAATAACACAACGTTACCAGACAGAGTTGTTGTATTGGTAAATTCATGCAAAACCACTGATGCGCGTTGCCTTCAGGGACAGTTTTTCATCAAGCACTCTCTGCATTTACCTCTAAAATAACTCTGTCTGGTAACGTTGTGTTATTGTCTCATAGCGTGGTGAATGTGCAGGTCACAACTTGTCCACCAGAGCGTTGTGGAGTTGTTGGATTGTGTATTTGATGAGTTTGATGAGGGAAACCAAGAAATCCCATGAGCCTCCGTAGCGTAGCTCTGAGCAGCTCACGGCTCTGCTCCGCCGTTCTAAAAATAGCTTGCGCCGACAATTAAAGGTAACGAACCAACTGCTATGACTATAGGGATTATGGCGACAGGGCAATTTGTCAAAATGTTGAACTATCACTATAATTATGGCATTTTTCATGATGAGCTGCAGATCACTGTTGTTCACAGCCTGGTTGATATTGATCAGTTATTGATTCACTTATGTCTCATTGATTATCTTCACCAGTTGCTCTTCTTGTTGTGTTTTCTTACGGAGCAGCTGTTTGATGATGACTCCTGTGTCCTCCGCAGTGTCATTCACACCGCACTCTTTGTTACCCTGGCAACCGCAGATGTCACCAGCATCAACCAGGACTGAGCTGAAGGACTTAAAGCGACTGAAACTTTAAGTGCCCGGCAGAAGAACAGCTGCGATAATTGGAAAGACCTTCATTTAATTGGGTCTGGTCTAAAGGTTTGTTTCAGGATTTACACTTTGAATATTGAAGCTCAATTTCTTTTTATTTCTACTGAACTACATCCTCACACCCAAACAGAAAGATGTCAAAGTGGGTAAAAAAATTATAAAATATTTCATCAGGAAAAAAAAGAGCAAAGTTTAGAGCAAAGGCCTGAAAACTAATCAGCAGAACTTTAATTTTCTAATTTCCCGCTCCACTAATCGTCTGATGACCCTCAGATTGTCAGACCTCTGACTTCCACTGTGTGATAATTGACAGTATTTACTGTTATTGTATTACAAACTCTGTCTTTGTGTTGACTGAGCAGTTTATCTATAATTAGGAACAGCAGGTCGACTGTATATGAGATTGTACACAAAACACAGTCGATAAGAAAAGAGCAGAAGTGTTTGTAACAGAGGTTTTAATGAGGAACCGAACTGGTCCTCTGTTACAGATTCACCTCGATGCTGTTTGACAGTGTTGGTGGTTAAAATGTATTCTCACAGTGTGACTGAGGAGAAGATCAAATACAAAAGACAAAACTGGAACCAACAGTGAGTGAAGAGTACTGAGGTTTGACTCTTACACACCTGCTGTTAATGAGTCAAATACAGACACAAACACTGTTCATATCTATTTGTTATAAGAAAACAAGCTCTTCTTTTGGATGTTCAAACAGTAACATATACTGTATGCCCCACGTGGGATTCAAACCTCTCAAGCCTTCCAGTCCAAAGTCACTGGTTGTGTTGAGCCCTCAGGTCCACCATACTATTATCTTAGGTAATACTTTAATTTACAGGTACATATGATAATGTCAAGAAATAGCCAAGAAATAACAAGTAATTTCTTCATAATGTCTAGAAATAGCCTACAATTGCATAGTAATGTTGAGGAATATTAGCCTGATGCATCAGCCGCTTATTTCATTACATTTCATATAGCGTCTGAACACGAGCCGTAGAGATTCGTTTGCTTCCGGGAGGCGGTTGCTTCCGTTTGCTTCGACTAATCGCTGCTGCTTGGCGGTGACGTATGCTAAAAACGTCTTTGCCCTCCAAAAAATTCGTCAAACATGCTTCTTGTTCTGGCTTTAAGTCTTCAATATCCGGAATAGTTTCAAGCACAGAGCGTATAGCTTCGCCGACATCCATCTCGTCAACTGTTTACCGCAGCTTGGGAACTACACCGGTATTTAAGTTTGGGCGCTTCAGTTCAACGTCATCGCCCGTCATCGCCACATCTGCTCGCTGATTGGTCCTACCGTTTTGGTGGACGGAGCAAACCGAAACGCATTGCTAGTTTCCTGACTACATGGTTGAGGCAAATGAAATTCGCCGGAACCAGTAGGCGGCGCCAGCCTGGCTAGAGGAATATAGCCTGGAAATAACAATTGATTACATAGAAATAGCCCATAAATAAAAGTCAGTTGCAAGGACTTGGTGGAGAAAAATTCTGACCTTTCCCAAAAACTTACAACTATTCATAATAAGAAAACAAACTCTTCATCTGCAAATCTTATTGACCCATGCAAAAAATCAGCTGTGACTATAGGATTCAAACCCTCCAAAGCCTCCAAATCCAAAGTCTCAATCAATTATCATATTGACAGAGATCATACCTTGGCAAATTTCAAAATTTCTTTGAGGGAATCGGTAATTCCTTAAAACTTTAGAAAGGGCCCTAAAGTCAAATTTTGCTTCGGGCCCTATGGAGGCTTGGGCCGCCGCTGCTGGGTACTGTACTGTATACCATCTCTCTCTCTTCCTGTTTTCATGTAGTGGAAGCTGAGCTGAGCTGAGCAGCTGTGGAGGAGGCCCCTCGGTGCCAGTGAGATATTAGGACTCATTCCCAGAAACTGAGACCTAATGTACAGCTGGCAGTGAGGCGGCGTTGTTCTGCAGATAATTGGATATTGTTCTATTGTCGGTGATTGTGTGGGTATGGAGGGACGGGGGTGGAGGGGAGAAATGGAGGGAGAGAGACGCTGCAGCAATTTCACACACGCAGCCCGTCCCTCGACTAACATGATACTTCATTGAGGAAGCTCGGTGTAAAGCACGGTGGGAAAATGAGGATGAGGAAATTAAAGATGGTTTTTTACACTCGCGCTGGCAGCTGCGGCCAAAAGCGCCCCGGGAGCACGGCGCCATGAAGACACACACATTTATACACAAAAGATAGGTGAAAGAAGTGAAAAGAGGAATATCTGAAATGGAAATGGAAATCCTGCAATAAAAAAAAGATGCTTTTGTCATTTTATGTTGATGTTTTATGCTAATTCACTAATGTTCGAAGGCACAAGCTGGTATTACAGCTGCAGATGTGCAAAGAAAACAAAAGGAAACCATCATCAACATCATAATATGTGCAGATATTGTGATTTCAGTATGAATGGTTATTTTTGCTTCATTTACATTTAAAATAAAATAAAATTGATAATGTGATTTTTGCTGGGTGCCGCAGCAAACAAACATGTAGCTTTACATCTTCAGCATATCACTTATCGTCCAGGGCTTAAAAATATTGTGACGTATTTTACCTTTATAAAAAAAAGGCAGATGCAGTGATTTAGATATTGGTATTATGTTGTAATTGTCAAACATCTGCATGTTAGCAATTAGCTCAATAGCTGGTGTGCTGTAAGTGAAACTTCATGCAAATCAGTATTGTCTAAATATGTTTTTAATTTAATTTTGTTTAAATTGAAGGATTACACCCTCGAGATGAAGAATTGCGTTAACACTTTATAATAAGTACACACTATTACAGTAAAGGGATAGTTCAACATTTTAGCAAACACACACACTATACGGAGGCTAATGGGATTTCTTGCGGCTCTGCTCCGCCGTTCAAAATATATCTTGCGCCGACAATTAAAGGTAACGAACTTACTCCTAAAACTAAAGGGATTATGGTATTATGGTAATGGGCCAATTTGCCAAAATGTTGAACTATCCCTTTAAGCATTAAATACTGAATTGAATTCATCATTTATAACACATGAATACTCATTAGTACGTAGTTTATAAACATGTTTTATTCATCATTGATAAGCACTAACTGTATTTATAAACTACATACTAATGAGTTTTCATGTTATAAGTGAAGAATTCCATATGTATTAATGCTTAATGCTTCATGGTGTGTACTTATTATAAAGTGTTTCCCGAATCGTTATTTTAACAGGGCACAAAGAGACAACATTTAAAAAGCAAATACAAAAACAAACTGTCATGATAAATATGTCGAAGAAAAATAAAAAAGATGACCCTGGGCTGAAAAGTCAAACCGTCAACAGTGAAACATGGATTCATCTTCCAGCGACTGATAACGGGACATTCCAGAAAACTCCACACAGACATTTGGGAACCTCTAAAGTGAAGGCTGGTGGGGGGAGGAGGAGGTGGTGGTGGGGTGGGGGGTGTTTATGCTGCTCCAGTAAATCAGGACTGTGGATGCAGATAGGAGGGTTGCAGGGTCAGCGATCTCCTGCCCTCATGGATCTTTTGGCATTCCTAAATCCTGATCCTCTCTCTGCCACGACGATCCGAGGAGATCCAAGCAGAGACGGCGACCAACCGGCTGACCTCAGTAAAGCTCCGGTGTTGTCGGTGTTGGAGGTGAAGAAGCCTTCAAGTCTCCAGGAGAAAGTGGATAAAACGTCTTATTCTAAGGCCAGTTAGTCAAAGTGAAGAGGATGGATGCCATTAGAGTATCACATTCATGAAGTCAAACCGATTTAGTTGCATTTTCCTATTCAGATTCAAAACAAGCTCAGTGAACATAGACATAAAAAAAAAACTACATTTGACAGGGAACTTCAGAAATGTGATTAAATCTGCCACCATGAAGTTAAAGTGGGTCAGGCCAGATGGGATTGAGAGCCTTTCATAAGGAGGAGGAGGAAGCGGGGGAGTTTATACTATACAACCTTGTCTATATGAATTTAAAATGTGGCACTAATAGGATCTTTTTCTTAAACTTTATTTATAAAGACAGAGCTTTGCATTTATGTAACAGCCTGTGTGTTAGCGTCCTGGCGGAGCGGGCCACTTGAATGCACAAATTGGTTTTAAATCCAGGCAATAGATGGATGAAATGTCACCTTCTTATAACTTCAAATCCAACTTAATGCATTTTATATTTATACTATATATATACAGTAATATAGACTTGTCTGAAGGCTGTTCAGAATCAACAAGATATCCAAAAACTAAAAATTCACCCATGAGCATCCTCACAGATTCATGTGAGTCGACACAGATGCAGCAGAACGTGATGGAGACTAAATATCATTATAAAGTTCATTTAATTGCATATGAAATAAACATGCTGAAGCTAAATGTATCGTTCAGAGTTTATTTACTGGTTAAAACTGTGTTTTCCCAGTTTGACATAAAGCTGCATGAAGCTGCATGGAGCTCTGACCGTCACACCGTCTTTATTATGAACTGAAACTGGATTTTTCACTCAAATCTCTGCAGCCAGGTTTCAAACTTGCTGCAGAAACCATGAGATCAGAGGACTGGAGGCTGATCCAGAAGCAGATTAATGCCAGTGGTTTTGGTATTAGCTGTTCAACAAACACACATGGGTCAAATGTCGATGTGAACAGCTCATACCTATAACAGTTCTGCATGATTCTGTGTAAAAACAGGAAGGGACACGGACATGGATATTGATTTCTGTCTAGAGTAGCCCTGAGGATACATAATACATAACACCTGTAGGATTGTTGGAGAAGACCCTGCAGACAGTTTCCAAGTGGGTTTTGATAGTGGGAAAGGGCCCAAACGGCTCTTTTAATGCTAAAGGTTGCAGACCCCTGATTTAAACCATTAGCATTGGCACACACTAACACACACACAAGTGTTACAGTGCAGAACAAGCTCGTTAAACAGGCTTGGTGTTTATGTAGACTAAAAATGTTTAAATGATCAAGATTCCAGAAAAAATTTCAACTGGATGCAAAATTAGGACCGCCCTCAAGTGCACAATGACTCATCAATGTTTGAAATCGTTTGACAGAGAGAGAAAAAACATCATACAACATACATTTAGATGTAAAAACATCAACTGAAAAATGAACTATTACGTAACACGTGGACACATGATTAAAGCTGGAAAATGTATTTTCCCTCTCATGGGATCTTTAAGGCCGCGACCGAACTGAGCAGTTTTCTCGAGGACAGATCCTGGAGGACGAGCGGCTCTGTTGTCTGCTGTCACACCGTCGTGGAACTGCAACAATCAGAGAAAGTACATTGTAATTAAGTTAAAGTAAAACATTCCTTCATGTTCGCTCGACAGCTTTCTTTTCTTTCTTTTTTTTCTCTCCTCCGGGTGCTGGATGTGGACCGTGTTTCTCATCAGAATGTCGTGTTGGCCGTCTGAGTGACAACTCCGGGAACGCTGAGGCCGCAGACCCACAAACAATGCTGAGATGATAAATAAATGAAATAGCTCTGAAACCACGAGCAGCCCTGAGGTCCATTTGGGTGAATTTATCCCTGTAGTCTAAAGCCCGGGGAAGTAAATTGAAGCAATATAAATGTGTTGGACAACCACAAACTGACCTGGAATGCGCTGTAATTGTAGTTTACAGTTGGGACTTCACGCAGCCATGCAACGATGTGCAAGTCAGACGGGTTGTTGGCAGAGCCGGAGCGCAGTTCCACTTTCAGAGCAAGGAGACGGCCGTAATTGTCTCCCAATAACTCAAACTATTTCCAAATGCAATATTTTTTGCATAAATGATGGGTATTATGAATTCAGCAAACATTGCTGATAATTCAGTGGTGGGACAGAGCGAGCCCTGTCACAGAAAGTGGAGATTTGCGTTGGCGCCAATCTTGTTAAATGTCAGACTGAGAGCCTGAGTGAGAGAGAGAAGAGAGTCCTCATATGACTCAGGTCGGTGTAATTAAGACTCACATTTCTCACCATCTCTGGGCGTAACGCAGGGATTCATTTGCTAATTATGGCAAGATTTGGCTCAAATGTTTAATAAAATTAAAAAACCATAACGTGATGACATTTTATATCAAAGAAGTCAAAGGTCAATTTGGCTGTAACATCATAATACTCTGCAGAAACACAGAGAGAGCGTCACTAGGGCTGAGGCTACAAGATATTATACCAATAACCATAACCATAACAATGTTTTGCATCTTATTTTTCCAGCAGATTATTGTATGAATCATATTGAACTTATAATATATATAAAACATGAGTTAACTTGGTCCATCAGCTTCAAACAGCAAGTGACAGCTGAAGTCTGAAGTCAGCGGTTTTGAGTGAAGTTGACGACAACGCTGGACCTCTGGAACATCTGGAATCAACCGCATGATTTGTGCCTGTTGAAGATTATGTAAAATGACCATTTGTGATCGGATCTCACCCCCTGCTGTATATGTTAATGAATTAGGGGTGTGCGGTTGTTTTCTTAGTCAATTGACTGAAGGAGCTGATGTGCTTCTGTGTGTGGGAGAGAAAGAGCAAGAGAGAGAGAGAGGGATTGTACTGTTCACAGCTCTGACAGTGAGATAAAGTTTTGTTCATTCAAAGTAGTAAAATCATTTTCAATAGCTGAATTTAAAACTGTCTTGTGATTGGATCAGCCTGAGAGATGGATGTTATAATGTGTTGTAGATGTTGCTCGAAAAGTTACGTCAGCTTTTTACAAGTTTGAAACAAGAAACGGGTTTTTTAAACGTTTTGTATCGTTTCGTCCACATGGAAACTGTATTTTTTGGAAACGGCTCCCAGAGTGAATAAATCTCTAAACGTTTTTGTGTAGACAACCAAAACACTTCTTCTGTGGAACGATGATGTCCTAGCCCCGCCTCTTTCTCCTGTAACCTGAACCACACCGCTATACATCACACAACAACAACAATGGCGGATGACTGTTGCGTCCCTTGGATACGGGCGTCATCTTACAGTGTTTGGAGTTTGTAAATGCTAAAGCTTTATGAGCATGCTCCATTTCTTCTCTGTTTTTTGAAGTTACAACTTTCACCTTGTTTTACAGACCGCAGGAGTATTTGTGTTTACTTGTGTTACTCGCACAAATACACGGGTACAAACAACTCACGCCATCATATCTGGGTTAATAATGACATTGGAGGTAGCTTCCAGGGCTCACCAGGGCCCAGGATTGGTCTCGCAGCAGGACACCAACTACATCTTTCAAGTCACTGACGTCCTGGCTTCCTGAGTGAGAAGAATCTCAATGCTGTCCCAGCACAGTGTCACACAAATATTACGCTTAAAGGGTAACTAAACCCTTCAGTTTTGGCTGGCGTGCATCTAAACTGAGTGGGGAAATATATTGACTAAATATTTTGACTAAAATGTCAAGAGTTGGACCAGAATCAATCAACAACACTACCTCATACCCAAATATACTGTGTTTGTTTTCAGCAGAAAAAAAGTGGTTTGGGGGTTTAGTTACATTTGTTGAACTTGCACGAATACACGATTGACCCAAATTTGCATATTCGTGACACGCCAAGCCCGTCATTTGCAGCGCCGGCACAAATTCACATGTATTTTGCATCTTTGCATTGACTTTGTATATAATCTCGTGGCACAAAAGATTTGTTTTGTGTCCGGTGTGAACCCACCATTACACACACAGGCCTGGTGTCTGTACTACAGTGTTTATTGTCATTTTCAGTGGTTTTGTGAGGGTTGTGGTTATTTCACCTATTCTGTGTGGTGGTTGGAGTTTTGGAACAAAGAGAGCCAGTTAGCAGCTCAATTTTTTTTTTTTATTGTTTTTCCTTTCTTGCATAACAGCTGCTTGTTGGCTTTTTTTATTTTTGTTACAATAAAGACTTTCAAACTGCATAGACTTCTGAATTTTTGGGACGCATCACGAAGACGAGCACTAACTTTCTCAGCGGTTTAACAAATAAGAGAAAGATCGTTTTGGGAAATCTCCGTTTCTGTGTGGACAAGGCCTGGGCAAGGGCAGATGTTCTAACGGGTGATGAATGTTCAATGAGGGATTTTTTGGGGGGATGAAAAGATGTGATTAAATGTTAAAAACGTCTGTGTGTGCCACGGCGGACTGACCAGCTTTGTTTTACAGAGCTGCGGTGTATGATCTGTGGTAATGAAACCGAGGGCAGAATGATTAACTGACTAATTAGGGATTTGAGGGAGGAAGCAGCAGCAGCAGCAGCAGCAGCAGTCGCACGTCTCTATATTATATCACCATAGGAACTGATGGAGATTCTCAGGGAGGTCTCGTCTGTTTGTGGCCAGATGTTGGTGGTTAAAAAATAAAAAAAAAACACAGTCAGGGTGGCAACAACAAGAAAAAATTGTATTTTCCCTCCTCCTATGTCTGATTAGTGGTTGTTGAGCTGCAGCATCAGTCTCTGGTTTCAAAGTGCTGCACGAACACATCGCCTCAGGGCCCAGAGGAGAAATCTGAGTTTCAAAATCATTTGCCAGAGATCAGTTACTGTCACAATTTAAAAAATGACAGATTTTGTATCAAGTGAAACCCTTTAAATCACTGTGACAGTTTTTTTATTTCAACCATCTGTTTCTTTTTTTTCCTTTCAGCTTCTCTCACTGTCTCACTCACCTTTGGTATAAAAAAAAACACTAGTCAGGATTTTTTTCATTTATTTATTTATTTTTTATTCCACTTTGGGTCACAAAGATTTATTGTACAAGTCAATAATACTTTTCTGGGCAAATTGAATCGTAGGCAACTGGACTTGTACTATTTGTCTGGGAAGACGATTCGCCTCTTTATCCAAGGGGCTTCATCAGTTCGTACGCAAATACAATGAAGCCCCTTGGATAAGAGGCGAAACGTCTTCCCAGACAAATACAAGTCCAGTTGCCTACAATTCAATTTGCCCAGAAAAGAACGACGGCCTGGATGAATGAAAATAGACAAGTCAATAATACATCTCCCACCCAAACAAATTCATATCAGCAGAAAAAAAGAAAAGAAAATTAAGTAAATACGTATATATGGTAAAAACAAAACAAGAGAAAAAAATGAATAAATAAAATAATAATAATGATAATTTAAAAAAAAAGAAGTGTGTATATGTGTATATATCAATAAATAGGCCAAGTATATAAGAATAGAGTAACTAGTAGAAAAGAAAGAAAGAAAGGCAGGATTTTGGACGAGCAGGTAACGACCGTACATCCTCTCGGCCTGAAGACAAAAAAAGCAAGGGAGGGGGAAATCGCCACCGTCTAAAAATAGATAGGAGGGGTTGGGGGGGGGGGGGGGGGGGGGGGGGGTTTGGAGGGCCGGCGCCTTTGATCGTCCGACGCTGCAGAAGGAAACAACTAATCCTTGTAATGTCCAGAGTGAAGAGGAAGATTGTTTTGGACCGTCATCAGAGTGAATCCCTGCAACTGGGAGGAACGGAGAGAGAGAGAGTATGCAGCCATGTGTTCCCCATATGCTGCACACACACACACACACACACACATATATATATATATATACATATATACAGAGTGAGGACTGTTGATTTCCGCTGCAATGCTTCAAACAGACCCATCCCTCCCCATCATTCTTCCACTATCACCCGTCTCTTCAGGAGTCTAAGCCTCACAGACTTAAAGAGAGCGGTGTGTGTGTGTATGTATGTGTTTGTATAAGTGTGTGTGTGTGTGTGTGTAAGGCAGGGGGGGTGGGAGAGAGGGAAACCGGATGAGAGAGAAATCAACTATTACACAGAAAGATGCGAAGTGAGAAATTGAAATATACCTTTATACACTTTGCTTCATTTGAAGTTTTCCCACAGATGCAGTTTTTTAAAGTATGAAAAAAAAACTCATATTTAGTTTCACAAAGTTTATTCCACAGGAAAAGTAAAGAAAAAAAAACTCTTCAAAGAAGCTGAAAGTACGTCTACTCTCACTTCCTTATTATTGATCAATTCTGGATCAATGGTCAACATCAGTCATCAGCATTAGCAGAGGCCCCGTTACCATGGAAACGAAGCATCAAACAGGTGGATACTTCATCGCCTAACGTATCCCAAGATTCATTGCACTTTGGTGATCACATCGCCTCCGAGTTGAGCACTTTGCAGTTGGAAAAACAAACACAAAATTGGAAAAATTGACAATTTAATAGAACAAAATGAAAATATAATGATGTCATATCTGTAAATGTTTCAGTTTCAATGCCAACAATTTATAAAAGTTTTTAAAAAGCAGCACAAACTTAGAACAAAAACATGTAATGGGCTGTTAGCTGTTGCACATTTACATGTCTGACTTTAACAGTTAGGCTACTAGAGAAATAAAATAAATAGTAAAATTGCAGAGTGTTTACTACTGTTGGTGCGAGTAGCCGCCATCTTGAATTCTTACGTCGGGGGCAAATGTGTGGGATTTGTCCGACTTCAGGGAGCATTCAATCAATCAATCAATCAATCAATCAATCAATCAATCAATCAATCAATCAATCAATCAATCAATCAATCAATCAATCAATCAATCAATCCGTCCATCCACCGCTTTTATTGTCATTGTCATAAATAACAACGAAATTCTGATTGAGCAACACAACCTTACAAAGTATAGATGTAAAAAGTGCATAATGTAAAAAGTGCATATTGGTGCAGAATCCCATAATACCCATTATAAATAGAGTCCAGTGAAGGCATGAAATGTAAACGGTCATAGTTATAGCAGCAAGAGGTTTATCAGAAAACAGATAAATACTGTATATAGGCTATAGAGACACTGCTCATTGTCAAAGCTCTCAGACATTTTCAGTTATCATACATTATTTCACAACTGCTGCATTTCTATAGCTAATACCTCCACAGAAATGTAAAACTGAGCTCTGTGTCAGATCTGAATGTTCCACGAGGGAAACACAGACAGTCAAACCAGAGACAATAAAGACACCAAGACATGTAACAGAGGACATAGAGACATTAAAGCGCTCCCTCTCCGTCTCCCTGTGTCTTATCTCAGGTCTCGGCCTCCTCTTCATGACTCCATATGGGGGATATGTGGGGGATTAGGACACTCCAGTGGGCCGACGTGCCTGAGCGCTACGTGACCCCTGAGCATCGTCTGCAGGATTAAACTGCCTGCTGCTAATTTATCAACCGAGACGTTCGACGAGGCAGACGCTGCACAAGTAAAGATGTAGAGGCACGATGATCGACTACGGGTTTAATGTCAAATTATTCATTATTATTAGGTCATAACTCATTGATTAACACCAGATATAGTCATTTATGGAGTCGCTCATCATCACAGGTTGTTTTTCCATTATATGCTTCTGAGTTTGTGAACCAAAAACATTTTGGGAATGTATAAAGGCAGAGAAACTAATTTTTGAAATGTTTGAGGAGTTTTTTGGACCTTTTTGACCAGATAAGATGAGATATACTTAAATACTGATCCCAGAACGCATAATACTTCACTTAAAGTGTGTCTTAATGACACTTTTTCCAAAAGTGTCTATTTCATAAATTAGGTTTTTCAATTACAGCCAGTCTGAAGAGCACAGATGCTCCTCTTCTAAATATCCAAGATATAGATAAAAACAAGATGTGACACTGGTTATCTGATATGTCAAAATGATGAATTTTTAAGGTTTTATTCTAGGATTCAGCTGTATGAGTCAAGGTAATTTGTTTTTTTTTTTAAAGAAAAAGAAAGAGAGGGTTTCCTGTAAGAGCATTACGAGCCTGAGTTCCTGGTGTCGCTGGTCACAAACGTGGTTAAAGGGTCCTGTGGCTGAAGTTGTAGGCCACAGATTCCCATTATACTTAACAAGGCTGTTGTGTTTAAACCCCGGAAACATCCAGGAGAAAGAAACATACCCGTAATTGTGGAGTAAATAAAAATAGAGAGGAGATCTATGAACTTTATTACTTCACTTTTACTTGCTTACTCACTCTGGGCTGAGTCACCCACCGTGGCACCGACGCAGAAACGAAATCCGACTGGTGTTTTCACTTCACCAGCGATGTGAAACTTTCCCTTCTCTTTTATTTTCAACATCCAGGATGGAGACAAATGTGAAATAAAACTGACACCAACCATGTAAATAAAACTCACTCTGCCATGATCTGTGTATCCTGGGACTCCAGGCTTGCATGAGAAATGTCATTACATTATTATCTCCACTTGGGTTTTGTTCCATCCAAACGTCTGTATGACAACGAGCAACAACAACAACAGCAGCAGCAGCAGGAACATCCAGACTCTTCATATGTTCTGGATTATGAGCTCAACGGTGATATAATGTCAGCGGCGCGACTCTGACACGCCGAGATGTGAGGGTTGCAGGGAACCAAACAAAGACTGAGACGCGTCAAAAAAAAAAAAGTCAAATTAAAGACATTCCTGACATAGTTTTAGGGATTTTTTATTGTTTCCTAGTGATAATTCCTCACAGCTGCTGCTGCTGAAGTTCGCTGGAGATGTTCGACAAACCCTGAGGGAGTGTGGCGACACCGAGCAGCATCATTGTTGTGTTGTCTTGTGTTTCGTGTGAGGGGGCAATGGAGAAACACTTGAGAAAATTTGCAGAGATGAACATGTCTTTACCTCAGGAGCTCAATTAGTAAAAAAAAATACTTCTCTCCTTTATTCTCTAGATCATTTGAAGCATTGCTGAGGTGTAAACACAACTCCCAGCGGGGGGTCCTGCTCGATTTCATGTTTCTCCGCAGGCGATACAATTGACATACATCTCTGAATGTGCACACTAAAAACAGTTGGGTTAAAAAATAACCCAATATTGGGGCGGTGCGTGGCGCAGTGGGTAAAGCAGCCCTTTCCTGCATGTCATTCCCCTCTCGCTGCCTCTCCCTTTCCTATCTATCTATACTATGTGCTGTCAAATGAAGGCAAAAAGTCAAAAAATATACTTAAAAAAAATAACCCAATATTAACCCAACTGCTGGGTCGAATAAGGACGAACCCCTTTTTTGGGTTATTTTAACCCAACAGTTTGGGTTATTCTTTTTGACCCAACTTTTGGGTTGAATTTTCAGCCCAAGAGTTGGGTTATGCTAACTACAATGTTGGGTTACTTTTAACCCAGGAATTGGGTTAAATTCATAGCCTATAACCCTGAAAATGGGTTACACTCTAGAAAAATAACCCAAAAAATTTACTCAACACCAATAACTCAGAAATTGGGTCACAGAAATAACCCAACATTTTTTAGTGTGTGTACAGTATGTGTGTGGATGTGTATGTGTGTAAAAGACAAAGAAAGAGACAATAAAGTAGAATAAAAGTTTTCTCCTTGATCCTGGATGCGATGCTCCCGCACCCACACAGGTGTTTAAAGAGTGACTCACCGTCGTCTTGTGTTTCTGTGGATGATACATGAGCTGAGGAGCAGAGAGGTCCAAAGGTATAGCTGCAGTGTGTGTATGTGTGTGTGTGTGTGTGTGTGTGTGTGTGTGTGTGTGTGTGTGTGTGTGGGATGAAGTTAATGCAAACTTTGAGAGAAGTAAAATAGATTATGGAGGTAAAATAATGAGACTCCTTTATTGAAGCAGCCGTTATTTATCCATGGTGCTGTTATATCACCCAATACCCTGCCGGATTTTTTTTACATCACCACTGTTGTCATAGTTACTGTACACCGAGGAGCTCCACTGGTTCAGCCCATATAAAAAAATTAATTGCTGACTTAAGAGAAAAAAAAAGTCTGTGCAGGACGGAGTTATGCATTATGTTTGTTTTTTGTTCAGACTCAAACATTCGTCGTCTCATTGATTTTTCTGCCCTCGCGTCTCACTCACTTCTAATAATAGTAGATAAAGCTGCACTGGATGAAATATTACAAAACAACAACAGTGAGACAAACAGCAGTAAAGGTATCATTAAAAAAGAAAAAGAGTTAATCAAACAACTAAATCCCCAAAGAAGTGTAAGGCTCATGTAGCTCAGATTTTGGAGATTTTTTTATCGTTTATATCATCCCTTTTGTATTGTGAACTCTGTTGCAAAAGTTATTTCTCTTTGGAGATGATAAAGTTAACCTAAAGCTAAACTTAAACCTAACCCTAAAGCTAAACTTAAACCAAAACCTGAACCTTAAAGGTACGATATGTAAGAATGTGGCCAAAATTGTTGCTGCAGTCAAATTCAAAACACAGCAGCGCGTTGTCCCCCCTCCCCTACCCACCAGACTCCAGGTTGCCAGACAGCGACGCGCTGACCTCCGCTCTGCTCAGTCAGTCTCAAAGCAGAGTAAAAAGCTAAATATTCATCAACAACTTCACTGTTTTATTGCTCTGACTCACAGTAACTACGAGCGGAGTTCACGTCACTCAGGTGATCTGCAAGTTATTGTTACATTCACCGCTCCGACGCTGTGTCTGTGTGTGCAGCGCTGACACACACACACACACACACACACACGCACAGACACGCACACACAGACACACACACTTCCCCGCATCTACCGGAGCCGTAGTGCGTGTTAATCACGCCGTAGATGAGCCAACATAGAGACGTCTTACCGCAGAATAAACGACGCGAGCCGCTCCGGTTCTCCTCCACTTTCTGACGTTGGATCATAAAACATGAGGACCGGAGACAGGCGACCTGACCGGGACAGACTCCTCTCATGAACCGCTCCACACGTTCACCATCACTTCATTTACCATCGGCTCCATTTCGCCACATTTCCTCCCTCTTTTCTAACTTTCACTTTGTAATTCTTCCCTTTAGCTTTAGCGTTAGCAGCAGCTCAAACTAACTAGGCTACATGCTCACAACAGCAAGCTGTGTAGCCTATTAAACGACAGAGCGACAAGCCGCTTATTTCTACCGTGTGATATCAAGCAAATATGACCAATAACCGATAATAGAACACAATCTTTTTTTTTCATGATCTCGTTTTATCTCCCAGCCGTATTTGCAGCTCAGTGGAAGCTAACTGGCAACCCGGAGGCTGAAATGCCACAGACGCTGTGACAGGGAGAGAGCGCTGGGTGGCGACACAAGCCAACCATAGAAATTCAAAACATAAACATGATTTGCGGTCCGCAAAAAAAAAAATTTAATGCGAATATCTTGGCTGTAGGATTGTTGTTGGTGAGTTCAGTATGTTATATGAACATTATTCCTGAGTCTCTGTTACATATTAGGAGGATTTTACAGCCAGTTGCTTTAGATTTCTTACATACTGTACCTTTAAACATAAACCTCAAGACCTTTTAACAGGATATGCAAAAGTCTCTTGTTTCTGCTGATGTCTCTGTTTGACCTACGACAGCAAACGAGGTCATCAGTGGGAATAAGCTATTTCTTAACAGTGTAATTCAGTGGTCGGGTCGGTCAACCGGACAAAACAATTCATGGCACTCAGACCAGAGATGACAGGACAAGCTCATGGGAAATGAAGTCTTCATTTTGGGTTTTTGAGTTGGCCAAAATCAACACAAAATGAAAGTCCCTTGTAGATGCTTCAAACCTAAACTTGAATGTAAACCTTATGTAAAAAGATATTTATAAACCTATTAGAAATTGGAATAATTTCATTAATCGGCTCCAAAGGTCTGAGATCAGTTTAGTGAGACATAGGAAATAAATGGAAAACACTGTAAACTCACACATCCTGCTCATATTGTGCAACATTTAAGGCACTTTTATGATGTTGAGATCCTCAGATCATCACTCTTTAAGGCATTAATTCTGCTGCAGGACGACAAGCCTGAAGACAAGAGGTTTGGAGTTTGAACTTTGGACGACAGAGCTGGATACTGGAACACAGGCTTTCCTCAGCGTGCTGTGATGAAATAATCTGGACAAACTCAAACTGATTGATATGCAGTCAACAGATTTGACTATTTTCTAGTTTGTAATAAACATGAACAACTTTATATGTATGAATAAAATCTACAGAGGAGGCACTGTTATTAAAAAAACATGTTCCTAACTTTACCTTGAAACAGACAAATATTACTTTTCAACTTTTCAACCCTGAGACCAAAGTTTCTTTTAAAACCACATATTAAAACGTTCCTGGTATCAGAAGCGGCTGTAAATTTCTCAAAAAGCTCCTTGAGATAAGACTCATTCTGACACTGACCAGTCACTCATCCTACGTAGGAGCCAGGAGCCACCGCGGGGCCCCCGGCTGCTGAGTCGACCTCCTCAGGTCACCGGAAACAAGTTTTGGGTGAATTTCAAATACGAGAATTAATTGTATAAAGTGGTAAAGTCCTGGGACAGAAACGATAAGAGCTCCAAGCCTGATAACGCTCTGCAGACTGTGTGTGATTGATGATATTTCACACAAGTCCACATGAATATAGACACAGAAGGCAGCACAGACATGCAGAAAGTCCCCGGGACTGAAAATGAACAAGCTAAAAAAGACCTTGAACTCTGCTCAAAATCAGTTTATAACACTGGAGCGATACCAACCAGCTCTAAGACGAGCTAAACTGAATAATGGCTAAATGGATGGGTGTTTGGCCTCATTATAACTCTGGTTTTAAAGTCTTTCTCTTATTCCACTTGGCTCGGTCTAACGTTATTTAACAATTAAACTGGTGGTATAATTCATCAAACAACATCGTATTTTGTGTAAATAAAACTTCAAACATACAAACAGGATACATACCAACCGGTGAGTGGCAGAAACAACAGGAGAGCGAGTAAACAGCAGCTGATTAAAGTGACAGAAACAATAGAAAACCTTGTGCAAAGGGTCTGTTTCTGCAGCTGATGTAATTTGTCATTTCGACTTAAATACCCTGTAAAAAGCTGCAGTGAGACTGTTTTCCATGTTGAAGTCGAGCTCTTCAACAGTACGTGCTTTAAATTTATACGACCAAATGAATTCAGGCCTGAGGCTTTCTTCTTTTCTTTTTTTTTCTTTTTTTTAAAGACACTCCGCGGGCCTTATTGTCTCCAGTATAAACAAAAAAGTACACAGCGGAGAACACAGAGATATTACATTCTGTCATGCCAATGACATCTCAAACACACACACACACACACACACACACACACACACACACACACACACACACACACACACACACACACACACACACACACACACACACACACATCACTGAAGACAAAGCAGAGAACACAGCTAATCCAATTTACAGAAGAGAGCAACTCTGCAGAAAGGGGCCCATAAACTGTAATTCAGATGTAACCCAATCTAACAAATTACAGATTCTCCTTTTTATATCAAAGACACAGAGAGGGAAAAAGAGAGAGAGAGAGAAAATTAGAAAATAAGAGGCAGAGAAGAGAGATCTGTGAATCATACAGTGGCAGAGAGG